>NC_133538.1:374517599-375203432 GCF_048544455.1 Silene latifolia
ATCACCATTCCTCACCGTACAGACCTTACACTAATGGCACGGTAGAGGCAGCTAACAAAAATGTCGTCATAATTCTCAAGAAAATGTTCGACAATTATTGCGATTGGCCTAGAAAAATACCCTTTGCATTATGGGGATATCGCACGTCAGTTAGGACGCCCACTGGGGCTACCCCTTTCTATTTGACTTACGGCATGGAAGTTGTACAACTAGTGGAGCTAGAGATCCCATCTCTGCGCATTCTACTCAAAAGTATAATTCCAGAAGCTGATTGGAAAAAGGACAGGTATGACGAACTCGTCCTCTTGGACGAATGAAGGCTACGCGCATTACCTAATGTGCAGACATATCAAGCACGTATCAAACGAGCTTTTAACAAAAGGATCAAACCTAGAAATATCAAGGAACGAGATTTAGTACTCAAGTCAGTCAGGGCTCTCTTACCTGTTGATCCACGAGGAAAATTTAAGCCTAATTGGGCAGGGCCTTTTTGGTCAAGTCCATACTTTCAGGGCGTGCGGTTAAGATCACAGACCTAGACAGGAATGAGTTTTCTAACCCTACCAACCTAGACCAATTCAAGCGGTACTACCCTTAGAAATAGGATAAAACGCACCTCGCGTGACCCACGTGCCGCTCGTGCGACACGAAATAAAACCGGCCCCTGGCCCGCTAAAAGCTCATGACATTACGCTCTTGCGTTTTGACATTTTGACGTCCTCATATCATCAAATAAATTAAATTTCACTTCTTTAGGAGTAAGTAAAGCACAAGCTTATTTTCTGTGTTCAATACAAGCTCTTGCTTCGACCATTTATTCTTTTACATATTTCTCGAACTACGCACAGGTTTTGATTTCATTTTTTCTAATGAATACGTAGGCAATCCGTAACATGATACAACCCGTCATTTCAAGATGTAAATAGAAGGACATTTGCATGTTGCATTTGAAATTCGACAAGAATAAATAAAAGAAATTTATGAAAGTTTCATAACTAATAAATCTTTTATTCATTGTTCCATAAATGATAATAATACGCCAAATACATATAAATTTAAATACTGGAATTTAAATGCTAGGCTAGGATTCTAAAAATCCCGCCATTTATTACAACTCAAACAATAATAAATAATACTATTATAAAATGACTAAGGCTATTCTTCCATTTTCCCTTTGCCTTTGTCACCCTTTGTCATATTTCTTGTCTCGACCAAGAGCGGGACGCTCATGCGTTATTTCCGACCTAATCACCAACGATCGTTCTCGCGGTCTAGCATTCCCATTTCGGTCCACCGCCATCTTCTCGACAGGAGCATTCTTTGGTTTCCTCGACGGACGAACAACTCGATATTCGGCCCCTTCTTATTCCTCAGTCAAATACCTTTGGTTCTCCTTCGCCACTTCACGGGTTTTGTAGTCTACAGGCTCGTGCTTCCTTTGCTTCTCATGTTCCTCAGGGGTACTAGCTTTCCTCCATTGCAGATATGATTCAAATACCCATAATGAGCCAACCGGGACGGCTATGAACCACATATTCCTTTGGGCCCAACGACTTACCCACTCCCGACAAGACTCTGCAGTATGTGCCAAGGCAGTTTGAGGGACAGTGTCTAGCTTCGGGATTTTCTGTCTTAAGCCCACTTGCCTCATCAATCTCTCCGGAAAGATATGAACCATGAATTCCAAGCCGGGAACGCGAATGTACCGCGTCGGATCCAAGGATGATACTCCAGTCACCGATCAGAGATGCCACCATGGCACTATCCACCTGATCAAGGGCCCACCTTCACTCTTCAATTTATTTTCCCAATAATCGCATACTCGAGTGAAGTCCACCATGTACAGCCTAGTTCTCATTGCAATCGATCGGGAGCGATATCCTATCACATCAACTGGGAGCTCGATCAACCGCAGTCTCTCCATCAGCCAAATCTGCAACGAAAAGAGACGGGAGTCAGTCCCATATTCGGCCAAAAAAAAACGGACGGAAATAATAAAATGGCCAAATCAGACAAGAGACGGGTTCTTCCCTGTAAATTGATAGGACTCCCAACATCGGGAAGCTTGCGGTTCGCCTTCCTCTTGTGCAAACCAAGGATGGTCTCCCCTAGAATCAAGCATGTTGGGCTCCTACGCAGTTCCATTTGCTCCACTATGCCTAGAAATCGAGGGTCACCCCTCATATCTTCGTCCACATGACCTCGAAGGATATAACAGTGAAGAAGGCAGAATCCATAAGCTCGGCACCTCGCCACATAAGAGATAGTAGGGTCCTCCCTATTTATAAATCGATAAATAAAATCAAACATACGGACTCCTTTTGAGGTCACGAGACGGTCCACCTCAGCCTTGGTCAACCCAAGCAAATCCCTAAATTTGTTTTTATATCCTTGAGAGCTACGAGGTATAGCCGGAACACTTTCTGCGTCCCATCCTCCAACCGCAGCAATTTCTTCAGGAAAAGGATAAATTTCGCCTACCGGAAAGGCAAATATATGGAAATTTGGGTCCCAATATTCAAGACAAGCATCCAAAAAGGGCCTCACGACCTTCACTAGTTCAAACTTATGATTGATCCCAAATTGAAATCACCCATGTCGTCGTGTTTCTCCACATTTGTGAATTCATTCGTCCACTCGTTAATGCGACTTCCAAAGGCATCCATATTTTGTTGGAAAATTTGGAGAAGTTTATAAGAGATTTTATGTAATAGGCGGGGACGAGAAAGAAAGAATTGTGAGAATAGAAGCTCAGCCGAGGTCTCTATTTATACTATTCGCTGTTTCCTAATTTCAGCAGAAGACGGACAAGCTGGGGAAATGACGCAGCAGGTGCTGTGCCTCTTCGAAGGATCGCAGCTCCTGCTCCGCCTCTTCCCCGGGTCCTTTTCCTCGATTAACGGCCGTGGATCTTTTCTAATTCCGTTTTAGTTAAAATTTCCTATTCCTATAAGGATTTAATTTGGTAATTCCGCGTAATTGCCAATTTTGTGTTCCCTAATCGCTGCGGGTTCACTTTTCGAGGCAACATCGACATTTTTGCCATATACGCATACTTACTCATTTTTTATTTTCTTTTTCTTTTCGGGGAATCATTTCACTCTCTCTTTTCAAAATATTTCTAATACACTTAGACATTTCTTTTAATTTCTTTTTTTAGGGGGTAGCCCTCCCTACCGTCTGGTCGCATCGCGTTACGTCACTTTTTTTTTCTTTTCTTTTTTTTTCTTTTTTGTCCATTTTCGGACACTTTTTTTCATTTTCGCGCTTGTTTATCCCATTTATTTAAGTTAATTACTTTTATTATATGCTTTGCTATGTGATTTTTCTACATGAATTTCGGCAGCATGAGGGCGTAAACCGTCACATGCCAAACCTGTTTTTTAGCTAACCTGCAGATACAGCAAACACCCAGCAGCAAAGGCACATAGGCTATCATATATACAACCAAAAAAGACAAAGTAGAGGCTCCTGCCAAAGCTAATGTGACAAAACAGAGAAAATGCACAACAAGTAGTCAGTTAACTAGTCCTAGCGACCCCTCAGCTCAGCCACTGTCGCCTCAAGGGCGGCGATCCCAGCGTCTCTCGCCTCGAGCTCTCTCAACAAGCGGGATGTCACCTCCTGGGTCCGCTAGCTCACGCTCCCTCTACACAGAATAAAATGGAGCAACATTTTACTTCACTTCTCTTCATAAGGTCGGAAGTAGTAAAAAAAGAAATAAGAAACGGGAATGGAAGGTTCATACCTGCCTCCTGGACCCACCAGCAAGGGCCTCGGTGGATGTAGCTCACAGCCGGTTGTCCATCCTCCACAACTCCACGTGTCTGGACGACGCCACCTCCATTCAAATAAAGAAAAGGTTCAAGCAAATGCATTCATATGTAATAAAGCGTAAAAGTACAAAAGACATTCAAGGCTGGGGGCTAACCCTCCTCACGATGTGCCGCCCCTCGTCCAGACCCGCGTCGGTCACCGCCTCGCCAAAGTCGCGGATCTCCGAGATCGTCGTCATACCAGCCTAGTCAGTGTACTCCAGTGTTTCTAGAAAAGCTAGGGGCTCGACGCCTGCTACCTCGATCACCTACAAAGCTCAAATGATTCATTATTTTGAGGATCATTCATCATTTATCGGTTTTATCAAAGGCAAAAAAGCAAGTAGATATGTTTACCATGATCGGCCAGTACGCCAACCTCTGACGAACAAACTCGGCGTACTCCTCGCCAGGAAGAAGGAGAGCGTCACCACGTGCACCGGCCAGGTCCGTCGTCTTCTCAGCCTCTGAAGGCTCCCTAAACATCGTCCGTGGAGGATCGATGGGAACCATAAAAGCATCACGGGAGCTCTTTCGAGCCAAACGCTCGCCCAAGTACCACACAGGCCCCATGGGCGTCGTCAACAGCAACCGACTTGAACTCTGAGGACAGAGAACCTCAGCCACGAAAGCTGGAGCTCCAGTGTAGCCCTCCCAGGTGTAGGCACCCACTAAGGCAGAGAACAAGGGGTCATTCCTATGATCGCCTCTAAGCAAAGAAAAGATATGAAATGAAAACCAAGATACTTACGCTGTCTAAGCTCAGGGCGTTCACGCCCCTCCGACAAACGTCGTAAGAAGACCGCTAACTCTTCTGATAGCACACGATCCAGTCCCTGACGACGGGGTACTCCCTCGGTACGTCTACCGCCCTCTTGGGCGCAAAACTGGGAAAGTAGGAGTACACCCACGCCTGCAGATAAATGATACTGATTACAGCTCATTCTCTACAAAAATGGTCTTTCATTTTTTCAAAAATAGTAAAATGGAAGAATGATGAAAAAATGATCTTTCATAATTGCAAGAAAGGTTCATACCTCCAACAGAAGTCAAGGGCCGACAGTGGCAGGAGAAGTCCCCTTCTCCATCAACTCCGGACGAACCATGGCCCTCATGTAGCGAGTGAAGACCGCAAAGCTAGGAGTAACTCAGTCCCAATAACCTAGGCTACTCAAGTCATCAAGAAACGAAAGAAGCTTCGTCGACAGCCTCTCCCCTTTGTCTCCGAGGTAAATCGAAGACAAGAACCACCACAGCCACAAGCGAGCCCGCTGCTCAGCAGTACAAGGAGGTGGAGGCACCATGCGCCTATCCATTCTTACCCTCGCCGGAACCTTACCGCTGAAGTAGTCTCTCACGTAGGAACTCGGCACTAAACCAGGAACCTGGGCTGCACTCGTAGCCAGGTTCCAGCCGATCAGACTCCTCGCCTCGGCCGAGTCTGCTCTCATGGTCGTCGACGGCCACACCACCGGCTCCTCTCCATACGGCAGACGCGAGATCATGCCATAGTCCTCCAAGGTGACCCCGATCCCTCCAAAACGCATATGGAAAGTCGAGGTCGTGTCCCAGAACCGATCAAGAAAGGCTCGAATCAGGCAAAGGTTAGCCCGAATCTTCCTTCCCTTGATCTCTCTCCAATCCCGCACCAAGTCACCGCCAGCTCCCTGTCGATGATGGCCTGCTCCTCCTCTGCCAGCTTCCCGAAGGCATCTATCATTGTCGTGTAGCCAGAAAACAACCTCATGTTCCCGGCCTCCTGCGTCAATCCAAAAGAAAGTTTTCTTAAGCATAGCAAATGACAAGGAATGAATGAACTAAGAAATGATAAGAAGTGAACAAATAAGGAAACGAATAAAGAAATGACAAGTCGAAGGCTCACCATACTCCTTGCCATCCTGTACGACAAGTGGCTCTCCGCTGCCCAAATGATATGTCTACCAACCCATTTATCGGCCCACTCAGGCGCTCTTGCGAGCTGGTGGCGGCCTCGTCCCAAGTTGGCCCTCCATGGGGCCTCCTCCTCCTCTTCTAAGTCCTCCTCCATCACCTGAACGGTAGAAGGCTCAAGCTTAACGTCGGTTTCCATGAAGTCTCTCCCCCAACGTAAAAGGAATATCCTCTGCAATCAAAGCAAATAAAGCAATATTAGAAGTTTTTTTAAGCATTTTCGAGCATTTTAAGCATGAAAAGCGGATTTTCTGGCCATCTTTGGCCACGCTTTCCAAAGTCCAACCACTCGGGTCATAGGACGGGTCAAGAATAGTCTAATTTCGACCCTAGTCACGGGTTTGAGCCGAAAATTCGGCAGCATTTCGCTACAATGTCAACTATGCCATATAAAAGTGTCCCGGAAGAGCTGTCACAAATCAAAAATCCGGCATGATAGCAAGTTTACCCACTACTTAAGGGTTCTAGAACACCAAGTTTTATACAAAATGGGCTAGTATAGGGCCATTTTCGAAGGGTTTTACGGTTTAGTAGAGAAACCGTCACATTTCTCCCTCAAATGCTTAATACTCGACGAAAATTCAAAAGGGATATATGGCTGTGTTCCTAACATTGTGAATTACTCATTCCTAATGATAATTTCATGAGGCAAATCCATTTGAGGCAAAAGCCCCAAATTTTCGAAATATAAGAGAATAAAAACCCTAATTTTCGACCTAAAATCAAGCTCAAATGCGAATTAAAGCAAGTGCAAGACACATACCTTGATTAGTCATGATTTATGACGAGATTTGATCAAGTCTTTGACAGAATTTGATTGGGTTTTGATGATAATGAAATATTTATGTTTTTGAAATGAAAATAAAACACGACTTAAAGTCGGGTTTTTACCTATACAGGGACGAGCTTGGGAAAGGACGCAGTACTAGCTGCGCCTCTTCCAAAGGTCGTAGCTCTTGCTGCGCCTTTTCCTCATCAGGCTTCCTCAAAATTCATTGAAATTCGTTCTAAGTTCGTTATTTGTGGGCCCAGGCATCATGCGCCTCTTCCTCAACATATGGCTCCGTTTTGGCGTTCTCTTCGTCCGGATCGGCGTTTTCTCTGCAATAGACTATAGACAACCAAGATATTTTGTTTCCAGCAAGAATTTATGATCGTTAAGTCCATTTCATTGGCTTCTCCTCTTTATCGGAATTTCGCCTGTAACGACTCAAGCAGATTTATTCTCTTCAACAACGCTAATGGCGCGTCGTGTCGACACCTTTATTTTCCTCAACGACGCTAATGGCGCGTCGTTGTTGATACCTTTACCTTTCTCTTAAATGAAGCTAATGGCGCATCGTTTTTGATACTTTTACCTTTTCTCCTCAGCGACGCTAATGGCGCGTCGTTGTCGATGCCTTTACCTATCTCCTCAGCGACGCTAATGGCGCGTTGTTTTTTATACCTTTACCTTTCTCCTCAGCGACGCTAATGGCACACCGTCGTTGATCCAGCATATGATTCAACCCTGACAGAGTCAACGATGTGTTCCCCAGCGAGAGTTCGTTGCCGCTCATAGCCCACGTATTTCTCGAAGACAGAGTTTTCTTGAGGACAGACACAGGCAGATTCCCTAGGTATGATTTTTTCTTATGGATGACGAGCTTCCTTACGTAGTCTAATGGACTTTAAACGACCCTCTCCGATAGTCGACAGACTTTAAAATGTTCCCGGCGACAGGTCCTTGGCTCAGACCCCTTGAGCCTCCTCGCGTCGCCATAGTCGTCAGGTGGTAATTTTCGATCGACCTGATGGCTATACTTTGACTTTCCCCTTGTCCAAGCCTCAGTCAAAGTGCAGGCTCTGTAGATACCTCATTTCTGCACCTCCCGCCAACTACCCAGTGATGATTGGGCCGCATGTTTGATACGCGAAACGATTTTGTGACAGTTCGTAAGTTCATCGATAAGTGATAGCTCAAACAGTCGATTCAACCTCATGGTCGTCATCTACGCACCAATACGGTCGTTTTGACAGTAATTAGAGTTCATTTGGAGTCCGGGTCAAAAACCGCTTTATTTTCTAAGAAAACGTTTAAATGCCGAGTCGAAATGTTGCGGAATGTTATAGAATTCTGTGGATAATCATTCCTAATTAAATTAATATTTTTAAGGAAATATCTTCCGTATATTATGTTTCATGGAATAAGGAAGTGTATATCTACCGAAATTCCATAAAAAACGCGGAAATCTCTCTTGTTGAGGAGGAAACCTCTAGGGAAATGACGCAGCAGGTGTTGCGCCTCTTCCAAGGGTCGCAGTGGCTGCTGCGCCTCTTCCCCAGCTCTCTTTTCACGCTTTCCGAAATATTTCCATGATTTGTTTCCGTATCCGTGTCATTCCTAAACTCCTCCATGTGTTTACTATAAATAGAGACCTTCGGTCTCTATATTTGGCACGCGAGTGAACGCCCTTCTCTTCTCTCTTTGTATTCTAGACCACGCTTTTGCTTTCTACGTCTACGTGCTTGATCAATCGACCACGTAAGCTTTGATAATTCTGAGTCCAACGCATGGGTGCGCACGGCGCGGGTGGCCCATGTCCACAGTTTGGTGACTCCGATGGGGATAATACACTTACGTGTTACCCCGGGTGAAACTTGAACAAGGTTAGGGAATAGTTTATACGAGACACTTGTCGGTTTTCATTACTCGACCTTCTTAGGTCGTTTCATTCGGCCTTCCTAGGCTTAACCCAACCCTTTGGACCAATCTTCCCGTCTGGACGGTCCAAATTCTTATCTAGGCCTAAGGATGGATAGCGATTGACGTCAACCATACTGCGATGCTTACTCATATTTGTATCGAGGGCTTTCACTACTCGAGGGAATAGACTAGGAACCGGCCTTACTCATGTTTGGCACGGTCCTCTCCACCGACAAGGGTTTGATTGCTTGGTGTGGCAACCCACCTTTTTAACCGAAAACCCTTTAAATGCACTCAGCATACCGTTATAATGTATGTTTGTATCATATTCGTGATCACTATTTTGTAAACAAAACCATGACGAAATTTTGTAAAATAAAATCCTTTTCAAAATGTAAATATTTTCGAAAATGGCCTAAAATAGCGCAAAATAAGCCGAAACTCTGTCCAAATGTTGAGTCAAAGTTGGGGCCTCAAACCCATTTTCAAACCTCACTTCGAGTCAGCACTCCTACAACTATACACTACAGTTGTCTAGGGCAAACATTTCAAAATTTGTCATTTTCAAACCTCACTTGACACAGTGGCACACGCCCACTTCACGAGTCTAGTCTCTTTTGAGTAAGTGTGCGAAAATGGTCGATCGTGTTTTGATTCGTCGTCGATCTTTTATCTTTAGTTCCAAAATGGTGGGAACTAGTCACGGAAGTGTTAATGGTCAACCCCAGCCGTCCATAAATGGTAATGATCAAATCCTAGCTGCGCTCATTCGTCTCCAAACAAGCCAAGACCAAGCTTATGCTCGCCTTAATGCCATCGAAGGCCGAATTGTCGATGTAGAAGCCAGACTTCCTCCTGCAGAGGATGTTATCCCCGACATGGTCATACACGATAATATTCCACCCTAAATTAAAAGAGAAAAGTTAAAACTCGAAAAAATACCATTGTAGATGATCAATAAGAGGGAAACGAGAGGAGCGAGAATAATGATCAATAGTATATCAGCACCCTAAATTAAAACTCGAAAGTAATTCCTCCTTGCCAATCAATTTTTGGATAAAAGTATATTTCATCAAGAATAAAAAATAAAAATAAATAATTGAGTCATTAATTATATTTTTATTAACAGGCAGCATCAAAATCCTTTTTAATAAATCTTCAAGTTGCTCGTCGAACAGGGATGAATAGATAAAAAAGTGCATAACCGAAATGAAACAAAAATCAATCAACATGGAAATTCTCTCAAATAATGAGAAAAACACGACAATTATTAAGTTTTAGCCAAGACCTAGTGTACATACAGAATTAACACCTCGACTTAACAAAAGTTATACACTCTTGTTAACGGTGGACATTTCGATAAGAAAAAAAAAAAAAAAAAAAAAAAAGTTACGTCAACAGTAAATTCATGAGGAACCAAACAACGGAAGTTGAAAAGATAAGAAGAATCACATTTGTTCACTCTCCCAAACTTTGAGCCACAAAACAACAATAGACAAAGTTGATGAAATGGCAGCATAAACAAGAAGTTCAATGATGTAATTTAGCCCTGGTGACGCAACAGCAAGTGTCGATGGCGATGCATTTGCCCGTTGAGCGTGGGACTTTGTCACGGCAGCCTGACATACATTGAGGAATTGAGCACCTCTCCATTTCCAATGTTCCATATGAGCACATTTGATTTTGAGCTTCTCCTGCTTTCATGTCTTCTTTATTTCACGTTTGCAAAATAAAAAGCGACAAAAGACGATAGCAAGTTAATAACTTAACTCTACTCGTTTTTTTGACTCATTTAGAATAACCTACAACAACAAAACCTTTATTACAGTCAAAGAGAGGAAACATATTGTACAAATTTAACTACTTCAATATAGAGTACTACTATTAATAAGTGAGTGAGTTGCTATTTGCATAGGGAACAAACAGACAGTTTTATCAAAACCTCAAGTGTGATACATATATTTAGACTTTAGAGTTTTGCATATGTTATTATGGGATGCTAGACTTTTATAAATCAGCGGCGGAAGAAATGGTGTTAGTTGTGTTGCTCGGACTCTTCACTATTAACCTTGTGTAACCGTGTTGGACACTCGACCCTTGGATGTGGGTAGGACACTTGGACACTTCATTTCAGACCGAAAACATGATCTTGTTTTCATAAAATAGATGAATACGACACTTGGAAACGCACTTGTGCCCGATACTCCAAACCAAGTCCGAGCCACATACGGTGTTAGAATCTCAGCCTGTGGAAGTCTGGAGTCATTAAATTGTCTTAAGAATCTTTCGGAATAATTCCAGCCATGGAGTCATATAAAATAGCATATTTCAACATCATTTTGTAGCGGGAACGAAGTTATGTTACTCCGACTGATCTGAGTCATGGGACACATTTGTGTACCTAACCTAAGTGTCAGACTCCATTATTTTATGAAAAAAATTCACTAGTTTTTTGGTCTAATATGATGTGTCCGAGCGTCACAACAATGTCCAAGCTTAAGGGTCGAGTATTAGACAAGGGTAAGCGAGCTCATACAAAATGAACATTAAAAAAAAAAAAAAAAGAGTAGATGAGTGAAAAACTGGTGAACCATGTAACAACTAACAAGCAGTAGAGTAATTAGAAGCAAAGAAGTTAGCATACCAGCCGCAACGAGGAGAAGCAAAGCCAGAAAAAGGGGTGATGCAAGAGAGTAGGTCTTCATGTTCGGAGAAATAGATGCATGGACTTAAGAATGAGCTGCTATAAATAGCACATCAAAGAGAATAGAATACCCAAAATAACATGTTAGCTGACTAACTCACCAGATTAACTTAATCATCATAAGTTTGATAAAACAATAGAGAAGGAGCTTTGTGATGTGTGTCAACTATTGGATAAACCTACTTTCTGCGCTGTTTATCAAATTATATGCACCATTGTCCTGTTGCTTTTTGATTATCATACTAATTTCTTGTGATTATTAACCATGTATGATTAGGATTTTAATGACAACAATTGCGGCTAAGCAACAATTCGATTAGCGGAGTACTCCGTATGTTGTTATCATCCCCCTTATACTAAAAAAAATAAGATCTTCCAAATTTTCCTGCCTAAATAAATTTGACTATAATTAGGCTTTCATTATATATCATATATCTATAATTGGACTTTTATTATATCATATCTTTAATTGAGCTTTCATTATTTATATCAGCGCAATTTATTTTCGCAGTAAGATTATAACTAAAAAACTTCAACCCTAATTCTCTCTACCTTCTTTCTATAGTTAAAACATTAACCTTCTTTATCCTCCTTAAAATTCTTCAATATGAATGATTATTCGAGTGATAATTAGGTATATAATTCTTCAATTCGGTTCGTCGGCGCAGGTCGAACGACAACGGTTGGCCGACGAGTAATCTTGTACTAGTTACCACATATTTACAGGGAATAGATCGAAACAATAAAAAAAAGTGTGCTGATAAGGAAAAACCTAACATTGAATGAAGAAATATGATTGGCTAACCTCCTCCTCACTCGCCATTTGAAAACCAACTTTGATTGTTTTATGTTTAAGATTTATTCACAGCAGTACATAACAATGGCGTCTGTTTTAGATTGAATAATTCCCTTCTAAATTTGGCGTCTGTTTTAGATATGAATAATTCCAATGGGTTGTATTCAAGCATTTAATTAGTTTTAATCCCGTGCAAAAAATGCACATGTATTTTTAGTAATGAATTTTACTAAGAAATATGAAAAGAGTAAACATCACGTTCATAAATACACTAAGCTAGATATAAAAAAATACATTAGTCTGGACTAATTGAAGAGTAAAATTACTTCAAAAATGTAAAATATATATTATACAGTACATAATCTGAAATCACATTATATTATTTCTGTTCAAAAATCGATTTTCCTTTTGCAAGTTAATTTTATTTGTTGACTTAAATTTGTACAAAATTAAAAGTAGATTTTTTTGTTGGGTATTGTAAAGTAATTTCTTAAAATTTAAATTGCGGGGGCATGAAGTAGATTTGAAATGACAATTTTATTAATATAATAATTCAACCTTGGTATAGTGTTTTGTACTCCCTCCATACCACACCAATGGTAACATGGACCCACTTTTTGTGAGGAGAAATGTGGGTTCATGTTCCCATTGGTGTGGTATGGAGAGAGTAAAACTTAGTTAATAGACATATAAATTTGTAAAACTAAACGTGCAAAAGAAAAAACTTAAATTAATTAATTTGTTTTTTCAAATGGGTCCCACCACTAACAAAATAAATGCATGTTTTCCTTAAATCACTCGGCCAATTAGAAAGCTTAAAAAAAACTCAGCTTTTATACTATGTAGATATTCTTCTAAATTTGGTATTAATTTAGAAATTAGGGAATAAATTACACATGAATCAATGTAATTAATGCATGTATTAAGTATTTTTTTCCCTTTTTCGCTCCTTAAATACAACCCAATGGATTTTATTTATCCTTACCCTTATTAGTTTATTGCTTTTTCTTGATGCGGAACAACCAAAACTCCAAAAGGTCTGACAAATTGAACCTTGCATGTGTTGATCACCATTACCAAACCCCTAACCTTACTCCCTTGCTAATTCTAACACAAGACATAATACATTAACACTGTCAAATGTCGGTTAGAGAGAGGAACTCAAAAACACGCGTCATGGCTTGATCTCAGTCATTTCTCTATGAAAAATACGGAGTATAAAAAATTATACTTATAGAGTCAAAAGTGTCGAGTCAATAAGGCATTTTTAGGTTTAGTTTGGTTTTATTTAAGGGACTTTTGTTGGAATAATAAACTAGTCTTCCCGTCCCATTGGTTGTTATGATTAACGTGTTTTAATGCATATATGGAGCATGATTTTGAGAGGAGAGTTCGGAATCCTGAGCAAGTGCCTCTATCCACACCCCGAATCAAGCAATCAAGTGAAGACGGACTCCAAACGAGCTAGCATAGAAGTTGTCATCCCTTGGTGAACAAGCATGAAGGCCAAATGGTAAAAGAAGCTTAATAAGAAGAGGAAATATGGAGCGGAGATCAGTCCAGTACGCAGCCTGCGCCGTTTTACGCAGGCCTGCGGTGGATGACGCAGCATGCGTTCTCCTCAACCTTCGAGAGTTAATCATCCATCTTAAACCATTTCGTAGAAGCCCAAATCAGGTTTAACCTAGAGGGGAGTGCAGCCATATATATAGTTCATGGTTTGAAGACCTACTTTATCACATCATTATTGAATAATCTCAAACTTGTATGTTAAGGAAGAACTTGGTATTTTGGAGAAAAGTTGTAATCTTTGGTCGGATTTTGATGTCAATCTTTCCATTAATCTTTGATTCATCTATGGCTATGGAAGGCTAGACCTTTTGCTTAGTGTAATTTGATAGACACTACTTTCCTTAAGCCTTGTAAGAATCTCTTAATCTTTCCTCAATAATTATTGCTTATTCCTTGATATTCATGTTTATGCTGGATGCTATTGTGTTTGGAATGATCAACCTTGCATGTTAATCATCTTACTATTGCAATCCTTGTAGCAAGCTTGCATCTTTATGAATTTGGTTTAAAGTTTGTATCTTTGTGAGTGGAATTTGCATGTTGATCCTTGGGTTAGTTGGATTAGGCCTCCTAAGGATTAATCTTGACTTCTTGTGTTTGGAATTAATCTTAACGCTCTTGTGTGTAAGCCTTCTTGTGGTTTTCAATTGGGTGATCTTAAAGGTAGGATTAACTACTCTAGCTTAGGAGCAAGTAATCACCATCTTATGAAAGTTGTTGAATAATTGTTGAGGGAAGAAAAGAGTGGATCTTTGTGCTTAGGAAGTTGTTGTTGAACCAAGTTACATCAAGTTTCTCCCTTATATTAATTCTTACATACTAGTTGTTTGTTGAATTGTCTCAATAAGAAAGTCTCCATTTTTACTCTTTTTTTCATGTTGTTTCCAACCAAATGCTTTTTCCATCTATGTTTCCTACAAGTTGCACATTGTGAATACCCATTGTTTGTGATTAGTTTAAATTGTTGGGTCTAATTTGTCATTAGTGTCTTAATTAGTTAGAGGAGTCTTAGTTAGTAATTGTTGGCCAATAGTTTACAATTCGAGTCTTTAGTTAAAGGTCCTTCCCTTGGGTTCGACCCTAGCTTGCCATTTTACTACCTCCTTGTTAGAAGTTAGCAGTGTCTATTTAGTTTATAAATTGTTAATTTGATAGTTAATTCTATATTAACGACGACCGGCAATTAATCTATCAAATTTTGGTGCCGTTGCCGGGGAAGGCAACGTAACTAGAACTTGAGTTGTGATTTATGCTTTGTTGTTCTTATTTCCTTGTTACTGTTAAAAGTAAGTGGTAGTTCTAATCCATCTTGTTTAGTGTAAAGGTATATGCCTAGGTCTCAACACCAAGGTAGTGATTTCAATTTAGAAGAAGAGGAAAAGGTTGATAATATTTTTTCCACTCTCCGTGACATGTTATCTGGGAGACAAATGGCTACTGTTTGTGGCATATGCGCTACTGAGGGTCACCCTAATGATTTGTGTCCTTACTTACGAGAAAATGGCTAAGAAGAAGTGAATGGTGTTTGGGAGAGTACTACAAATAACAGCAAATGAGATCCATATTCCAAGACCTATAGTAAAGGATGAAAGGCTCACCCTAACTTTCGTTGGGGAAATTCTCAAGCCGGTCCATCGTCTGGCCCTCTTAGAGGTCAGTTTCTCCAAACACCACAGGGACAACAATTTAATCAACAAGTACCTCAACAAGCAGCTGAACAAGCACCACCGAATTCATCAATGTCCACGGAGGATATGATTCGAGCTCTTACTCTCAGTGTTACTCAAGATATAGCTGATAATAAGCAAAATTTAAGAATCTTGAAAATCAGGTTAATCAGCTGGCTACTGCAATTAATCGGTTGGAGGCTAGAGATTCTAATGCACTACCATCTCAAACGGTGGTGAATCCAAAGAATATGAGCGCAGTCTCTTTGAGAAATGGGAGACAACTAGTGGAGGCTGAGAAAGTGAAAAGAAAAGTCAAGGAATCGGTAATTCATGAAATAGAGGAAGAGATAGTGATCAAGGAAGGTGAAGAAGCTTGTATTGCTAAGGAGAAGGAGCATATTCCCTCTTCTATACCGGTGGTGGAACCAGAGGTACCCTTTTCTGATGCACTTAAGAGGACTCACCACTTTGAGAACGACAAGGACATTTATGAGGTATTCCAAAAGTGTGAGGTAAACACCCCCCTTCTTAATCTTTTGAAAAGTATTCCTAAATATGCAAAATTCTTAAAGGAGTTGTGTACTATTAAAAGGAATAACAAGTTGAAAGGGGTGAAGAAAGTGAAGGTTAGTGAACATGTGTCCGCTATTTTTCAAAGAAAATTACCCACTAAGTGTAGTGATCCGGGCATGTTCACTATCCCTTGCACCATTGAAAACACCAAGATTCAAAAGGCCATGCTAGATTTAGGAGCTTCTATTAATGTGATGCCTTACTTCTTATATGAATCTATGAAACTTGGTCCTCTACATGCTACTAGTGTTGTTATCCAGTTAGCTGATAGATCGAATGTCTACCCGAAAGGGATTGTTGAGGATGTGCTTGTTTTGGTTGATAATCTTATCTTTCCTGCTGATTTTTATGTACTAGACATGGAACATGATAAACATGCAGCTCCTATTCTGTTAGGTAGGCCATTCTTGAAAACTGCTAGCACTAAGATTGATGTGTCGAGTGGGTCTATGACTATGGAGTCTAGTGGTCAGGTGGTACAGTTTAACATCTATGATGCTATGAAATATCCTGATGATTACCACCCTTTGAATTTTATTGACATTATTGACCCTTTGGCCCAAGATTTCTTTGGTTTTAATGGTGATGATGAGTTTCAGGTAGCTTTGGAAAATAGTGTGGATGGTCAAGAGGTAGAATATGTTTTTTTTGCTAACTTGAAGGAGGTTGTGGCCGACTTACATAAGTTGGAGGAGCTTCCTATGGATTTTAATACTAAATTGCCATTAACTGTTCCTTCGGAGAAATTGTTGCCATTTGTTTCGCAGGCACCTGTGGTAGAACTTAAGGCTCTACCTGAGCATTTGAAGTATATTTTCCTTGGTGAGGGAGAAACACTTCCTGTTATCATCTCTAGTAAGCTCACTGAGGAACAAGAAGCAAGGTTGAAAGATGTACTTGTGGAGAACAAATTAGCTATTGGTTGGACTATTGCTGACATCAAGGGCATTAGTCCAAGTACTTGTATGCACCGGATTTTGCTAGAGGATGATGCTAAACCGGTAAGGCAACCACAACGTCAATTGAATCCTCCTATGATGGAGGTAGTGATGAAAGAGGTTCTCAAATTGCTTTAAGTAGGTATGATTTATCCTATTTATGATAGTAAATGGGTGAGTCCTACACAAGTAGTCCCTAAAAAGTCTGGGGTGACCGTAGTTGAGAACAAAGATGGTGAGCTTGTACCTACTAGGATCCAAAACGGGTGGAGGGTTTGTATAGATTATCGTAGGTTGAATGCAGTAACTAGAAAAGACCACTTTCCTCTTCCCTTTATTGACCAAATGCTTGAAAGACTAGCGGGTAAGGCGTATTATTGCTTTCTAGATGGGTATTCGGGGTATTTTAAAATAGCTATTGCCCCTGAGGATCAGGAGAAAACCACATTTACTTGTCCTTTTGGTACCTTTGCGTATCGACGTATGCCTTTTGGACTTTGTAATGCACCTGCTACCTTTCAGCGATGTATGGTTAGCATATTTTCTGAGTATGTTGAACGCTTCATTGAGGTATTTATGGATGATTTTACGGTGCATGGTGATTCTTTTGATACTTGTTTACATCATTTATCTCTTGTTCTTAAGCGTTGTATTGATACTAACCTTGTTTTGAATTAAAGAGAAGTGTCACTTTATGGTGGAACAAGGTATAGTACTTGGACATGTTGTGTCTTCGAGAGGTATTGAGGTAGATAAAGCTAAGATTGATACTATTTCGTCTCTACCTTACCCTACTAATGTTCGCGAAGTTCGATCTTTTCTTGATCATGCAGGATTTTACCGCAGGTTCATCAAGGATTTCTCTAAGATCGCTTCACCCTTATGCAAGTTGTTGCAAAAGGAGACAGATTTCATCTTTGACAAGGCTTGTAAGGAGGCTTATGATGAGTTGAAAGGTAGGCTTACTTCCGCTCCAATTATTCAAGCACCGGATTGGTCTCTTCCCTTTGAGATCATGTGTGACGCGAGTGATTATGCTTTGGGAGCGGTGTTCGGTCAAAAGAATGGGAGGGCTTCCGATGTTATTCATTATGCATCCATGACCCTAAATGAAGCACAACGAAATTACACCACAACTGAGAAGGAGCTTCTAGCAATTGTTTTTGCTTTGGAAAAATTTCGGTCCTATTTACTTGGTACGAAAGTGGTGGTATTTTCAGATCATGCAGCATTGCGTCACTTGATGGCGAAGAAAGAATCTAAGCCGAGATTGATAAAATTGATTCTATTGCTTAGTGAATTTGATTTGGAGGTGAAAGATAAGAAGGGAGCAGAAAATGTTGTAGCGGACCATTTAAGCAGGTTAGTGGATGTTGATGCAAATCCACATGAGAAAAATCCAGTGAAAGGATTATTTCCTGATGAGAGCTTGTTCGCTATTCGATCCGTAGAGCCATGGTATGCCAATCTTGTAAATTTTCTTTGTTCTTCTAAATTTCCACAAGGTTTTTCTGAATCTCAAAAAGACAAGCTTCGTAGTGATGTGAAGTATTATGTGTGGGATGAGCCTTATTTGTGGAAGCATTGTTCCGACCAAATCATAAGGAGGTGTATACCGGAGAATGAGATGGCCTCTATCCTTACATTTTGCCACTCACATGCTTGTGGTGGCCACTTTGGTGCAAAAAGAACTGCGAGAAAAGTGCTAGATTGTGGGTTTTATTGGCCTTCTTTGTTTAGAGATGCTCATGGATTTTGTCAAACTTGTGACAATTGCCAAAGAGTAGGCAATATTTCCCGGAAGAATGAGATGCCGCAAAGTTACATGCTTAACTGTGAGATTTTTGATGTTTGGGGGATTGATTTCATGGGTCCTTTTCCAAGTTCATATGGAAATCTTTATATATTGTTGGCGGTAGATTATGTGTCTAAGTGGGTGGAAGCTATTCCCACTAAGACCGATGACTCCAAGGTGGTGGCGGATTTTATCAAGGCTATCATATTTGCTCGATTTGGAATTCCAAGGGCCTTGATAAGTGACCGTAGAACTCATTTTGTCAACAAGACAATTAGTCCTTTGCTCAAAAAGTATCGCGTTACTCATAAAGTTTCCACGGCATATCATCCGCAGACTAATGGACAAGCTGAAGTGTCCAATAGAGAAGTTAAATCTATCCTTGAGAAGACGGTGAATCCCAATCGGAAGGATTGGAGCTTGAGATTAGATGATGCATTATGGGCATATCGAACGGCCTATAAAACCCCAATTGGTATGTCACCTTATCAACTTGTGTTTGGGAAAGCGTGTCATTTACCTGTAGAATTGGAGCATAAAGCATATTGGGCAATAAAAAGCATTAATATGAGCTTGGATGACGCGGGGTTGCATCGGAAGTTGCAATTGCAAGAGTTGGAAGAGCTTTGACTTGAATCATATGAGAATGCAGCTACTTACAAAGAAAGAACGAAAGCTTGGCATGACAAGATGATATTGAGACGGGACTTTAAAGTTGGTCAAAATGTCCTTTTATTCCAATCCCGCTTTCGTCTATTTCCAGGTAAGTTGAAATCTCGTTGGATCGGTCTACTTATAATTACTAATGTTTATCCTCATGGTGCAGTTGAGGTACGAGATCCGACGACGGATAAAGTGCTAAAAGTAAATGGGCAAAGACTGAAGCCCTATCATGATGGTGTCGAGATTGAGGTGGTAGAGTCACTGGATCTCTACGACCCCATTTATGAAGATTAATTTCACCACTAAGTCGAGCAAACGACTATAAACAAAAGCGCTAATGGGAGGCAACCCGGGGTTTCGTATCCTTTTTCTTTGTAATATTTCTTTAGTTTTTATAATTAGTTAATTTATTTCGTTTAATTAGTAATTAGAAATTTTATTATGTTTCTTTTTATTACTTGTTTTAATTAATTTTATTTTGACGGTTTATTGTATGTAATAGGAATGACGAACAATGCTTTGAGACGGAGAAATAAGGAAATATAAGTCGTGAATTTAAAGTGTGCCTCAGTCGCACTGTTTGAGCGTGCATAATCAGACGAGCAGGCCCTATTTCGCGTTCTACATTCACCTTAGACGCACTCGACGCGCGCTCGACGCTCACACCTGGCACACTTTGCATTCGCGAATTTCAAGTCAGGTACGGTATCCTCCTTCGACTAATTCACCTCCTACTCTTCTATTTTCCTAAAAATCAAATTACTCAAACATTCCCTTCTTATTTTCAAATCTATCAAACAATTGCTTCTGAAATCTCACGAAAATTCCTCAAAATAGCAATTGCTTTAATCCGTTCTTTGTTTCATTCCGACTCCATCTCTATATTGCTAAAACTGGTTCGAAATTTTGGGGTTTATAACCCTAATTTCTGCAATTTCGGAAATTCCAACAATTACTTCATTAAATCATGTTCCTTCCTTGTTATATCAACGATTTCGTGCCAATACTGCTGAAATTGGTGCGAGAATATTGGAGTTTCGAAGAACCCTAATTCTGGAATTGCCTCAATCAAACAATTCTTCTTCAATTCGTGTAAGTTTCGATCCTTTCTTGCTTAAATTTCATCTCTTTATTGCTGAAATTGAGACGAAAACTTGGGTTTTATAACCTTAATTTATGAACGGGAAATTTGCTTCTCAGTTGAGGCGATTTTGAGGACTGATTTGGGTTTGTTGCATCTGTTTCAACGCGTTTCAAGTTTTACTCGTGTCTTTGTGTGTTCCTTTTCTAATTTCATAAATTCGAATTCGCTGAATCGTAAAATTGCAGGGCTGTAGTTTTGTGCGAGTATTGTTGTTGCAGGGATTGTGTCGGGTTGTACGACTTTGGGATTGTGTCGGGTTGTGAGGGCTCGTGAGTGTTGAGCTGGGATGTGTCGTTAGTCGGCTTAGGTTGCGGTGCCGATATTTTTTTTTTTTTTGTTGTTGCTGTTTTGCTGGTGTTGGACTTTTTCTGAGGAGAGTGTTGCTGACGGGTAGCTGTGCAGTTGCTGAGTGTATTTCTTGGGTTGCTGTGTTGTTGCTTGGCTGTGCAGTTCTGGAATTAAAAGGGGAGTTGTATCATGAGTGTTGTATCGGGTTTTGTCGTGAGTGCTGTGGAGTGTTGGTATTCTGGAGGTACTGCTGTTGGATTGAGTTGTTGTGCAATTGTTACTGTTTTTGTTGCAGGCTGCTGAAAGTGCCGTAAAATGACCACAAAACGGAAAAACCCACCTCGAAAAGCTACAAAACCTACCCCCAAAGGCCAGCACTAGTACCCCACGTGCTAGTTCCAACCGTCTAGCTGTCGATTATATGGGATGTACTCTGACTGAGGTTCAACAGAAATATTGGAGAGCCCTTATACTTCCCAAAAGAACCATCCGCGTAACCAAATTTCTTGACAGAGAGGCATTGAGACAATTGGGAGTCCTTGAGGCGGTGGAGGTATTGTTAGAACGGGCTGGGTTGAGTGAATTTCTGAATAAGAAAGCTGACACGTATAGGAGATTAACGTTGGAGTTCTTATCCACCGTTGAGCAGGTGCCTGAGAGTGACCCCCCTAGCATTAAATTTCAGTTAATGAACAAAGAAACCGTCTTGTCCTATCCTACTTTGAGGGAAATATTTGGTGTAGCCCAAAGAGCTGATACGGAGAGTTGGGCTGGTTGTTCTTGGGCAACTACGAATGAGTTTTGGTATGCACTTTCTCATCAGTGTAATGATGGTCACACTCAGAAAAGTTCTAGGATACCTCACCCGACATTCCGCTTTATTCACCGTGTCCTTGTCATGACATTCTTGTGCCAAGGAGAACCTACTAATATCAACCGGAGTGAGATTAACATGTTGTGGGGTATGGGATCGGAAGGAGTAGGTCGGCCAGATTGGGTGAGTGAATTTGTTCAAATGTGTGTTGATATTCGGAATGTCAAAACTGGTAAGATTCCTATGGGAGGCATGGTGACTTTGCTTGCTATGCATTTGGGGTATGAGTTAGACCCACGAGATCGTGTCCGCGGGATCTCTTCTTTGACCATTGAGTCCATGTGCTACCATATGCAGATGTTGGGTCGCATTGATTGTGAGGAGTTAGCCTATGCTTTGCTGTTAGGAACTGTTAAGAAGGAAGCTTACTTGAGACTACCTCGCCCGGAGGGAATGCTGATTCCAGTGGGACCGCGTCACAGCGATCTATTCATTCCCATGGACCCTCCGGAGCTTCTTGTTCTAGTCACCTCAAAAAAGAAGAGTAATACTGGAGTTGCTAGTACAGATTTAGTGATGGCGGAAGCTGATGGTTCGGAGGAACCTGAGCATGATGACGAACAGGAGGGTCATGATGGTGAAGGTAGTGGTGGTACAGAGGCGTTTGGTGATGTTGCTTGGAGGGACCATGTAGAGCTTGAGTTAGAGGAATTGCGGGACAAGATTGAGAATGTTCATGATGCGACCAAGGAGTGTTTGGCACTTCATCGTGCCATGAGTGACATGTTCACAGCTATGTACCCGAGTTCTTACGCACCCCCTGAGGTTACCTTGTATGAGGAGTTTGCTAAGAGACGTCTTGACAGAGAGGCTCGTGCTAGAGCCCGACAGACCCGTCGCTTCAGGTCTCCTTCTTCCTAGCTAGTGGTATGCCCTTTCCCTTTTCTTTTGTGTTCCCGTACAACATTGGGAACAATGTTGAGTTCAAGCATGGGGAGGGGTATATGCACTATTGTACATATTTTAGTCCGTCACTTGTAATTTATTTTGCTTACTAAAAAAAAAAAACAGAAAAAACGAAAAAAAATTGAAAAAAATAAAAAGAGAAGTACCCGGCTAGGTGAAAACCCGAAAGGGCGCCTAGGCAAAAATGGGAAAAGTGGCCGAGGACGGAGTGAAAACCCGAAAGGGCACTCCGGGTAAAATGAAGAATTGAGATGCGTGCCACGAGAGTAGTGTGAGGAAAATAGCTAGAGTGAAAACCCGCAAGGGCGGGCGCTCTAGGCAAAATGAGAGATTTAGGAAAAAAAATCCATTTCACACTAATTTTTGTGTTCTGTTTTTGGTGTGGCGTCATAAGAAGGGTGCTAAAGAAGGTCAGTTGGGTAGGACTAGTGGCTAAGGTGAGAAGAATCGTTGTGCTTTGTTGTTGTTGTTTGCACTTTCTTTATGCGGTTGTTGGTTTTGTGCTAGTGAGTGGAGTAGGGGTCTCTAGGATTATAAACACGGCTAATTGGTTTTGTTGTGAGCCATGTGAATTTTTGGTTAGGATGGAGCGATAAGGGGCGTAGCATTGTTTTCTATTGTTGTATTGTGGTGACTACCGTCACTAATTATTGTTACTTTGCTCTTTTGTATTTTGAGGATGTGGGTGTGTTACTCTTTGCTAGGCGGTGGAAATGATTACACTTTTGAGGGTGTTTTGGAGGGTGTGAGAGGGAAGTGAGCATTCTTGTTGTCTGTCATTTTTCTACCATGTGCTGGGTTTGAGCTTGTGTTGGTATATTTTTTTCATTGTGTCCTTTGGTTTTACATCGAGGACGAGTAAAAGTTCAAGCATGGGGAATTTTATACGACTCATTTAGTCGTAGTTATTTGGAGCGATTAAGTATGGTTTTGACGGTTTGAATTAGTGTTATGGAGTCTAATTGCAAGTTATTTGTTAAGGAGCTTTGATTAGCTATTGGACCGGTTTTACAAGTTTAAAACGGTGTCCAAGTTCGAGGAGAGATAGGCCCGGATACCTATGGAGATACTTGAGACGTGTGCGCTTAAGGTGCGCTAATTGAGCGCGCATAAATCAAAAGAAAAGAGATGTGGCAGCAGCTATGCGTGACCTGTGCGCGTGCCTTCTGTTTCAGCGTCCAGCTTTGCGTTACATTAAAGACTCGTGTTTTGTTTCCTTATTTGACTCGGTTTGTTCCGATGAATTTTATTATTATTATTATTATTATTTTTAGTACTTTATTTCCTACTTTAATTATTTACCTTTTTACTATATAACTTATTATTGTTTTTAGCGATGTGTAACTAATCTTTCTTCTTGGATTCAAGCAATTGAAGCGCTCATAATACGATTGTGAGTTTGAAAGTTTTAATTTCTTGTCTTGATTATTGTGAATTGCTTAGTTATTAATTTTATGAATGTTGATTGATTATTGCTAGGTGTACAACTAGTGATTGATTTCTTCATTCTATTGTTAGTATTGTGAATTGAATAGGATTTATTGATTAACTCTACGCTATTAACAGCTAGGAATTAATATTGAACGGGATACGTTGATATTAGTACTTAGAAGCGATTCACATAAATATCTAAAGTGCAATTGGATTGTATGCATTATTTATTCTCTATCGAGTTCTCTATTTTATATTGTCTTTCTTTGTTGAATTAAATCTTGAACTGGATTGTTAAGGTTGTTTAACAGTTAGGGTTGATTAAGAACGGGATTCGTTTTAATTAACTATTCTTAAGGAGAATTGGAATTTGTCATTCACGATAGAGTAATCAAGATTAGTAATTGAAACCGTCTTTCAGTGATCAATTGTTATTGAGTGTGGATATATGCTTGGCTCTAAGACCCTTTTAAATCATTTGATACACCAAAAGTCATTAGTTTTATTACTCAATTTTCATTAGCTTTTAATCTTAGTTTATTAGAAAATCAACTCAAATGCCCCCCTCTTTGTTACTATGATCTTCAATTACATTAAAGATCGACTTTTCCTACATTCTAATTTGCATAAATTGGTAATCTGATTCCCTTGGGTTCGACCCTTATTTTCGCTTTACTACTGTTTAGTATTTGGATTTAAGTGATATAAATTGTTAATTTGAGGCATACGACTTTAGCCTGTCAATTACGCCCCGTCTACTATTGAACAATATTGTAGATCTTATCAAGATAATACAATATTGTTATTCTAGTCATGTAAATATTAGGTGTATAATATCTTATCTATATTAGTTAACCATATAATTAGTTGCCTATATTATTTGCGTAATATTAGGTAGTCAATATTGATGGAGTTGTATATATATCACATCTTTGTATTTGACTCATCATCAATCAATTGAATCATTCATCTGATCCTTTCCTCTTTCTTCTTTTTCCTGCGTATTCCATTCTTTCATGGCATCAGAGCATTAAATCCTGGCTCTTTTGTTCTTCTCTTAAAATAAAAAAAAAAAACAAAACAAACAAAACAATCTTTCAATATGACGCAGGGACAAGAAAAACCAGAACACAGTGATAAGAAAACAGAGTTCATTCCCCCTTCGTCACCCTTATACTTGCATCCGAGTGAAAGCACAACTCAATCTCTATCTCAAATAACTTTTGATGGAGATAATTATCAGTTGTGGGCAGATGCAGTCCGGAATGCTCTCGATGCTAAAAATAAATTAAGCTTCATCGAGGGTACAGTAAAAAAACCGGTAGTGGTGGAAGGTGAGGCAGAAACTCTTGAAGCCGTTGCCTGGCGCCAATGCAACGCTATGGTTAAGGCGTGGTTACGAAATTCGATTCACCCAAAACTTCATCCCAGTATTGCTTTTTCAGAGACAGTCATGGAAATTTGGAAGGAATTACGTGATCGATATTCCGCTGGCAATGCGCCTCGAGTTCATCAACTTAAGAGCGATTTAAATGAATGCAAGCAGAAGAAAAATCAATCCGTAGTCGAGTATTATACTCAGTTAAAGGCTATTTGGGATGAGTTGGGAAATTACAGCAAGATTCCGCGTTGTACTTGCGGCGCCGCTGCCGCGATGCTCAAGGAGTGTGAAGAAGCGAAGGTACATCAATTTTTGATGGGGCTCGACAATACTCTTTATGGGCAGATTCGCTCCAATTTATTAATGGAAGATGAAGTCCCACCGCTAAGTCGTGCCTATGCCCTTGTACTCCGTGAAGAGCGACACCATGCTGTCACCAAGGAGAAAGAGGTCTCAGCCGAAGCAGCCATGTCCGTACAAGTTGCAGAAGGTTCGAGCCATGACGGAAATGTCAGATTTGATTCTGTCAAGGATGGTGAATACATCAAGGTTATCCGCTGCACTCATTGCAAAAAATTGTGGCATACGGAAGATAAGTGCTGGGAGAAGCATGGCAAAGGTAGAGGCCGAGGGAAGCACGGAGGCCGCGGCAGAGGAAGCAGGGGTCATGGCAACCAGGCTAATGCTGCTACAGTGACAGAGGAAGACGACTTCACTCCTGATGAAGTTACACAGTTGCGGAATTTTTTGAATAAAGGCGACAATAGCAAGCAGAATTCAGGTATGAATAATGCAAATTGCGGTCACTGGTTACTCGATAGCGGTTGTTCGCATCATATGACAGGTAGACGAGAATTGCTAGTCGATGTTTGGAAAGGAAGGGAGTCCACCGTGAGCCTGCCAGATGGGTCACGAATAGTGACAGTGGAACATGGAAAAGTAATCTTAAATGACAATTTTACATTGAAAGACGTGCTTTACGTTCCATCGTTAACTTGTGATTTGATTTCCATACAACAATTAATTACGGAAAACAATTGCGTTGTGACTTTTTATAATGATCATTGTGTGATACAGGACCAATCTACGAGGATGAAGATTGGGAGGGGTGAGCACAATGACGGGGTCTATTATTTCAAAGGAGAGCAAGGACATATGGTGGCTCGAGCAAATGTGAGCACGGATTCTCAGTTATGGCATAAACGTCTTGGGCATCCTTCTAGCAGTATTTTACCTCTCTTCTCAGATTTAGTTGGTTTTAATTTGTCTTGGAATTTGAACAATATTTGTGACCCGTGTTGTCGGGCCAAACAAACTCGGTCTATTTTTAAGTCCAATAATAAGAGGAGTGATGAATTGTTTGCTTTAATACATTGTGATATTTGGGGACCTTATCACACAAAAAGCTTATCGGGAGCACATTATTTTCTTACTATTGTTGATGACCGAAGTAGATATGTTTGGGTACGGTTGATGCGTGATAGACAAGAAGTAAGCCAACTTATGATCAATTTTTGTAAAATGGTCAAGACTCAATTTGGGAAGGGGGTTAAGATAGTACAAAGCGATAATGGAACGGAATTTTTGTCAAATACTATGAAAGATTTTTACAATGAGCATGGCATGATTTTTCAAACTAGTCAAGTTGATACCCCACAACAAAACGGTAGAGTAGAACGAAAACACAGATACATTTTGGAACGAGCGAGAGCCCTTCGTTTTCAAGGAGAATTACCTATCGATTTTTGGGGAGAATGTGTCCTAACCGCTGCCTACTTAATAAATAGGACTCCCACCCGATTACTTGACGGTTTGACACCTTATGATGTCTTGTATGGAACTAGGCCTACCTTTGATAATGTTCGAGTTTTTGGTTGTGTGTGCTATGCCCATAATAAAGATAGACCCAAAGACAAGTTTAATGAAAGGGGTAAAAGGTGTATTTTTGTTGGGTATCCTAGTAACAAAAAGGGATGGAAGGTTTATGATCTAAAGAGAAAGAGCATTTTTGAATCAAGGGACGTTATCTTTTATGAAAACGTTTTTCATTATGCTAATAACCAATCCATGCCTCAACAAGAAACAAATCAAATGAATACACCTATGGCACACCCTTTTGTTGATAACTTGCATGACTTACGTGAAAAACATGGGCTAGACAATGAGACGCCACAAATTGAAACCAATGAGAACATTAGAAATGAAAGTGACGTCGGGGAAGTTGAGCCAAATGCTTTCACGATGAAATTACGGACGATACACAATACACCCATCACAAAGAAACGATGAGAGGAGTGATGAGGAACCACTCCATGAGCGGATTTGGAGAGGAAACAGGCCTAGGAAGGGGAGCTCGGCAAAAATTCGATCCTTATTGGAAGAAGGACTACATTTGCAAATCGACCCGGATTACAAACCCCACTGTTAATGCTCACTCCTCACAATCGTCATCCAAAGTAAAAGGTACTCGTTATCCTTTGATTAATTATGTCACAACAAATTGTTTCTCTGATAATCACAGGACCTTTCTAGCGAAAGTTGACGAAATCCGTGAGCCACGAAGCTACAATGAAGCGTCAAAGGTAAAAGAGTGGCAGGAGGCAATGGGAAAAGAATTCGATGCACTCGAGATGAATGGAACTTGGAAGGTTGTTGACCTTCCAAAGGACAAAAAACCCATTGGTTGTAGGTGGGTTTACAAGGTCAAGTACAGAGCCGATGGCACCATCGAAAGATACAAAGCGAGGTTAGTTGCACAAGGATATACTCAAATAGAGGGTGTCGATTATCATGAGACTTTTGCGCCTGTTGCCAAGATGACGAGTGTCCGTTGCTTGCTAGCTGTAGCGGTTTCAAAAGGTTGGTCCATTACTCAATTGGACGTTAATAATGCATTTCTCCATGGAGATTTGGATGAGGAAGTGTACATGCGAATGCCACCTGGTTTCGAGAAAGGAGGTTCAACCAAAGTCTGCAAATTAATGAAGTCTTTGTATGGACTCAAACAAGCTTCTCGGAATTGGTTTGCAAAATTGACAGATTCATTAACGAGGTATGGGTTCACTCAATCTATGGCTGACTACTCGCTATTCACTTATAATAAAGATGGCATTTTCATTGGGATTTTGGTTTATGTCGATGACATGATAATTGTAAGTGATAGCAAGGAAGCAAGTGACCGTCTCAAAGGTTTCCTTGATCGTAGTTTTGGTATAAAAGACCTCGGGAGGCTAAGATATTTTTTGGGAATTGAAGTAGCAACTGGGTCCAAGGGACTTTTTCTTAGCCAAAGGAAATATGCCATAGAAATTATTAAGGAGGCAGGGCTGGAAGGAGCAAAACCTGTTGATGTACCCATCCAACCTAATCATCAATTAGCTCTGGCAAGCGGAGAATTGTTGCACGACCCAATGAAATATAGGCGGTTGGTGGGACGACTCATTTATTTGACTATTACGAGACCCGACCTAGTGTATGCAGTCCATATTCTGTCCCAATTTGTGCATGCTCCAAGAAAAGAGCATTGGGATGCCGTATTACGAGTTATACGATATATTAAAGCTAGTCCGGGAAAAGGGATTGTGATAGAACGTAACGGCGATTTGTTGTTACGCGGATACTCGGACTCAGATCATGCGAGGTGTCCTTTGACAAGGAGGTCCATTACTGGTTATTTCGTGACCTTAGGACACTCACCCATTTCATGGAAGGCTAAGAAACAAACTACCGTTGCTAAATCAAGTGCAGAGGCGGAGTATCGAGCTTTGGGTGCCGTGACAAGTGAAGTAATATGGTTGAAGTCTTTTCTTAAATCGCTTGGAATAGATCACAGTACACCCATTGAAGTATTCTGTGATAATACGGCCGCCTTACACATTGCCAAAAACCCCGTTTTTCATGATCGTACTAAGCACATCGAGGTGGATTGTCATTTCATACGTCATCATATTATGAACAAAACAATCACGACCTCTCACTTGCGAAGTAAGGACCAAGTAGCAGACATCTTCACAAAGGCGTTAGGAGGAGAAGCGTTTCGTTTTCTTCGATCCAAGTTGGGCATTAGCTTGCCAAGTGCTCCAACTTGAGGGGGAGTATTGAACAATATTGTAGATCTTATCAAGATAATACAATATTGTTATTCTAGTCATGTAAATATTAGGTGTATAATATCTTATCTATATTAGTTAACCATATAATTAGTTGCCTATATTATTTGCGTAATATTAGGTAGTCAATATTGATGGAGTTGTATATATATCACATCTTTGTATTTGACTCATCATCAATCAATTGAATCATTCATCTGATCCTTTCCTCTTTCTTCTTTTTCCTGCGTATTCCATTCTTTCATCTACTACACACGGACTCAATAGTAATCGACTCCCAGGATTACACAACCGTTGCAAACTTCGAGAAGGTAAGAGTGCAGATGAGAACTGCCAAAAACATTGCCAAGACTTCAGATAAGGAACTTTGTTAATGTTGATAGCAGGAAACATACTAACAACGAGGGTGGACTTTGTTAATGTTAATTCCAGGAAACATTAACAACAAGAGTGAGCCTTGTTTTATATTTAAACTAGGAATATTAAGAATATAGATGAATCCTTTTACTGTGTAAACCATGACACAGAGATAACTATTTGAAACATTTTAATATAATAGAAGACGAAGAAGAGAACTGATTGTTTTTGTTGTGTTAAATGACTGGATTGTGAGCAGAGGCATACAATGGCCCCGTCAGGAATCTAATGTGGCTCTAGCTGACTCTACTGCTGCAAAGCTGAAGGTTACTGATAAAATAAAATAGTAGAGTCTAGCCCCAAAAAGGTGGGCATGACCGCACCGCATGTGCTCTACCCGAGCTCAGAGCCCGGCCGTGGCTTGGCGTGACGTGGCAAGGCGCGCGTGTGTGTGGTTGGTTAGATACTTACCACACATCAGCTAGTAGGGAAGTGTAAAGAGAGATGTATAAACCCATTGATATTTTGTTATTTTGTCAATGTGGGACAAAAAGTTACTACTCAAAGCTTCTTTTGAAGCATATTTCCAACAATTCCCCACATGATTCAAAAGAAGACACGGAGAGGCAATAGAAGTGATGCGGGAGCACTTGAAGAAAATGAAAATGAAGTCTTGATTAGTCGAAATGTAATTCACATTTTTGAAGGTTTCAAAATGGGCTCAAGTATATTGAATATGAAAACATGCAGAAGCAATAGAGACGGGCTGAAGTCGGTCTAACCAACGCGCAATCCGAGGGGCTGACAAGTCGGTTCAAGAGCTGTCTAAAGATTATTAGTTTCCTTATTTCTGTTTTCCTTATTCAAGTCAATAAATTTAAGGTAGTATTGTTATTTCCTTATTGTTTCTTTCCTAATCTTATTAACATTGTAATAAGGCAATTGTGCCATAGTAGGAGTTGGTTTTATGGAGCTAATTGTGGCGTCAGTTTCTAGTCCGTTTTAGGAAAGTTTCTTTGTCTGTTTTAAGGTAAGAGTAGGAGAACTATTTTAGTATAAATAAGGGTCATTGTATTCAGTTTTACACAATCGAGTTTGAGAATCAATACAATTTTTCTTGTTGCTTATTGCTTGCGAGTTTTAAGTGTCTTATTTCTTTCTTACGAGGGAGAGATTAGAGTGTGAGTCAATCCTTGCGAGGTGAGAGTCACAAAACCAGTCGTGTGTGAGTTCGAGTTCCTTGTGAGGGAGGAGAGTTTATTCACGTCATATCCTTTATATTTTTCGTTCCTTATCATACAAAAACCAAAAATAAACAGTTAAATTCCGCTGCATAACTAGATTGTCTAAAACGAACAGTTCACAAAGCCATTCAATTCCATAATTCCAAGTAGATTTTACATCAAATTGGTATCAGAGCCAGATTATTAATTCGTTTCTAAATAAATTAATCTTTGGAAGTTAAGATGCCAGGAGATGCCGTTTCAAGAAAGAGTATTGGTGACGTTACAAGCACACTTCAAACGCAAATAGATTAGATGAGGGAAGCTATGGCGGAATTGAAATATATGATGAAGAAAATTCCAACTGGACAAGGTAAAGAATGAAGTCCAAGTCGAAGTAGGTCCCGTGGGTCAGATTCTGATGATGCAATTTCCAAACCTAAGAAGGAAAGCAAGAATGATGATGATCGAGGTCTAAAGCTTGACATACCTGATTTCAATGGTGATTTGGATCCCGAGAAGTTCTTGGATTGGATTAGGCAAGCTGAACGAGTTTTTGAATACAAAGAGTATGATGAGCATAAACAATTCAAGAAAGCAATTCTAAAGCTTACTAAATATGCATCACTGTGGTATGAAAACTTAAAAAAACAGAGGAAGCGATATAAGAAAGGCAAGATTGATACTTAGGAGAAGGAAAAAAAAGCATCTTATGAGGAGATTCTTACCAAGAGACTATTGATGAGGATTGTCGCAACCTATCAAAAATAAAACCTAACCTGCTTAAACTTATGCAACAGAGGTAAGCTGGGTATCGTATCCGTAGGGAGACAGTCGCTATCTATTTGTTATCTAGTCTGTCTAAGGTCACAAATTGGGGGCTTTTGGTTGATTTGATTTAACTACACTAAATGAACTAAATTTAAAACAATAATAGAAATAACAATTAAAAATAGCAGGTATGAAATAGAGTGTGATCAAATAGGGAGAAAGATGCTAGGATGTCGGTTCACCATGATATTACGCAATTCAACTAAAGGTAGGGTCAGTCGGTCTGTAGTGAGAAGGGTAGTGGAAAGGTCCTTCCGGTCCTCTATCCGCCCTAGATTCCTCCTAAATAGCTTCCGCTCTGATTAGGGTAGTCTATTGTTCATAACAAGTCTATTCATTCCAATCTTCCGATCTAGGTCTGAATTTATCCGGATGAATTAAAATAGTCGCGTGCACTCAACTAAATAATTACTGTTATATTACTATAAAACAATTCTCACATTACAACCTCCTAAATCTAATTATAGCGTCATTGTTTTACTATCATGGCTCCCCTAATCCTAACAATTGGGATTTAACTTCTCATAACGGTAATAAAACTAATAACAATAGATAGAACTAGATTTGACATGATTTAAAGATGAATTAACAAAAATTGCATAAACTAAATATTAATTCTAATAACCTAAATAGTAATTAAGAGACAAGAGAATTAAAGGTTGCAAATAAGAATTAATACTACGAATTAAATTGAATAAGAAGAGAGTAAGGAATTACACAAATTAAAATCCGAGAAAATAGAAAGGCAAGCGTCGAACAAGAGTCGCCCAATCTCGATGCAAAGCTTGATAATAAACTCAATGAATCCCCCCTTTTACCTAATTAGGCCTCTCTTATTTATATAAGAGAGATATTTATTAACCAAATAAGATAACTAATACAACAAATAAATAAGTTCACGTAATAAAATCTTGCGTCAGATCACAAGTTGTTCGATCGAGTAAGTTGAAACTACTCGATCGAATATACTCCAGCAAAAATCCTCTCGATCGAGCCTAGCACCTACTCGATCGAGGAACACCATAACACTCTTCTCGATTGAGCATAGCAGGAGTTCGATCGAGGAATCTTTAGCACCAAAAAGGATTCGATCGAGCAATTAAGTCAGTCAACATGCTCGATCGAGTTAGCTACCACTGTGTCAGGACATAGGACGTTGATTAGCTTCCAAGACGACATTACGCATCCCAAGGCAGAAGTATTTCCGCTCCAATTCCATCCATCTCCTAAATGCAAGTTATAGGGGCAGTTCCAAGCTTAGTTTTGCTCCTTCCGGGTTCATTCCTGTAATTAAAGCCAAACAAACCAAAGTAGACCATTCGGGGCATTTCATAGCCTAAAACTATGGGGATCGCATAGAAATGCGTGCAAAATAAGTACAAAAAGTCTATATAAATAGCACGCTGAACTTCCCCAAACCAAACCTTTGCTTTTTTTTTTTGGGGAAAGTAAGTGTATATATTAATAAAATCCCATCATACAAGAGCTAACTAGAGATTATCAACCTATCTAGTTAAATACAATTTGGACACACACTTGTTAACCACTCTCTAGTTACATTAGTTCCTATAACAAGGTTTCTACCTCTTAAATTCATTAACAAGCACTCCTTCACCTGTTTTATCAAAACAACAGGGAAAGGAAGCCCATCTGATAACCTCCCATCTATTCCTTACATACCAAATGAGATACATAAGATGAGCTACGACGGCCACCACTTGTTTCTTCAAAAGTGAACGTTCCCCGAGCCTAATCCACCAATCAATAATTCCATTCAAAGGAATGCTTTGACTTGCACCATTCCTCCAACAACCTCGGACACCTCTCGCCTATAAGAGCACCTTTGAAAGAATAGGTGTTCAATATTCTCTTCCTCTGTGTCACATAACAAACACCTATTTCTTGCAGCAATCATCATCTTCATTAACCTATCCTGGGTGAGTATTCTCTTATGAGCTACCAGCCATATAAAGAATGCATGTTTAGGCACAATCAGCCTGTTCCTAGTCTAGTGGTGCCACCGGACATCAACACCATCATCAACTAGGCAATTATATCCCATCTTGACAGTATAATCACGGTGAGACTGTCTCCATTGCTCCTCAAACATCCATGGCTTGAGTTGATTTTTAACAGCACAAATCCTGCGCCAAGACCAACTTGTAGAGATAGAAGGTTCATAATCAATCCAAGCTGAATGTTTAATATAAATAGAATGCACCCATTTAACCCAAAGATGGTCAGTCTTCTTCTCAATCCACCACACGTATTTACCCATCAGGGCAATATTCCATAAATGCAAATTCTTAAGACCCAACCCACCTTTCCTCCTGGGTTTACAAACCTGCTTCCAGGACACAAGTGCAGGAGTCTCTTGGTTTTCCTGACCATGCCATAGAAAAGCTCGACAAAGAGCATCAATTTGATTAAGCACAGCTTTAGGGAGAATAAAGATCCGTGCCCAATTATTGTGCAGGTTACTAAGGATAGATTTAATCAAAGTGATTCTTCCAGCATAAGAGAGGTGCTTAGTACCCAAGCTAGTGATCCTAGCTGTAACCTTGTCCACCAGGCTCTGACAGTCCAGAATCCCCAGCCTTTTGGGGGCAATTTTAACCCCTAAATATCTAAATGGGATCCCTCCTTTTCATACCGAAAAGCGATTCAATGCTACTCACAATGGCTTCACTAATCCCATTTGTATAGAAGTTAGACTTACCATTGTTCATCTTCAGTCCAGAGGAAATAGAGAAAGTCTCAAATGCCCGCAACATAAGAGTAACAGATTGAATGTCACCTCTGCTAAACATGAGCAGATCATCAAAGAAAACACAAATGTGTCAACTTCATTTTTGAGCAGTGGGATGGTACTTGAAACCTTTATACCTATCAAGGACCCCTAAGAGCCTACTGAGGTATTCAAGGCAAATTGTAAAAAGCACGGGGGAGAGGGGATCCCCCTGTCTTAAGCCCCTTTGACCCTTAAAAAACCCAAAGACTTCACCATTGAGAGCTAATGAGAAGGAGGGGGAGGACACACAACTCATGATAAGCTCAATGCTAAGAGGAGGGAAATTCAAGGCACACAACATATCCTTGAGAAAGCTCCATTCAATGGAGTCATAAGCTTTCTGCAAGTCAACTTTCATCATAATCCTTGGTGAGCATACCTTCCTCTTGTAAAGCTTAATGAGATCCTGGCAAATAAGAGTGTTACCCACAATATCTCTATTTTGAATAAAGGCCCCCTGTGAAGGACTGATGATATCAGGTAGAATAGAGCTAAGTCTAGAACACAACACTTTTGTGAGACATTTGTAGACTGTATTACAGCAGGCAATAGGCCTGAACTGTAACACACTATCAGGGATTTCAGTTTTGGGCACTAGGGTTAGCACAGTAGTATTGAGCTCCTTTAGAACTTTTCCAGTCCTAAAACCATTCCGGATAGCATGACACACCTCCTTCCCCACAATACTCCAAGAATCCTTGAAGAACTGACTATTAAATCCATCAGGGCCTGGTGCTTTTCCACCAGGGATAGAGAACATTGCTTCCTTAACCTCTGCATCAGTCACAGGTTTAAGGAGAATATCCTGGTGTCTGACAGATTCGAAGCTTACCGGTCTTCACCACTTTCTTTGACACAAAGTTGCACAAGAGTAGAAGTGCCCAACAACTTCAGATAGTAATCCTCAAAGGCAGACTTAATATCCTCAGGAGTGGAGCATAACTTCCCATCCATGTCCTTAACATTAAACACCCTATTTCTCATTCTTCTCTTCTTTATACTAGAATGGAAAAAGGAAGTATTAGCATCACCTTCCTTTACCCAATTCTCTTTGGACTTCTGAGCAAGATAACTGTTCCTTGCCTTAATCAAGACCTTCAACTCAGTAGCACACTCCTTTTCAGCATGACACAACAACTCATTCAATGGATCCAGGCTAAGCTGCTGCTGGAAATGTTTGAGAGCCAACTCAGTGACATGAGTAAGGTTCTCAATATCACTAAACTGTTCTCTATTTAGTTGTTGTAAAGCTGGTTTCAACTTCTTCAGTTTCTGTACCACCCTAAACATAGGTGTACCCTCAACTTCAGTGTGCCAGCTACTCTCCAGAGTTGAGGCAAAATCATCAGACAAAGCCCACATATTGTAGTATTTGAATGAAGCCTTCCTCTTATCAAACATAGCATCTGTCCTGATCAGGCAGGGGCAATGATCATATAAGCCCTCTGGTAAGAAAGTAGCAACAGCCTCAGGGAAAGTGTTCAACCACTGATCATTCATCAACACTCTATCAATCCTACTGTAAACCTTAGACTCATTCTCATGCTTGTTATTTCAAGTATAATAGGAGCCAGAGGCCTTCATGTCATATAATTGGCAAACAGACAGCATACTTCTCATAGGAGCCATTTCAGACCAAACCACTTCAGAACCTCCAATTCTATCCTTAGTTTCAGTGACACTGTTAAAGTCACCACACACCAGCTAAGGCCCGAAATCAAAGCGAAAAAACCTTTCGTAGCTTGCCAAAGAGGTTCCCTCTCCTGACTTTTATTGAACCCATAGACCAGAGTGTACCAGAAAACAACCTTCCTTGATTTATCAACCACTTTGGAGTGAATACATTGAGCATTAACATTCAAAATATCCACCTGATAAAGAGTAGGATCCCATAATAACCACACTCTTCCCCCTTTATGAGTACTATTATTTGTGCAAATTGACCAATCTTCACAAATATTATTCCTTACCTTAAGCCAATTACTACATTTTATTTTAGTCTCTAATAAACCAAATAACCCAAGCTTATTCTGGTGTAAAAACCATCTTATTTCTAGTTGCTTAGTTGGATTATTCAGACCCCTTACATTCCAAAACCCCAAGCTACCCATGATCAGAAGCTGGGCCAGGAGTTAACAATTTCTTACCCTGAATTCGTGCTTTTTGAAGAGATAAAGTCAGAGCATCCATAAAAGTAAGCCCCCTGGGAGTGAACATTCTGGCCTCCCCATTATCATTCTTAAGCATCTTGCTAATAAACCTTCGAGGGAATGAAGGTCCCCCCTCAACAGGCCTCACACTCTGGTCAGAACAGTCTCCAACTTCAGAAACAACCACTGGAGTAACAGGTACAGGAGTCTGAAAACCCCAGGGGGCTAGCTATATGCAATAAACTAGAGACTAGAGGAAGGGAGTAAAACTCAGAGCTAGCTCCAAATCGTCTACTTAAACCATTTAATGCATGAAAATTAGCAACTATTAGCAATGCGTCAAAGCAAACGAATTTATAACTGTTTTAGAAATAGTTGAACCTTCGACCTTGCAAGACTTTCAAAAATGGACACTCACGGGTCACTCTCTCTCAATGAAGCAAAGGGTAAGCGTATAAATATAAGAGAGAAAGAAAAATATAGACGCTCACCTAGACTACGACCGACATAAACATGCATGCAATCTAGTATGATAGACAATTCTAGCTACCGTGCACATACATTCCATCCAATCAAGGTCCTATCACATGCCGAGTACTTAAAATAATTTGGAAAAGTGAGGTAATGGGTAAGAAGAGGCAAAATATTTTGGGAATGAGAGGGTATAGGCCAAGCTAATATCCTAACAAAACCAAATAAACCATATCCAATTCTAATCCAACTCCAAAATTAAACACAATGCCTTTATTTGGCATAAAACTCACTAAACCAAATATAAACAACCCCTCTTAAGATAGAATTAGAGCATAGGAGTAAAACCGACATTATTCAAATTCTTTTTCCATTTTTTTTCTTTCTTTTCTTTCTTTTTTCTCGGTTTTCTGTTTTTTTTTTCTTTTTCGAATTTCTTTTTCAATTCTTCCTTCTCCTTTCATTCATTCAACCAACAATTTTCAATGTGAACCATAATAGCAATAAGACATACCTCAACCAATAACTACTACACTAGCTTGACTAGGGTAGGCTTAAGATTTGGAATGTAGTTAAAGGGGGTCAAAATAGGCTATTTTCGCTAAGTGGAGCTTATGGGTAGAAACGAAATAAAAGAGAATTGCAAGCACTCTCCTACATGTGATACCGGCCACTAACCCGAATGTATGCAGGCAAAAATCAATTGAAATTCATACTTATGCATTTGATATAACATGCTATGCAAGGAGTAACTACTCACAAGCCTACATGAAACTGGTCATGGATGACACCAGTTTTATAAAGCTCTAATTCCTTAGAATTTATAAGTAGTTTGCCAAAATTTTAAGTCAAGTCTATTCGTTCAACAAAATTTCAAAACAAAAATTCGTGAAATGCAAAGATTTTGCTAAAAAAGGTAGTAATTTATGCAAGGCTTACGCAAATTGACTATTTACAGTGCAATGTCATCTTAGAAAAACTCCATTCCGGCTCAACCTAAATGCAAAAATAAACGTATATTTTTTAATTTTTTTTCGAAATTTTCTAATTTTTTTAATTTTTTTTTAAGAATTTAATAACAATGCAAGATAAAATGCAATAAACTTGAATGTAGAACAAATGCAAATGTAGACTCAAAGTATGCATTACTCTCCCGAAACCAAAACGGACAATGCCCTCATTGTCCTCCAGCACACACACCAGCAGAATAATAGGGAAAGGGAAACACAAACTCAAATTCAATATAAATGAAACTAAACTAAAGGAGGTTAAAAGAATAAGGAGCAATAAAACTTACAATGTATACCTTCCCCAAACCAGCCAGCAACTGGGGAAGTAAGTAGCCAGCAGCTACACGTCAGCTCCCTCGTCCTCATCAGCCACGTCCTCCTCCTCCTCCTCATTCCTCCTAGAACAACCTCCTTCATCAAGGTCACACTACAAAAAAAAAGGTTTCGATGCGACGGACACATTGTGACGGAAGATTAACCCGTAGCAAATTTAAACCTGCGACGGACAACAGAACATGCGATGGACTTGCGACGGACTTTCCGTCACAGCAAAATTGCCCAGACCGCCAAATTTTCTGACATGGCGGGAATGGCTGCGACGGAATTTCCGTCGCAATATTAAAATAATAATAAAGTCTGCGACGGAATTTCCGGCGCTATATAAAATAATATTTTCCCTGCGACGGAATTTCCGTCGCAGCCTTTTTTTAATGACTGTGTTTACAGCTCATCAGTGGAAAATATTTTTTTATTGTTGCGACGGAAATTCCGTCGCAGGCTTTTTTTATAAACGGGTTTTCACCCGTGTCCCCCTATCTCTCTTCTATTATTTTTACGTAATCCCCTATCTCTTTTCAATAATTTCGACAATCCTCCTCCGGCAACCACCCCACTCTGGTCACCACCCCTTTCCGCCGCCCTCTCTCCCTTTCCCTTTCTCCTTTCCTTTTTTTCTCTTTCCCCTTCCCCTTCCCCTTTCTCCTTTCCTTTTTCCTCTTTTCCCTGCCGCCTGCCGCCCTTCGCTGCCGCCGAACCCGATGCTGCCGACCACCTCCCCACTTCTTTGTCTCAATTAAGTCAAGGTTTGTTTACTTAATTTTCTTATTTTGATTAATTAGGGTTGTTTTATGGTTATTATTTTGGTTAATTATGGTTAGTGTAGGATGCTTAGAATAATTTAGGATGCTAGTTTAGGATGCTTAGTGTAGGATGCTTGATTAATTTAGGATGCTTAGTTTAGGATAATTTAGGATGCTAATTTAGGATGCTTGAGTAATTAATGTAGGATGCTTAGAATAATTTGTTTAATTAAGTTTAGGATTGTTAAAATAATTTAGTTTAATTAAAATACAATTTAGGATATTTGATATTATTAGGGTAGTTTAGTTTAGTTAAAAGCCAATTTAGGATGTTTAAATCATTTTGAGAATGATTAGTTTAATTAAGTTTAGGATTGTTAAAATAATTTAGTTAATTAAAATACAATTTAGAATGTTTAGGATTATTACGGTAGTTTAGTTTAGCTAAAAACCAATTTAGGATGTTTTAACCAATTTTTCTATGCTTACTCTACTTTGCTTAGTTTAGCCAAATTGTGTCATATGTATTTTTTTACAAATATTAATTTATCCTATAGTTGTGTTGTTGTAAACTCATAATGTTTTGTATCTTTGATTGTTAATATATTTTTGACCTAGTACCCGTTCAGGGATTACACATTAGGTGTAATTCTTGAATAGTCCCCATTTTGGGACTGTCTTTGAATATTTTATGCCATTTAGGTGGTAAATACTCATTTTTTTTTCTTGATTGTTAAGAGCTAAAATTTGGTTGAAATTTCCTTTAATGTTCTCTGAATACATATGTAGAGTGAGAATTCATTCTAAATAAGGTATTTGGAGAACTGTAAGGAAGTGCTGCCGAATTTTTGTCTCATTACAATCAAGAAAAAAAATGGGTATTTACTAATGGTATGAAAGATTCAAAGATGGGTTTAGGTTGGAGATAAGGACCCCAATACATAAAGTATTTTTTTGCAGGTTGTGGTTGTGGTTGTGGTTGTGGTTGTGGTTGTTGTTGTTGTTGTTGTTGTGGTTATTGTTGTTGTTGTTGTTGTTGTATGAAAGATTCAAAGATGGGTTTATGAATGTTCTCACCATTTTTATTAATAATTTTTATTTACTAATATATATGTAGATTTGCAATGAAGATATTAGAACGAAACTGGATGTATGAAAGGTTGGATTCCAATAAAAAATTAAGGAAGGAATTCGTAATAGGGGTTAATAAATTCATTGATTATGTTAAGCAACAAGACGAATTCATTAGAATTAAAGAAATTAGGTGTCCATGTAGTAAGTGCAAAAATAAAAAGTATTTAGTTGAACAAGAAGTACGAAAACACCTTGGTCTAAAGGGTTTTTGTGACAACTATTATGATTGGGTGTGTCACGGAGAGAAATTCCCCGTTGGGGAAGAGAAAATGGCAATGCCCTCTGACAATCCTTATAGGGATATGGTAGAGGATACGTTGCGCGATAGCATTGATCAAATTAGGGAAGAAGCTCTTAATGCCGAGGTGGTTGATGAATCTCCAAATCCCAATATATTAGCGTTTTTTCAAATGTTAAAACGTGCCGAGTAACCTGTCTACGAGGGATGTCGACTCTCATTGCTACAATCGGCTGCAAGGCTTGTCACTCTGAAATGTGAATTCAACTTAGCCCATAAATGTGTAGATGGTTTCACGTCACTCATGGGAGACCTTCTTCCTCAATATCATATTTTGATGCGTAACAATTGAGAAAATTTCTCTCGATTCTCTTGAGCAAGATGGCGTTTGGTGAGTATGTTATTTTTTCGTAATTAATTATTTTTATAACGATATATATATATATATATATATATATATATATATATATATATATATAGGTGGGATCAGGTGAGAACGAACACTCGGTGCAAACGGTGAGAACGAACTATAACCAATGGATTAACTACAATCGTACGGCTGAATCTCGATGTCAACGCATACAAAAATTCCGTATTACTTACTCTGACTTTTCTCACCAAATATCTAACACATCAATTAAAAAAAAAAAAAAAAAAAAAAAAAATTGCGATTAACGATCAGTAACCCAGAACTTCAACGAAAATTTATTCAATCGACCAACTTTTTGACGGAATTGATGTAAGTTTTCGCTAAAACTACTGATTGTTGTCATATATTTGATGAATCTACCTGTCAATTTGTAGTATTTAGATTTAAAATCTTTCGTAATTTTTTTTTGTGTCAATTTTTAGGGTTTTAATAGAAATCGAAGGATGCAATGATTTGGTTGATCCTACTAATTCAATTGTTCCAGCAGCTAGCAGTGAACTCAGACAGATATCTTCTGAATTGGGTATAGGTATGTCGATTTTTAGGGTTCTAATTATTCAAGGTCTATTTAGATTGTTTTATTATTATTGATGTTAGTCATTGTATCTAGTGTAGTAATTGGTGTGAATTGTTGCTACATTAGTCAGATGATACATAGTGTTTAGGGTTTTCTGCTGTTGTGTGATGACGGTTATGTGATATTTTAGATTTCAGAAAGACAGCTGATGTCAAACTAGCCCTCTTGCTTCTAAGTTTTGATTTGCGTACCTGGAAATATAATTGATGTGTTTCCGATGCCATATTGCGCATCTGATAATATAAAGTCTGCATAGTGTTGTACTAGATCGGAAAAATGTACATGGATATCAAATAGATGATAATTAGTACAAACTAAAATTGTATCGATAACCAAGTCTCTGTTTAGGGCCATTCGGATAACTAATATTTATAAGTTTTGATATGCGTGCACGATAATATAATTGATGCGTGTCGATTTGATTAAGTATCATCAATATAAACCCTACATGCGTATCTGGTGTTTCATGTGTGATTGTTGAATAATTAAGCCATGAGCTAGTGGATCAATTTCGAGTAATTTTACTGTAGAGTCAGTCTGACAATGGCTAAGTTGGAGTTGATCGATTCGGCCTTATATTATCCTAATTTGAGCATTTATATTATCTGTATGTATTGTACCTTACGGGTGAGCATTTATGTCTGAATGTATATAGTATCCATTAGGATGTGATTCAATACTGTGTTTGCTTCCACGGTATCCCTTTTCTCTATGATTCTGATTTGAGTACCTGATTCGTAATTGGCAATGTGAAAGATTAATGTGCAGTAAATCAGTAAGATGTTGATGTACCCTGGAACATTCCATTCAGTGATGTAGACATTTCAGTAGCATTTGTATCACTCATTAAAGTCATGTACAAATGAATGTAGTTTCACAAATATGACTTATGGTTAATGTTTGATTGACGAAACGTATCTGGTAATATAATTGATACGTGTCCAATTCATTTTTGACGCGTTTCAGATGTTAAGGTTTCCGCTAATCCATGAACTAATAAAACATATGCTATCTCATTTTTTGCAGACTCACCAGTAATCCCTCACAACTCCAAAGAAATGATACCTGTTTGTGCACCTAATTTGAAGCCTACCGTAGGAATGAACTTCGAAAGTCTTAATGAGGGAATGCAATTCTACTATACTTATGCTGCCAAAGCTGGGTTTAAAATGAGGAAGTCAACACAAAGAATTGTAGATGGGGTGGTGACGACTAAATACTTGTGTGTGTAGTAAGGCAGGTGAGAGTAAACCTAGAGGAAAGGTGAAAAAGAGGCAAAAGACTAGAATTTCGTGTAATTCAAAGATTTTTCTCAAGAGGAATGACAAAGGGAAATATGTAGTTGTCGACTTTCACGAAGGTCACACACACCTTTTATCTACCCCAAACACAATAGTACATTTGCCGGAGTCAAGGGAACTAACGCTGATACACAAGACTATGATTTTAGAGAATTCAAAGGTTAATAAAGGGCTCGTACAAAGTTTCAGAATGTTTAAGAAATATGTAAAGGGATACAGAAATGTGGGAGCATCACTAGAAGATTTCAAGAATTTTTGGAGGGATGTGAAACAGTTTATAAAGGGTTACGATGCTCAAATGATGATCGAAAATTTCATGCATAAGAAAGCCATGTGTCACTTTTTCTACTTTGATTTTGACGTTGACGAGAAAGGACGACTTTCTAGAGTTATTTGGGCTGACCCTATATCAATCAAAAATTACAGTCTGTTTGGTGACATGACATCGTTCGACACAACCTTCAACATGAACACATATAAGATGATATTTGCTCCTTTTACGGGGGTTGACAATCACAAAAAATGTGTGACGTTTGCAGGGGGCTTCTAAGAAATGAGTCTGATGACGGTTTTGCATGGCTTTTCGAATCTTTTCTGGCCGCAATGGGTGGGAAGTACCCTAAGTGCATAATTACTGACCAGGATGCCGGCATAAAGGTAGGGGTTAAAAAAGTATTCAAGGACAAAACTCATCATAGGTATTGTATGTGGCACATTATGAAGAAACTACCTGATAAGATCGGCTCTACACTTTATAGGGAAACAAACTTCATGAAAGAGTTATGTGCGTGTGTATGGGCAGAAGACATTGAGCCGGCTGAGTTTGAGGAACGGTGGTGTTCAGTTATATCTTCATACGGGTTAACCGAACATGAATGGTTGTCTTCAATGTTTGACATGAGAGCTTCCTGGATCCCGGCATATTTCAGAAATCTGTTTTTAGGTGGACTAATGAGGACCACATCTAGATCTGAGTCCGAAAATAGCTTTTTCGGAAATTTCATGAATCCAAACTTAACTTTGGTGGAGTTTCTTATGAGATTTGAAAGTGCTATGGACGCTCAAAGGTGGAAACAGTCCAAATTAATTGCCGATTCAAAAAACTCTTTCCCTAGTCTAGAAACACCTCACCCTTTGGAGAAGCACGCTTCTGTGTTTTACACTCCGGTCATATTTTCTGAATTTCAGGTCGAGTGGAACACTGCCTGTTTTACTTGTAGGGTTAAAGTTTTAGGGGGTAATACGTCAGACAACATTCCCATTCATGATCGTGAGAGAAATAAGGTATATTATATTGGATTTATTCCTGATGGAGTGAAGTTAAGCTGCTCATGCAAAAAATTTGAGAGGCATGGTATCTTGTGCCGACATGCTCTCTATGTGTTGAAGGAACAAGGCTTTGAAAAAGTGCCCAACCATTATTTGCTAAGTAGATGGAGCAAATTGGCTCTATGTCAGCCACTTTATGGTAATTTTCCTGAGACTTTGACTGAAGATTGCAGTGCTTTAGAGGTTCATAAAATGAAGCTTGGCAACCTATGGTCTGAATTATTCTCCTGTGTGACAATAGCAGAACAGAAGCCGGAGAATATCGATGAGTTAATGAACCTACTTAAAAGATTCAAGGACAAGATGATCTTAGAAAGTAGCCCGTCTGAATGTAGTAGTGGTGTCACAGGTGAAAAGTCCAGAAACAAAAATAAAGAGCTTGAAATGTTGTTAGGTACAAAGATACTTGATCAAGTTACGGGTTTAAATCCTATACAATCAAAGACTAAGGGGTGCTGGAAACGATGTATCCCAAAAGGATAAAGCTGTGCAAGAACATAAGAAAGCGCCGAGAAAATGTAATGCTTGTGGTGAATTGGGATTCCATGATAGTCGGAACTGCCCCGGGAGAGCATGAAAAGCATGAAGTTCTGATCAGGTAAAAATACTAATTTTGTTAGACCACAGTTGGGAAATATACAATTCTCTCTAATTATGATTAAAAATTTAGCTTTAATTTTGATAGACCGCAGTTGGTGAATTTGGAAGGCTTCGATGCAGGTTTGAGGAAATGAAGGGAAAGCAGATGGATATTGCAGACAAAAAAAGGAGAAATATAAAGAGAACAGTAATCAAGATAAAGGAATGCACACACAGTGAAAATCCGGAGTTTCGCCTTTTTTTTCCATGAATTTACACAAGTCAACATTTTGACTTGTATGGAACAAACATTTGTGTTATAGATTTGTGAACACCATAATTTTGGTACGGCCCAAACCATATTTTTATTTAAAAGGTGTAACTGCGACTCGTATTTGTCAATAACATACTAATGTTTTCAAATGTTTGTATTTTACGTATCAGGAACTATATTTGATGTGTGTCAGGGTTAATATGGCGTACCATCCTGAAATTACCCTGTAAGACCATGATTGAAGACGTGGTGAAATCGACCGTCATACATTGTTGGGGTCTTGTAACAGTTTGGTGACGATACTGTTTGATACGAAGTTGAAATTGTGAAATCCTTAAACTGATGAACAAACAGTTGTTCAAGTGGGAGTAAATATCGTACTTGAGCGTAAAAGTGATTTTGACGTATATGTATATATAATCGATGTGTGTCAGTTATAACATGGCGTAACTAGTAACGTAAATCCTGCATTCCAGTTATAAGCCATCATTCGACAAATGAACCGAGGCCAGAATTACACCTTGTTATCTCCTAACGTATTTAAAACAAAAGCGTCAACCAAGAAACCGGAGTGTGTAACCATACTTGCACATTGCCAACTCCAATTAATATGGATTATCCAAAATGATATCTAGCAAATTGTCATAAAGATCGGTCCACTTGACACAGCTCTTGAACAATTACAGATTACATTTTTCGGTACACCCCTAAACAAAAGATATTACAACACAGCCCTAAGAGGTTTGCACTATCACACATTCCGACAAATTGGGCACACTCCTTGATTGCTTGGTTCCACACTTCTGCCTACCAGGGATCACCTCACTCAAAAGATCTACATAGAAAAAGATGGGACGGCAACATAAGTATATGGTCAGAATAAAAAATAACATCACAGAGCTGTTAATATAGGCGGAAACATAAGTCTATAGACGGAAGAAAACTGATCGTGGGGAAGCAAAATGAATAGATAATACCGTTCGCTGATTTTCTTGCCATCGTAATAAGGTGACCGCAACATCCTTCCTATATGCAGCCATGTTCTGTGTATCATCTTTGATGTTATAAATGATCTCCAACAAATATTAAACACACCAAAAGGTAAAAATAAAATAACAAATAAAAATTTTTTAAGTGGAATAAACCTTGTAATAGTTCGCAGCTTCCCACTTAGACCTGTCACGACCAGCTTCTAACCACTTGAGTACAAAAAGACCGCAATCATGCCTTCACAAGCATACCACAAAAATAGCCAATTAAAATACCGAATGACTAACGTCAGGCAACAAGCAATATAAAAAGATAATGAACTTACAAGTTTGGCTGCTGTGGAACTTTCTGATTTTCAAATTTAGATAGCGGAACACTTAGAAAGTGCTTGTACCCTCGCGAACGGCATAAAATCTGGATGACATTATTAACCTACACCAAGGATAATAAATTTAATCTGAAAAGGTTTAGAGTTAAATAAAAGGAAAATACTAAAAAAAAGAGGTTAAAATATAATAGTGTGTACCACTTCAGCAGCAATCTCCAAATCAGCCTGGGGATCCTTAGTACGTAACAAGTTAAGGACGTAGTTCTTCTTCATTTCCAAGTCACACACACAAAAAAACCAGTGATCCTTTTCGATGATGGGAATAAAAATCTGTATCACAATATAAAAAGACGCATAAGTTGAATTAACGGAAAGCAACCTTCCCGTGCCAGTTTTGATAGCGCTTTAATAACTACATAAATGATTAAATGCGTGCCCCATATTACATGCTGAAGAAAACAGTAGTGGTCTTACAGTTTTTACACCCGTCCCATCCTTTGACATGTATGCAGAGGTTTTAATGTAGTTGCGACCAAGCGTTTTGTCTCGAACTGGGTTAAGATGCTACATTGAACAGTACAACACAGATAATTATTACAAACAAAAGAAAATTGAAAAAAAAAATGAAGAATAAAAAAGAAAAAGAAATTTCCAGATATTGTTTATTGAGGTACAAAAAAAAAGGGGTGCTCACACGTGCGGTTGTTGGAATATACAACAAATCTGGAGAGTGTATAGTCGAATATACCCCAAACATGTCAATTACCTGCATTTGATCCATGAATGTTGTTAGGTGCTGTGTAAAGAGGAAAAGGACAAGTCATTACATAGAAAGTAAGCGTACCATGTCAGCAACCCATTTCCGAGGTCTCAAAGAGGACATGCATTCTTTTGTTAATTGCCCGAAGTTTGTCTGAACTACGACGTCGCTGGAATAAACACAATGTAGTCAGTATGTGGTGATAATAATTACCACAGAGGATATTGAATAATTTCGATAATTCAAAAATGATAGTATAACAAAATTATTACTATGTAGCTGCATCTCCATCTGACGGTGAAAACACATAGTTCAAAAGATGCGAATCAGTGTAGCCGACTTCTTCAACGGCTTGTTTTCTTTAAAAGAAATGGGAAAGAAATATTTAGGTGGTGTAAGGTAAAACATTAACAATTCAAATTTTTTTACGAAAAAAAAGGACTGCTTACCCAGTTTTGATGTTGAGACGCCTTGCAGATATAAACACTTGGTTCGACAGTTCATTCTGAGCGCATGTGAGGATAGCAAAATAGTACTTCAGCTTTTGTCTAGAAAGGACTTTGTCAACTGCAGCTGCTGTCCTGGTCTGCATGGGGAAAGGCAAATGACTATCAGTGTGGTTGATGTATCTACCAAATTGAGTAGCGTGTGGGAAGATTAAAGTACACTTCTTACATTTACGACTTGTGTTTTGAGGGCTTGACGGCAGCCTGCATATGTCTCCATGTAACACATCAGGTAAATATCGTCATCCACATCATCAATCATGTGCATTTTGGGCACAAATTCTTCACATTTATAAAATTGAACTTGCCCGAATCTGGTCGATTTGGTAGTCATTTCATTCCGAATAAAATCCCTCTAAAAGAAATACATCAGGCTAACGTCACAAAAACATGGATGGAATGAAAACTGACAATGAAACTTTGTAAAGTATAAAGGGCAGTAGGAACAAATACTCACCACCGTCCGGACAGGTCCAGTGAACATCATACTTTTAGGTCGCTTTGGGTGGATAACTTCAATCGTTCGGGTCATAAAGTTGACACAGATCAGGAACGGCTCAGGAAGTGTGAATGGAAAGAACATCTGGGTTTGAAAAAAAGATATGGTTACCTTAGTGGAAACAACCAGCCAAAAATTAGACATTATAATAGAAATGAAACGAAAATGAGAGAGACTCACTAATTTCAATTGATCATAATCAGTGCCATCTTCACATATAATTCCCTGCAATTAATACGTGAGAGAATCATTGAGACCCAAAAAGTACAATACAAGCCGATAAAGGGAATAATATGACAACACCAATTCAAGTCAATAATGAAAATAAATATTTACAAATGAGTGCCTTACATTGGGAGTAACAAAAGCGTAAAGACGCAAAGGGGACGAGGCCGCTTTTAACTCCTCTTTCTTGTTTAAAAGATGACCCCATGCATTGATTACATTTGCAGATATCTTTGTGCTTTCGATCAAATACTTTAAATCACATCGTCTTAATTGAAAATGCTGATTTCTGAACAATACATCGCTGAAAAATATGAACACATGTAGATACATTGATTAATGCTATATATACAATTATTGAGGTGATAGTTATGCTAAAAAAAATATATATATAAATATGTATATAAAATATGCAAACATACCTATCATCCAGTCATTCCCGAATTACTAACTCAGAAACATCTTTCTCAGCTTGGCTCAAGTCAGAGAGCATGGATATGTTCCTTACCACAAAATGCGATTTCAATACATTTGGAACAACTATGTCCCTCTTGCTATGAGGTTTGGCCGCTGTTTGGACTGGGAGAGCAGAGATTATCGGACGGATCTGAACTGAAGTAGGTGCTGATGGGGGGGAATTAACAATTGGATCAGGTCGATCGTATGTACCAGCTGAATTGGATTTTTCTTGAGATTCAAAAAGGTTGAGAGTGGGATACTCGGGAGCAACTCGCTGTTTCTTTGGAAGAGGCTTATTAACGGGGTCCTTATTAAATGCATTACTTAACTCAAAAAGGGCTTCTAAGAAGGTTGGGTCATCCCAACACGGATCATCACCCGCACCCCCTGTTATAGATGTCACCCGGGCACCGTGAACTCTCGTGTCTGCCATATTCACCGTATCAGCTGTCACATGAGCACCGTCTGATCCACCAGACACTTTTGACCTTTGGGCAGCACCAGATGCAACATTGAACGCTTCAGTGCGCGCATCATCAGATCTGCCTTTACTATGATCACTATTAGTCCCAACATTTCCATCACCTTTGTTGGGTGGTGTTAAATGAAACCCGCCCAACAAAGAATCTGCCATTGCAGAAAGCTGCCCAACAATTACAGATTGTGGCATTATAATTTTAGCATTGTTGATCGCTTCTGAAAAGTTCTCAAATGCACGAGCAAGAGCTTTTCCTGCCTGGGCCATGTTCTCAATACAAATACTGATACGCGATGGTTCGTCAGTCACATCAGGATGAACTTGCTCAGGCACATTGGCAGCTGGTATGTTGGGTTCCACATACCCTTCCCCAAAACATCCTGGATGCTTCTCCAACCGGGTTTCAATAAAACCAGCACCAAACCGATGAGCCTGCGCCTTTTCTTATGATATACGGAATGAAATCTCCTCCTTGGTCCACGTGCATAATGTTGGAAACACACGTCCAACCTTTCTCGACTTGAAAACCATCCGATCAAGGTAGATGAATATCAGCACCATTATAGGACCTTTGAACGTTTTCGGACGACCCCCGTTTGCTTCACGTAACTTATCAGTCCGCCATTGTCTGACACTATCAATCAAGTTGTTCCGGGTAAAGTCGCACCATTTTAGGGTTGGCATGATTGAGACATCACTAAGGCACTTGAGAATTCTGAGGCTTGGCACATTACCCTTGACCCCCATTAGGAAATAAGACACTATGAAAACGATAAAGTTTCGTTTGAAGTGTTCACCGCCTTTCTGTTGCTCAGCCATCTTAGACAAGATATGGGTAAACTGAATTTTTTCAATACCAGCATATTGGGACTTCCAGTCCTGAAGCAGCTTCATAAACTCTTCGGTCTGCTCATATTTTCCCGCTTGTTCAATCGTAACCTGACCCAAAGGCAGACCTGTGCTGAGATGGACATCTTTATCCCGGATAGGGAGTTGGTTGTTTAAGAGAGAGGACGTAAATGGGTCAAACTCTGACACAAGCCAGTAGGCTAGATTCCCAGGAATCATGTCAGTCTTAAGGCATAATAAACCACCAAAACCCATCTCTCGAATGTCTGAAATTTGCATGTCAGAAAGCCCGCTGTTTATGAACTGAAGAAGGGAGTTAAGACTCATACTAGTTTTTAAAACCGGGAAAGCATCTTTGGAGGAACAACCAGCCTGGTTCGTATCTATGCCAGATGCCGCGTGTTATTTTCTAGATGCCACTTGTTGGTTGCTTGTCCCAGATGCCTCTATTGCCAACTTGGGTGATATGGACCTCTTCATTGTTACCCCTGTTAAGAAAAATGTAACCACACGCATCATTAATGCACCCAACAACCAAATACGTGTACCTATACATATGTAACGATATATTGGCTGGGAGTAATTCTGAAAGACCGAAATAAAAATTATACATACAGTGCATAGTTTAAATAGTTTGTATTTTTGTAATCTATAAGGGGATCAAACAAACGGACCTGCAAAGTGTGAGACAATAGGCACAAAAGCAAACTGTGAATCCTAATAAAGTCATGGTAGTTCACTACCCACAAACAAACAGACGTGCAATCTATATATAAGTACCTAGAACCCGTTAAGATGCGCATAGTGACGGAAGAGTACTTTATAAAACCAGCATATTGTATGCCGGTACGTAACCTTAAACATAGAGCCAATGAATATACATATGCTAAGTCAGCTGGTACAACAGCAAAATAGGGTGATGGTTGATAGTATATTTGAATAATACGTAGCATATAAAAACCTACTGATAGGTAGGTACCTAGTATCTAAATTAGCGTACCTAAATCCCGAAATAACGTATCTAACAAGAGCCCCCCTTAAGTGTTGATAAAACAACAAAACACAAACAATGCCACACGCCAATATAGCACATTAATCAAATAAATGTGCTAGCTGATAGTTTATTTGAAAAATACATGGCGTGTCACGACCGAATGACAAAGATGTACCTAGTAGCTATACAAACGTACCTATATCCCGGAATAACGTACCTATTGACAACAAGGGCCCCTTATTGTTGAGAAACAAAAGAATTCCACCAAAAAATAGGTATGATAACATTTTTTTTTATTGAATGTTTGTTTGTTGAACTCTTGTTCATAATAAGAGACTCAGATTGTTCATGATGATGAGAATCGTAACGACAGTACTGACATAGACAAACGACTGACAGTCAGAGATAACAAACACCATGAACTGATAAGTAAAATTATGCGAAATCGATGAACTAAAAGTTGTAGTGAACGAAAAACAAAAAGCAATCAGTGAAGCAGCAGCCAATACACAACAAAAAGTATAAATAAATCATACAAACTAGACGAATAATGAACTTAATCACGAAAACAGCAACATTGATAACAAAAACTCGCCAAAAACGCAACAAAATTAGTCCTAACAAAATTGAAAACACATGAAATCTAACAACAAATGAACGTCGAAATGGAATGCTGTGAAATAAACATAACACAAACAATGCCACACACCAATATAGCACATTAATCAAATAAATGTAGTAGCTGATAGTTTATTTGAAAAATACATGGCGTATCACGACCGAATGACAAAGATGTACCTAGTAGCTATACAAATGTACCTATATCCCGGAATAACGTACCTATTGACAACAAGGGCCCCTTATTGTTGAGAAACAAAAGAATTCCACCAAAAAATAGGTATGATCACATTTTTTTTTTGATTGAATGTGTGTTTGTTGAACTCTTATTCATAACAAGAGACTCAGATTGATCATGATGTTGAGAATCGTAACGACAGTACTGACATAGATAAACGACTGACAAACAGGGACAACAAACACCATGAACTGATAAGTAAAATTATGCGAAATCGATGAACTAAAAGTTGTAGTGAACGAAAAACAAAAAGCAATCAGTAAAGCAGCAGCCAATACACAACAAAAAGTATAAATAAATCATACAAACTAGACGAATAATGAACTTAATCACGAAAACAACAACATTGATAACAAAAACTCGCCAAAAACGCAACAAAATTAGTCCTAACAAAATAAAAAACACATGAAATCTAACAACGAATGAACGTCGAAATGGAATGCTGTGAAATCAACATAACTAAGGTTACATGCAAGACGATTTGAAACAGTAAAAATCAAATGGATAAAGAAATACAATACCTAGCTGAAGAATATAGCCGACGATGCACCTCAGATCATCGATTTCGATCAGTTTAATTGAAACAGACAAGGAACCTGCAAATCACATGCACAATGAAATCAAAATGTAATCACAAACAAAAACTAAATTAAACAATTAATTAAACGCAAAACAGCAGGAATATTACCTAATCACAACCACACTCGACGATAACACAAATTAAGCTCAACTGGACCTGCATTATTGATTAAAAGCACAAGGAAGTAAAAATACAATAAATAATTAAGCTCAACTACAAAAAAGTCGAAGAAATCGATATAAACAACTGAAAATTATGATGAATTTACACCAAAAAATACTTACGAATTTGAAAGAAATATGACGATTGAAGATGATATAATGATACAGATGCAGACGATTAATCGTTATCCATTATCATCGTCGTTGAATTTCTTCGATTTTAGTTAATTTGACGAGATGATGAATTTGGGGAAAAAATTAGGGTTCTGTTAGTGGAGAGAGAAAGTGGACGGAAAAAAATGAGATGAGAGAGAAAGAATTTTGAATAAATGAAAAAATACGCGAGATATAATCCCGCGTAATAACTGTAACATTGTCTAATTTTAATAACTCTTAATAGTATAGGTCGTTCTCACCGTTTGCACCGAGTGTTCGTTCTCACCCGATCCTAAATCTATATATATATATATATATATATATATGTATATATATATATATGTATATATATATATGTATATATATATATATATATACATATATATATATATATATATATATATAGGCAAGATCCGGTGAGTCCACTTATATATTTGAGTCCATGAGTCCATAAAACAATATCACGCACTATACAACACAATATTACGATTTTTTTTTTGTCGAATTTTTTTTTCGAAATTTTTTTTCGAAATTTTTTTTTTCAATTTTTTTGTTCGAAAAATTTTTTTTTTTCAATTTTTTTTGTTTTCAATTTTTTTTTTCAAAAAATTTTTTTTTTTTTTTTTTTTTTTATGTAAGCTGTGATATTGTTTAGTATAAGGTGTGATATTGTATTACAAAACAATATCACGATTTTTTTTTTCAAAAACTTTTTCTTCAAATTTGTGATATTATTTAGTATAACGTGTGATCTTGTAAAGTTTGTGATATTGTGTAGCATAACGGGTGATATTATATTACAAAATAATATCACGATCTTTTTTTTTTGAGTATAAGCTGTGATATTGTTTAATATAACGTGTGATATTGTATCACAGACTCACAGACTCAAAAAGATAGGATGGACTCATGTGATCCTAATTGTATGTATATATATATATATATATATATATATATATATATATATATATATATATACACATATATATATATACACATATATATATATACACATATATATATATACACATATATATATATACACATATATATATATACACATATATATATATACACATATATATATATACACATATATATATATACACATATATATATATATACACACATATATATATATATATATATATATATATATATATACATATATGTATATGTATATATATACATATACATATATGTATATATATACATATACATATATGTATATATATACACATATGTATATATATACACACACACACACATATGTATATATATACACACACACACACACACACACACACACACACACACACACATATATATATATATATATATATATATATATATATATATATATATATATATATATAAGAAGGATCAAGTGAGTTCACCTTAAGTCATTAAGTCCATAAGTCCCATTTAGAGCCCTTAGATTGTGAGGATGAATGGCTAAGATTACACCAAAAAGCAACTTATAACATTATAATAATATGTAGACTAATTACCTCTCTCCTTAGGCTATTAGACTTACTGTTCATTCTGCATGTATGTTCCTCATCAGTCACTTGCACGTTATTCAACTTCCCTCCACTATCTCATACAACCTCCTCATAATTTCAAAAAACCGTCCTTCCTTATTCCTGTTTTTCATCTCACATTTCTTCATTTCTTTTCTATTCCTTACTGTTCCATTTCTCTTGCTTACCAAATACAACAATTCCATTTCTTTTCTATATTTTATCGCATTCAAACCCTTGTAGTTCCTATCTTTGTTTCTTTACCTCACTTTGAAGGTAATTCACTGATCATCCTTTATTCCTTTCTTTGTTTAATTAAATTTTTTAATTTTGCAAATTATGCTTGAGTCGTAATTGTTATATTGCGTGTTTCAATTTCATTGCGTGTTTCAATTTATGTGATTTTATTGTGTGTTTGAATTTTTAATTAAATTCATAGTGTAAATCTGAATTGATGGGTAGTGTCAATGTATTTGTTAGGGTTTTAATCGAGCCTGTTTTTGGGGATTTTAAATGTAATGTAATTGGGACTGTGAATGTGAGGACAACCCAAGTGTAAATGTGAACCAAAAAAAGTGTAAATGTGCACAAATAGAAAGTGTAAATGTGAGGATAGGAGAAGTGCAAATGTTATCAAATAGAAAGGGTAAATATGACTCAATTGAAAGTGTAAATGTGAAGATATTCAAAGTGTAAATGTGAGGATAGAGTAAGTGTAAACGTGAACACTAAAACTGTAAATCTGACTAAAATGGAACTGTAGATGTGAAGATAATGGGAGTGTAAATGTCAGTTTAGGAGAAGTGTAAATGTGAACAAATAAAGGGTAAATGTGAAGATAATGGAAGTCTAAATGTGAGGATAGGAGAAGTGTAAATGTGATCAAATAAAGTGTAAATCTATCTAAACTGTCAGTGCAAATGTGAAGATAATGGAAGTGTAAATTTGAGGGTAGGAGAATTGTAAATGTGAACAAATAAAGGGTAAATCTGACTAAATTGGAAGTGTAAATGTGAAGATACTGGAAGTGTAAATGTGAGGATAGGAGAAGTGTAAATGTGAACAAATAAAGTGTAAATCTGACTAAAGTGGAAGTGTAAATGTGAAGATACTGGAAGTGTAAATGTGAGTGTAAGAGAAGTGTAAATGTGAACAAATAAAGGGTAAATCTGACTAAATTGGAAGTGTAAATGTGAAGATACTGGAAGTGTAAATGTGAGGATAGAGTAAGTGTAAATGTGAACAAATAAAGGGTAAATCTGACTAAATTGGAAGTGTAAATGTGAAGATACTGGAAGTGTAAATGTGAGGATAGAGTAAGTGTAAATGTGAACAAATAAAGAGTAAATCTGACTGAATTGGAAGTGTAAATGTGAAGATAATGAAAGTGTAAATGTGAGTGTAGGAGAAGTGTAAATGTGAACAAATAAAGGGTAAATGTGAAGATAATGGAAGTGTAAATGTGAGGATAGGAGAAGTGTAAATGTGATCAAATAAAGTGTAAATCTGTCTAAACTATCAGTGCAAATGTGAAGATAATGGAAGTGTAAATGTGAGGGTAGGAGAATTGTAAATGTGAACAAATAAAGGGTAAATCTGACTAAATTGGAAGTGTAAATGTGAAGATACTGGAAGTGTAAATGTGAGGATAGGAGAAGTGTAAATGTGAACAAATAAAGTGTAAATCTGACTAAAGTGGAAGTGTAAATGTGAAGATACTGTAAGTGTAAATGTGAGTGTAGGAGAAGTGTAAATGTGAACAAATAAAGGGTAAATCTGACTAAATTGGAAGTGTAAATGTGAAGATACTGGAAGTGTAAATGTGAGGATAGAGTAAGTGTAAATGTGAACAAATAAAGGGTAAATCTGACTAAATTGGAAGTGTAAATGTGAAGATACTGGAAGTGTGAATGTGAGGATAAAGTAAGTGTAAATGTGAACAAATAAAGGGTAAATCTGACTAAATTGGAAGTGTAAATGTGAAGATAATGAAGTGTAAATGTGAGGATAGAGTAAGTGTAAATGTAAATGTGTAGACTGTTATAGGTTGACTGATATTGTGCATTTCTTATGTACTTTTTGTTCCTGATTCAGATGGTATCTGATGGAGAAGTACCTGGAAGTGAAGAACAACCACAAGTTACCCCTACTGTTTCCGTTAAGTGTCGCCCCAACCGGCTTCACAAGCTTATTGGTAAGCTTAACATTGTCCAACGAGCCGCTGTACAGAGGATTGGATTTGGGGGGCTGCTTCATCTGAAACTCAGAACTTTCCCGCTTTCACATGTTCCTGAATTTCTTGAGGCTTTCAGCGATGGTTCTCATGTTTTCAGGGCGTCGGAGTTGAAGGAGTTTATGGTTACTAAGTATGATGTCTATGACTGTTTTATATTACCTATTGGTGAGAGAGAGATGGAAATATTACCTACCTACTGGACATATGCCTGGTGCTAAAGATGAAAAATATGTGCGCATAAAACAACTGTGGCGCAAAAAGTTCAAAGTGAAATCAAATTCTGATTCTATTCCTTTAGGAGTTGTCTTCAATTATATTAAGTCAGAGCAATTCAAAGATGGAGGTGATGAATTATGCCGCCTGTTTGTGCTTCTTAAGATTTCATCATTCATTGCGCCGACATTGAACAACGACATTGAAATCAAACTTTTGAAAGTGGTTGAAGATGTGAGTGCCATACCGGAGTATGACTGGTGCTCGTATGTATTAGAATGTTTAGCTAATGCTGCAGCCGAGGCTCGCAGCGTGCAGTCACATCTGCTTGGTTATATCCCTTTCTTTATGATTACTTATTTTCAGCGGTATGATTACCGTGGCAAGAGTTCCCCAGATGGCCTTCCACTTATTCAGCATTAGGATCTCAAAACTCTATCGAATAGGTTAAAGGATGAGCTGGACGTGGGGCCACTGGGTCGACTAACTTTGTCGAAGGTGAAGTACCCGCGATGTCAAAACAAGACCCCTGATGAGAAGGACACTGGTAATACGATGTTGGCTATAGCTGGCGCGCCCAAGGCGCCATTGGCAAGCCCTACGCCTCTTCTGATTTCAACGTCGGGTACATCATCCGATAAGAAGTTTATTCAGATTGAACTCCCTCCCGGTGTTGAAGATGACGATGAGTTGAAAGCTAGGGCAGTAGATGTAAGATTTATGTTATGAATGTTTAATTAATCGCATATTTTTTTGAATATATATATATATATATATATATATATATATATATATATATATATATATTGAGCAGGTATATTTTGTGTATCTAGACTCTTAAATCTTTTTTTGTTACCAACTGTAGGGTGTACATGAGCTGTACTTGAAGATTCAAAGGAACGTTGTGGCGGTCTATTCCTGGTATACGGATGCAGCTGCAATGCTTAAGAATTTAACAACAGGTGCTTCTTCTTCAACTGATCTTGTTCCGTCACAAGCGACGCAAGCTTTTTTTGAAGGTGCAAAGGTGAAGGAATATGTTGAAGAAGTTGGAAATTTAGCTTCCCAAATGAAGAAGTATAATGATAACGCTCCCTCATTGTCCGATGTTGGCCAAGAAAAAAAACAGGCGGCCAAGAAAAAAACAAAGGCGAGCAAGAAAAGAAAGACCAAGGTTCCTAAGTTCGAGTTTACGCCTACTGTAGAGCCTGTATCACTTGCAGAAGATTCTGATTTGGGTGATAAATCAGGTGATGCGGCGATGTCACAGGTAATGGAGACCACTGATTTCTACAACACCGCTGAACTTAACGAAGCCTGTCTACGAGAGGAAGAGGAATGCGGGCTACTTTTAACCGACGACTTGACTCAATTATCTGATCGGCAGATTCTAGAGAAAATTTATAGCCCGGATGAAGTTGAAGAAGCTTACACAAAGCTCTCATTGAACGAGGAGTAGGAAAGTTTGGGAGGGGAAGTGCCTGACACTAGTGGTGCCCCTGAGAAAGGTGAACATGTTGTTGAGACGTGTAAGTCAGAAGCAACGAATAAGGTTGATGTGGATGTGGTAGGTCAGTCAACTGAAGATGCTTCATCTTCAGTTCAACTAAAATTTATTTCGACTGCTGATATTGAGAACGCGTTGCAAGGTTTGACAGATATTGGTCATGGTGGTGGTGAAGCGGTAGAAGGCTGCATAAAGATAGGTGAGGATGAGATTGTGCAGGGTATGGATATGGAGCTGTCTCAAGAACAGGGGCCTGTTTCTGGTGAAGGGGAGGCGTCTTTTTCAAAAGTAGCAAACAGGGTGGATGTGGATATGGTAGTCCCGTCAATTGAAGATGGATCATCTTCTTTTCAGTTGAAATTTATAGCGACAGCTGATATTGATAACGCGCCGAAAAAGTTGTCGACAATGGCGGCATGAAGTGGCACGGTGGTGCACCGAGAGAAACAGGGCGAGGTCGGGGAATGGATATGGAGTCGCCTCAAGATCGGGGACCCGCTGTGGGCACGAATCGGTGGTGGTTGGAGTAGTGCACAGCGTGGATGTGGATGTTAGTGGTGCACCGAAGCGATCCGGGATGAGGCTGTGCAGGGCATGGACATGGAGCCGCCCCAAGACCAGGGGCCCTACCGTGGGCCCGAACCACTCGTGGTTGGACGAGTGCCTGGTGAGGCTGTGGATGTTAGCGGTGTGCAAGGAGTGGATCGGCTTTGTTGACCGACGCCAAGTTAGTGGTGCGAAAGCACCGGATGGTGAGCCTTTGGCGTTGATCCGACCACAGTCTGTGAAGATGCATCGCAATAAGGGTTAGAGATTGGTAGTGGCATGGTCAACGAGGAAGGTGAGGGCCCTCTTGAACAACCCGGTTGTCTTGGTTCATTTGAGAATGATGACAAGCCCATGGATGTTGCGGAGGAGCGGATAAGGTGGTCGTCGAAGCACCCTCCTCCGAGTTTAAGTTGCCGGAATTTCGGTGTACATTTATATCTATTTGCGAGCTAGGCCGAGCATTTAAGGGGTTCCAAGTGAGGATTTTGGAACGACCGATGTGGCAGTTCTTCTCAACCAAAATAGTTTCCACGGATGGTGGAAATTTATGTCCCCCGGAGTAATATGGATCACCACCCTTTCCTATTTCATTCACCTGAGCCCTTATAGCGCATGGAAGTGGTCCCTGAGAATCGACTTGCACCATGGATTGTGGGGAACCCATGCCGGCGGGGCTTTGTTATTCTGTAGACCCGCAAATTTGAATAAGAAATTATTTAGGGGTGTTTTTAAGGAAAGGAAATACGTCCTGGACTACGTATTTAACAAATCAGAAGCTTGGTTGAAAGGGTGAGTCGATTAATTTCTATGTCAAACATATTAATACTTATATGTTGTCGTAACCATGTTCGCAGTACATAATTTTTTCTTTTCTTGTTGGGAAGAATTGGCAGTTTTTTCAGACTTTTTCTTCGTGTCACGGGAAGACATGTTAACCTTTGAACCTGGACAGGAAGTTATGAATTCTGTAATCGATTGTTGGTGCCTACTAATCAATAAGATGATGTATGACCAAACTGCACCAGTTGCATCCTCTCGTTGTTTCTTCGGGCTTAGTCACACCGTACTTGCCCTATCCTCACTCAATGCAATTTTTATAGTTCCAATTTAATTGTAACGTAAGTGTCTAAATTTAATAGTGCTGCCCTTCGTTTGAACAGAGCCCTGCACTGGATATTTGGAAAGCCAAGAAGAAAGGAATTGTTCTTGACAAAAGGACGAAATAAAAATCAAGGTGGGATGCTTGGATTCAATCGTGTTTGTCTCCATTTAACTTGGATCTGATATGGTAAGTGTAAATGTGACCTATTCTGAAGTGTAAATGTCATCACACCGAAAGTGTATATGTGATTTTCACAGAAAGTGTAAATGCCTGGATGTGATTAAGAAGAAAGTGTAAATGTCATGAAATATGAAGTGTAAATGTGATACATAGTGAAGTGTAAATGTCACGATGTATAGTGTAAATGTGATTATATTGAAAGTGTAAATGTGATGACATAGCGAGTGTAAAGGTAACTAAATAGAAAGTGTAAATGTCAGCACATATAAAGTGTAAATGTGAATATATGTAAAGTGTAAATGTCATGAATATGAAGTGTAAACGTGAGACATAGTGAACTGTAAATGTCGTGAGATATTGTGAAGTGTAAATGTAATGAAATATGAAGTGTAAATGTGATACATAGTGAACTGTAAATGCCATGATGTATAGTGGAAATGTGATTATATAGAAAGTGTAAATGTGATGACATAGGGAGTGTTAAGGTGACTAAATAGGAAGTGTAAATGTCAGCACATATAAAGTGTAAATGTGAATATATGGGAAGTGTAAATGTCATCACATAGGAAGTGTAAATGTGAGATATAGTGAAGTGTAAAAGTTATGACACAGGAAGTGTAAAGGTGACTAAATATGAAGTGTAAATGTCATGACATATATAGTGTAAATGTGAATATATGGAAAGTGTAAATGTCATGACACAGGGACTGTAAATGTGACGAATTATTGAAAGTGTAAATCTGAAATTTTTACTGAGTGTATCTTTTATGTCTTTGTTGTCACACCCGCCAGGTCTTCATCCCGATCTTATCTGGCAATAATGATCATTACAGATGTGCATGTATAAACTTCGTTTCCGAGCAGATTGAGTATTTGGACAACCGTCGATACGACGATGATTTTGAAAAGCTTCCATATTTTGGAATTTCACGTATTGCGGTAATAATTATAAATAGCATAGCTTAATTTGTTCTTTAGTGTCGATGTATTCTGGAATTGTAAACACTGTTTTTAAATTGACTTTTTTTTTTAAATTCCTTTTTACAGTGTGATTTAATGGGTGCGTATCTGGAGTATAAAGGGTTTGTCAGAGGTTCAAAGGTTGCCGGGTTCAAATTTGTGAATGTCGAATTTAAATGACAAGGTACGGGTTATTCTGCGTTTGATTGCGGGGTGTACATGATGATACACATACTGCTTTTCAATCGGAAGCTATTTGACTGCGCCTTAGGTGAGAGGGACGTTCTGAACCTCGTCCGGGCTGAAGTGGTGTCGATTCTTATCCTGAGTGACCATAACAAATTGAGGGAGAGCGTTCTCTCAAGGATAACCCAATTCAGGGAAAAGTATGGTCAAGGTCTGAACCCGGTCTCCAATGTTGCACAGAAGCGGAGTCTGGACGATGAGGAAGAGATTACGTACAGCAAACGTCCCCGTGTTGCAGTCCCACCCCCTAATCGCGTAGAAGGAAGCCTTGTGGTCAATCATGTAGCCATACAGGCGGAAAGCAGCCCCGTTGTTGTTCAAGCGTCAGCGCAGTCGTCAGGTAGCCAACCTTTGTCAGCCGTACGGAGCCGTCCCCGGGGCGGGGGGGATGGCTTGGGTTGCTCAATTGACTGTGGGGCTGCTGGTACGCAGACTCTTGTTGTCTCGACCTTCTTACGGAACAATCAAAGCTTGGTCAGGGGTATTCGTTCACGTCGAAAGCATGCGGTGGACTATTGCTTGTTAGACGACTACAACTTTGAAAATTCGTTAGTACCTGCCATACTCTTATAACAGGGCCAATTAGTTACGATATTTAATTTGTAACTACTTCTCAATTTCTTACTATTACACGTGTGTTTTATCGCAGCGAATCAATCTCTTGGTACAGTAGGCATGCCACGCTGCGCCGGTCCGACATCATGACTATGCTTCCTGAGGTTGTAATGTCGCCTGTTGTCATTGAGTCGTAGGCTGTTTTGTTGAACCATTTGGAGTCTGCTGAATACTTTCTTCCTAGGATGGCCTTCTTTGGGATACGTCATATGGTACACCCCCCCCCCCCCTACAAAGCCTAAAAGTTATACATTAGTTCTTACTTTTATTATGTAGTCTCACTCATTTATCTGAACAGGAATGTATCATGCGGCTTTTGGATATACGTGAAGCAGGCTCACAGTCTAATGACATCACTGATTGGCTGTATCACATTTTGGATACCTTCATCCAGGACTGTGGTAAAACTTTCAACCTGAATGCCCAATTTATTTTCGTACCTGTCAACGTTGGTGGGCACTTTGCATGCGTCTGTATAAATTTTGGACAACAAACTGTTGATCTCCTTGACTACCAACATCATGCCAACTGGGATCAGTCTAAAATGTGCAATGTTTCTCGCCAAGTGGCATCAACTGTTAGCGATTATTTGGACGTCAGAACGGACAGGGGATGTGAGATTACTAGCTTTGAGCATCGGCAAATCCCGTTCCGGCGCCAAACACCCCTTCCTAACATAACAGAATCAGGGATTTTCTGTATGATGTATATGCTGATGTACGAGGGTCAACCTTTTGAGCATCCGGACTTGGAGAGGAAGAGGAATCGACGGTACTTGGTAGTCGAGTTGGTGGCGACGCTTGTTCTAGCTGACATAAATGTCAACAGAGACATTTTTGAAGCAAAGTTGAATGGGTTTATCGCTGGAAAAGAAGATTTATGGGCCAAGTTACAAAAGAAGCGCAAAATTAAGGCTGTGTTGTCGAAAAAGTGAACAATTTGTGGACATAATTTTTTTTTAAATGTATTTTGTTTGGCAATCTTGAACTTAGAAAAGATAGTTTTGTACTGTGGTTGGCAATGTTTGCAAGTGTAAGTTTTACAGTAATGAAGTGTAATGGTAAATTACACTAATGAAGTGTAATGGTTGACTATTTTTTGGCATTTATAATCATAGTTTATTCAAAGTGTAAATGTGACTAAATTGCAAGTGTAACTGTTATCACACTTGTAATTTAGTCACATTTACACTTTAAGTGTAAATGTTAACACACTTAAAGTGTAAATGTTAACACATCGTGTCAACTTTATCATACTGAAAGTGTGAATGTAAACACACTGAAATTAAATTGAATGCAGTGTAAATGTGGTGACATGGGAAGTGTAAATGTGGTGACAGCCCAAGTGTAAATGTGAACAAACAAAAAGTGTAAATAAGAACAAATAGGAAGTGTATATTTGAATATAGGAGAAGTGTAAATGTGAACAAATAAAGTGTAAAACTGACTTAATTGGAAGTGTAAATGTGAAGATATTCAAAGTGTAAATGTGAGGATACAGTATGTGTAAATGTGAAGTTACGGGAAGTGTAAATGTGCTGACATGGGAAGTGTAAATGTTAACACCATTATTTGAAAATAAGTGTAATCACACTTGAAATAACATAAGTAATCCAAAATAAGTTCAAGTAACACAATGTTTGGCTATCTAATAAAACAGAGAGATTTTGGTCTTATGACAGTGTAACTCTAACGTTGGTGTTACTAAAAGTTACACCAACTGCAGTTCAAAGTTACGCTGCCATGAGACCAATTCCTTATCGCCCGCTCCAGTTATAGCACATCAAAGTTTTAAGTTACACACTCAAAATATATAGAGCAACACTTGTCACGATCCGACGCGTCTATTCTTATTCGACTCCAGCTCTTCCTCCTCCTCTCCTTCATCCTCTTCTGGTTCAGACGACCCTTCGCACAATGGCGTGTGTGCTGAGAAGGGGTTAGGGCAGTTTCTCTTGTCGTGATTTGTCATTCTCTTGCAATTCTTACACTTACGTTTGGGTTTCCTAGCCAACACCATTGCTTTTGTTTTGGCTGACACCAATCTTTTTCCGGTCCCCTTGTTTTTCGAATTCTTTGGTGGCAATATCGTCACTACCTCACATGCCGTACAATTCAGAAATTTCTCCATTTGTTGATTTTTATTCAACACTTCCCCTAATGGTGACAGGGACTGTTTAAATGATCTAATTACAAATGGAAAAGCTGTCAACATCAGCTATTCCTTTGTCTCGAAGGAGCCCTACAGCTTCATGAACTTCTGACCACATTATTGACATTGCAATTTGTTTTTCATCGATGACTTGCATGTTTTCTGTTCCTTCACCATCAGTATTGAAAATCCTTAATCGGAGATACTTTTTCATCCATCTATTCAGAAGATAATCTTCTGGTATAGTCTTTATCCCACTTGCTGAAAAAATCCAAATTATATGGCGGCATAGGATTCCGGTTCTTTCAAACATCGTACAACTGCAGCTTGCTTTACGTGTACCTGTGTCATCAGATAAAGCTAGCATGTAAGTGTGACCGTTAAAAATAGTGTCACTGATGTAAAGTGTAAATGTATTGAGTTGTAAAGTGTAAATGTTAAGTTATTAGAAGTGTAAATGTAATGATCTAAAGTGTAAATGTCATGAATTGTAAAGTGTAAATGCTAAGTAATTAGAAGTGTAAATGCAAACTAATAGGAAGTGTAAATGTTAAGGTACTAGAAGTGTAAATGTTAAGTTATAGGGGATTTAAATGTGTAAATGTAATGATCTAAAGTGTAAATGTCATGAATTGTAAAGTGTAAATGCTAAGTAATTAGAAGTGTGAATGTAAACTAATAGGAAGTGTAAATGTTAAGGTACTAGAAGTGTAAATGTTAAGTTATAGGGGATTTAAATGTGTAAATGTAATGATCTAAAGTGTAAATGTCATGAATTGTAAAGTGTAAATGCTAAGTAATTAGAAGTGTAAATGTAAAATTATAGGAAGTGTAAATGTTAAGGTACTAGAAGTGTAAATGTTAAGTTATAGGGTAGTTAAATGTGTAAATGTCATATGATGTAAAGTGTAAATGTCAGGAAATGTAGTGTAAATGTCAATAAGTGGAAAATTGTAAATGTTAAGGTATAGGAAGTGTAAATGTGAAGGTATTAGAAGTGTAAATGTTAAGTTATAGGGATTTAAATGTGTAAATGTCATATGATGTAAGGTGTAAATGTCATGAAATGTAGTGTAAATGTCAATAAGTGAAAAGTGTAAATGTTAAGGTATAGGAAGTGTAAATGTCATATGATGTAAAGTGTAAATGTTAAGTTATAGGATTTTAAATGAGATAAAAACAGAAAGTGTAAATGTCATAGCAAGTGTAAACTACCTTGACTGTACTCAACTTCAAAATTCTTCTTTCTGGTTGAATCTTTGACAGTAATTACCTCTAGCTCGCCTCTCTCAGTGAAACCTCCTGTTCTACATGTATCAATTGAGAAGATGGCTTCTTGTTTGAATTTTTGGAAAGCTGAATAGGTGTACACCTTTGCAGCATGAATCTTTAATGCCAGATGTGTTGACGCCGTTGCGGACGAGTGCTTATCCATGTTGTCAAGCTGCTTCTGTGTATGTCTTTGTTGGTCCATAGCGCTCTCAAAACGCATCCAAAACTCAACCAATGTTCCTGACTTGTGCTCAAACCTTTTGAAAAAGCTATTTTCGCTCTCTGATCTTTGAGTTGTCCTCATAATCGACGCCATCCTCAAGTCTCTGCAATGCGCCATCACCCACTGTCCCCTTATAGCATATGTATCTGCAAACCAATCATTTACGCCAACACCATGATCTTGAATTACTTGCTCCCAGATACCATCAAATTCTGCTGCCTCAAGCTCATCGTCCCATATAATGTCATTAATTTTACATATGAACTCATTATAATCGCTTCTCGAGATGCCAAACTTACTTGGCATTTTGTTCATTATATGCCACATACAGAACCGATGGCGCGCTGTCTTGAAAACAAGAGGGACAAATTTGATAATACTTGGGTCCTGATCTGTAATTATGTACTCGGGTTCCTTACCCCCCATTGCTTGAAAAAACCGGCTGAAAACCCAATTAAACGACTCATAATCTTCCCTTGCAACTAGAGCCCCACAGAACGTCACAGATCTTTTATGGTGGTCAACACCTGTGAATGGTGTGAATACCATAGAATACTTATTGGTGGAGTAAGTTGGGTCGAATGACACCGCATCACCAAAAATTTTGTAATTATCTCGGGCGGTACCGTCCGCCCATATGGCCCTACGTAGGCTGCCATCATCGTCAAGGTCATAGTCAAAGTAGAAACCTATTCTTGTTTCAGTCATTTCCTTGAAATGGTCAACAAACAACTGACCATCTCGTTCGTGAATGAAACATTTAACATCCCTATGGAAGTTCTTAAAATCATTTAAGCTTGCTCCAATGTTTTCGTATCCATTCACTTGTTCTTTGCAGATTCTGTATGTTTTTGTTGCTCCTATCTTCAGCTGCCAATCAATCATTAACAGATACGTCATATAAATATAACATGAATGGAATTATTTATTTAGTATAGATAGTGATTATGTATTTTAAACCCTTGAGTTTGAAACGATTATCATCTTGTGATAATCTGTTATGTTACGCGACAATTTCTGGAACTCTCTGTCCTTAAGTGAGATAAGCTCGTGATTGTGACCCTCGTGGAACCGGTCAATTAATAAAAGACCATTCTTCATATATAGTCGTATCCTCGCTTTACACCCAACTCTAGTGACCCTGAATATCCTCTGTGACTTCTCCTCATCCAGTCCATCATCCTGATCTTTTCTGGGCGTCTTGTGAGCGAAACCTTCTCGATTGCAGACAACGAGCTTTGAATTCATCTCACCGCCACGCCATTTTTTTGTTGTGTACCTACGTACATCAAACCCAAAAGCAATGGCGTATATCTTATAAAAAGTCACCGCATCCTCAACCCCCCAAACTCCTGGCCGATGTACGGTGTAAACCTCTTCTCCACCTCCTTACACGCTCCCCTGTCGGGTTGAACCCCATTCTATTTTACCAAGTCTGTAAATGTGCACAGAGTGTAAGTGTAAATGTAAATCTCCTCGAGATATGAAGTGTAAATGTGCTTTATTACGAAAGTGTAAATGTCATCAAAAGTGTAAATGTCAAAACTATAGTAAAAGTAAACATCAAAAAGTGTAAGTGTAAATGTCTCAGAAACGAAGTGTAAATGTCTTTGTTACGAAAGTGTAAATGTCATCAAAAGTGTAAATGTCAGCAGAAATGCAGTGTAAATGTGATGCTTTATAATTCTAAATGTCAACAAAAGTGTAAATGTTTTCAGAATGCTAACTCAAATTAAAACTATAATATTAACAATTAAAAGGTGACTATAACAATTAAAAAGTGAAATGTAAAACTATAGCAAAAAAAGTAAACATCCAAATGTGTAGCAGAAACGAAGTGTAAATGTCATTGTCTGAAAGTGTAAATGTCAACAAAAGTGTAAATGTACACCAAAAGTGTAAATGTGAGCAGGAATGCAGTGTAAATGTGATGCTTTAAAAGTGTAAATGTAAACAAAACTGTAAATGTTGTCAGAATGCTAACTCACATAAAAAATATAACAATAAATATGCAAAGGTGACTATAACAATAAAAAAGTGTAAATTTAAAAGTACAGGAAAAGTGTAAACGTGAGCAGTAATGCAGTGTAAATGTGAGGCTTTAAAAGTGTAAATGTCAACAAAAGTGTAAATGTTGTCAGAATGCTAACTCACATAAAAAATATAACAATTAAAAAGTGTAAATGTAAAACTATAGCAAAAAGAGTAAACATCCAAATGTGTAGCAGAAAGGAAGTGTAAATGTGATTGTCTGAAAGTGTAAATGTCAACATAAGTGTAAAAGTACACCAAAAGTGTAAATGTGAGCAGGAATGCAGTGTAAATGTGAAGCTTTAAAAGTGTAAATGTCAACAAAAGTGTAAATGTTGTCAGAATGTTATCTCACATAAAAAATATAACAATAAAAATGCAAAGGTGACTATAACAATAAAAAAGTGTAAATTTAAAAGTACAGGAAAAGTGTAAACGTGAGCAGTAATGCAGTGTAAATGTGAGGCTTTAAAAGTGTAAATGTCAACCAAAAGTGTAAATGTTGTCAGAATGCTCACTCTCATAAAAAATATAACAATAAAAAGTGTAAATGTAAAACTATAGCAAAAATGTTCATGTAAATGTTGTCAGAATGCGTACCAAACTCAAATTAATGAAAACCCAGCATGAAGATTTACTTCTAACAATCTTCATTTTAAACCCAGTAACAAATAAACAAAACAAGAATGAACAAATTCGATGACATGCAAAACTGTATTGATTACCTTCCTATTCAACTGAAAAATATGAAAACGTGACTGAAAACAATGAATAAAATGAAGAAATACCATTGATGCCATCTATTATTTGCATGTTTACGCTGATTTGGAGGATTAGAGAGAACTTTAGCTTCGTTTTGAGATGAAAGCACCCGGTTTTAGAGAGAAGAAAGAAAGAAAAAGGTTGGAATTAAGTGTGTTCAGGAAGGAAGAATATGGGAAGTGGAAACATAGTACAAAGGATATATGCTTTTGTCCGCAGGAAATGATCATTGGTAAGGACAATTTGCAGGAATTGTTGTCCTCTTTCATAGCCAAGCTTTTCCCTTTTTTTTTGGCCTACATTTTGTAAAAAATCTCCACCATATATGTTGTCCATCTAAGGGTCCTTATAAGGACTTAAGGACTCAAATGAGGTAAGGGACTCATTAGATCTCCTCTATATATATATATATATATATATATATATATTATATTGTCATTTTTTTTTCAGGTTCAGTGATCCATCCGTTGTGAACTTGATATCGAACACTATTGGATGCAACTACAATGAACATGCTCCTAATTGGAAATTGGCGTCATCTACTATAAAGAAGGATTGTTGGAATTGGTTTGAGGTATTAGCAATTGTCATTTAATTTAATATTAGGTATTTTATTCATTTATTTTATATTTATTTATAATGAAGTTTATTTTCTAACTTTATTTTTTATTGAACAGTGGTGTGTTAGTTACGATTCCCGCGACAAGGCAAGGGTTAAGAAGGCTTGGGAAGATGCCATAAAGACCCGTTTACGGCAAATGACTTATGAGCTTATCATAAGGAAGAGCATGAAAAGCCGGATTGGATTAGTGTTGAGTTGCACCGCAAATTGAAGAATAGACCACTTGATGAACCTAACTTTACGGACAAATCTGAAAAGTATTCGGCTAACCGTAAGTCGGGATGTGACGAGAAGGGGAAGGCGTTGGGTACTCACATAATGGGTCGAAAAAACACATTGCAATATATGGACTCAATGGTAATTTCCTCACTTGCTTTTTTAATTTATTACCTTTTTTTTCTTTAACTTTATTTAAAGTTAGTAATTATATTTAACCAATATCAAAATTGTAGGTTGATAAAGATGGGAAAGGAGAAATTCCGTCCGCTTTGCAGTTGTTGGAGAAGACAAGTAAGCATAGCACAAAAGGATGGTTATCCAAAAAAGGCAGTCAACTCTTCGTAAGTTACTATAATTATTTAATTTTAACTCATTTTTTCAATCATGATTATTTAGTAGATGGTATCTAATCTTTCGTTTTTTAATGATATGGGTAAGATCATCTCAAAGAAAACTCAGCTTCAGAGTCAATGGGTCGAGAACATCGATGATAATGAGATTTATATTGAAGAACATGGAGGATTTGATAAGAAAGGTAGAGTACTTGGCACGGGAAATGCAGCACCACAAATTTGGGAGCACCACCGCCGCTCGACTGGTAACGTCTTTTCTACTCCTCATACTCCGGGTTTTATTGGTAGAGTCGCAAAAGAGAATGCCCGACTTAAGCAAGTCGAGGCCGAACAATCTCAAAGGATTGCGGCAATAGAGGAGTTCTTGAGTCAACAAGGTTTTGATACTCAAAATTGTAACCCCGGAGGTGTATCTCAAGCTACAAATGACTTCGATGATGATGGTGGCGATAATGCTAGGCTTAATCCTACTCCCGTGTATTGATTAGTAGTTATTAGTTGGTTTATGAACTTATTTAGCTTTATTTTTTGAACACTTGTTTAGTTTAAGTTTGTTGTGTACTAAACTTATATAAACCTTTTATTTTAAGTTAATGCGAAAACTTTGTTTGGAAATCTCGTCTTGAACGAGTTGTGAATTTGTCAAATGCTGGAATTTTCTGTATGTTTGCAGGAAACCGTATGTTATTGCTTTATAAGCAATTGGGGGAAGCTGGAAACGCTATAAACCTCCTGGAAAATTTTTCGCTGCGACGGATTTTCCGTCGCAGATTTTGACTTTCATGTTGACCTTTGTGTCCACGTGGCCTGAATGAACAGTGTCTTGCGACGGAAAATCCGTCGCAGATTTTGACTTTTATTTGACTTTTGTGTCCACGTGGCCATAATGAATAGTGACTTGCGACGGATTTTCCGTCGCATATTTTGACTTTCATTTTGACTTTTGTGTCTACGTGGCCTGAATGAACAGTGATTGGCGACGGATTTTCCGTCGCAATGTCAGTTTTTGCGACGGGAATTTATGACGTTTTAACCAGTTGCAAATTTTCATTTGCGACAAAATTTTCGTCGCAGAACAAAAATTTGCGAAGAAAATCAGCGACGGGCTGTTTCCATCGCAAATGCTAAATTTGTGACGGGATTTCGTTATTTGCGACGGATTTATCCGTCGCTATGGAAGCTTTTCTTTGTAGTGTCAGCTATAATCCTCTTCTCTCTCTCAGCCGTGTCCTTCTCGCTCTCAGGCTGAGGGTACCTATCCTCCGGGTACCGGTAAAATGAGGGATGCGGCCACCCAGCTGGCATCGGACGCCCTCTACTCAGATGATACTCGTAGAGAGGGAATAAGGCTAGGGCCTAATCCCGCTCCATCCTAGCTACCCTCTTGCACATATCTAAAAGCAAAGCATCACGACGCCCTTTGTCCATGACCTCAGGCGCCTCAAAGACAGGAGGTGGAATAAAATTAGCCGGTAAAACCGAATGAGAGGTAGAGGTAGAAGGTGCAGGCGTAGGCGTGGGTGTAGGTGTAGGCCCAGCCTGCGGAGGTCCAAACGACTCTCCAACTTCCCTAACAGCAGGGGAAGTCCTCTTCCGTTTCCTAGAAGCGGGAGGAGATAATTCAAGGAGGTAAGAAGGTGTAGGTGGTGGTACTCTACCGGTCACAGTAGGCAAAGGTGAAAGACGGGGTAGAGAAGGTGAAGGTAGAATCGCAGAAGTGGAAGTGCAAATCATCCACGTCCGACGGTCAGCAGTAAGCCAGTTCATTGAATACATAACAGAAATGTCAAGAACATTATCCCTATCATAATACTTATAACCACGGGGAAAATCAAGGAAGAGGCGGCGGGCAATACGAGTCACTAGCCCACCAAACGCTATCGTACCCGCTACTTTCGACCCAACACTCTTAAAATGCTGAGCTGTCAAATATGCAATGTTTAGAACAAATGGGGTACCACTGATAATGTTCAGGTACCCAACTAAGATGGACAACTCAGTATTGTTAACATTGTTAGGTTCATGACGAGCAAAAATAGTTTCTTGAAGGAGACGTAGAAAATAGCGGGCATAGGGTAAATGGACGTGGGCACCAGGACGTTGACCATAGGGAATGTGTGAAAGTGTAGCCTAAATCTGACACGTGAGCTTCCTAGGAGGCTCAAGGCAGCCTTCACTAACTAGACCCAAACGTTCCCCGAACTCAGCTAAAGTCCAGGAAAAAGTAGTGTTGAATAGTCAGGAAGTGATACAAGTGCTCCCATGGTCAGTCGCATAGGCCGCAGGACTAAAGTCAAAAGAGCTAAAAAACTCTAAAGTGAGTGCCCTATAGGTGAGCTCCTTCATAGTGGCCAATCGCGACATCCCCATCTCGTTTAGCAAGCCAACAACAGGTTCTAAAATTCCTAGAGTCTCTAGTTCAGAGCGACACAAAAAATGGGTCGAGGTTATATGACATTCCTATGGGTGACTTTTTTTGTAGGGATGGTTGTATCCTTCTTGTATAAGAAAGGACTGCCTACGTATCCACCTGAAGAGGTTAAATCAAACCATGCTCGTAGTTCAGGTGTTTTTTTTAGTTAAGTGCAGATAGATGTTGCCTTTGATAGATCAAAGGTTGTTTGAAACATGGCAAGGTGCAATAACTTAGACTCGATAAAACATGCAATTTCAAATTAGAACGCTTTGAGGAATTGACTTGAAAGGGATATTGTGGTCACTAGTCGTGAAACTCGGGTAAGGTTTGTGGTTACTAGGGTTCAAGGGTAGTATTTCTTGAGTTGGTCTAGGTTGGTCGGGTTTGTGAAATCCTCCCCGTCTAGGTAACTCAATCTCGCTGCACCACCCGAAAGTATTTTCTTGACCAGGTACGGCGAGGCCCAATTGGGTTTGAATTTCCCCCTCTGATCGATGGGTAATGGTGCTCGAACCGACTTGAGAACCAAGTCGCCTTCTTTGATGTTTCTGGTTTTGACTTTTTTGTTGAATACCCATTGTATCTGTCGTTGGTATAGTTGTACGGCGTGCAAGGCGTTGAGTCGCCATTCGTCTAGGAGCGTGAGTTGTTCGAACCTTCGACTGGTCCATTCCATCTCAAGAACTTTACTTTCCAGTATAATGCGTAGAGATGGAACCTCCAACTCCACTGGTTGAACTGTCTCCATACCGTATGCTAGGTAGAAGGGTAATGCTCCTATTGGTGTTCGAATAGAGTTTCAGTGTCCCCAGAGTGCGAATGGGAGTTTGGACGGCCAATCGCGGTAATTGTCTTGCATCTTTTTTATGATGGTGACAAGAGTTTTGTTTACTACCTCTACCGCTCCGTTGGTTTGGGGTTGATAGAAGTATGATCGATGCCACTTGATTTTGTATTTGTCCAGCAAGGCTTGTGTTTTCGCCCGAAAGTGGGAGCCTTGATCGCTGATGATTTTATGGTGTTGAACCATATAGCTTATATGTTTATGTTTTGATGATGTCAAGGTGTCTTATAATTTATATACTTGTTGCGTGTAATCGTTTGTCTAAGTGTTTTAGAATCAATTTATTACAAGCAAGTAACAAAGAAGATTGTGATGATAGCATGCATGCTCAAGCCTCTAGCCAAGATCAAACGATATAAAGATTCATTCAAGATTTATGTGAAGACGAAGTCCGTCTAAAGATTAATCAAGCTTGGATGATGACGTAACCTATACTCGAAGATCTCCTTGAAGATTAGAATAGTATAGGTGATTATCTCGTAACGGTAATCAAGAATGAGTTTCTTGAATTGGTAAAGTTATAGCTTTGCAGCTATAACATTACTAGTAAAAGAGCTCAATGTTATAGCTCTTCTACTATAACATTGAGATGCTGAGTTTTTATACACGACTTATATTGTTTCGAAAATTGTTTTGAAAATTATTTAAAGTTTATTTTAAATGTTTTAATAAAAGTATTTATATAATAAAGCTCGGTTTAGTGCGGAGTTTGGTTTTATCTTGGACGTTGACTAGTAGTTATCTTGGACCAACTTATGAGTTGGACCATACTACTAATTAGGGTTTCAATATGGCCTCTCATAAAACCTAAATTCTAACCCATATGTTAAGACTAAGGCTTTCACGAGTCACAAGGCATATGAGCCGTGACATCTCGTGTTACCTAGGGTATGTTTGGTAAAGATTTTATTCTATAATAAAATCTTTACATATCTTATATATCTTACTTAATATATTTGTTTATGATAAAAGATATTCTTGTTTTAGGAAATCTTATCATAATCTTGGAATTTATAGTAAAGATACTATTTGAATAGATTATATTCTATCTCTTGGAATAATCTTTATTATCTTTTAAGGCTTTTAGGAAAGAGATAATAAGAAGATATGATTGGTTTACATATCTTATTATTTCGGCTATAAGGGTTTGTGCAAAACCGTGTGGCCTACTCTTTCTTTCCTATAAATACTTTGCTATTTACAACATCTAAAGTAGAGACCTTAAGCATAAAAATTGATTTTAATTTTACAAAGCAAACCGTGTGTTTTCAAGCAGAAAAACCGATTTGTTATTTTGAAAGGTCGTGTGTTTTAAAGCTCGCATACTTGTTCTTATTTTATCGTTATAAGATAATAGTGCTTACTTGATTTCTTACATATTCATTAACGTGAACCTTTGTTAGAATCATTAGTGCTTTCTTATTAGCGTAAGTTAGTCACTCGAGTATTTAACGGTACTCATTGAGTTACAGCTAGAGTTAGTTGTACGAGTTGGGTTAGTAAATTTGTAATCCGTAGAAAGGTACTAAATTTATTAATCGAGAATAGTGGACGTAGGTTTCGACTTGTGAAACTGAACCACTTCAAAAACCGTGTGTCTCTTTGTTCTTTCGTTTATTTCATTTACTTTCATTAGTTGATTAGTTAAAGTTTAATCAATAGACTTTAAATAATCAATTACATACGCATAATCGAAAAAGCTTTCAAAAGTTTTAAATCCTCAATTCACCCCCCCCCCCCCCCCCCCTCTTGAGTATTTTGGATCAATAGACTCTTCAATTGGTATCAGAGCCTCGTGCTCTTGATTGCCTAACCGCAAAGAGGCTGATCTATCTTGTTTTTCATTTATCTTATCGTTTTATATTCCGCTGCCTATCACGTGATAAATGGATTCTAAATATCTCAAGTGTCCCGTCTTTGATGGGAAGAATTATGGATTATGGAAAAACATGATGACTCACTATGTGAAAGGTCACGATTGGGAGTGCTGGAGGATTATCCAAAACGGACCGCACAAAATTCTTGTGGCATCCGAGGAAGGCACTACCTATGAAAAGAAAGAAGAGAACTATGTCGAGGCCGACTACAAGAAGGCCGAAAATAACTCCAAAGCAATAAGTCTCCTACAAAACGGAATGACTTCTACAGAGTTTGATCGGTTTTCTTCATGTTCCACGGCCAAGGAGATATGGGATGGGCTTGAACTAGCTTATCAAGGTACTTCCATTGTTAGGAAGCACCGAATAGATTTGCTTATGCAAAAATATGAGCTATTCATTATGGAGCCTAATGAGTCCTTAGATAGTATGTCCGCAAGGTTTTCAAGCATCATAAACGAACTGAAAAACCTAGGTAGGAAATTCAGTACTGAGGACATTGCTAGGAAGGTTCTTAAGAGCCTGACTAAGAAGTGGCGTGCTAAAGTCATAGCAATGGAGGAATCACGAGATCTTGAAAACCTATCCTATCAAGAACTCATCGGTGCTGTTATGGCCCATGAAATTACTCTTAACAAGGATGACGCTGAACCAAGCCGTAATAAGACTATGGCCTTAAAGAGCGAAGAAGTTGACTCTAAACGAGAGGATGAAACTGCTCTGTTTGCACGACGTTTCAAAAATAAAATATTTCGAAACAAACAAACAAAATCATCCTACTACAACAACAACAAGTCATCCAACAAAAAGGTCATAGAATCAAAGTCATCTTTCACAAATAGAGGTTGCTTCAAGTGTGGAGAATCTAGTCATATGATCAAAGATTGTCCAACATGGGAGAAGATAAAGGACAAGACAAAACGTGAGAAGACAAAGAGAGAATTCAAACAAGTTACAATGGCGTCGTGTTGGGGAGACCTTGACTCAGAAGATGACGAGGAATCTGAAGACGACGAAGTGGCCAACCTTTGTCTCAGCAGTGTTAGTCTTGACCTAATCTCCGACAGCGACGATGAAAGCAAAAATTCTCACTCAAACTATTGCTTTCTTGGAGAATCAGACGAAGATGACGATGAAGAGGTAAGTTATCTTGAGCTTAAAAAACGTGTTAAGAAATTGTCTACAAGTGCCTTAATTGAATTCTTTGAACAATCTCTTTATAAGTGTCACGAACAAGACTTGGAATTAAAGGATCTGAAGGAACAGATTCTCGAAATCGCAGAAGAGAATCATACTCTCAAGGCCAAAGCTAAGAAGTTGAAATCTAAGGTTATATCTGAGAAAGCAACAACGTTAGATTCGACTATGGCTGAAAAGAAGGAATTAGAGTCCAAAGTTATAGCTAATGAAGCTATAACTTCAGACCTAAAGCTTAACATCAAGCACCTTCAAGCCAAAGTTATAGCTAATGAAGCTATAACTTTAGAACTTAGAAAAGCCAGAGAACTTTTGGAAACTAAGGTCACATCTGATGAAGCAGTGATCTTAGACCAAAAGAAAGAGATAGATTCTCTTTTAAAGAAATTGAAGGAATCTAAGACCGATATGATCAATGTTAAGAAACAACACATCGATGTTGTGTTCATTCTTAACAAACGATTCCAAGACTTTCGTGATAACTTTAAAAAGGACAATGATGTAGATCACACGAAATGTCAAGAGGAAATTAAAACCCTAAAAGACCTACTTCTACACACTAGAAAGGTCCACGATAAGCGGGAAGGTAGCACAAAAATCCTAAACTTCCTAACCGAACAATCTGACAATAATATGAAGTTGGGGTTAGGACATGAGTGCTACAGCCGTAGAGATCACTCTAAATGCAAATCAACACCTTCGGATTTTGATTTTAGGAAAAGGAAGTATGTTGATCTTCCTGAATACTTGATTTGCAATTACTGTGGTCATACGGGTCACATCCAAATCAATTGTGTCAAAAAGGCTCACGATATACGAAAAAATGCCGACCATGCTAAAACTGTTGACACGGTTGATGAGAATGATGAAACCCCCATTAAAGAACCTAACGAAGAAAGGAACAATAAATTTCATTGGTTCTATGACATGGCCTTCGACTACAGCAAGAAACCTAGCACCTCACAAAACCTTTGTCGATCTCAACCTAGTAAACCTATTCACAAGGGAAATAGTCAAGAGAAACCAAGAGAAAACCCTAACCCAAGAACTCCTCCCAAGCAAAATAAACCAAGGGTTAGAAAAACGGTTATTAGACAATTGTGGATACGAAAGGATTTAGTATATAGAATAACTAATCATAAGGGACCGAACTTAGCTTGGGTACCTAAAAATTGTATCTAATCTTTTCTGCAGGAAGTAGTGAAAGAAAACAACCAATGGTATCTTAACAGTGGATGTTCAAGACACATGACCGGAGATAAGAATTTATTTCTTTCACTCAAGCCGTTCAATGGAGGAAAAGTGACGTTCGGGGACAACAAAAAGGGAAAAGTCATTGGCGTTGGCAAAATCAGAATTTCTAAGTCTCACGCAATCAGTGATGTTTATCTCGTGGATGGTCTAAAACATAACTTGCTAAGCATATCTCAACGATGCGACAAAGGTAACAAAGTAGTTTTTCATACTGATAGTTGTCGCATTATTATTGAAGGAACTAGCAATGTTATTCTCGAAGGCCACAGGAAAAGAAATGTTTATATGGTAGATTTAAATGTTGTGCCTACTAACTCTTTTTCATGCATGAAAGTTACTCTTGATGATCCTTGTCCATGGCATAAACGATTTGGTCACATTAGCTCACTAACCTTGAATAAACTCAAGAAGTGGGACTTGGTTTAAGGGTTACCTAAGATCAAGTTCGATCAAGAAAGGATGTGTGACACGTGTGCAAGGTGCAAACAAGTGAGATCATCGTTCAAACCAAAAAGAATAGTAAGCACAAATCAAGCCTTCGAATTAGTACACATGGATTTATGTGGACCAATGAAGGTAAGGAGTAGAGGAGGATCCAGGTACGTCTTTGTTCTTGTAGACGATTACTCAAGGTATGTATGGCCTATCTTTCTTCATTCAAAAGACCGAAACTTTTGAAGAATTTGATTGTCTTATAAAACGTGTTCAAAATAAGTATAAGACTAATCTTGTATCTATTCGTACAGATCATGGTACCGAGTTTGACAATCAAGCTTTCATAGAATATTGTAGAGTTAATGGTGTAGGGTATAATTTTTCTGCACCAAGAACTCCTCAACAAAACGGTGTTGTTGAACGTATGAATAGAACTTTACATGATATGGCACGTACAATGCTTTTGTGTAGTGGTTTACCTCGTAACTTTTGGGCTGAAGCCATAAGTACTTCTTGTTACATCCATAATCGTGCTATGATCCGACCTATTCTTAAGAAAACCCCTTACGAACTCCTTAGAGGTCGAAAACCTAATATCTCCCATCTTCATTGCTTTGGGAGTAAATGTTTTGTTCACAATAACGGTAAAAACCGGTTAAGTAAATTCGAACCTAGGAGTGATGAGGCGATTTTCATAGGATACTCAGATCATAACAAGGCTTACAAAGTCTTCAATAAAAGAACTCTTTGTATTGAAGAAAGTTTCTCTGTCATCTATGATGAGGATAACGTGTTTGATAAGCCTGTACAAGATGAGGAAGAAGACTTGGATGAACCTGACTTCCGTCTTTCAAGAGACGATCCTCCGGAACTAGAATTGGAGGACAATGAGATTGAGGGAACGAATGATGAACTTGATCGTTCCTCAAAAGATAAAAAGGAGAAAAACAAAGTTATAGTTGATGATACTATAACATTGACTCAAAACAAGAACTCCCAGACCAATGTTATAGATGATGTTACTATAACATTGAATCCAAATCAAGGTGTAGAGTCTGAGGTTATAATCGGCTCTAATACAACACCCGGATTGGATTCAGGGGGAACTTCCTCCAATTCCGATCCAGATGAAGTTGGGATAAGCTCAAATAACGATGAAGAACCAAGTACCTCAAAAAAATGGAAATACAAGAGCTCACACCCCATGGACAACATTCTAGGGAATATTAAGAAGGGTGTTCAGACAAGATGTTCCTTGAACAACTTCTGCTTTTCTACTCTTTCCTATCCATGATCAAACCAAAGAATATCAATGAAGCTCTTACTGAATCAGATTGGATTATATCTATGCAAGAAGAGCTACAACAGTTCGAAAGAAACAAGTTTTGACATTTAGTTCCTAGACAAAAAGATCGTTCAGTCATTGGAACAAGGTGTGTCTTTAGGAACAAACTAGATGATGCCGGAGTCATTGTCAGAAACAAAGCAAGATTGGTGGTCCAGGGTTATAATCAACAAGAAGGAATAGATTATGATGAGACCTTCGCACCTGTTGCTCGTCTTGAAGCTATTAGACTTCTAATAGCCTTCGCTACACACAAAGGGATGAAGCTCTTCCAGATGGATGTAAAGACAGCATTCTTAAATGGATATTTACAAGAAGAAGTCTTCGTTGAACAACCTCCCGGTTTTAAGAATATCAAATTTGAGGATCACGTTTTCAAATTAGATAAAGCCCTATACGGATTGAAGCAAGCACCTAGGGCATGGTACGATAGATTATCTAAGTTTCTACTTGACAGTGGATTTAGTAGAGGATCCGTCGACAAAACCTTATTTCTAAAAACTGAGGATTCTGACCTTTGGGTTGTTCAAATTTACGTCGATGACATTATCTTTGGATCTACCAACCGAAGCCTATGTAAATATTTTTCTGAGTTGATGACTTCCGAGTTCGAGATGAGTATGATGAGAGAATTAAAATTCTTCTTAGGTCTGCAAATACAACAAACTGAAGAAGGCATTAAAATCCATCAACAGAAATATATTAAAGAATTAATTCGGAAATTCGGGATGGAAAACTCTCATGCAATGCCTACTCCAATGGTCGAGAACAAGAAATTGACATTGGATGAAAACGGTAAATCAGTTGATGAAACTACTTACCGTGGAATGATTGGGTCACTGTTATATTTGACCGCAAGTAGACCAGATATAATGTTTAGTGTATGCGTTTGTGCGAGATATCGATCATCTCCCAAAGAATCGCATATGACGGCCGTAAAACGAATTTTACGATACTTAATTGGAACGGCCAACTTATATTTGTGGTATCCAATGGAATGTAATTTTGATCTAGTCGGTTATTGATGCCGACTACGCAGAATGTTCTCTAGACAGAAAAAGTAAGTCGGGTGTCGCCACATTTGCCAAAATCTCCTTCTTTACACAACCATCACCATCACCTCCTTTTTCAACTATCACCATCATCATGAATCCAATCCATGCAAAAACCACCCGATCATCAACCCGTCACCACCAAAACTGCCACTCTCATAAAAAAACATCACCCCTACCACCACATGATCCCAATTCCACTAATTTTCCTTCACCTCAACAAAACCCAACTACTCCCCTGTTTCATGGTTGGGACGAGTTGATGTCCGAAGGTAAAAGACGCTGTCTTTTCAAAGGAAAAAATAAGGTAGTTGTTGATGAAAGTGAAGATGTGGAGGAACCCGAGGTTATAGTTCGGAATGGTGTTGCTCGTACCATGCTTCGGGATGTTCCAAAAGCCGCGACCAAGGAAGGGTTGAATCGTGTTCGTCTTACTCATGACGAAAGCATCCTAGTTAATCGAGTTTTAAGGTATTCTATTCATGGTGGAAGGTACTATCCGAAATCTTGGTTGATTAATGTTCCCGCTCTTAAATTCTTTGTTGATTTTCTTGATTTTCAAGGGTGGAGTCACATTAGTCAGTTTTCGTGTCCTATTTATCCATTTGAGGTGGTTCAATTCTTTACTAGTATATCAATTAAGAAAGGAGTCTTGCATGCGGTTGTTAATGGGGTTGATGTGACGGTCCTTGTTTTGGATTTTTGCTCTGCTTTTTCGGTTCCCGATGACGGAATCGAAGTAAATCCGAGTCTTGAATGGTCTAATGTGGTGATTGAAAAAGATATGTTGGTTAAAAGGTATTTTGAGGAGGTTGGGACGGATGGAGGTAATATTGTGGTTCGTCCTCTCTCGGCAAAAATCAAGTTCCTCTTAAACTTTTTGTGGAATACAGTTGTGCCGAGGAGAGGAGGTCGTGATAAGGTGTCGAGTTATGAAGCTATCATGGTTTATTCTTGGTTGGAGGGACAGAAAGTGAATTTGGGTAGTGTCGTGTTGCACCGTATAATCCAAACAAGTCTCACGGTAACAAAAAAGAAGTTGAGCACCACAATCGACTTACCATATGGGCTGTGGGTGTCTCGGTTATTGAAGATAATACGAGTGGTGGGACAAGATAGTTATGGTGTTAGTGCACGAGATTGCATGTGTCATAGGTTGATCAAGCTTATGGGTCTTGTTGTTGATGGACCCGAGTTACTTCTTGTTAAGGATGTTGAGAAAACCCCGGCTGATTCGGGTTTGGGAGCTATGGAGGCGAAATTGGATGGTTTTATGATTGGTTTAATGGAGAAGTTTGAGGAGCATTCAACAAATTTGGCTACTGTATTGTCACGGGTTGGACCGTCTCGGTCTTTAGACTCGGGTTTGGATGCTTCTCGGGTGTATTCTTGGATGGAGGCAGTGGATAAGAGGTTAGCGGGTTTTGAAAGGGAATTGAAGGGAATTCGTGGGGAAGTGTTCCCACACGGTGATCATCTTACTTTACTTACGAGTCAAGGTGGAGCGTTGGTCATGCAAGGGAAGGCTATGGCAAGTGATCAATCGCTTACATTGGAGGCCATGAAAGCTCTCTCCTTGAAAGTGCTTAACTTTGAAAGGAGCATTCATACTCTTTCTCAGCTTGTGCGGAGTTCTTTCCATCGTCTTGATGCTTTAGAGCATCGTACTCGGCCCGACTACGTGAACCCGTACCGTACCCGCAACATTTGATCTCTCTCTGCCTTACCATATTTAGCCCCTTCTATTTTAGCTTTCCTTTTCATTTTCTTTTGGTGTGTTTAAGAAGCTTGTCATTCGGCCCAATTTTAGCATGCACTTGTGGTTATGGCCCAAGTGTTTCTTTAAACATGCATGTTATTCGGCCCATCAGATTTATGCGTGTTTTCTTATGTTTGTTTAATAATTAAACTTCTCGATGCTTTTAGTTATGTATGATAATATTAATTTCTATGACGTTTTATCTTTTGTCTCGTCTTATATTATTCTAGTCATTTTTTATTTGTTCTTAGCTTTACGATGATGTCAAGAGGGGGAAAAAACGTCTATAATAAGCATCTACCTAAGCTTGCTCCTTGTCAAGACCGATTGTCTCTTAAAGTCCTTAAAGTTTCAGTTTTTGATAAATCGTTTTGATCTTGCGTTGATCTTTATTATTAAGATGACGGTATTATATTGAGGGGGAACTACATACTTAGTCACAATTTTAGGCGGCTTGCCATCATCAAAAAGGGGGAATTTGTTGAACCATATAGCATATATGTTTATGTTTTGATGATGTCAAGGTGTCTTATAATTTATATACTTGTTGCGTGTAATCGTTTGTCTAAGTGTTTTAGAATCAATTTATTACAAGCAAGTAACAAAGAAGATTGTGATGATAGCATGAATGCTCAAGCCTCTATTCAAGATCAAACGATATAAAGATTCATTCAAGATTTATGTGAAGACGAAGTCCGTCTAAAGATTAATCAAGCTTGGATGATGACGTAGCCTATACTCGAAGATCTCCTTGAAGATTAGAATAGTATAGGTGATTATCTCGTAACGGTAATCAACAATGAGTTTCTTGAATTGGTAAAGTTATAGCTTTGCAGCTATAACATTACTAGTAAAAGAGCTCAATGTTATAGCTCTTCTACTATAACATTGAGATGCTGAGTTTTTAAACACGACTTATATTGTTTCGAAAATTGTTTTGAAAATTGTTTAAAGTTTATTTTAAATTTTTTAATAAAAGTATTTATATAATAAAGCTCGGTTTAGTGCGGAGTTTGGTTTTATGTTGGACCTTGACTAGTAGTTATCTTGGACCAACTTATGAGTTGGACCATACTACTAATTAGGGTTTCAATATAGCCTCTCTAAAAACCTAAATTCTAACCCATACGTTAAGACTAGGGTTTGCACGAGTCACGAGGCATATGAGCCGTGATATCTCGTGTTACCTAGGGTATGTTTGGTAAAGATTTTATTCTATAATAAAATCTTTACATATCTTATATATCTTACTTAATATATTTGTTTATGATAAAAGATATTCTTGTTTTAGGAAATCTTATCATAATCTTGGAATTTATAGTAAAGATAATATTTGAATAGATTATATTCTATCTCTTGGAATATTCTTTATTATCTTTTAAGGCTTTTAGGAAAGAGATAATAAGAAGATATGATTGGTCTACATATCTTATTATTTCGGCTATTAGGGTTTGTGCAAAACCGTGTGGCCTACTCTTTCTTTCCTATAAATACTTTGCTATTTACAACATCTAAAGTAGAGACCTTAAGCATAAAAATTGATTTTAATTTTAGAAAGCAAACCGTGTGTTTTCAAGCAGAAAAACCGATTTGTTTTTTTGAAAGTTCGTGTGTTTTAAAGCTCGCATACTTGTTCTTATTTTATCGTTATAAGATAATAGTGCTTACTTGATTTCTTACTTGTTCATTAACGTGAACCTTTGTTAGAATCATTAGTGCTTTCTTATTAGCGTAAGTTAGTCACTCGAGTATTTAACGGTACTCATTGAGTTACAGCTAGAGATAGTTGTACGAGTTGGGTTAGTAAATTTGTAATCCGTAGAAAGGTACTAAATTTATTAATCGAGAATAGTGGACGTAGGTTTCGACTTGTGAAACTGAACCACTTCAAAAACCGTGTATCTCTTCGTTCTTTCGTTTATTTCATTTACTTTCATTAGTTGATTAGTTAAAGTTTAATCAATAAACTTTAAATAATCAATTACATACGCATAATCGAAAAAGCTTTCAAAAATTTTAAATCCTCAATTCACCCCCCCCCCCCCCCGTGAGTATTTTGGGTCAATAAACTCTTTATATGGGGTACCCCATATCTGCAGATGATGTTGTCCTGGATGAACTTGGCCACTTGTTTGGTGGTCAAGACTACATAGGATCGTGCTTCTACCCATTTGGTGAAGTAGTCGATTGCGACGAGGACAAAGCAATGCCCTTTTGTGCCTATCAGGTTGACTTTTCCGATGATGTCGATGCCCCGGGTCGAGAAAGGCAAGGGTGATGTCATGGTGTATAGAAGGGATGGTGGTATGTGTTGTATGTTGCCGAAGATTTGGCAATTGTGGCAATGTTTGACGTAGTTTCTGCAACCGGCTTCCATGGCTCTCTTCTAATAGAAGCCATGTCTCTCTTTTAATAAAACTCCAATTGAGTCTTCTTACATACTGTAGGCACGGAAAATTTATTAATGTGCCGAATAAATAAAATGAATTAATTATTTTGAGTTAATACCAAATTTTAACCTAATTTAATTAATTTGTCCCGATTAAATGAAATGTGGGTCGATTCGGATTTCAAAAGGATTATTCGGATCACTAAACACAGAAAGAATCAAACTTGGGTCAAATTCACTAATAAACCCATAAATGGGCCTGTGAATGTCAAAGTCAACCAAGGGGAATTAAAACTCTATAAATAGAGGTATTCCCATTCATTTCAGACCTGGAGAGAAATCATAATCATAAATTTTCAGAGAGAAGAAGACAGAAAAGTTTTACAAATTCCCTCTGCAAGACACCTCTGCAAGCAGTCAACAAGCACACCAAAATTGTGCCGCCTGCCCAAGAAATTCAAGTTAAAGCTACAACATTTAAGAGAGAACAAGTGACAGTGACCCTCTCAAGAATACAAATTGACACCTCCTATAGAGTGCATACAACCTCTACAGGTGTCATTCAAATACAACGTTTGCGCCTCTACTACAGACAGCGTTTAGTAATCTACTACGGCATTCAAAATCAGAGGATACATAGAGATTGTACACATAAAATTTCTGATATTAATAAAAATTCATTTGTTTCCTATTTTATATTACATTTATTTTCGATACAAAATTTGCTGTTACAAATTTTGGTGAACCCGACGTGAAAATTTATATCTCTCATCTCTACTGCTGTTTTAATCAAGTCTACCACAACAAGAAGATGTCTACCAATCAAAGCATCTCCTCCAGTGCATCCAAGAACACCTACGTAGATATCCTGTAGGGTACTCCCATTGCTTCTACCTCCTCTGCTGCGCAGTCAGTTGGCATCACCACAAGAAGAATGACGAAGAAGGCTGCTGTCAATGCTGTTGCTGCCAGTCTACGCTCTGCCCACGTCCCTACTAGGCCGCGCAAGATCTCTGTCGCCTCCATAGCTGCTGCCGCTACAGCACTCCTGACTGCCTCTTCTCCTTCACATGAGGAGGTTAGAAGTGTTAAGGTTGACAAAAAGGCTTCCCCTTGCAAATCCAAGGCGTCCCCAAAGAAGAAAGAAACATCAACTCCTAACTGTTGGGAAATGTGTCCTCAACAATAGTGCGATCACATGATTTAAATATCATTATTAAATCTCATACCAAGAATACGAAAGGGATGATACATTACATATATAATCAACTGGTCCACACATATCCGTAATGATTGGCTGGCTAGAGTTTGACATTACTGTCGTGCGACGGTGGTGATCAGTTGATCCCTTGAGGTCACACCTAAAGGACGATTCCTTTAATTGGTATACCGATACAGATTAATTAATTCCTTAAAATTGAACAATTCAATTTGTGAGAGAGAATATTTATATCTTATTATAATGGGATTAAATAAGATTCATTTTAGTAATTAAAAGGCTTTATTACTAAAATTGATTATTGTTTGAGAAATAATAGAGATAAGAATGAATGGTTCAATATAATTACAAGATGTTGTGGATTATAACTAAATGACCCATTTTATTTATATGATCAAGTATCACTAGTCAATTTGTTGAATGTAATTTAATTAATTTATAAAATGATATTTATGTGATAAATATGCATTAAATTAATTAATAACATGTAACATAATACATGGGATATATTGTGTGACAAATGACAAAATTGACAAAAATAAAATGGTAGTCCATTTTACATAAATGGACCGAAATATTGGGTGGTGGAAGGTGTTAGTGGGTGATATTATTTTATGTGATAATGTTTAAATAATAACACCTACATAATGTAGCCTTACACACCTACATATTTTGATAAGAAAAAAAAAGCATAAAGGAGATTCCTTTTCGGCCTATTCTTGTGGCCTTACACGGTTGCATGCATGAAATAGGAGGACTTTTGTTCTCATTTTTGTTGCTCATTCATTCACACTCTACCATTCAAAACACATGCAAAAGTTCATGAATTATTCTCTCTTTAATCTTCATCAAAAAGGATGAATTTTTGATTCAAATTTGTTCAAAAGATTACTAAAATTATCAATGTAATATATGAGTATTAGTAATCAATTTTAAGGTAACCCACAATATAAATATCTAGTACATATTAGTTTGTGGGTTTAAGGGATAGTCTTGGGTGCTACTAATTTGAGGACTTCTATTTTGAGGTCATGTATGTTCATCCAATATTGGAAAGCTCAAGAACTAACAAGAAGGAGATCTTTTTGGTGCCCATTTGACCGAAATTCATATGGTGAGAAAATGATTTCTTCACTTATTTATTTTAGTTTGCATGCATAAGATTTGTAATTTATTTTATGACTAAATAAATTTGAAACATATAAGAATGTGTTTGGTAATGAGATATAGATTTCCTACAATCGGTATCAAGAGCCATGGTTGTTTGCATGCAAATCGGTTAAAAGTTTTTCCGAGTTATAAAGATTAACATATAAAACTTGTATAATTTGTGTTATTATGATATATCACAAAATTAATTTTTGCATGTTAAAGTTTCTGATCCTAAAATGTATTTAGGATATTTTGGTTAATTTATGGATTTTATTGTTCATTTTATATAATATTGGCATTAAAATGTGATTTTTATGATAAAAATGTCATTTTTGGACGAAAATTAGCTAAACTTCGAATTTTCCAGTGGTTTTTGGATATGTTTTCACATATATTATTTTTAGATGATCTGGAAATTTTCATAATTTTATGAGTTCTTATGCTCGAAAAATGGATTTTTCATGATAAAAATCGGATTTAATTGAAAAATAGGTTAATATGAGAAATATTTCGAATCTGGTCATAGAAATTTAGTATGTTGTCACATGCAATTTTAAAAGATGTTTGTAAAATAATAGGCTATAATGAAGTCTTCATGCATGATTTATGGATTTTTGATGAAAAATAGCATAAATAGTGACTTAATTAGTGAAAAATTGCTAAAACATACTTCATGACTAAGGAAAAACGTCACATGTTGCATTTTATTATCTTTTTCAGATCTAAAATTGAAAAGTTGATGAATATAATTTTTCTCATGTTTTTATGATTTTTATTGATAAATCCGATAAACCGCAACATTGTTTTTCCCGATAACTTTCAAAATTTTTAACCTAAGTTTTTGAACATTATGAGTGTCATGGTATTTTTCCAGAATGTTCATGATTTTAAATTTCAAATTTCAAATTTATTTGAAATTTTAGTGATTTATTTGAAGTTTATAGCATTTTATTGTAATTTTGAGTCCTTTTATGAACAATATTAAGAAATATGAGTTAATTATGGTCAAATAGTTAGTGGAGACTAATTTTGAGTCCTAAGAAGTTAGGGTAATTAACTTGTGCATAAATATGAATTTATGTAATTTTTGTGATTATAAAATGTTGAATCACGCAAGTCCGTGAAAACCGAGTAATATACGATATTGACTAATTAAAGGCGATTTAGCATAAAATTGGGCATGTTCATACATATTTTAATGCTGCATTTTATTTATGATTGTCATAATTTTATTTTATGTAATTTTTGAATTATGTAATTTTTTTACTTAGTATGGCCTTAGTTTTTTTTAATTGGTATTGCCCGAAATGTATGGGAATATCGATTCGGTTGTAATTTTATTGTGATCTTGTATCACCGTCTTGTAATTTAATAGATTTATTTTATTATAGTTACAAATGTATAATAGGAAATTATGTAATTTATTATGTAATTTTATTCATTTCGGAGTTCCCAAAGACGGATTTCTTCAAGAAGGCGATACATAAAGACGGTGTTACCTCGAGATGCGTGCCACAACCGAAGTTCAAGGGACCAATGGAGTTGGTTTCCGAATATGTAATAGTTAATTAGATTTTCTATTTTAGGAAGGCCATACTAGGATTTATTTAATTTATGCTTTGCATTTTATTTACATGTTGCATGCATCGCTAAATCGCCATAACTAAAACATGCATCATCTTTTAATCGAGTATATCGACCGTGTCAATTATAATTATCGTAGTTCACCGCTTTAATTCACTTAAAACGTGATAGATAATAAATTGACATGACCTCTCGCTAAAATAAACAAGTGAGACATAGCCTTACCAAAGAGTAGAAACCATGAAAACCTATTTCGTGAGGGAGTGCACTCGGCCACACCGGGGTACAAACCTTGTTACATAGGGGAAGTGGGTGATAAATGTCTATCCACCGAATTCATGTTGATAAGGGATGTATCGGCCACACCGTGCCCAAGTTGATGTGGATTTGGATCATGGACACATTTATTCGAAATTTGGGTTGAACTCAACAAAAGTTTTTGATAAGGGATGTATCGGCCACACCGTGCCCTTGTCGGATGTGTTTTGGGCTAAAGATAAATATTAATGTAATTTTATCGACCAAGAGTTCTAAAAGTAGAATCGATTAAAGAGTTAATCCACCGAGTTATATTGATAAGGGATGTATCGGCCACACCGTGCCCAAGTTAATATGAATTTGGATCTTGGAATCATTTATCATAGTTGGGTAGAGGTCACTATGTAAATGCTATACTTGTTTTTCCAAGTATTAATAAAACGATAAATGTTAAGTTTTCCATTATTTCGTTATTATATTGTTCTATTTCTTTACCACAATTCATATACGATATCGTTTCGATTTTTGATTCAAAACTCCATTAAAATATCGTAACTAAAGACAAAATTTGAATTTTCTTCTAAAGACCTCGGAAGAACCATTGCTAAGGATCTCTTGTAAAGAGTATAGATTAAAGTTATTCATTAATCAAACAGGTTTTTGATTCTTGACTAACACATCTACTTACAATGGATTGTTATTCATATACTTAATTTAATTAAGTACCTTGAAGCGATAAATTATTTTGGTAATTAGATTTGTCAGAATTCGTAATTGACCAAAATAACGCAACCACTTCAATGAAAGTTTTAAGACTAAAACGAACAAATGAAGAGTAATCTTCATGAATTCAATTTTGCTTCTCAAAGCAAAGACTCATTGAAATAAGTGGGAGCATTCTCTTAAACCGTTAAGATGAGGACGAGGTTCAAGAAGTAAAGATTATAATGGAATTGATACAAAGGTAATGTTAAAGGTAAAGTTGTTGAGAATGACGATACTAAACCTATCAATCCCGACCGATAAGTTTCCATTGTCTTAAATGTTGGACACGAGAAAGGAGACTGCCCCAAATTATTGAAGAATCAACAAGGTAGTTGTGGGACATCTAATGAGACCTTCTTCTTTAAATGTTTATTTGATTGACATAAAATTTTGCTAGTACTACTTCGTCAATATTGGAAACCAGTGGTGGTTTTCATCATTATGTTTGATACATAGGATGATTAGAATATGACGACTAGCAACAATGAAGTCGAGAGATAGAGTCATTGTGTACTAAATCTAGTTTTCGGGTTTGGAGTTGTACTTAATTGTGACTATTAAGTACATAAACTCTAAATAAGAATACAAACTTGTTAAGATACAAAAGAGGTTTCACTTTTGTGACCCTATACACCACAATTTGATGTATGGCTAGCCCATTATCAAGGTGATAATATTCTAAACCAAACTAGAATGATATATCATGAAGATGATGCAAGACTCGAATTGGTAACCCAAGATTAAACCTTAAATTCTGGAATGATGAACACAAAGAGTTATAGAGTACTCTTGAAACCATTAGATTGTTAATGGTATATGCGTATCTTGTATTCAAAGCAAGATATCTCGTGCCTTTTGGTTGAAAACGAGGTTCTAAATCATTGATCAAAAATAGGTTGATCATTTTCTTTTACCAACGATTTAGGTTGACACTAATGTGTTCACTTAATAAGGTAAATAGAGAAATCTTTGAAGAAGTTCAAAAGTTCAAAGAAGCACGATTTAGTCGTGATGGGATTATCAAAGTGAAGACTTTGATATAAGCCAAAGGAAATGTGATATAGTATCACAAGTTAATCTCTCTTAGCACGCATTATAGAATAATGTGTGATTGGATAAGAATTCAAACGCTATTCAATATGGTTTGAACTTCGATCAAGTTACTTTGAGTCACTTGATTCTTTTGGGTATTTTATCATTTTTGTCTAAATTATTTTTCCACTAAATCGAATCATATGAGATATGAAATGGTAAAGGTACCATGTTTGTAAGTTTTCACAAGAAACAGATGCTCATTTTTCCCTTTCAATTATCACGAGAATGACGGGTTTGCGGCTCGTGAAGCTGTCTTTCTAAAATACAAGTTTATTTATAGAAGACAGAATGGGAGAAATTATTCAAGAGCCACAAAGAATGCCACAAAGATTTTGTGTCGCAAGAAACTGGTCTTTCTTGGCTACATGAGACGTTTTGTGTAAGACGTTGTTTCTTTAAAACCTAGGAGGTTAAATTCGTCATTTGTTGAAAATGATGAATTCATGCTACTTTTAAGAAAGTGAAGAGCTTATAACTTACAAAGAAATTGTTTGATTCAAGTTGATTAATTCTGGAAAGTAATAAACATATGACTTACATAAGAGTGTTTAAGTCACAACTCAATACAAGGCTTAGAGCCATGAAAATCCGAAATAAAAGGGCTTGATTAGTGACAAAGGGTTTTGCACTAATAAATAGAGATTTCAAGGTTTGATTGGTTGCAAAGGTTTTTGAACCAGTTGAAATGCTTAAGTCTATTTGGATCTTCTTAGGGATTGTGTTTCATTACTATGAAATACATAGCGAGTGAATCTAAAACCCACTTCTTCAATTAGAAGGAATGTATTCAATACATGTCTTGAGTTTTGAAGATTCTTGCAATCCTAAGATAATGTGAAACTTAAGAGAGGGTCTTAAGTAGGACATCAATGAGTTGGAATCAACATTTTTGATCATGTGATAAAACATTTCTCGATAAGTCGAGAAGTTGTGTTTATACATGAAGTTTAGTGGGAGTTACGGAAATTTTAATTAGTCTTATATGTGAATGACATATTGATCATCGAGAATGATTTAAGACTCTTGGAGTACTCTAATACATCTTTAATATCCGGATTTATGAAGATAAATCCACATGATATTAGCGTCAATAAGAAGTCTTATGTTGATAAGATTCATGACTTGTTCAATTAAATTAAACATATTTGATTGATTCCATTTGCTTCCGCTGCCGGATCAATTAAATAAGTAATGATGTATAACACTTCATATGCTTTGAGTATGATGAATTGTTTCAAAATCGAATTTAAGTACCCTTAAGTCCTTGCAGAAGCATTAAGGACGTAAAGCAAAGTGTTTATGATGTAATTTTTTGTAAGAGTGTTACACAAGTGACAATTGACAATTGAGATTGCACATGGTTTCCGACAAAACCATAATCAAAACACATTAGGATGGTTAAGATACCATTGTGGCTATGTTAATTAAGAAGTAGATTTTCTAGAATCGTTCTAGGCAATAAAGAACAATGAGAGATATTTATAACGGAAATTGAGTACACTTGCAATCATGAGATGTGCAAGAGAATGAGTCCCGCACACTGTCAAAACAGTAGGAGCTATTCTTAGGCTAGAGGGCCTATGTCTTGATTGGATCTCGACACGTACTCAGAAAGTTTTGTGATGCAAATGTATACATTACAAAGGAAAACGAGTATGTAGTAAAGTTCAGTACGGTACAAGAAGTTGATAAAACCTACTAACCAAAGCCTTCTCATAGGCTAAACATGATGAATCATGTCATTTCAATTAAATTGAAATGAACAACTACATACAAGATCAAATTAGATTATAGAACATGAAATAGTAATCAGGCATTGACTATTCATATGTGATAATCGCATTTGTCGTTCGAGTTTTACTTTAAAACTCTTTTATTATACTTTGTTACATCCAAACGGGTTGTAGAGACAACATTGAACCCCGTTAAAGTGAACACGGATTAGCATGGTATTCGCCCATAGTCACTTGTATGAGGTGACGTCTCGAAGTGACTAGAGTGTGATGCGATTGATGGCAAGTTCAAGTGCCATAGAGTCATGTGAGATGACTAGTCGATCACATAGGCAGACTGTTAGGAACACTTTGTCGGGCAGTGACCGCTTATAGAGTTCTGGCAAATTTATAAAGCCTGGTCGTGGCGAGAGCTACTATAGTATTCTAATTAGTCGATTCTTTTGACTAAAGACTGTTCGCCTAAGATGGCACAGTTTCAGATTAACTTTGATTTGTGTTACTACGACCTTCGTAAATGGGGTCAAATGGGCATATTTTGGGTTATGATGGTTGTGGTTAGTCGAAGGGAATAAGTGCGATAGGAATTGTCCACCCCCTTGTCAGGGTTAAAACAATATCTCAGAGCCACTCGAGGAGTAATGAACTGGAAATGCGTGGCCACGCTCGGAAGGTATCCATGGTGGATAAATTCCGGTCAATCAGGTATTCTCCAGATCGAGGAAACCACTCTCGATATGATCACTTGCAAGTACGACCCGAAAGACACCTTGCATTGAGTGGGAGATAGTAATAGCACAAGAGAATTGGTGACGCACACTTGTCGAGGACAAGTGGGAGATTGTTGGGAAATGTGTCCTCAACAATAGTGCGATCACATGATTTAAATATCATTATTAAATCTCATACCAAGAATACGAAAGGGATGATACATTACATATATAGTCAACTGTTCCACACATATCGGTAATGATTAGCTGGCTAGAGTTTGACATTACTGTCGTGCGACGGTGGTGATCAGTTGATCCCCTGAGGTCACACCTAAAGGACGATTCCCTTAATTGGTATACCGATACAGATTAATTAATTCCTTAAAATTGAACAATTCAATTTGTGAGAGAGAATATTTATATCTTATTATAATGGGATTAAATAAGATTCATTTTAGTAATTAAAAGGCTTTATTACTAAAATTGATTATTGTTTGAGAAACAATAGAGATAAGAATGAATGGTTCAATATAATTACAAGATGTTGTGGATTATAATTAAATGACCCATTTTACTTATATGATCAAGTATCACTAGTCAATTTGTTGAATGTAATTTAATTAATTTATAAAATGATATTTATGTGATAAATATGCATTAAATTAATTAATAACATGTAACATAATACATGAGACATATTGTGTGACAAATGACAAAATTGACAAAAATAAAATGGTAGTCCATTTTACATAAATGGACCGAAATATTGGGTGGTGGAAGGTGTTAGTGGGTGATATTTTTTTATGTGATAATGTTTAAATAATAACACCTACATAATGTAGCCTTACACACCTACATATTTTGATAAGAAAAAAAAAGCATAAAGGAGATTCCTTTTTGGCCTATTCTTGTGGCCTTACACGGTTGCATGCATGAAATAGGAGGACTTTGTTCTCATTTTTGTTGCTCATTCATTCACACTCTACCATTCAAAACACATGCAAAAGTTCATGAATTATTCTCTCTTTAATCTTCATCAAAAAGGATGAATTTTTGATTCAAATTTGTTCAAAAGATTACTAAAATTATCAATGTAATATATGAGTATTAGTAATCAATTTTAAGGTAACCCACAATATAAATATCTAGTACATATTAGTTTTTGGGTTTAAGGGATAGTCTTGGGTGCTACTAATTTGAGGACTTCTATTTTTAGGTCATGTATGTTCATCCAATATTGGAAAGCTCAAGAACTAACAAGAAGGAGATCTTGTTGGTGCCCATTTGACCGAAATTCATATGGTGAGAAAATGATTTCTTCACTTATTTATTTTAGTTTGCATGCATAAGATTTGTAATTTATTTTATGACTAAATAAATTTGAAACATATAAGAATATGTTTAGTAATGAGATGTAGATTTCCTACACTAACGTCGCTTCAGTCATGGTGAAAAGTAGCGATACTCTTGAGGATCGAATGCAGAAGATGAATGATCTCCTTGAAAAGATGATGAAGGAGAATAAAGAAAAGAACAAGAAAATTGATGAGCTCCAAAAAGAGGTGGTGGCACTCCGTGACAGGAAGGCCAACAACGAGCATGATGACACCGACAGGGATGTCAACAGTGATAAAGAAGTTGGCGAAGATGACATTGGAAAGCTAAACAATGAGATCGGTGCCTTCACTGAAGAGAAGCTGCAGGAGTTAATAGCCAAGACGATCAAGTGTCAGTTAGATGATAGCTCGACAAGTAGTGGACGCTACATCAAGCCTTACACTAAGAGGATTGACAGTCTGCGTATGCCATCTGGTTATCAGCCTCCAAAATTTCAACAGTTCGACGGGAAGGGAAACCCGAAGCAACACATCGCCCACTTTGTCGAGACATGCAATAATGCTGGGACAGAAGGTGATCGTTTGGTGAAGCAGTTTGTGCATTCGCTCAAAGGGATCGCGTTCGACTGGTACACGGATCTGGACTCTGAGTCAATTGACAGCAGGGGTCGCATGAAAGATGAATTCCTCAACAGATTCTATAGCACCAGACACGTAGTCAGCATGAGCGAGTTAACAAAAACAACTCAATGGCAAGATGAGCCCATCGTCGATTACATCAACAGGTGGCGTGCGCTAAGTCTGGAATGCAAGGATCGCTTAAGTGAAGCGTCAGCAGTTGAAATGTGCGTCAACGGGATGAAATGGGACATTCTTTACATCCTGAAAGGGATCATGCCAAAGAGCTTCAAAGACCTGGCAACCCGTGCCCATGACATGGAGATCACAATCAAAGAACATGGCAGCGCTCGACCAACTTCTTCCAAGGCGCTAAGTGAAAAGAAGGAGTTCAAGAAAACTGACAAGGGCGCCAAGTCATCGACAAAGGAGACAATGGTTTTCGAAACCAGCAGTGCACCTGTGAAAATCTCGTCAAAGCCTAAGTATATGAAAAGAAGAAAGAGTCATTCTCTTATAACTACCAACAAGACAGGCCTACATTCAAAGAGTTACAGGCTAAGAAATACCCATTCCCAGATTCTGACTTGTTAGGGATGCTCGATGACCTCTTAGAGAAGAAGGTTATACAATTGCCAGAGTCCAAGCGCCCTGAGCAAGCAAACAAGACAAACGATCCCAATTACTGTCGTTATCACAGGCTGGTGAGTCACCCTATTGAAAAGTGTATAACACTCAAGGAGAAGATCATGCAGCTCTCCAAGGAAGAGAAGATCATTCTTGACTCGGATGACACGGTAACCACAAAACAAACTACTGTAGTCTTGGAGCAACCTGACGAGCCAATTAAACGACAAGGGCAGTGTGTCTATATGTTGCATGGTAGGCTTATCGCGTACCTAACAAAGATAAAATATCCTAGGCATAGCTAACAACAAATGAATGTAGTTAGGAAAGTAGGGGTCGATCTCAGGGAGACGGTGGACGCAATATGACAAGCTATGAGTAGAATTCTATCAAGGTCGGTCACGATTTGGTTTGGTTTGATTTGATTAAAGTAAAAGCAATGATGAAAAATAAGTTGTAAACAATTATGAATAAGGATCTAGGGGGAATGGGGTCACACATGTAGATTAGCATAAATCGATGTCAAATCAAACGAACATAAAATCAAATGTTGTTTAGGTTATTAGCAATTTCCTCTCGGTCTATTACCCAACCATAGAATGATTACTAACGAGATCTCGCACAAATTAGATCGAACTATTAAAACATACTTTGCCTAATTCAATTCCCGACTTTCGCTCTTAGGAAATGAGTAACAAATTAATCAACGATTATGGCCAACAATCAAAGATTAACAATATGAAACAAGCATGTATTATAAGCAACAATTTGATAATATAATTCTCTAATTCAACATGTGTAAATGGCTAATCAAACATGGCTTTCCCTCCCCTAGATTAAGAAACTACTCACACATAATTATGAGTAGACTAACAACAATAAGATGAATAAATATGAACATGGTAACAATATATAAATTGGTCAAATAATAGCATAAACAATATTAAAATATAATAAAGGTAATTGATGTAAATAATGAGAGAATGGATAGAATTTAATATGGAACTAATTATTTTATTATTTGTTGTCTATGTTTATGTTTTCGTTCTTCTCAAAAGCAAATCACCTCCATTATATAGGCGATCATTTGAGCTTTCAAATTTAATTATACATGTACGTTTAGAACATATAATTAATATAAATACATTACATATAAAATTATTCCTACGGTTTTGTGCTTTTAGTGAATGAAGTTTCTTCACATAAAGAATGTTTCATGAATTAAAGAATTAATTTGAGATGTTTCATGTTGTAATTATCAGAATGTTGCATGCGTTTTGCTCGTAAAAATCCTTCAATGTAACATCACCAAATTGAATGCTTCAAGACTTGGTGTTCAATGCACTAACTTCTACGAATATGCTTCTTTATTTTATCATTTGTAAAATGATGGTCTTGTCAACATTATTCAATAGTTGGCTTTCATTTTATTTTGGACGGCTTCGTTTTAATTTTGTGGACTTGGAGATTTTGAGTCTGAGCTTGAATTCCTTAATTGTTTTGCCAGTTTTTATTCATCGTCTCGTTTAGCTGTTTAGCTAATATCAGCATCAAAATAGCTCCTTCCTACAAATAATTATATAATTGCAGTAAAATGTTATAGGAAGGAATTTATTATTAAAATACACTATAATGCTTAAAATCAATGTAAAATTATGGAAAATAAGTATATAAAATATAGTAAATTATATGCTTGGGGTTGCAAGAATCTTCCCAAAATGACCTTCCATGGCCAAGACTCGTCTCAAGTAGCCTCGTGATTCTCGGCGAATGCCAAAATGATAGAAAAAATCCGACAATTGCTTCATTTTCTACAAAAACACAATAATGCATGCAAAACACCTAGAACACGGAATTAGCTCATAAAATCATTTTATAAAGTGCAATTGTCATGTAAAATCGAGCTAAAAGAGGGGTGAAAAATAATATAAAATACGACACATCAAATTCCCACAAGCTAAGCCCTTGCTTGTCCTCAAGCAAGCATACAAATCAAGACAAGGGCAACGAGTCACTAAATCTCATCAATTGCAAATCCCAACATCAGCTAACAAGCACAATGAATCATAATCCCGAAACATCATGGGCATAGGTGAAGGAAATGTAGATTCATATACATGTTAACATACTCAAATATGTCAAAACTAATTTGTCATAAAATTAAAACGGATCTTATGCATGCAAACAATAATATAAATAGAGGAGAAATCATGTCCTTACATTGTAAATTTCGGCTATTAGGGCACAAGAGAGATCACCTTTCTCTTCTTGTTCTTGAGCTTTTCCAATGGAAGAATAAAGATCTAAGTGTAAGATCTCTCCCTATGTATTATACCCAAGGCTCCTCTTAATATAATTAATATTACAAATACTAGTTATAATATTAATCAAAGGTAGAAAATTGAACCAAAACTTTTATAAAACACTTATTTGTTTCGGTTTTTAAGAGAGAAGAAGAGAGGATTTTATCTCACTAGAAATCTCTATATTTGATGATAGAATAGCATGAATAATGATATACAACATTTTGTATATTATTAGGTAAAAATAAAACAAAAGCCATGATGGCTTTTGCCTTCTCAAAACCGGGTAAGAGGAGGGGTTTTTGGGGAGCCAATGCATGAACACCTTTGTCTTCACAAGAATATTAGGGTTGCATGGCTAGGAATGTAGGTAATCATTGTGTTCTTATAATAATTAAACAAACACAATATTAGCTTCCACTAACCTTTTATTTCGGCACAATGGATAATATAGAGTCCATATTATTTTTGTCAATTGTCTATATGTTACATGTCACATGTCACATATATTTGTTATGTAATTTTTATCATATCAAAAATCAACGTATTAATAAAAATACGTCACATACAAAAATTGACTTAGTAATTTCATAATTACTTATGCCAAAAATTTTACCAATTTATAAATCACAACTGATTGTATTTATAATAATTCATTCAATTTAATTGTTACATTAAACAATTATTTCATCCGAGTAATGATACAATTCAATTACTCGGACCGTATCTTATTTAATCACATTTCAATATGATACGTAAATTTTACTTCCAAAATCGTCCGTCAATTTTCAAGTAATTTAATTAACTCGTAACATTATACGATTAATTAAATAATCAATTAAGAGTGTTGCCCTTTAGGTATGACCTAGGGGTCAATCAATCATCACCACCACACACACGACAAAGAATGTCAAACTCTAGTCGGCCAATCATTACCGATATATGTTGACCAATTGACAAGAAACAAAATTACTTCCCAATTGTATTCATTTTAATGAGACTTAAACATGTGATCATCATGATCAACAATCGTGATCGCATTATTGTCGGAGGACACATATTCCAACAATCTCCCACTTGTCCTCGACAAGTGTGCTCCACCAATTCTCTTGTCCTATTACTATCTCCCACTCAATGCAAGGTGTCTTTCAGGTCGTACTTGCAAGTGATCATATCAAGAGTGGTTTCCTCGATCCGGAGAATAACCGATTGACCGGATTTATCCACTCGGATGCCATCCGAGCGTGGCCACGCATTTCGATTCATTACTCCTCGAGTGGCCCTGAGATATTGTTATAACCCTGACTAGGGGTGGACAATTCCTATCGCACTCATTCCCTTTGACTAGCCACAGCCATCATAACCCAAAATATGCCCATTTGACCCCATTTACGAAGGTCGTAGTAACACAAATCAAAGTTAATGAAATCGTGCCATCTTAGGAGAATAGTCTTTAGTCAAAAGAATCGACTCATTTGAATACTATAGTAGCTCTCGCCACGACCAGGCTATATAAATTTGCCAGAACTCTATAAGCGGTCATTAGGCCCGACAAAATGTTCCTAACAGTCTGCCTATGTGATCGACTAGTCATCTCACATGACGGTATGGCACTTGAACTTGCCATCAATCGCCTCACACTCTAGTCACTTCGAGACGTCACCTCATATAAGTAACTATGGGCAAAAACAATGTTAATCCATGTTCACTTTAACGGGGTTCAATTGTCTCTACAACCCGTTTGGATATAACAATGTTCAAAGTGAGTTAATAATAACTCAAACGACAAGTGTCGACATCACACTCGGGTAGTCAATATCATATTACAACCTTGTGATGTTTATCATAAGTATAAACACTTATTGATTGCAATAGAAGTTTAACATCCCATGTGTCCATGTGTTCAAACTTCTTACACTTGCATTTTCCTTTACATTCATGTTTTCTCTCATAGCATGAATCTTACCAAGTACACATCAAGGTTCTCGACCTTGGTTTTGGTTCTTTAACTTGAAAGAACTTTCTTATCGCTCATCTCATAACGAACGAATTTGCGATGAATAATACAACTTGTACTGATCAAGTGTTCCATCCACACACAATGCACTAGGTATATGTTTTGTAGAATCTTGTAACAATTTACAAGATTATTCAGCTTAGCACTTCTCACAAGTCCTAGCTTTACTAGGAAAGATTGTTTTTGAATAACTTCTTATTCAACCAAGCATCTTTCCAAAGCTTCTCATTTCTCTTTCTAGCTCGAAAGTTTTAGGATTCTCATAAATCCTTACCTGTGTTCGGATTTCATATATATGTGCAACCTATTGTCACATAATCGAGTATTCCGTCAAACACCGAAATCGCTCATCGGATTCTACTCGAGAATTCATGACGTTTCTTTTATGGCTCACCAACCAATCATCATGCTCTTATGCATATGATTCAAAATTGGACACGTACATGATCATTCTAATGGCGGAAACATTAGTTACTAATAATCATGAGATCAACCGTTCTCAGGTTCAATGAACTACCATGACTGCTAATGGTAATCCCATTTTCATTCATATGAATAACCTATGTATATGTTGATATGATGTGTATCTCTTAATACTAATCCAACATTCCTGATGCAATTGGATTCATCATTGTCCATTTTCATCCAGAATTGAAAACTCAAACGCTTCTTTATGAAAGAAGGCATTAGCTCTTCATTCTTTAATGAGTAATGAGTTTTATACATTCAAGGATGATAGCTCCCACTAAATTCCATGTCTTCACATGAGAATTTCCTAACTCCCACTCAATTCAACATATTTCTAAATTGACTTCTCAATCGAAATTTGTCAAAGATATAAATATAAATTGCTTTGCCAAGTTACTAGGATAAAACCATATATGTTCCCATCATATCCTTTCAAAAAGCCTATTTTGAAGTGGTCTCATCTCAACCTTACGGAAAGAGATTTTTAAATCTCTAACACACTCATGTCATAATGATGTGTAGTAATGTCATTATTCAAATATAAACAATATCTAGAATACGTCCCTCGCAAATACCCTTTTGGAAGGAGATTTAACCATTTCATAGCGAGGTTAAGCAATGACATTTGCGTGGTTAAAACGTTGGCTATTGAAGATATCGGAATATCAATCTTTGCAACTTAATCTTGATCATAACTAGTATGTTACTTTGATTCATTTAGGCTCTTAAGTAAAACTCATGATTGAAACTATTTGGTCAAAATTTATCATATAGAACTTAGTCAAAACTTGTTAAGACTTTACATTAGTCATTTTTATCCAAAACTTCTTTTGGTCTCCTCGTGTAGTTATTTTGAGAATTTACTCTTATGATTACTACACTTGGTCTCATTAGTTATATAGAACTAACTTGAGACCATAGATCTCATCTATTTGGTATACTATGTAAATAGATATACCTTTATTCAAATCATTTTCTCTTGTGTAGATCTACATTTACACAAGTACACAATTTTATCTTGCCTTGTGTGTTGTGTCCTTATTTTTCTCCCACTCTATCTTTAGAATAAATACACTATATATTCAAAGATAGCATATGAGACACTAATCAATGATGTTGAAGTATAAGGAGAACTATCTCATAGACAGACTAATAGTAATTGATTTCATGTGTGTACTTGGTGATTGACATACCTTTAAGAGAGTTCATAGACTCAAAATCACTTCATAAATGATCATACACAAGCCTTAAGCATGTGGACATATAATGAAACCCGTCATTATAATTGTCTATTAGATCACCTTTAAGTGAATGATCTTATGTTTCAAAACGCAAGCATTTAAAGATGAATTTTAGAACATTAAAAGGATAAATGATAAAACGGGTGACTTGGGTTGCAAACCAAGTCACTATCATCCAAAATACAACTCATTATCCAAAATACTTTTTCATGTCGAACACGGAAACTCAAAGTTCTAGAATCCAAAACATAACTTAAAATAAGACAATGAAAAACAAAGCTCCATAAAAGCTATTCTTAGCTTCTCCATGGTTTCTCATGCTTGTTTTTCTTTTCCCTTGTCTTTGCTTGGTGGAGGCCCTATTTACAATAAAAAGGAGATACATTATCACAACTTTGCATCATAATACCATAGTTGAATTTAGAAACATAAAAGAAGGTTAGTCATTTACCTTCTGGAGTGATCTTTCCAGCTTTGATATCACCAAGGTATTTGGAACAATTCCTTTTCCAATGACCCATGCCGTTACAATAATGGCATTTGTCAAGAGGACCCTTCTTGACTTTGGATGTGCTAGCTTCACAAGACTTAGCTTTGGTGAATGTGGGAGCTTGCTTCTTGCCCTTTCTCCCATTCTTCTTGAACTTCCCCTTACTCTTTGTGCTTATGTTAAGCACATCCTTGGGAGGGTTCACATTTAACCCCATGTCCCTCTCGGCTTGCACAAGTAACTTGTGCAACTCCTCAAGAGACACATCCTTGTCTTGCATGTTGAAATTCACCCGGAATTGCACATATGCCTTGACTTTAGACAAGGAGTGTAGAATCCTATCTACGATGAGTTCTTTGGGGATTTCAACCTTTTGAATTTTCAAGGTCTCGACAAGCTCCATGAGTTTGAGCACATGAGGGCTAACCTTTTGGCCCTCTTTGGAGTCGAGATCAAAGAATGCCGCGGCCGCCTCATATTGGACGATCCGCGGAGTTTGTGAAAACATGGTCACAAGTTTGGAGTAAATCTCATTAGCATTGCCCATTTTGAAGGCTCTCCTTTGGAGTTCCGCCTCCATTGCAAATATCAATACATTTTTCATTGCGGCGGACTCCTTTTGGTAAGCCTCATAGGCTTCCCTAGTGGCCGCGGTGGACCTAGCGGAGGGTTCGGGTGGAGAGGCCTCGGTAAGGTAACGAAGCTTGTCGTCACCCTCGGCGGCTAATTTGAGTTGGGCATCCCACTCGGAGAAATTTGACCCATTCTTTTCAAGTTTACATCGATCCATAAAGGATCGGAGCCAAGATGAAGTAGCGAGTGGTGTAGCATTAGGAGTTGGTGTTGCCATTTGTTATGAATAAGAAGTGGTCTACAAAACAAAATATAAGGAGTAAAACATATGTTGTTTTAATTATACTCGTAAAAATGAATGATTTAAACAAGTTTTATGCATTTTTCTAGTGACCTCTACCCAACTAGAATAAATGATTCCAAGACCCAAATTCATATCGACTTAGGCACGGGGTAGCCGATGAAACCCTCATCAATATAACTCGGTGGATTAACCTTTTAATCGATTCTACTTTTAGAACTCTTGGTCGATAAAATTACTCTAATATTTATCTATAGCCCAAAACACATCAATAAGGGCACGGGGTAGCCGATGAAACCCTTATCAATTACTTTTGTTGAGTTCAATCCAAATTTCGAATAAATGTGTCCATTATCCAAACCCACATTAACTTAGGCACGGGGTAGCCGATGAAACCCTCATCAACATGAATTCGGTGGATTAGACATTTATCACCCACTTCCCCTACGTAACAAGGTTTGTACCCCTGGGTAGCCGAGTGCACTCCCTCACGAAATAGGTTTTCATGGTTTCTACTATTTGGTAAGGCTATGTCTCAATTGATAGTTTTAGCGAGAGGTCATGTCAATTTATTATCTATCACGTTTTAAGTGAACTAAAGCGGTGAACTACGATAATTCTAATTGACACGGTCGATAAACTCGATAAAAAGACAATGCATGTTTAGTTATGGCGATTTAGCGATGCATGTGACATAAAATAAAATGCAAGCATAAAATAAATAAATCCTAGTATGGCCTTCCTAAAAAGAAAAACTATTAATCTATTACACATTCGGAAACCAACTCCATTGGTCCCTTGAACTTCGGTTGTGGCACGCATCTCGAGGTAACACCGTCTTTATGTATCGCCATTCTTGAAGTAATCCGTCTTTTGGAACTCCGGAATGAATAAAATTACATAATGAATTACATAATTTCCTATTATACATTTGTAACTAAAATAAAATAAATCTATTAAATTACAAAACGGTGATACGAGATCACAATAAAAATTACAACCGAATCGATATTCCCATACATTTCGGGAAATACCAATTAAAATCTAAGGCCATACTAAGTAAAATTACATAATTCAAAATTACATAAATTAAAATTATGACAATCATAAATAAAAATGCAGCATTATAATATGTATAAACATGCGCAATTTTTATGCTAAATCGCCTTTTAATTAGCCAATATCGTATATTACTCGGTTTTTACGGATTTGCGTGATTTCAACATTTTATAATCACAAAAATGCATAAACTCATATTTATGCATAAGTTAATTACCCTAACCTCTTAGGACTCAAAATATAATCTTCACTAATAATTTGACCATAATTAACCTTTATTTATAAAATTGTTCAAAAATGGACCAAAAATTACAAAAATAAGCCATTAAACTTCAAATAAATCTAAAAATTTCAAATAAATTCAAAATTTGAAATTTAAATTCATGAACGTTCTGGAAAAATTCCATGACACTCATAATGTTCAAAATCTTAGGTTAAAAATTTCGAAAATTTTCCGGAAAAACAATGTTGCGGTTTATCGATATTTAATAAAATAATCATAAAAACATGGAAAAATTATTTTCATTAACCTTTCAATTTTAGATCTGAAAAAAAATATAATAAAATGTAACATTAGACGTTTTTCCTAAGTCATAGATTATATTTTATTAATTTTCACTAATAATGTCACTATTTATGCCATTTTTCTTCAAAAATTCATAAATCATGCTAAAAGACTTCTTTATAGCCAATTATTTCACACACATCTTGTAAAATTGCATGTGACAACATATTAATTTTCTATGACCAGATTCGAAATTTAACTCATATTAACCTTTTTTTCTCTTAAATCCGAATTTAATGATGAAAAAATCATTTTTCGAGCATAACAAGTCCAAAAATTATGAAAATTTACAGGTTATCTCAAAATAATATATGTAACAACATATCCAAAAACCAAGTGAAAATTCGAAGTATAGCTATTTTTAGACCAAAAATGACATTTTTAATCATAAAATCACATTTAAATGCCATTATTGTAAATTATGAACAATAAAAATCCGAAAAAAATAACCAAAATATCCTAAAACACTTTAGGACCAGAAATATTAACATGCATGTAATAATTTCGTGATATATCATAATAACACAAATTTTACAAGTTTTATTTTGTTATTCATATAACTCGGAAAAACTTTTAACCAATTTGCATGCAAACAACCGTGGCTCATGATACCGATTGAAGGAAATGTAGATTCATATACATGTTAACATACTCAAATATGTCAAAACTAATTTGTCATAAAATTAAAACGGATCTTATGCATGCAAACAATAATATAAATAGAGGAGAAATCATGTCCTTACATTGTAAATTTCGGCTATTAGGGCACAAGAGAGATCACCTTTCTCTTCTTGTTCTTGAGCTTTTCCAATGGAAGAATAAAGATCTAAGTGTAAGATCTCTCCCTATGTATTATACCCAAGGCTCCTCTTAATATAATTAATATTACAAATACTAGTTATAATATTAATCAAAGGTAGAAAATTGAACCAAAACTTTTATAAAACACTTATTTGTTTCGGTTTTAAAGAGAGAAGAAGAGAGGATTTTATCTCACTAGAAATCTCTATATTTGATGATAGAATAGCATGAATAATGATATACAACATTTTGTATATTATTAGGTAAAAATAAAACAAAAGCCATGATGGCTTTTGCCTTCTCAAAACCGGGTAAGAGGAGGGGTTTTGGGGAGCCAATGCATGAACACCTTTGTCTTCACAAGAATATTAGGGTTGCATGGCTAGGAATGTAGGTAATCATTGTGTTCTTATAATAATTAAACAAACACAATATTAGCTTCCACTAACCTTTATTTCGCACAATGGATAATATAGAGTCCATATTATTTTTGTCAATTGTCTATATGTTACATGTCACATGTCACATATATTTGTTATGTAATTTTTATCATATCAAAAATCAACGTATTAATAAAAATACGTCACATACAAAAATTGACTTAGTAATTTCATAATTACTTATGCCAAAATTTTTACCAATTTATAAATCACAACTGATTGTATTTATAATAATTCATTCAATTTAATTGTTACATTAAACAATTATTTCATCCGAGTAATGATACAATTCAATTACTCATACCGTATCTTATTTAATCACATTTCAATATGATACGTAAATTTTACTTCCAAAATCGTCCGTCAATTTTCAAGTAATTTAATTAACTCGTAACATTATACGATTAATTAAATAATCAATTAAGAGTGTGGCCCTTTAGGTATGACCTAGGGGGTCAACTGATCACCACCGTCACACGACAGTAATGTCAAACTCTAGTCAGCCAATCATTACCGATATATGTTGACCAGTTGACAGTAACAAAATTACTTCCCAATTGTATTCATTTTAATGAGACTTAAACATGTGATCATCATGATCAACAGTCGTGATCGCATTATTGTCGGAGGACACATATTTCAACAATAGGGAGAATGCAAAAACATGGATGAGATTTACATGGCGGCGTAGCATGAAAGACTTCATCTAAACTTTTCGGCTCTTGCATGATCTTTTGACAATGGACTCTCGCGGTTCACTCAAGCACACATCTGTATGTAAAAGGTAATTTATTTGAGTGGCACTCACCTACTCCGACTCATGAGAGTGCGCCCGCAACCTAATATGGTAATCATTCCACGTCCACAAGTGAAAGCAATCAAACGCAAGCATAGAAAGAAGCCAATGGTAAAAATAAGGTAAAGGGATATGGGTAAGAAGGGGGAACAAATGAATTATGGAAAGTGGTGCAAAGTTAAGCTAGCAACTAACCAAGATGTGCATGGATGCTCAACCCAAACTCTAACCCAATCCCAAGTAGAGGACATGAAGCCAAAATCAGCAATTCGACTTCCTTTTAATTCAAAACAAAAGTAAACTTCCCAAAAATCATGATTAACAACATAGAAGTTATTTCACAAATCTCTTCTCTTCTTTTCTAAAAATTTTCAACAAATTCATTTTTTTTCATTTTGATCATGCTTCTTTCTTTGATTTTCTTTCTTTTCGTCACTTTTTTCAACTTTCTTTTTTTTTCAATTCACTTTTTTTCTTTTTCATTCTTCACAAATTTCACTTTGTTTTTCTCAACTTCTCAATTTCCTTTCATCCTCCTTTTTCAATCTCAAGATAACATTTCAAGTAGACACAAAGGTACGAAAATCAGTAATTCCGCCCAACCAAGCTCACAATGACATAAGCTGAGCAATATCCCAAATAAGCACCCAAACACAAATGATAAAGTTAGTAGCTCAACAAGGTAGGCAAGTTTTTAATGTAGCTAGATATGAGGAAATGTGTGAGAGGGTTTCAAAATGGGCAACAATAGTCATGTGAACGGCTTCAAATGCTCGCAAAATATGAATGCAATGCTCGTTAGAAATGGGATAAAGACCATACTTATGCGTTTTGACATGACGTACACCATAAGGAGACCTACACACACCTAGATGAGACCGGATATAGATGAACCGGTCGTTAGAGGCTCTACCTTACCAATTTTTTAGGTTGCCATTGTCAAGATCAAGCCTACTAGATCTAAATTCCATCCACTCACTATGTCAAGACATCCCCATGTATGCAAAATCCCGTCGATAAGTATGAATCATTAGCTATAAAGCTACAATTAGGATAATCAAGGAGAGAACATAGTAAGCTCAAGTGGGGGTAAGCATCACAAAGTCACAAGAGAAGAACAATTTTTCAAATTTTTGATTTTTGATTTTTTTCAACTAAACTATATGCAAAGCTAACTAATATGCTCTAACTAGATGCAAATTCCTCCCCCAAACTAAACATCACATTGTCCCCAATGTGCACACAGAAACAACCATCAAACCATAGAAAACGGTTTTCAGCACATTATCCAGCAAGGTACAATATGTTTAATGGGGAAAGGGAACGAAAAACTAAATGCAAAGGAAGGAAAGCTTACTAAACGATCTAGCCTCCCCCAAGCTAGTATGTACAAGGGGGTCATACATTTCGTCATCAAGAAAAGGGCCACCAGCAGTGGCTCGGCTCATCATTGGATGCGTGATCACCTCCGGATCCCAACGCACCATCAAAGGAACTACCTCCAGCTTGGTAGTCACTAGCATAGTCATAAATACCCCTTGCACCACTTGAGCTGCCACCATAATAATCATAACCTCCATAGCCGCCTCCTAAGCCTTCAACTCCATAATCCGAACCACAATAGTATGGATCAATAAGTACCGCAACATGATCAGAAGAAGACGGAAACCCACCCTCTGGCCAAGGATACAAGGATGGGTGAGGGCCCTCGGGTGGAATAACATCTCAACATCTTCTTCATCATTTGGCTCCTCTTGAGCTCTTCTTCTTTCACCTACAAATGTAAAATTCAAATAACAACTAAACTAAAAAAGAAGTCTCTAATTCTACGAAAGCAATAAATTTTTCAAAATTACAACAAAACACGGGTTGCCTCTCAAGAAGCGCTGATTTTATGTCCCGCACGACGTAATGAAGCTTGAGAATTAATTCGTCAAAGACGAAAGGTCCAAGAAAAATTCCTCCACAACTCCAATGATAGCATTCTCATGATAAATCTTCAAACGATGGCCATTAACTTTGAACTTCTCTCCATTGGTGGTCATTACTTCAATAGAGCCAAGCTTGTTAACATTAATGACGGTGTATGGTCCGGACCACTTTGATCACAATTTTCCCGGAAAAATCTTCATTCGGGAGTTAAACAAGAGCACCTTGTCACCAATTTGAAAATATTTCTTGAGTATTTTCTTGTCATGCCAACGTTTTGTTTTCTTCTTATAAAGACGGGAGCTCTCATAGGCCTGCAAACGAAATTCATCAAGCTCATTAAGTTGCAATAACCTTTTCTCACCACATAAAGTAGCATCAAAATTAAGCTCCTTGATTGCCCAGTATGCTTTTTGCTCCATCTCCACGGGTAAATGATAAGCTTTTCCATAGACCAACCTATATGGTGAGGTGCCAATAGGTGTCTTAAAAGCGGTCTTATATGCCCACAAGGCATCATCTAGCTTCATACTCCAATCCTTTCTTCACTTGGTAACAACTTTCTCAAGTATGTACTTGAGCTCACGATTTGAAACTTCAACTTGGCCACTTGTTTGTGGATGATAGGCCAAGCCTCTTCTATGGTAAACTCCACACTTAGCAAGCAATGCATCAAGTTGTTTTTCCCCAAAATGCGTGCCACGATCACTAATCACCGCCCTAGGGACACCAAAACGTGGAAATATGATTTTCTTAAACAAGTTTTTTACATGACGAGCATCATTGGTTGGAGTAGCAATTGCCTCTACCCATTTAGAGACGTAGTCAACGGCGACTAAGATGTAACGATTACCCTTTGATGAAGGAAAAGGACCTTGGTAATCAATACCCCATACATCGAAAATTCCAACTTCAAGTATCCCTATTTGAGGCATCTCATGCCTCCTTGAAATAGACCAGGTTCTTTGGCAAGCATCACATGTCATAACGAAATTCTTGGCATCTTGGAACATGGTAGGCCAATAGAACCCGGATTGGAGAATCTTAGCAACGGTCTTAGATGGTCCATGGTGACCACCATAAGGGGAAGAATGACAACCTTCTAGAACACCTTTCACATCCCATTGTGGAATACATCTCCGATACAATGCATCGGAGCAATGCTTGAACAAATAAGCATCATCCCATAGATAAAACTTGGCATCATGCATGAACTTCTTCTTTTGTTGATATGAAAGGTTTGGTGGCAACTCATGACCAACAAGATAGTTGGCAATATTGGCATACCACGGAGTATTTGAATCCACCATCATCAAGGAGTCATCGGCAAAAGAATCATTAATTGGAATATGAATACTTACATCATCAACTCTCAAGCGGGAAAGGTGATCGGCAACAACATTTTCAGCCCCTTTCTTGTCACGAATCTCAAGATCAAATTCTTGCAAGAGAAAGATCCATCGAATAAGCCTTGGCTTTGCTTCTTTCTTTGACAGTAGATGTTTTAAGGTGGCATGATCGGAGTGGACAATGACTTTGGATCCAATCAGATAAGAGCGGAATTTGTCTATGGCATAGACAATAGCAAGAAGCTCCTTCTCGGTGGTGGCATAGTTTATTTGAGCTTCATCCAAAGTTTTGCTTGCATAGTAGATAGCATGGAGCACTTTGTCCTTTCTTTGTCCAAGAACGGCACCTACCGCATAGTCACTAGCATCGCACATCAATTCAAATGGTAAATTCCAATCCGGTGATTGGATGATAGGTGCAGAGATCAAAGCCTTCTTAATCCTGTTAAATTACTCAAGACAAGCATCAATAAACACAAAAGTCGCATCCTTTAAAAGGAGCTCGGTAAGGGGCTTGGCAATTTTGGAAAAATCTTTAATGAAACGACGGTAGAACCCCTCATGGCCTAAAAAGCTCCTTACACCTTTAACATTCACGGGAGGGGGAAGTTGTTCAATAACTTGGACCTTAGCACGATTCACTTCAATACCTCTTTCCGAAACAAGATGACCAAGCACCACTCCTTCATTCACCATGAAGTGGCACTTCTCCCAATTTAAAACCAAATCTACTTCTTCACATCTTTTCAAAACCTTGGTTATGTTAGCCAAACATGCATCAAATGTAGTGCCATAGACACTAAAATCATCCATAAAAACTTCCATGATTGACTCAATAAAATCCGAGAAAATACTAGTCATGCAACGTTGGAAGGTTGCGGGTGCATTACATAGACCAAAGGGCATCCTACGGTAGGCAAAGGTACCATAAGGGCAAGTAAAAGGGGTCTTTTCTTGGTCATCGGGGTGAATTGGTATTTGAAAGAATCCCAAATAACCATCTAAGTAGCAAAAGTATTTATGACATGTCAACCTCTCTAACATCTGGTCAATAAAGGGCAATGGGTAATGGTCTTTTTTTGTGGCAAAATTCAACCTCCTATAGTCAATGCACATGCGCCATCCTGTCACAATTCTAGTGGGGATGAGTTCATCTTTATCATTTTTTACTACAGTGGTCCCTCCTTTCTTAGGAACCACTTAGACCGGACTTACCCATTTCGAATCGGAAATTGCATAAATAATTCCCGCATCCAAAAGTTTCATGACTTCCTTTTTTACCACGTCTTGCATGTTAGGATTTAAACAACGTTGACCTTGGACACATGGTTTATGATCCTCTTCAAGATGAATTCTATGCATGCAAAAATCGGGGCTTATACCCCTCAAATCATCAAGTGTATAACCAATGGCTTTCTTATGTGTTCTCAACACATTCAACAATGAAGACAATTGAGTCTCACTCAAGTGGACACTAACTATGACCGGACACATTTCCGGCTCGTCAAGAAAAGCATATTTCAAATTTAAGGAGAGGGGTTTAAGCTCGGGTTTTTGTACCTCAACCTTGGTAGAAGTAGCAACCAAACCTATGAATTGAGAGCTTTCCTCCAATGGTAGCTCCTCTCCATCTAATTCCACCTCCAAAGCATCAATTTCTTCACTTCCAATATCTCCATCACCTGAAAAAGATTCCAACAACAAGAGTGTCTCCAAAGGATCTTTGCTTAAAGATCGAGGCAATGAGTCATCTACAATAACATCAACAACATCCAAAACTTCAAGGAAATAACATGACTCCTCTAGCATTGGACTCTTCATAGCATTATTCAAATTATAAGTGACCTTGTCATCACCTACTTCCAATGTTAACTTACCATTCTTGACATCAATGACCGCGCCCGCGGTATGTAAAAACGGCCTTCCCAAAATGATTGGGATTTGTGAATCTTCGGCAATGTCAAGAACAATAAAATCAACCGGAATGAAAAACTTTCCAACTTTGATGGGCACGTCCTCCAAAACACCCAAAGGGCATTTTATAGAATGGTCCGCCATTTGCAAGGTGACACTAGTACATTTTAAGACACCCATGTTTAGCCTTTCACAAATTGAGTATGGCATCACACTCACACTAGCACCTAGATCACATAAGGCTTTATCAATAGTGTAGGTGCTAATAGTGCATTGAATAGAAAAGCTACCAGGATCTTTTAACTTGGGAGGGGACTTATTTTGTAAAAGAGCGCTACACTCGGCGGTGAACGCTATAGTTTCAACATTATCAAAAGTCCTCTTCCTAGTTAAAATGTCTTTCATGAACATAGTATAAGAAGGGATTTGGGTGATTAATTTGGTAAAGGGAACGGTTACCTGCAAATTCTTCACCACTTCCATGAACTTACCAAATTGAGTCTCCTTTTGGGCCTTCTTTAATCTATGAGGGAAAGGTACTTGAATGTTTTCCGGCTCTTTGACTTTATCATCCTTCTTTGGAGGAACATCCTCCATATCTTCCACCACTATTGGCTCATCATATTTCGTTGAAACATCCTCAACCTTTATTGACCCATCAACCTTGTTGCCATCTTCAACATCACGACTTTCCTCACCATCTACCCCACCATCATCGTTAGGCATAAGGGGTTCATCATAAGTGGTACCACTCCTCAAAGTGATAGCATTTGCGGTGTCATGAGGTTGTGCACCTTGAGGTGGTAATTGACCTTGTTGTCTTTGGGCACTTGAGGTGGCAAGTTGGGCTATTTGGGTTTCAAGCATTTTGATTGTCCCATCCCTAGCTTGATCGCTCTTTTGAATGTGGGCGGCCATATTCCGTTGTGTCTCAACCACTTGTGTCAACAAAGACTCAATCTTATTTGATCCTTGGTTGGATTGTTGGTAATTTGATGATTGACCTTGAGTTTGTTGATTGTGGAAGGGTTGTTGAAAGCTTTGTTGGAAATTTTGTTGATAATGAGGCCTTTGAATTTGATTTTGAAAACCCAGTGGGGGTGCTTGAACATGCCCTGGTTTTTGTGGCACATTTTGAATTTGATGTTGTGGATTTAACACATTGGTGCTCTTGTAGGACAAGTTTGGATGATACTTTGTAGCTTCATTGTAGGTGTTGGAGAAAGAACTGAGATTTTGTCTAAAACTTTGAAAAGCATTCACCTCTTCAATAGATGCCCTACACAAAGTGGTGCAATGTCCCGCACCTCCACAAGCTTCACACACCATCATTTGGATAGTAATATTCACTTGTTCATGAGATTGGGATGAGCTTGCTCCTCGGTTATCCATTTGTTGTTGGAGAAGACCCACTTTAGCTTTCAAAAGAGATATAGTTGTATCCTCTTCCTTGTCTTTCAATGGGGTGTTACGAGATTTGACGTATTGGGAATCATGCACCGCCATGGATTCAATGGTAGAATGAGCAAGTTCCGTATCAATTTGGTCAAACCTCCCGTTGTTAGCGGAATCTAGAACGCGACGAGACTCGGCACAACAACCATTATAAAATGTAATGGCAAGGAACTATGGATCTAACCCGTAATGAGGGCACTCTCTTTGCAACTCCTTATACCTTTCCCATGCTTCAAACAAACTTTCATGACCATTTTGACGGAATCCCGTGATTTGGCTTCTCAATTGTTGGGTCTTCTCCGGGGGAAAATACTTTTGATAAAATACAAGAGCCAATGAATCCCAATCGGTAATTTCCATTTTGGCTCTATCAAGGCTATTAATCCACAACTTGGCTTTGTCTCTCAAAGAAAAAGGGAAAAGTATCTCCCTCATTTGAGCTTGTGTAACCCCTGGTTGCCTAATCATCGAGCAATAGTCGCAAAAATTTTGAACATGTAAATTAGGATCTTCCGTTGGACTCCCACCAAATTGCTTCCTCTCAACAAGGCTAATGAAAGCCGGCTTGATTTCAAAATCTGCCGCACCAATTTGGGTAGTAACAATGCCCCTATGAAGCATTGCCGCGGTGGGCTTGGAGTGATCGGATAAACGAAACATCTTCTTGATTGGTGGTGTAGAACTAGAATCCCCCTCTTCCTCAATAATTTTAATATCTTCTTCGTAAGATCTCCTCACACTTTCAAGTCCTTCAATAGATGTAGCTTCAGAAATCTCCTTAAAGAAGCGTAGTCGTCTATGCAAAGGTCTTTCGGGCTCGGGATCGATTGGAAGTAATTCACCAATACGAGAGGACCTGGGCATAAGACAACAACCTAGAGGAGATCGTGATTAATGGTCTTAAGGAACAAGTGCTCCTTAAGACAAAGAAAAACAAGATAGAAATCAACAAATCACAAAGCAAACAAAACCGTGCTCCCCGGCAACGGCGCCAAAATTTGGTAGGCTTATCGCGTACCTAACAAAGATAAAATACCCTAGGCATAGCTAACAAAAATGAATGTAGTTAGGGAAGTAGGAGTCGATCTCAGGGAGATGGTGGACGCAATATGACAAGCTATGAGTAGAATTCTACCAAGGTCGGTCACGATTTGGTTTGGTTTGATTTGATTAAAGTAAAAGCAATGATGAAAAATAAGTTGTAAACAATTATGAATAAGGATCTAAGGGGAATGGGGTCACACATGTAGATTGGCATAAATCGATGTCAAATCAGACGAACATAAAATCAAATGTTGTTTAGGTTATTAGCAATTTCCTCTCGGTCTATTACCCAACCATAGAACGATTACTAACGAGCTCTCGCACAAATTAGATCGAACTATTAAAACATACTTTGCCTAATTCAATTCCCGACTTTCGCTCTTAGGAAATGAATAACAAACTAATCAACGATTATGGCCAACAATCAAAGATTAACAATATGAAACAAGCATGTATTATAAGCAACAATTTGATAATATAATTCTCTAATTCAACATGTGTAAATGGCTAATCAAACATGGCTTCCCCTCCCCTAGATTAAGAAACTACTCACACATAATTATGAGTAGACTAACAACAATAAGATGAATAAATATGAACATGGTAACAATATATAAATTGGTCAAATAATAGCATAAACAATATTAAAATATATCAAAGGTAATTGATGTAAATAATGAGAGAATGGATAGAATTTAATATGGAACTAATTATTTTATTATTTGTTGTCTATGTCTATGTTTTCGTTCTTCTCAAAAGCAAATCACCTCCATTATATAGGCGATCATTTGAGCTTTGAAATTTAATTATACATGTACGTTTAGAATAAATAATTAATATAAATACATTACATATAAAATTATTCCTACGGTTTTGTGCTTTTAGTGCATGAAGTTTCTTCACATAAAGAATGTTTCATGAATTAAAGAATTAATTTGAGATGTTTCATGTTGTAATTATCAGAATAACTCTTCACCCATGTAAATGTTGCATGCGTTTTGCTCGTAAAAATCCTTCAATGTAACATCACCAAATTGAATGCTTCAAGACTTGGTGTTCAATGCACTAACTTCTACGAATATGCTTCTTTATTTTATCATTTTTAAAATGATGGTCTTGTCAACATTATTCAATAGTTGGCTTTCATTTTATTTTGGACGGCTTCTTTTTTATTTTGTGGACTTGGAGATTTTGAGTCTGAGCTTGAAGTCCTTAATTGTTTTGCCAGTTTTTATTCATCGCCTCGTTTAGCTGTTTAGCTAATATCAGCATCAAAATAGCTCCTTCCTACAATTAATTATATAATTGCAGTAAAATGTTATAGGAAGGAATTTATTATTAAAATACACTATAATGCTTAAAATCAATGTAAAATTATGGAAAATAAGTATATAAAATATAGTAAATTATATGCTTGGGGTTGCAAGAATCTTCCCAAAATGACCTTCCATGGCCAAGACTCGTCTCAAGTAGCCTCGTGATTCTCGGTGAATGCCAAAATGATAGGAAAAATCCGACAATTGCTTCATTTTCTACAAAAAGACAATAATGCATGCAAAACACCTAGAACACGGAATTAGCTCATAAAATCATTTTATAAAGTGCAATTGTCATGTAAAATCGAGCTAAAAGAGGAGTGAAAATAATATAAAAATTCGACACATCATTGCAGTTCGGAAATTTTGAGCCTCTGGCATTACGGATCCAAGGGTCATTGTCGTCGCTACCTCCAATATCATTGGAACAAAAACTACCTCCTCAGGATAATAATGAGGAAAAGAAGCATGAAGATGACGATGAAGGTTGGACTTTGGTTACGCGCAAGAAGTCAAAGAAACAAACAAGGCAGATAGCGCAACCTGTTCACCGTCGAAGAAAACAATCAAAGAATACTAAACCTCGCAAGACGAAGGGAAAGAAAAAGTCCAAAACAGTGGTCAAACCACATGTCTTGCCTATCGATGTACTTGAGCAAGAACCACCAAGTCCTGTCACCTTAAAAGAATTCTTCCCACAAAACTTCTTAAACAAGGTTACCGTGTGCACCATCTCAGCTACGGAAGGTGGTGATGATAAAAAGAAGATAGAGGAAGAAGGCCCAGATGATGCGGTATTGCCACAACAGTTGCATTCTGAAAAGGAGAACGAAATAGTGGCTGCTCTTGACGCCCTTCCTACAAACATGGGATGGAAACAAATCTTTCATCTACCTAAAGAGAAGCGTCAACTGATAATTCAAGGACTTGAGAAGCCAGAGTTATACGCGGGCAAGATGAAAGACAAAATTGAGCCTTCCGAGCAATCAACTAGATGTGTGTCCTGCAATGCAGCCTTGAGTTTTTCAGATGAGGATTTACTTCTTGGATCCAAGCCTCACAACAGGCCACTTTATGTGTCTGGGTATATCCGTGGGAAAAAGGTCAAGCGCATCTTAATAGATGGAGGCTCAGGAGTCAATCTCATGCCAAAAGCCACCATGAATGAATTAGGGATCACGATGGATGAACTCTCCAGTAGTCGAACAATGATTCATGGTTTCAACTTGAATGGGGAGCACGCGGTTGGCATGATCCGCGTGAACCTTACCATGGGTGATCTTTCTTCCGACACATTGTTCCATGTCATGGATGGCAAGACATCGTTCAAACTATTGCTGGGACGACCTTGGAAGCACGAGAACGGAGTTGTCGCCTCAACCCTCCACCAATGCCTAAAATATTATCGTGGTGGTGAAAGGAAAATAGACGGAGACGCCAAACCCTTCTCTAAGGTCGACTCTTTCTTCGCTGATGCAAAATTCTTTGAAGAGAATGGTACTTCTAGTGAGTTCATGCCAACCACCATCTCTTCAACAGGAAAAGGAGGTAAGCGGGAAAAGAACATCATCAAAGAAGATGGAGCTGCAAGTCTTGCTAAATAAAATGATGTTAAGAGAGATGTAGACAAGGCCAGCAAAACAACTACTCCTATTGCATCACCCAAGAAGCAAGAGACGATGCAGAAAACTACACCACCAGTACTACGCTACATCCCAAAGTCTCGCCGCAAAGATGGGGAGAGTCCTTTTGCAAAGTGTCTAACACCAAAGACAGAGCCTAAGGACAAAAAGTCAAGTCAGGTGATCAAGTAGGAATGGGTGGCCAAAGTCGTTACACCTCTACCAAGTTCATCTCAAACAAAGATTGTGAGACCTCCTCCAACTGGTTTCGTATGTGCATCCAGTCAATCATCAAGTAAGAAAAATAAGGGGATATTTGATTCCAATGCTTACAAGCCATTGGCGAAGGTCGGATATGACTTTACAAATCCGACTCCTCTCGTCAAAATTATAGAAGTCGATCCATACGGACTTAACAAAGCGCAACATAAAGTGTTCAAGCAAGATGGGAGCTTCATGGTGACCAGGGCCGGGCTCGGATATGAGTCTCATGTGCCTGTGAAGATTGATGCTCGTAGAAAAGGGGCTATTGCGTCTTCTCAGCACATCACAGTAGAAGAGCTTGAAGAAAATGAATAAGGAGAAGAAAAGGTGCATCCATCTTCAGTCTTCGATCGAATAAGTTCACCTGCAGAGAAGTGTCGTCCTTATATATTTACAAGGTTAGGGAGACTAAGTGCTTCAACCAAACACATTTCTGTCTTTGCTAGGCTTGGAAATCAAGGAGAAAGTAAAGTCAAAGTGTCAACACCTTTGTTGCGCATAAACAAGAAGGGCGCAATACATAAACGCTTGGGCAGTCCATCAAAAACATCTTCAGTCGACTAGGGGCTCCCAAGAAGAATAGTGGTGAGGGTCATCCTCTCTCAACTTCTGCAACACAAAATGAAGAAGTATGAGTAAGCGATGACTTGAGAAGCGCAATACCATCTCGCATTAAGCGTATGCAAGTAGTGGATATAATCCAGCATGAGCCACTCAAAGCAAGGAGGCGCGTACTAGTTCTTACTTGTCAACAAAAGAATGTTGAAGAGCATGTGCCTTCATCTTCGCGCCCCTGTGATGCAAAGAAGTAAAGTGACATAGAAATTACAACGTCGTCATATCACATCACAGTAGAAGAGATACCTGATGAGAACGAAGAAGTTGAGGTAGACGAGGCCCCTGAAACACTTGAAGATGGGGGCAATCGACTGTGGATGAACTCAAGGAGCTCAACTTGGGAACTACGGAAGATCCTCGCTCCATTTATTTTAGTGCTCTGCTGACTAAAGAAGAAGAAGAAGAGTACTACAAGTTGTTGGTCGAGTACAAGGATGTCTTCGTTTGGAGCTATAAAGAGATGCCTGGACTCAGCCCAAAAATTGTAGTTCATCGTCTAGCAATCAAGAAAGGCACCAGTCCCAAAAAGCAACCTCAACGTCGTTTCAGGCCGGAGCTTGTACCTGAAATTGAAAAGGAAGTCAACAAACTCATTGAAGCAGGTTTCATTCGAGAAGTCAAATATTCTACCTGGATAGCAAACATTGTCCCATTCAGAAAGAAGAATGGACAATTGTGCATATGTGTCGACTTCAGAGACCTTAATGATGCATGCCCAAAGGATGACTTCCCTTTACCAGTCACAGACTTGATGATTGATGCAACCACTGATCATGAAGCCCTCTCATTCATGGATTGTACTGCTGGTTACAATCAAATACATATGGCACCTGAAGATCAAGAAGCAACAGGTTTTCGAACCCCAAAAGGGATCTTCTGCTACACAGTTATGCCGTTTGGATTGAAGAATGTTGGCGCTACGTACCAACGCGCAATGCAAAATATCTTTGATGATATGCTGCATAAAATAATAGAGTGTTATGTGGATGACGTGGTTGTCAAATAAAAGAAAAGAGAAGACCATATCAAAGACCTTCGAAACGTCTTTGAAAGACTTAGAAAATGTCAACTCAAGATGAATCCACTCAAGTGTGCGTTCGGTGTCACATCTGGGAAGTTCTTGGGCTTTGTGGTCAGGCATAGAGGCATTGAAATTGACCAAACAAAAATCAAAGCTATCAACGAAATGCCAGAACCAAACACATTGAAAGAGTTGCGCGGATTGCATAGACATTTGGCATACATCCGAAGGTTCATCTCTAACTTAGTCGGGCGTTACCAGTCGTTCAGCCATCTCATGAAAAAGGATGCTCCATTTCAATGGGATGAAAAATGCAAAAATGCTTCTGATAGCATCAAGAAGTACTTGGCCAGCGCGCCAGTGCTGGGGGCACCAATTCCAGGAAGGCCACTTGTCCTCTACATTGCAGCACAAGAACGCCCATTGGGGGCAATGTGTGCTCAATAAATTGAAGACCGCAAGGAGAGAGCACTCTACTACTTGAGTCGTACCTCGGTTGGAGCTGAGTTGAATTACGCGCCCATAGAGAAGATATGTCTTGCTTTGGTGTTCGCCATCCAGAAGTTGAGGCACTACATGCAGGCGCATACCATACATGTGGTCTCAAAATTTGATCCAATCAAGTACATACTCTCAAGACCAGTCTTGTCTGGAAGACTTGCGAAATGGGAAGTGTTACTTAAGCAGTATGACTTGGTGTTCGTGCCTCAAAAGGCTGTGAAAGGTCAAGCTATCGCCGACTTCTTTGCTGATCATCCAGTGCCGGCAGAGTGGGAAATTTCAGATGACCTCCCAGGAGAAGAAATTTTCTACGTGGACGTTCTACCTCCATGGAAGATTTACTTTGATGGCGCTGCAAGGCAAGATGGAGCTGGAGCTGGAGTTGTGTTCGTAACTCTACAAAATCATCTCATGCCATATGCCTTTACACTTACTCAGTTGTGCACGAATAATATGGCAGAATACCAAGTTCTTATACTCGGCCTTCAAATGGCGATTGAAATAGGCGTCAGGGATATGGACATCTATGGAGACTAGAAGCTAGTGGTCAAACAAGTCCTTGGTGAATATGAAGTGAAAAAGGAAGACTTGATTCCCTACCATCAACGGGCATTACAACTGCTGAATCAAATTGATGACATCCATGTTGGTCATGTACCAAGGAGTGCCAATAAGTTGGCCGATGCGCTTTCTAATCTTGCAGCCACTTTGGCCTTGGGGGCAGAAGAGTCTATGCAAGTCCCAGTCTGCAACCGTTGGGCAGTATCTTTGCTTGAAGGGGAAGAAAATGTAGACACAACCAACATGATATGCGTCTACACAGCTGATGAAGATGATTGGCGTCAGCCTATCATTGATTTATTGGACCACCAAAAATTACCTGATGATCCCAGACATAAGGTTGAGATACGTCGACGTGATTCAAAGTTTATTCACTACAAAGGGATGCTCTACAGACGTTCTTTCTCAGGCCAATGGTTGAGGTGTCTAAGCAAGGACGAAGCTGCTGAAGCAATGCATGAAGCTCACTCTGGCATTTGTGGCGCTCACCAATCTGGGCCTAAACTGCATGATCGTGTAAAGAGAATGGGCTATTACTGGCCAACCATGGTGCAAGATTGTATGGACTTCGCGAAAAAATGTGAACCTTGTCAGTTCTATGCAAACTTCATACACCAACCGCCAGAGCCGTTACACCCTACTGTTTCTTCATGGCCCTTTGAAGCTTGGGGACTTGATGTTGTGGGGCATCTTACTCCAAAAGCCTCAAATGGACACGAGTATATCCTCGCCGCCACAGACTACTTCTCAAAATGGGCAGAAGCCATCACACTACGGGAAGTGAAGAAAGAAAATGTTGTGGACTTCATTCGAACCCAGATCATCTTTAGATATGGTGTACCTCAACGTATCACAACTGACAATGGGAAACAATTCTTCAACCATCTGATGACAAGTCTGGGAGAAAAATTCAAGTTCAAACAATACAAGTCATCCATGTACAATGCTTCTGCAAATGGTCTGGCTGAAGCCTTCAATAAAACCATTTGCAACTTGTTGAGAAAAGTAGTAGCATAGTCAAAACGAGATTGGCATGAAAGAATTGGTGAGGTGTTGTGGGCATATCGTACCACATACAAAACACCTACTCAAGCAACCCCGTACGCGTTGGTGTATGGAGTTGAGGCCGTGTTGCCTTTGGAGTTGCAGATTCCGTCCTTACGCATTGCTATTCACGAGGGACTCACAGATGATGAGAACGGCAAGTTGCAATTAGCAGAGTTAGAGTCTCTCGATAAAAAAAGATTAGAGGCCCAACAAAAGCTCCAATGATATCAAGCAAGGTTGTCACGCGCATTCAACAAAAAAGTGTGCCCTCGTTCTTTCCAAGTAGGAGACCTCGTCCTTGCAGTACGAAAGCCAATCATCACCTCTCACAAACTAGTTGGTAAATTCACCTCTAAGTGGGATGGCCCATACGTGGTGCAAGAAGTCTACACAAATGGTGCTTATAAGATTGTTGATGAAGACGGTGTGCGTGTCGGTCCAATCAACGAAAAATTCTTGAAGCGCTACTATTCTTGAAGCTCAACAATGAAAGCTCCTAAGCAAGAGTTTAAACTGCACACCAAAGCTCCTAAGCAAGAGGTTAAACTGCATAAAAAAAAAATAAAAAAAAAAAAAAAAAAAAAGTCCCTCCATCTTCTTTGAACTACGTTGGCTTGATCTTGTGAAGTACACTTCGTGCTTTCCAGGTACGTAGGCAACTTGAATGAACATGTAGCTTGAGCGCAGCCACACCTCTAAATAAAAATCATGTCTCTTTAAACCATGTTGTCTTGATCTTCTTAAGTGCAATTTGGTGCTTCAGAGAAATGTACGTCATTGCTCATATAGACTTCTTAAAAATATGTTGCAATAATTTGGGATGTATGTCTTCTTCCTCATCTCATTGACAAATCTCTTGATGTATTTAACTTGATGCATTGCGTAGCCTCTTGGAGTCGACAATTCAGGTACACTGCATGACATCTCCTAGGAGAGTAGCTCGGCGTCTTGTTCTTCCTGTCGACAAGTCAATACATTGTGTGACTCGGAGTAACTCGCAGTCTCTTGTCTCTTACGCCTCCTGCAGTCGACGATCTAGGTTTATTGCATGGTAACTCCAAAGAGAAACCAAAATGACCCATCTCGGATTAGCTCGTAATCTCTTCATGTCGACGAGTCGGTACATCACATAACTCGAAGTAGGTTGCGGTCTCTTGCTCTCGCAGTCGACGAATCGGGTGCATTTCATGATAACACTAAAGGAGAATCAAAATGATCCGACGGGAGTAACCTCTAATATTCATGCGGTCGACGAATCGGGTACATTGCATGATTACTCAGAAAGAGAATCGAAATGATCCGACCGGTGTAGCCTCCATCTCTTCATGCGGTTGACGGATTAGGTACGTTGTGTGACAAATCCAAAGACAGTCGAAATGATCCAACCGGAATAACTCTAAATCATCATGCGGTCGACGGATCGGGTACATTGCATGACAACTCCGAAGAGAGTCGAAATGATCCGACCGGAGTGAATCCACATAGGTTGATAAAGCCTGATTTGAGGAACTCCAAGCCTGCAAAAAATTTTGGCCAACAAACAAGCATACAAGCAACAATCTGCGGGATGAATATGTACATTATGTTATAATGTTGTGTATATAAAGCTCAAATAACAGGGGAATAAAGGATATGTATCACCTCACCTCGAAAAGACGATAATAGATCGACTGTTAATTAAGGGCCAATCCATTACGTACGATTAATGCGTGTGAAAATATATAGTTAATAACGCATGTCTTTACTTGGTATATGACAATTGTAACATCATGAGGAATTTTATAAAACAAAAAAAATGGTTGAAATTCACCAAAAAAAAAAAAAAAAAAAAAAAGTAATTGTTAGGCCCAAATTAGCCTGGTCTGACTGTAATTTAGCCTGATCCTGTTAGGCTGAATGAAGCAACCAAGGACCGGACAAATCCAACTACTATTTGGCAGATGAAGGGAACCACAAAATAAGCAAGCTACTAAACCCTAGAAGAAAAGCCTGATGGTAAGTGCAGAATAGCCTGGTAGGATACTTAAGCAGGCTGGATCAAGTTGAAGAGCAACAAGACGGTTATATAAAGATAAATGATCACATCCTATTCTCAAGGAAGACCAAGTCTAACTATAAGACTACATCATTCCCATGAATCAAGACGTGCAAAAGGAGAAAAGCTAAAGATTAGTTAGAGAAGAATGAGTCAACTGGATTAATAGGGAATGTGCCCTATTAATCAGGTAACAGCTCCGACAATTGAGAAGAACATTGAGATTGAATAAACGTTAATATTTGTAGAACTATAAATAGCATGATCTAGCATTTGTAAAGGGATTCATTATTCATTAGTTATTTTATAATTTATCTCTCACTATTTCCTGAATATTCAATTATATACACGAGTTTGTACTCAGCTTATCAAAATAATACAAGTGATATTCTTTATACTTAGTCCTTCCTTGTTATTTACTCATAATATTATTCCAAACTTATAGAACTAGATACCCTGATTACTCTATAATCAAGTCGGATCCTTTCAGGGAAAATCCTGCTAAAACAATTGGCACCCACCGTGGGGCATCTAGTTCATTAATCAAAAAATTCCTTTTTCCATTCTTCATTTAATATTCACATACAAAAATGGTAGAACTCACCCCAGAACAACAATTGGCGGCTGCCTTGGCTAAGATTAAAGAGTTGGAGACAATTCAAGAAAAGGCAGCCCAAGCAGAAGCTGAAATCAGTAGACTGAAGGAATCTGAGTCTAACCTGAAAAAGAAATTGGAAAATCAGGCTTCAGGCTCTAAGACCAGATTCGAACCAGGAACCCCATTCTCATCCATTATCAAAAATATTGACTTTTCCAATTTTGGAACTCCGGAGAAGGATACCTCATCCGGCACCCAAATCATCCCCTGTTAGGCCCAATTTAGCCTAGTCCGACTATTGCTTGGCCCGACCTTACTGGGCTGATTAAGGCAACCAGGGACCGGACAAATCTAACTACTATTTGGCAGATAAAGAGTATTACAGGATAAGCGGGCTACTAAATCCTGGAAGAAGAGCCTGTTAATAAGTGCAGAATAGCCTGGCAGGGCATTCAAACAAACTGGATTAATAAGATAAACAAGAAATGCAGTTGTATGAACTAATAATCACGTCCTATTCTCAAGGAAGACCAAGTCTAACTATAAGACTATATCATCCATGAATGTAGACAAGTAAAAGAAGAAAAGCTGAAGATTGGTTAAGAGTGGAACAAGTCAACCGGATTAATAGGGAGTTTGCCCTATTAATCCGGTAACAGCCCCGACAATGGAGAGGGACGTTGAGATCAATCCAACGTTAATATTTGTAGAACTATAAATAGCATAATCTAGCATTGGTAAGGGGGATTCATTGATTATTACTTAGCTATTTCACAATTTACCTTTCATTATTTCCCGAATATTCAATTATATACACAAATTTGTATTCAGCTTATCCAAATAATACAAGTGATATTCTTTGTACTCAGTCTTTCCTCATTATTTACTCACAATATTTTTCCACTTAATATTCACATACAAAAATGGTGGAACTCACCTCAGAACAACAATTAGCGGCTGCCCTGGCCAAAATCAAAGAATTGGAGACAATTCAAGAGAAGGCAGCCCAGGCAGAAGTTGAAATCAGTAGGCTTAAGGAATCTGAGTCTAACCTGAAGAAGAAATTGGAAAATCAGGCTTCAGGCTCCAAGACCAGATTCGAGCCAGGAACCCCATTCTCATCCATTATCAAAAACATTGACTTTTCCAATTTTGGAACCCCGGAGAAGGATACCTTATCCGATACCCGGACCATTCCCAATGATGAAACAAACAAAACTGAAGCAGCAATAATGATGGCTATGCTTCAGGAAATTCAAAAACTCCACAACAAAATAGAAAATATACCTGGAGTGCCATACCCTGTGGCTAAAGTAGAAATTGACAGCTTTGCTGATTCACCCTTTGCAGATGAAATTGCAAAGATTGATCTCCCCAAGAAATTCACTGTTCCATCCATGAGAACTTATGATGGAACCTCTGATTCACAAAATCACGTTGCCATATTCAAACAGAAGATGTTAGCCGCCTCAATACCCAGTGAACTCAGGCTGGTTTGCATGTGTAAAGGCTTTGGCACAACCCTGACTGGAGCAGCATTACAATGGTTCATCAATCTCCCAAAGGAAGGTATCAAGAATTTTGCAGAACTGATCAATGCCTCCAATCAACAATTCGCAAGCAGTAGGGACATGGCCAAGAGACCCAGTAACCAGTTCAGGGTCAAGCAGCTTCCTGAAAAAACTCTCAAAGAATTCCTGGCAAGATTTGTCAAAGAGAAGGTAGCCATTCCCAGGTGTGACGAGGAGACAGCGGTAGAAGCCTTCAGGCAAGGGGTCCTGCTCGACAGTGACATCTATGCAGACTTAACCAAAAAAGCCTGCCCAACCTTTGCCACTAATCAATCCATCGCCTTAGAGCATGTCAGATTGGAGGAAGATCTCAATTTCAGAACAAACTCGTCCGGAGAAAAGCAAGGCTATGGACACACGAACAGAAAAGCTCCTACCGGAAAGGAGGCAACACCGGATCGCACCTTATTCCAGGCCTGAACGATCCGAAGTCAATATGGCACAAGAACACAAAGGTAATCTTTCTAGCCTACCAACTATTCCTGAATATAACTTCTCTCTAAATACTGCACGATTAATCAAACGCCTGGAAAGCTTGGGAGATACGGTCAGATGGCCTAAAAAATCTGACAACCCTAGAAAAGATCCAATGAGATGGTGTGATTTGCACCAGGATATTGGGCACACCACAGAAGAATGCATCCAACTCAGGAAACAAGTTGCATACCTCCTAAAGAAAGGCTATCCGAAGGACTTAATCCAGCAGCCAAAGAAAAAAGATGAAGGACAAAACAAGAGAGATTCAGAAACGGCGGAGATCCTCCTCCTCCTCCCCCCATCTATGAAGTCAAGTTCATAAATGGAGGATCATAAATCTGTGGTCTGACCAGCTCGGCTGCCAAAAGAATATCCAGGGAGTCTAGACTTCAGCCCCCTCTTAGATCTAAGTCATTGTCTGCTATTACTTTTGATGACTCAGACTTGTAGGGAATATCTGATCTACATCATGACAGCTTGGTAATTACCATGCAAATTGGCACAGCTAAGGTGTCAAGAATCCTTATAGACGGAGGCAGTTCAATCAATTTGGTGATGCTTAACGTCCTCAAAGCTATGAAGATAGATGAAGGAAAGATCATTAAGAAATCCAGCGTCCTGGTTGGGTTCAGCGGAGAAACAATGAACACCCTGGGAGAAATTAGCCTGCCAACCTATGTGGAAGGCGTGGCTTCATATGAAAGATTTGGGGTAATGGATTGCCTATCCTCATATAACGTAATCCTGGGCAGACCATGGATCCACAACGTCAAAGCAATCCCATCAACATACCATCAGTGTGTGAAAATACCAACCGAATGGGGGATAACCACCATCAGGGGAGAACAAAGGACGGCTCAGGAATGCTACACCCAGGCTTTGAAACCATCAAAGTTAGGTAAGTCCCTTGCATAGCAATTAAAGTCACCTGTCAGGGAAGAATATATTGCACAATCGTAGATGGAAACAGGAGAGGTCATTTTGGACCCAGAATTCCCTGACATGAAGGTACTTGTAGGGTCAGATGCACCAGACTCAGTCAGACCCAATCTGGTCAGCTTTCTCAAAACTAAAATGTCCTGCTTTACTTGGTCACATTTTGATATGACTGGTATAGATGCTGATATTATAACCCATAAGTTAAATATTGACAAATCATTTAAGCTGGTACAGCAAAAGAGAAGAAAATTTGCTGCAGAAAGACATGAAATCATCAACCAAGAAGTTGACAAGCTATTGGACATGGGAATGATCAGGGAAGTAATGTACCCTGACTGGCTTGCAAATGTAGTAGTCGTCCAAAAGAAAAACGGCAAATGGAGAGTCTGTGTAGACTATACCGACCTAAACAAAGCCTGCCCCAAAGATCCATTTCCCCTGCCACACATCGATGCAATGGTGGATGCTACTGCAGGCCACGAGATGTTAACATTCATGGATACCTCCAGCGGATTCAACCAAATAAAGATGCACCCTGCAGATTAGGAAACTACAGCTTTCATCACTGAAAGAGGGATATACTGTTATACTGCTATGCCCTTTGGATTAAAAAATGCAGGTGCAACCTATCAGAGGTTAGTCAACATGATGTTCAAAGATCAAATAGGAGACACCATGGAAGTCTACATAGACGATATGGTAGTCAAGTCAAAAAAAGCAGAGGATCACATTAAAGACCTGGAGGTAGCCTTCAAGATACTGGAGAAATTCAATATGAAGCTCAATCCACAAAAATGCCATTTTGGAGTCTCAGCAGGAAAATTCTTGGGCTATATGGTGACAAAAAGAGGAATAGAAGCCAGCCCTGAACAAATCAAAGCTATCCTGGAGCTAGAACCACCAAAGTCAGTCAAAGACATACAAAAGCTGACAGGAAGAATAGCACCAAACAACGGGTTCATTTCAAGATCGTCAGAAAGGTGCAAATCATTCTATAATCTGCTAAGGAAAAACAAGGACTTTTAATGGACCCCTGATCATCAGGCTGCCTTTGAGGACATGAAAACATATCTATCCTCTCCTCCCCTGCTGGCAAAACCAGTCAAAGACGAACCCCTGACAGTATACATCGATCCACGAACTTCTTTGTCGGTGCGGTCTTGGTCAAAGAAGCGGACGGGACAACAACACCTGTCTACTACGTAAGTAAAAGTCTACTGGATGTAGAGATCAGGTATGGCTTGCTTGAAAAATATGTTTTAGCTTTAATTATGAGTTGCACAAATTTAAAACCATACTTTGAAAGCCACCCTATAATAGTCAGAACCAATCTTCCTATCAAGTCCGTACTTAGGAAGCGAATTGTCCTGGACGAATGTGCATATGGTCACCCAAATAAGCACATACAACATAACATTTGAACCAAGGACAGCAATTAAGTCACAAGCACTAGCAGACTTTATGGCGATTTTAGTCCACCCTAGAACCCGACCTAATAAAAGAAGTAAATAAACCGACCGGCGACCAAACAGGACCTAGAATGGACCCTATTTGTCGATGGTGCAGCCAACATGAGGGGCACAGGCCTGGGGTAGTACTAAAATCGCCACGGGGGGATAAGATAGTACAAGCTATAAGTCAGTGCATTTGAAGCTACCAACAATGAGGCAGAATATGAAGCCTTAATAGCTGGATTAAAGGTATGTATTGACCTTGGTGTGCAAAACCTAAAGGTACGTACTGATTCCCTTCTTATTTCAAACCAAGTAAATGGAATATATACTGCAAAAGACTAAAAAATGATGCTTTATTTAGAAGCTGTCCAGAATTTAAAATCAAAATTCCGCAATTTTAATAATGACCAGATTCCCAGGGACTTGAATACCCAGGCTGATGCCTTAGCCGGCCTAGGATCCAACTTTAGTCCCTCTCGACTTTGACAAATGCCCATCGTACATTTATTAGAACCTGCAATAAATAAGCAAGATGAAAGTTTCCCGATATATGTTGCCAACTCTTGGACAAAACCTTACTACGATTGGCAACAACAGGGAATCCTTCCCCTAAATAAGCAAGATGCCAGGGCACTAAAAATAAAAGCTGCTTCATATACTATTATTAACAATGTGCTTTTTAAGAAATCGCAGACATGGCCATACCTCAGATGCTTGGAACCACAAGAAGCTGAACAGATATTATCAGAAATACATGAAGGATACTATGGGAATCATAAAGGCGGAAGGAGCCTGGCAAGCAAGGTACTCAGAACAGGTTATTATTGGCCCACCTTGAGAGCCGATTGCCTGGAATTCAGCTCTAAATGCGAAGCTTGCCAGATTCATGGACCATATATCCATTAGCCATCTGAGGACCTACATTCCATATCCGCACCCTGGCCATTTATGAAGTGGGGGCATGGACATAGTAGGGAAACTACCTCAAGCACCCGGACAAAAAGTTTTTATGCTAGCAATGACTGACTACTTCTCCAAGTGGATAGAAGCTGATTCATACAGGCAAGTCAAAGAAAAGGATGTCATAGCATTCATCAAACACAACATCATATGCAGATATGGCATCCTCTCTGAGATAGTATACGACAATGGCACTCAATTCGTAGGAAAAAGAACAGCAGCCTTCTGTGCTCAATGGAACATCAACCTGGTAACCTCCACGCCAGGATACCCAAAAGCTAACGGCCAGGCAGAATCCAATAACAAAGTAATAATCAGTTGGATAAAGAAGAAGCTAGAAAGAAGGAAAGGCAGATGGGCTGAAGAACTCCCCTTGGTCCTCTGGGCTGACAGAACCACGCCTAAAACGTCCATAGGCCAAACCCCCTACTCCTTGGTTTATGGATGTGAAGCAGTAATCCCAGCTGAGGTCGACATTCCATCAGCCAGATGTAGCCTGAACACAATAACGAGCAATATACCTCTAATGGAGGACAACCTGGACTTAACGGAAGAGCTAAGAGATGCAGCCAGCATTAGATTAGATTGGCGATATAGGCAAAAAAAAGAGTTGCAAAGAGCTACAACAAGACCGTCAAAGCTAGAGTATTCAGGGTAGAAGACCTTGTCCTCAGGAAAGTCTTTCAAAACACAAAAGAGAAAAATGCTGGCAAATTGGCCCCAACCTGGGAAGGTCCCTACCTGATTGACTCAATAGTCGGTCAGGGAGCTTATAGATTACAAACCCTGGACGGCGAAATGATCCCAAGAGCTTGGAATATTACACACTTAAAACTATTTCACATATAAAATATATCTCCCGGTCCAGGTATAATTTTTATCTTCACATTTCCTGCCTGACCTGATATGAAACTAGATGTATGATACTTGCCATTATATGAATAAATGCCTTATATAATTTATTCTATTATGTGCCCAAGTATTTATCAATATTCTCATATTTCCTTTTACCGAATAGAATCTTCAATGTTTGTTTTACATACTTCACTTTACTTAAAACAAATCTTAAAGATTGGGGGCCACCCCACTAATATACAACTGATATCCAACTTTCAGTTGCAAAATCAGGCCTTAAAATATTGAGCTCAATTTAATATACAAGCCAGGAAAACCCTTTCCTGGCTTGCATAACATAAATGGGTCATAAGCCCTCCAGACAGACAAGGGATATAAGCCCTCCAAACAGGCAATAACCCCACCCATGATATAAAGAGCTGGCCAGATCCAGTACAAAAAACTGGCCCGATCCAGTCGAATAACTAGCCAGATCCAGTACACATCCAACACTACAAATATACCTTACCAAAACACAAAAAGAAACAAAGACCAAATATTTATTCAAAACCGAAAGAAAATATCCATCCAAAAAAGCCTAGCCTTACCACATACCTAATAAATATTCATTCCAGGGACATCCCCCCTGGATGGGCCAAAACAAAAAAGAAAAACAGAAATCTAAGCAGGTTTCGAGCGATGAACCGACTCACAACCATCCACCATTTCCGATCACCGATTTCTCCTTGGAAGGAGGAGAATCCACTTCTTCTTCTTGACCCATATGGGCCAAATCGGATATCTTGGGTATCCAGAGTCTGTCTCATCCCGGTCCGGATCCCAATTGGCCCTTGGCCGATTCCGGATCCCTCATGGCATCAACCCGGCCTTTCCCAAAGAAATCTTGAGCGGCATCGGCAAGCCGCGCCTCCACTAGTTCCTTTTCAACACCAAGCTCTTCATTTTTTCTCACCGATCTGCATTGCCTCGCTTCTCGCAGCCAACTCTTCCTTGACAAATCCTCAACTCTTCCCTTGACCTCCAACTCTTGCCTGACAGCCTTCTCGGCGTTTTTTGCAGCCACCTCACAAACTATAGCAGCCCTGGATACCTCTCTAGTTGTCCCCATCTGAGATTGAAGCACTACCTCATTACCCCTGGATGTGTGCAGCTCACGGTTAACTTTATCCACTTTCTTTTCCAAGCTAGAAACCCTAGCACTGGCATCCCCTGAGTGACAAGCGTGGCCAAACCCGTCATCTAATCCCTACAAGAAACAAAAGAAAGTCAATCAGCCAAATATAAAGCAACACAAAGAACACATAACAATAAAAAATAAAAATCCCTTTACAACTAACCTCCTTAGCTTGAGAAGCAAGTTCAGCAGCCTTTGTCACAAGAGAAGACAGGATGGAAACCACCTTAGTAGAAGACTCAAGGGTATTAGCAGATAAAAGCGACCGCTCATACCAATGAGAAAATTCATTTATCCGTGCCCGGCAAAGATCCATGTCGTCCATCCTAGCGAGACACTTGCCGATGCTCCCGATTGGTTGAGCACGAATAGGCTCTTTCTCTCCCCCTTCCTCTTCAGGAATAACATCTTCCCTTCTCCTTTTAGAAGCCTGAATGACCTCTGGTGATACTAGCCTGGGCGGTTCCTGGGGAGGCTGGACATCAGAAACCAAAATGTCAAGCGTCTCGTCACTCCCGCTAGCCTCCTGGCTCTTGGACTGCTCGGCAATTCTAGCAACCCCAGCCTTTAAATCTTTCGCAGTAAAACTGGCCAACCTAGCAGAAGACCTGAATACTGAACATACATAGAATATACGTAAATATCATAAGAGAAGCAATAAGAAGACAATAATTGACATAAAGACATATAGAAGACATACAGGAAAGAGCAGTGGAGCTAGGCTTGCCTTTGGGTACTTTGACCACACTCAGCTTGGTCTTCATATACCGGGGCAATAAATCCCTGCCCAGACTAGTAGCCCAGGCCCTCTCTTGCTCAGGAATAGAAAGGAAAGCCTCTTCCCTAGAAATAGCTTCCTCGTCAAGAGGATTGAAGTTCCAATCAGGAGCTGCAAAAATCACCAAAAGTGTACAGGTGAAACTCAAAACATCCTAACTTCGTGTAAAATATATTGCAAAACTAAGAGTACAGGAAACCTACCACTCTCCAAAGGAGGATATCTCGAGATAATCAAAGCTCGATCCCGGACTCTCGGTCCGGATGAACAGGAAAGTCTTTGCCCAACTTTTATCATCTCCAGAGTCCAGGTTAGTAATTAATGGAGACATTTTCGACTTGATTCTCAAATTAAAACGTCCAGTAGAAGGATTTTTCATATGATATATTGCCTTGATATCATTAATAGTAATTACAAATTAATGCTTAGCACATAAATTTTCAATAGAATGGATAAGTTTCCAAACCATTGGCATAATTTGAAAAGGTGATACTTCCATAGCACGAATAGTATCAATCATTAAAGGAGTAAAAGGTAACTTATAGCCCGCCTTGAACCCCCATCCATAAATACAGAACCAACCAGGAGACACCCGATTGGCTCTGACTGGGCAAGACTCAGGAATCCATACCTCAGTCGAATCAGGAATTAATTTTTTCTCCCTTAAAACCCTATCATAGTTTGTTTTCAATAAGTTTTCTTCAGGGAAATAGGGATCCAGAGATTGAAGAGCAGAAAAAATAGAATCTTGATATTTAAAAGCTATAGCACGAGCAGGGGGATCAACTTCAACCACCTCCTCCTCCTGGACGTCTTTGGGTTCGAGTTCGGCCAGCGCGACGATTCAGCGTGCGGGACGCTTTTTGGCTCCCATATCCTTTATTATTTAGTTTATTGTGATGAATTTTACTTAATGAAAAATTATAAGTTAGCAGAATGGAACTCCTGGGAAATAGGGGAGAATTCTAGAGAAAAGTTAGCAAGGAAAGTGGAAGAAATTTGGTGAAAAACAAACTCATCGCAAATACCATATTTATAGAAGGGGAGTAACGATGCAAAAACCCTAGAAAATGCAAAACTGTCAGCATGACATCATACAATTAGCCGTTGTGGTATTTAACAGTAACTAGGAGTCTAAGAGTCATTGAGCAAACATAATTCTTTTTATTGTTTAACCTTTGGTAAAATTGACATCTCACCCCTGGCCTGATCCAGCACGGGTAAAATGTCAAGGGGCAATTGTTAGGCCCAATTTAGCCTGGTCCGACTATTGCCTGGCCCGACCTTACTGGGCTGATTAAGGCAACCAGGGAACGGACAAATCTAACTACTATTTGGCAGATGAAGAGTATTACAGGATAAGCAGGCTACTAAATCCTGGAAGAAGAGCCTCGATAATAAGTGCGAGAATAGTCCGGGGGCATTCAAACAAACTGGATTAAGAAGATAAACAAGAAATGCAGTTGTATGAACTAATAATCACGTCCTATTCTCAAGGAAGACCAAGTCTAACTATAAGACTATATCATCCATGAATGTAGACGACTAAAAGAAGAAAAGCTGAAGATTGGTTAAGAGTGGAACAAGTCAACCGGATTAATAGGGAGTTTGCCCTATTAATCCGGTAACAGCCCCGACAATGGAGAGGGACGTTGAGATCAATGCAACGTTAATATTTGTAGAACTATAAATAGCATAATCTAGCATTGGTAAGGGGGATTCATTGATTATTACTTAGCTATTTCACAATTTACCTTTCATTATTTCCCGAATATTCAATTATATACACAAATTTGTATTCAGCTTATCCAAATAATACAAGTGATATTCTTTGTACTCAGTCTTTCCTCATTATTTACTCACAATATTTTTCCAAGCTTATAGAACTAGATACCCAAATTACTCTTTAATCAAGCCGGATCCATTCAGGGAAAATCCTGCTAAAACATCTCCAATGATGAAACAAACAAAACTGAAGCAGCAATAATGATGGCTATGCTTCAGGAAATTCAAAAACTCCACAAAAAAATATAAAATATATCTGGAGTACCAGACCCGTTGGCTGAAGTAGAAGTTGACAGCTTCGCTGATTCACCCTTTGCAGATGAAATTGCAAAAATTGATTTCCCCAAGAAATTTATCGTCCCATCCATGAGAACTTATGATGGGACCTCTGATTCACAAAATCACGTTGCCATATTCAAACAAAAGATGTTAGCCGCCTCAACACCCAGTGAACTCAGGCAGGTCTACATGTGTACAGGCTTTAGTACAACCCTGACCGGAGCAGCATTACAATGGTTCATCAATCTCCCAAATGGAAGTATCAAGAATTTTGCAGAATTGGTCAATACCTTCAATCAACAATTCGCAAACAGCAGAGACATGGCCAAGAGACCCAGTAACCTGTTCAGGGTAAAGCAACTTCCTGAAGAATCTCTCAAAGAATTCCTGGCAAGATTTGTCAAAGAGAAGGTAGCCATTCCCAGTGTGACGAAGAGACAAGGTAGAAGCCTTCAGGCAAGGAGTCCTGCTGACAAAGTGACATCTATGCAGACTTAACCAAAAAGCACGCCCAACCTTTGCCACTTTCACCCATCGCCTTAGAACATGTCGATTGGAGGAAGATCTCAACTTCGAACAAACTCGTCCCGGAGGAAAGCAAGGCTATGGACACATGAATGGAAAACCTCCTACCATAAAGGAGGCAACCCCGGATCAAGACCCTATTCCAGGCCCGAACGATCCAAGTCAACATGGCACAAGAACACAAAGGTAACCTTTCTAGCCTACCAACTATTCCTGAATATAACTTCTCTATAAATACTGCAGGATTAATCAAATGCCTGGAAAGCTTGGGGACACGGTCGGATGGCCCAAAAATCCGACAACCCCAGGAAAGACCCAACGAGATGGTGTGACTTTCACCAGACATCGGGCACACCACGTAAGAATGCATCCAACTCGGAAACAAGTGGCATACCTCCTAAAGAAAGGTTATCTCAAAGACTTAATCCAAAGACCAAAGAACAAAGATGAAGGACAAAACAAGAGAGATTCAGGAACGGTAGAGATCCTCCTCCTCCTCCCCCCCCATCTATGAAGTCAAGTTCATAAATGGAGGATCGAAAAATCGTGGTCTAACCACTCTTTGGCTGCAAAAGAATATCCATGGAGTCTAGACTTCAATCCCCTCTTAGATCTAAGTCATTACCTGCTATTACTTTTGATGACTCGGACTTGCAGGGAATATCGATCTACACCATGACAGACTTGATAATTACCATGCAAATTGGCACAAAGAAAGGTATCAAGAATCTGATAGACGGGGTAGTTCAATCAATTTGGTGATGCTTGACGTCCTCAAAGCTATGAAGATAGATGAAGAGAAAATCATCAAAAAATCCAGCGTCTGGTTGGGTTCAATGGAGAAACAAAGAACACCCTGGAGAAATTAGCCCGCCAACCTATGTGGAAGGCGTGGCTTCATATGAAAGATTCGGGGTAATGGATTGCCTATCCTCATATAATGTAATCCTGGGCCGACCATGGATCCACAATGTCAAAGCAATCCCATCAACATACCATCAATGTGTGAAAATACCAACCGAATGAGGGATAACCACCATCGGGGAGAACAAAGGACGGCTCAGAATGCTACACCCAGGCTTTGAAACCCTCAAAGTCGTAAGTCCCTTGCATAGCAATTAAAGTCACCTATCGGAAAGAATATATTGCACAATCACGGATGGAAACAGGAGAGGTCATTCTTGACCCGAATTCCACTGACAGGAAGGTACTTGTAGGGTCGATGCACCAGACTTCAGTCGACCCAATCTGGTCAGCTTTCTCAAAACTAAAATGTCTTGTTTTGCTTGGTCACATTTTGATATGACTGGTATAGATGCTGATATTATAACCCTTAAGTTAAATATTGACAAATCCTTTAAGCCCAACAACAAAAAAGAAGAAAATTTGTCAGAGAGGCATGAAATCATCAACCAAGAAGTTGACAAGCTATTGGACATGGGAATTATCAGGGAAGTAATGTACCCCGACTGGCTTGCAAATGTAGTAGTCGTCCAAAAGAAAAACGGCAAATGGAGAGTCTGTGTAGACTACACCGACCTAGACAAGGCCTGCCCCAAAGATCCATTTCCCCTGCCACATATTGATGCAATGGTAGATGCCATTTGCTGCCACGCCAGATGCTAACATTCATGTATGCCTCCGAGTGGATTCAACAAAATAAAGATGCACCCCGATCGGAAAGAAAGTACGACTTTCATCACTAAAAGAGGAATATCTTGGTATCTGCTATGCCCTTTGGATTAAAAAATGCAGGTGCAACCTATCAAAGATTAGTCAACATGATGTTCAAAGATCAAATAGGAGATACCATGGAAGTCTACATAGACGATATGGTAGTCAAGTCAAAAAAGGCAGAAGACCACGTCAAAGACCTGGAAGTAGCCTTCCAAATACTGGAGAAATTCAATATGAAACTCAATCCATAGAAGTGCCATTTTGGAGTCTCGGCAGGCAAATTCTTGGCCCATATGGTGACAAAAAGAGGGATAGAAGCCAGCCCTGAACAGATCAAAGCCATCTTGGAGCTAGAACCAAAGCAAAGACAATCAAAGACATACAAAAGCGACAGGGAAGGATAGCGACCCTGAAATGATTCATTTCAAGATCATCAGAAAGGTGCAAATCATTCTATAATCTGCTAAGGAAAAACAAGGACTTTCAATGGACGCCTTTGATCATCGTTGCCTTTGAAGATCTTAAAACATATCTATCCTCTCCTCCCTTGCTTGGCAAAACCTGTCTCAAAGACGAACCCCGAGTATACCTTCGACCACGGAAATCTCGTCGTGCGGTCCTGGTCAAAGAAGAGGACGGACAACAACACCCTGTCTACTACGTAAGTAAAAGTCTACTAGATGCAGAGATCAGGTATGGCCTACTTGAAAAATACGTTTTAGCTTTAATTATGAGTTGCACAAAATTAAGACCATACTTTGAAAGCCACCCTATAATAGTCAGAACCAATCTTCCTATCAAGTCTGTATTTAGGAAACCAAAATTGTCCGGACGAATGTGAAAATGGTCAGTCCAGCTAAGCACATACAACATAACATTTGAACCAAGGACAGCAATTAAGTCACAATCATTGGCAGACTTTGTGGCTGATTTTAGTCTAGCCCTAGAACCCGACCTAATAAAAGAAGTAAATAGATTGACCAATGACCAAACAGACCTAGAATGGACCCTATTTGTCGATGGTGCAGCCAACATGAGGGGCACAGGCCTAGGGGTAGTACTAAAATCGCCACAGGGGGATAAGATAGTACAAGCTATAAGCTGTGCATTTGAAGCTACCAATAATGAGGCAGAATATGAAGCCCTAATAGTCGGACTAAAGGTATGTATTGACCTTGGTGTACAAAACCTAAAGGTACGTACTGATTCCCTCCTCATTTCAAACCAAGTAAATGGAATATATACTGCAAAAGACTCAAAAATGATGCTTTACTTAGAAGTTGTCCAGAATTTGAAAGCAAAATTCCGCAATTTTAATATTGATCAAATTCCTAGGGACTTGAATACCCAGGCCGATGCCCTAGCCGGCCTAGGATCCAACTTCAGTCCCCCTGACTTTGACAAAATACCCATCGTACATTTATTAGAACCTGCAATAAACAAACAAGATGAAAGTTTCCCAATATATGTCCCCAAATCTTGGACAAAACCTTACTACGATTGGCTACAACAAGGAATCATTTCCCTGAATAAGGAAGATGCCAGGGCACTCAAAATAAAAGCTGCTTCATACACTATTATTAACAACGTGCTTTTTAAGAAATCGCAGGCGAGACCGTACCTCAGATGCCTGGAACCACAAGAAGCTGAACAGATACTATCAGAAATCCATGGAGGACACTGTGGAAATCATAAGGGCGGAAGGAGCCTGGCAAGCAATGTACTCAGAACAGGATATCATTGGCCCACTTTGAGGGCCGATTGCCTGGAATTCAGCTCTAAATGCAAAGCTTGCCAGATTCATAGACCATATATCCACCAGCCATCTAAGGAACTACATTCCATATCCGCACCCTGGCCATTTATAAAGTAGGGCATGGATATAGTAGGGAAACTACCTCAAGCACCCGGACAAAAAGTTTTTATGCTAGCAATGACTGACTACTTCTCCAAGTGGATAGAAGCTGATTCATACAGGCAAGTCAAAGAAAAGGATGTCATAGCATTCATCAAACACGACATCATATGTAAATATGGCATCCCCTCTGAAATAGTATGCGACAATGGCACGTAATTCGTGGGAAAAAGAACAGCAGCCTTCTGTGCTCAATGGAACATCAACCTGGTAACCTCCACACCAGGATATCCAAAAGCTAACGGTCAGGCAGAATCTAGCAACAAAGTAATAATCAGTTGCATAAAGAAGAAGCTAGAAAAAAGGAAAGTTAGATGGGCTAAAGAGCTCCCCTTGGTCCTCTGGGCTGACAGAACCACGCATAAAACATCCACAAGCCAAACCCCCTACTCCTTGGTCTATGGATGTGAAGCAAGAATAATCCAGAGGTCGACATTCCATCAGCCAGATGCAGCCTGAATACAATAACAAGCAATATACCTCTAATGGAGGACAACCTGGACTTAACGGAAGAACTAAGAGATGCAGCCAGCATTAGAATGGCAGCATACCAGCACAGAGTTGCAAAAAGCTACAACAAGACCGTCAAAGCTAGAGTATTCAGGGTACGAGACCTTGTTCTTAGAAAAGTTTTTCAAAACACAAAAGAGAAGAATGCTGGCAAATTGGCCCCAACCTGGGAAGGTCCCTACCTGATTGACTCAATAGTCGGCCAAGGAGCTTATAGACTACAAACCCTGGACGGCGAAATGATCCCAAGAGCTTGGAATATTGCACACTTAAAACTATTTCACATATAAAATATATCTCCTAGTCCAGGTATAATCTTCATCTTAAACATTTCTTGCCTGACCTGATATGAAACTAAATGTATGATATTTGCCATTATATGAATAAATGCCTTATATAATTTCTTCCATTATGTGCCCAAGTACTTGTCAATATTCTCATATTTCCTTTTACCGAGTAGAATCTTCAATATTTGTTTTACATACTACACTTTACTTAAAACAAATTTTAAAGATTGGGGGCCACCCCACTGATATCCAACTGATACCCAACTTTCAGTTGCAAAAACAGGCCTTAAAATATTGAGCTCAATTTAATATACAAATCTGGAAAACCTTTTCCTGGCTTGTATAACATAAATGGGTCATAAGCCCTCCTGACAGGCAGGGGATATAAGCCCTCCAGACAGGCAATAACCCCACCCATAATACAATGAACTGGCCAGATCCAGCGCAAAAAACTGGCCCGATCCAGACGGATAACTGGCCATATCCAGTACACATCCAACATCACAAATGTACTTTATCAAAACACAAAAAGAAACCAACAAAGACCAAATATTTATTCATCCAAAAAAGTTGGCCTTACCACATACCTAATAATTATCCATTCCAGGAACATCCCCCCTGGATGGGCTAAAACATACCTAATAATTATCCATTCCAGGAACATCCCCCTAGATGGGCCAAAACATACCTAATAAATATTCATTCCAGGAACACCCCTGGACGGGCCAAAACGAAAAGGAAAAACACGAATCTAAACAGGCTTCAAACCTGTAACCGACTCACAACCATCCATCATTTCCTGATCACCAGATTTCTCCTTGGAAGGAGCAGAATCCACTTCTTCTTCTTGACCCATATTGGCCAAGTCAGGATACTGGGTGTCCAGATCTGTCTCATCCCGATCCGGATCCCAATTAGCCCGGTCAGATTCCGGATCCCTCATAGCATCAACTTGGCCTTTCCCAAAGAAGTACTAGGCAGCATCAGCAAGCCGTACTAGCTCCTTTTCAGCACCAAGCTCTTCATTTTTCCTCAGCTGATCCTGCATTACCTGCTTCTCGGCAGCCAGCTCTTCCTTGCGTCTTGACTCTTCCCTTGCACCTCCAACTCTTGCCTGACAACTTTCTCAAAGATTTTTCGCAGCCACCTCGCAAACCAAAGCGACCCTGGATGCCTCTCTAGTGACCCCACCGAGATTGAAGTACTACCTCATTACCCCTGGATGTGTGCAGCTCACGGTTAAGTTTATCTAATTTCTCTTCCAAGCCAGAAATCCTAGCCTAGGCATCCCTGAGCTGACAACCAGTGACCAACCCCAGCGTCCAATCCCTACAGAAAAACAAAAGAAAGTCAATCAGCCAAACACAAAGCAACACAAAGAACACATAAATATTGGAAAGTCCCTTTCCAACTAACCTCCTTAGCTTGGAAAACAAAGGCAGCAGCCTTTGTCACAAGGGAAGAAAAGATAGAAACCACTTTAGTAGAAGATTCATTATCAGATAAAAGATGGCCGCTCATACCAGCAGAAAAATCATTTATCTGCGCCCGGGCAGCATCCATATCGTCAATCCGAGCAGACACACTTCTGATTGGCTGAGCCTGAATAGGCTCTTTCTCTCTCCCTTCTTCTTCAGGAATAACGACTTCCCTTCTCCTTTTGGAAGCCCGAACGACCTCTCGTGATACTAGCACAGGTGGTTCCCCGGGAGGCCGAACATCGAAACCAAAACATCAAGCGTCTTGTCACTCCCACTAGCCTCCTGGCTCTTGGACTGTTCAGCAATCCTAGCAACCCCAGCTTTCAAGTCTTTGGCAGTAAATCTGCCAACCTAGCAGAAGACCTGAATACTGAATATATAAAGAATATACATAAATATCAGAAGAGAAGCGATAAGAAGACAACGATCAACATAGAGACATATAGAAGACATACAGGAAAGAGCAGTGGAGCTAGGCTTGCCTTTGGGTACTTTAACCACACTCAGCTTAGTCTTCATATACCGGGGCAATAAATCCCTGCCCAGACTAGCAGGCCAAGCCCTCTCTTCCTCAGGAATAGAAAGAAAAGCCTCTATCCTTGAAACAGCCTCCTCGTCAAGAGGGTCGAAGTTCCAATCAGGAGCTACAAATATTACCAAAAATGCACAGGTAAAACTTAGATATCCTAATTTCGTATAATATAAATTGCAAATTAAGAGTACAGGAAACCTACCACTCTCCAAAGGAGGATATCTCAAATAATCAAAGCTCTACCCCGGACTTTCGGTCGGATAAACAGGAAAGTCTTCGCCCAGCTTTTATCATCTCCAGAGTCCAGGTTAGTGATTAATGGAGACTTTTTCGACTTAATTCTCAAATTGAAACGACCAGTAGAAGGATTTTTCATATGATATACTGCCTTTATATCATTAATAGTAATTACAAGTTTATGCTTGGCACATAAATTTTCAATAGAGTGGATAAGTTTCCAAACCATTGGCATGATTTGGAAAGGTGATACTTCCATAGCACGAATAGTATCAATCATTAAGGAGTAAAAGGTAACTTACAACCTGCCTTGAACGCCCATTCATAAATATAGAACCAACCAGGTGACACCAAATTAGCTCTGACTGGACAAGACTCAGGAATCCAAACCTCAGTCGAATCAGGAATTAATTTTTTCTCCCTTAAAACCCTATCATAGTTCGTTTTCAATAAGTTTTCTTCAAGGAAATAAGGATCCAGAGATTGAAGAGCGGAAAAAATAGAGTCTTGATATTTAAAAGCTATAGCACGAGCAGGAGGATCAATTTCAAGCACCTCTTCCTCATGGACATCTTTGGGTTCAGGCTCAGCAGCAGATTTCTGGGAAGCAGGACGCTTTTTGGCTCCCATATCCTTTGTTGTTTTGGTTATCGTGATGAATTTTATTTAATGAAAAATTATAAGTCAGCAAACTAGAGTTCCTGGGAAATAGGGGAGAATTTTAGAGAAGATTTAGCAAGGAAAGTGGATGAAATTTGGTGAAAGATAAACTCATCACAAATACCGTATTTATAGAAGAGGAGTAACGGTGCAAAAACCCTAGAAAACGCAAAACTGTCAGCATGACATCATGCAGTTAGCCGTTGCAGTGTTTAACGGTCACTAGAAGTCTAAGAGTCCTTGAATAAATGTGATTCTTTTTATTGTTTAGCCCGGTAAATTGACATCTCATCCCTGGCCTGATCCAGCACGGGTAAAATATCAAGGGGCAATTGTTAGGCCCAAATTAGCCTGGTCTGACTGTAATTTAGCCTGATCCTGTTAGGCTGAATGAAGCAACCAAGGACCGGACAAATCCAACTACTATTTGGCGATTTAAGGGAACCACAAAATAAGCAAGCTACTAAACCCTAGAAGAAAAGCCTGATGGTAAGTGCAGAATAGCCTGGTAGGATACTTAAGCAGGCTGGATCAAGTTGAAGAGCAACAAGACGGTTATATAAAGATAAATGCTCACATCCTCTTCTCAAGGAAGACCAAGTCTAACTATAAGACTACATCATTCCCAGGAATCAAGACGTGCAAAAGAAGATAAGCTAAAGATTAGTTAGAGAAGAACGAGTCAACCGGATTAATAGGGAATGTGCCCTATTAATCAGGTAACAGCTCCGACAATTGAGAAGAACGTTGAGATTGAATACAACATTAATATTTGTAGAACTATAAATAGCTTGATCTAGAATTTGTAAAGGGATTCATTATTCATTAGTTATTTTATAATTTATCTCTCACTATTTCCAGAATATTCAATTATATACACGAGTTTGTACTCAGCTTATTAAAATAATACAAGTGATATTCTTTACACTTAGTCCTTCCTTGTTATTTACTCATAATATTATTCCAAACTTATAGAACTAGATACCCTGATTACTCTATAATCAAGCCGGATCCTTTCAGGGAAAATCCTGCTAAAACAGTAACCAAATCTCTCACAATAGAAGCTGATGCATGGAATTGAACATTTTCATTCATTAGCACTCAGACTGACGCTCTCTTTATTGTCCTCAAACAAAGCTCAATTTGCGTACGCAGAGGCGCATGCTCTAGTGAACCACTAAACCCGGTACTAATTTTTAGTCCTCGCCATCTCACCATGCTCAAGGAGTAACACGTCGACTGTCGATAACAATCTCGTAGAATTCCAAGCGGCTGGTTCATATTGCTTGGAGCGTGTATCCTCACCCGAGTCTCCAACGCATCGCTTTTCCTGTGAATATGAGACCAAAAAGCAAAGGGTCTGACAGCCTATTTAAAGCGGCGAACTCCATCGTACAACCTGCCAGTGAATATTTACAATGGCGGGGTGAAAGTTTAATGTAATAAAAAGTGGAATCCGACGACTAAACTGTTGTCCGGACGCGCGCAACTGCTGAAAAAAAAAAGTTGAGATTTCGGAGAAACGAGAAGATAGTATTTATTAGGAGATTGGGCCTATACTAGGCCCAACTACCATTAGGGTTTGCCATTAGGGTTAGGGTTTGCCATTAAGTTGGGAGGTATTATAAATAATAACTGTATTATTGAATGATGATGTTTTACATTGATATGGTGAGGTATTTATAATACATGGTATCAGAGCCTCTTTTCTGAGGACTGTCGTTTAACCTACTACACCCACCGGCGGGATCTTCTTCCGTATTTACAAATTTCATCAAAAAAAAATAAAAAAAAAATACTAACGCTTTTTCATTTATTCCTGCGTTTCTTTAGAACCTCAGTAATAATGGTAGTAATGTAGTATGGTGTGTTCTTGTTGTGTAGCAATTTTGCTATTGCAACCTTCGATGCTTTCCTTTCAAAGAAATACCCTATCACCCTCATCAAAAAAAAAAAGAAAATCTCCTTGGTTTATCTTTGAAACTTGGTTACTCTTTTCAATTCCGTTCAAGGTGGTGTCTAAATCAATTTGGAGTCCGAAAAACTTAGCGTTCTCCAAATATTGAAATTGACGGATAATTTTCCGTTTTATTGATATTTGTCAGGTTCGATTAGGGTTCCTGCAAATTAACTCATACTTTCGACAAGTCCGAAAAAATTAACGTTCTTGTTCGAATAAATTTTCTAGCGAGTCTTATACTCGTTTATCTTACCAATCAACCTTGCGGAGATGAAGAGAATTAATGAAGATTGAAGAAGATGAAGATTGAAGATTTCATTTTTGTTATGTACTTTTTTCTTTGTATTTCTCCAATCGTAAAGTTCGTACTATGTACTGCCTTTACGATTGCGGGAGGGTATTAGGAGATTGGGCCTATACTAGGCCCAACTACCATTAGGGTTTGCCATTAGGGTTAGGGTTTGCCATTAAGTTGGGAGGTATTATAAATACCTCACCATATCAATGTAAAACATCATCATTCAATAATACAGTTATCATTTATGAATTCCTTCCCCCTCTATAATCTTAACAGTATTTGAAGTTTGCTGAATTGCTGAATGAGTCGAGCAACCAGAAGCGGGTCAGTGGTTGACCTCGAGAAGTCAGCACCATAGATGCATAAGTATGGAAAACACAGACGGACAGAAGGAATAATTCAAGAATTCAATGAAAAAAATACCGTCAAGTAGGCATTGGCATCGATGGTCACTAATCCTTGGTGTCTAAACTAGCGCTAAGTCAATCTCCTCAGTCCGAAACGGAAACTTTCTCTAAAGAAATTTGAATTCGGAACTTCATACCTTAGAATTTCTGGGCACAGTTGGGTTATGTTCGCATAGAAATTCGAAGCCTGCAAATTCGGGTCAAGTCGCGGTGTAATTTGGTGCTGGTTGAATTTAGCTAAAGATTGGTTGAAGTGAAGAACTTCTCGGCAATATTGAGGTATATCAGTGTCGATTTCAAATAAAATTTAGTCAAGCTTCGGTATATTTTGGTCTGAGGGTTCCATGAACTGCTATCAAGTTGACAATAAAATTTCAAGCAAATGAATAGAAAAAATCATCGAAACAAAGCAAGAAGCTCGCCGAAAACTTCGTGTTTACTCTGCAAAGTTCTATTCAAGAGTTTTATATATGCAAGGATTAAACAAAGTATACGAAAAAAAAAGGGGGTTCAAGTTGCTAATACGCGGACAAAAATACGCGGACAAAAACCTGCAAAGAAAGAGGTCAGTCTCATGTCCTATATGAGATTAATGTAAGATATTTCATAATTAAAGGTACATGGTGCACATTCACGCAAATACAAGAAGGAAAGGTTGGATTTTGCCTCTCATGTTATGATGAAACAAAGATAAGTTGGTCAAGATTCATTAGCATCATTTGAAGACTATGAGAAAACGAGAAAGGAGAAGATACTCGTACCTTCTAGGTATTTGGGCGGCGAATTAAGCGCGATGAAGTCAAAAATTCAGAAATGAGGCATGGTAGGGATGAGTACAGAAGCCTGGTTGCTAAGTATATATAATTGCTTGATCTCCAACCCTAGTGCTAAAATAGATCATCAGGCGCAACGATAAAATAAAGAAACCTATTGCTTATTGATTTCTTGCATACATCATATACTTCCCGTTCCAATTTGTCAAAAAAAATAACTGATTAATCTCATGGAAAGGGCATATGTGAGATAAATTGTTCACACAACTCTCTCAAGAGATAGTCATCTGCCAAATCAGATAATGATAGGATCAAGGTAAATAAAAAGAAGAAAAAAAAAGTGAAAGGTTACTCTAGCGACGAGTTCGAGTAGCTAATGACTTTCAAGTCAAACAAAAAATATGTCAACCGCCAAGTCTAAAAGTGACAAGGTGACGTCAAAAAAAATTATTACCCTTACGATAAGTTTGGGTACGCCTTGACTTTCAAGTCAAACAAAAAAAATATATGTCAACCGCCAAGTCTAAAAATGACAGGGTGACGTCAAAAAAAATCCGCAAGCTACTACCCTTACGACAAGTTCGGGTGCGCTAATCAACTTCCAAGTCAAAGAAAAAAGTCGCTCGCCAAATTAAATAATGATTAAGTGACATTACAAGAAAAATGGATTGTCTCAACGACAGGTTGAGGTGCCCTTGACTTCCAAGTCAAGCCAAGTGGAGGAGCCCTTCGTGACAAGTTAGGGCGCTCATCATCGACTTCCAAGTCAAATCAAAATGTATCGAGACCTCGCCACGTCAAGACATCAAAAAGGCGCACATGACAAGGTCTCGATGGGGAAATTTGTAGGCGCGGAAAATTTATTAATGTGCCAAATAAGTAAAATGAATTAATTATTTTGAGTTAATACCAAATTTTAACCTAATTTAATTAATTTGTCCCGATTAAATGAAATGTGGGTCGATTCGGATTTCAAAAGGAGTTATTCATATCACTAAACCCAGAAAGAATCAAACTTGGGCCAAATTCACTAATAAACCCATAAATGGGCCTCTGAATGTCAAAGTCCACCAAAGGGAACTAAAACTCTATAAATAGAGCTATTCCCATTCATTTCAGAGCTGGAGAGAAATCATAATCATAAAATTTCAGAGAGAAGAAGATAGAAAAGTTTTACAAATTCTCTCTGCAAGCAGTCAACAAGCACACCAAAACTGTGCCGCCTGCCCAAGAAATTCAAGTTAAAGCTACAACATTCAAGAGAAAACAAGTCGCAGTGACCCTCTCAAGAATACAAATCGACGCCTCCTACAGAGTGCATACAACCTCTACAGGTGTCATTCAAATACAACGTTCGCGCCTCTACTACAGACAGTGTTTGCGTAATCTACTACGGAATTTAGAATCAGAGGATACATAGAGATTGTACACATAAACATTCTGATATTAATAAAAATTCATTTGTTTCTTATTTTATATTACATTTATTTTGCGATACAAAATTTGTTGTTACACATACTATTACATCCGTTGAATTCCGTCTTCGCTGGCGAATATGGTGACATAACAGATGGTTTTCCAGGCAATATTCAGCAAGTCCCAGACGTCAAGGCTAATGCTCAGATACAAATCGCCGCCATCAATCGGTGAGAGTGTGTTTTGCCTTCATGTCGTCGAAGAGTACGTCGATCGCTCTAGATCTGTCTATTGTGACCAGCGTCGCGTCGTTAGTGAGTCAACTTGCCTGAGTTGACACAATTCTTCTCTCTAAAAAATCAATGCGGGTCACCTCGACCGGGTCAATGAGCACGAATGTTGGCGCCTTGACGACAGTGATCGAATAGAACGGGGATGCCAGTAGTGCGTTAGAGCGAGGCAGATCAGCGGTTGGTGGTAGTAGAAGTTATGAAGTCGGGAGATGATGGGTCAAGAGATTCAAACAGGAGTTTGTGATAGTGTTTTGCCATCAAAAGCGTTCAATTACTCCATAGTTTATTTTTTTTTTTTTTGTCAATCGAAGCGTGGACTTAGTCGCATTACAATAGAGGGGATGGGGGATTCGAACCTGCGACCTATTGTCCACAATACCTCCGTCTTAACCACCAGATTAAGACATATTTGGTATTCCATAGTTTATAAGAAGTGGAAAACGATGAGTATTTAATCTTTGTGATTATGATAGTAAAGTTCAATAGAAATGTAGAAGGGATAGCGTATTTGGTTTTGTATCATCTAATTTTTCCAATCCTAATTTGTTTGATCTTAGTAACAGTTCGCATTTAAAAAAAATACTAATAATAATACTTCGTTGATGTTAAAAAGTTTAATAGAAATACGCATGTATTCTATATTTAAACTGCAAACATAGTTAAGTTATTAAACAAAAATAACACAAATTATAGAATAAGTTGGTTTCATAATGTGAGACATCTAGGTTGTTTGACCAAGTTTACCTAAAAGAGTTTTTACTTTTTAAAATGAGGTTTTTCACAAACTACTTCTTGAAAAAGTTGTGATTGTTTGGCCTAACTTTTGTAAAAATAGTTTTTCCCAATTTGATGTGTTTGGTCTAATTACTTTTATTTGACTTTTTTGATTTTTTTTGTTTACTATATAATTTAGGTCTGCGCCACACATGTCAAACTTTTCACCTTTAAGCGCGTTTTTTCTAATAAAAATTATGTAATGTCATAGTTACAACCGCAATTTTTATAATGTGTAATACTCATAAATCATAATCATGATATTCATAGCCGATGTTATCTCCTCGATTAGAAAGTTGCAATATCAACTTTGCAAGATGATGAAACTTACCTACAAATATAATCAATTAGTCAAACTATAAACAAAATAAATTAAGCATTTATATTGGTGGGTACTTGAACTACAAAACAATTACTACGTACTTAGCCAAAGAAAAATAATTATAAAATAAGACCGTCTTATAGTTTTATACTATGAGATATTACTTTTATAAGCCAAACATTCAATTTTTACATATAAAGGATCATCTCACACTGAAAGACGGTCTTATACATTATTGAAAGGATCGTCTCATACTCTTTTCATCTCAAACCGTAAATTATTTTTCCTTTTTATATACTCCCTCTTATTCACAATAAAATTCCCTATTTCCTTTTCCGTCTATTCACAATAACTTCCCTATTTCCTTTTTTGGTAAGTGTTTGTGTGGTACAAATTTAATTGTATGGTGAGGTAGTGTATTTGTGTGGTTCAAATTTAATTATATGGTGGGGTAGTGAGTTTCCTTAATATTTGTGCCAAAATGAAATGTGAGGTTTATTGTGAATAGGAGGGAGTAATTAATATTGAGCTTATATTTAAAAAAATACCATAAGACAAATCATAAGCAATATACGGAGTACATAGCAATAATCAATGCCACATGACTTAAAGAACGTACAATTAGAAGCAGCCGATTAACAAAAAATAGGCAATAATAAAGTGAAAAATATTATAATTATAGAGTACAAACAATAAAAAATCAAAACAATTGCCCATCTAGTAGAGATTGTGAGAAGTAGAAATAGAAGTAGGTATTTGCAGCTTCTGCTTTAAGTGGCTTTTTTTAAAGTTTTTAACTTTTCAAAAGTAGTTTTACATCCATCTAATTTATAGTGTTTGGCCTAGTTTCTATTTTTTCAGTTGTAAAAGCACTTGTAAAATACTGTTTGAAACCGTCTTATGAAATAATTACTGTAAAATTAATGACTAATGACTAATAATTATTTAATTAATTAATGATTTTAGGAGGTGTGATTTTATTTGGAAGTCAATTTATGACTTAAAAAAATATTATGAGACTATGATTCAACACGATTGTACAAAAAAATGTAAATTTTAAATATATTGTGCCTACACATTCAAAAAATTCAGTTATCCTTTACTTTTCCAACCTCATTAAGGTATAAACTACTTTTTTCTTAACTAATTTTAGTTCAAGACCAAAACATAAGTTAAGTTCCACATCTCAAAATGCGGTCTTAAGTATCTGTGTGATGCTGTCAAAAAAAAAAAAAAAAAAGTATCTGTGTAAAAGGAATACAATCAGTAGTAGTGAAATGAACAACCCCTATGTTTATCTTTTAAAATTTGAAATTCATGTTAATTCAAAAATCTATCTTACGATGAGCTCCTCCATTAACGTTGGAGAGTAGCACATATCAATAATACCAACGAGGGTGACGAACTAACAACAATATCAACGCAAATAGTGAACTAAATATTTGTACGAAAACACGAGTAGTATGAATAAAGTGAAATGAACAATACTATCAGTGGGGTGTAATTGTAAGTAACCATATTAATTGTATAAATAGTAAGAGTAACAATAGTAACATAGAAAGCAATGAATGTGTCTCATTATCAGATTGATAAATTTTATCATAACCATGATTTAAAATATGTAGTGTAAACGATAGATGTATGAATTAGACCAGTTAATACAATTCTACTAGGTAGTATCTCGCGCTTCGCGCGGCCTGTTTTTAAATTTAATTATTATAATTGAAGAAAATAACATAATTTATATAAGACCTTTAATATTTTTACTTATAAATAAAAATAAATTATTCTCAAATTTAATTATTTTAGGTTTATTTTCAATATGTTAAAATAAAATACATACAATTTTAATTAAAACTAATAAGTAATAATTAATTATGTTGATCAACGTTTTATAAATTATTTTGGGACTGATCAAATATCATATTAATTAAAATAAAATTTATTCGAAAATGCAACAGTCAACATTAAGTTCTCAAATTATATCATTTCACAATACGTTAGGTTTCAAATCAATTAATATTTGTTCAAAATAATGTGAATATAATTTTATGAAATTTTTAATTTTCTTATATATAACATGTGATATTTATGTATTAAACATATAGAGTTCAAACTCAACTTATTCAAATGTTTTGATTGTGTTTTGCATCTGTTATGTATCAAACATATCTATCAAAATTGCACCTTTTGTATTTTTAAACAACTATATATATAAATGATGCTTAAAAGTTTACCTGTAAATAAAATAGGTTAAACTTTCTCAAATAATATTTTTTGAGGTTTAACTTCAAAGTATTTAAAATATAACATATAAAATTATTAACTAAAAGTAATACTCCCTTCACACATTTGTTTTCACCTCATTTCTTTAATATATGTGAGGAGTATTATATTGAAATGGGGTGAAAATAGGTGTGTGGAGGGAGTATTTAGCTAGTCATAATCAATATTTATACTTGACGTATACGTATTTTAATTGAAGATATTAAAGAAAAATGTAACGTTTTTTTCTGCTTTTTCATGTCTTCTATACTACTATATTATTTAATAATCATTACTTTTGTTTTGATTATTCAAATGCATTCGCGATCACTGTGTACATACATACTCGTACACATACTTTTGTTATCAATACTTTTGTTATCAATACTTTTGTTATCACACTATTTAAACCTAACAAAATCTCATATGTATTCGATTTTAAGCAATATATTTTTTTCATTATCACATAAAAACTTATCTCTTAGTAGTTTTCTTTTAAGTTACGTTTTTAAGAAATACGACTATTCCAAATATATTTTTCTTAGGATTTAATTGACTCTTCCAAATATATTTTTCTTAGGATTTAATGGTCTAAGTTTTATAACTTTCTCAAAATATCTTTTTACGTAAACATAAAATATTATGAGATACTCACTTTAATCATCTCTACAAATCAAAATATTTCAATAAATATAATGAAAATTATACTCAATTTGAAGCATTTTTCGCAATAAACGTAATTATTTACATTTTAGGATTTTTATCAAAATAACTTTGTAATAAATTTAGAATCAAATCACCGTAATTATGTAATGTAATTTTATAATAAAATTTATTAAGCTATAATTAATATTTTGCTGAGATTTATACAGCATTTATTATGTTTATATTTAATATTCAGCTGTAATTAATACATGTATTTAAAGCTGGGTTGACACGTGGCGCATATATATATATATATATATATATATATATATATATATATATATATATATATATATATATATATATAGAGAGAGAGAGAGAGAGAGAGAGAGAGAGAGATAAGATGTTTAAGAGTTTACGGTAAATAAAATAGGTTGAATTTTCTCAAATATCATTTTTATAAGATAACGTATAAAATATTTAAATAAAAGTAATATCTAGTTAGTCATAACTAATGTTTTGTTCTTGACGTATACATATTTAACTAAAGATATTAAAGAAAAATCTAATGTGTATTTTACTTCTTCATGTTGTTTATATAATAGGGTTTTTCTACATGATACCCTTGTACTTATTCGAATTCTATGTGATACCCCTTGCTTTTCAAAAATAACCGTGGGTACCCCTAAACATGATAAAAACATCTTAAAATACCCAAAATGCTTTAATCCGCCTCTTTAGAATGTTTAATTTATACATTTTTTATTGATTTTTTTGGCAGTAATTTGTCATGTCATTAACATAAACATCGTCTACTCAATTGTAAACATATTTTCTTTACAAAATATAACATATTAAAACGTGATTTTTAGTAGATTGGGTATTTTTAGAACATTTTACTATATTTAGGGATACCACTTGTATTTTCAAAAATATAGGGGTATCACGTAGAATGCGAAGAAACACGGGGTATCACGTAGAAAAACCCTATATAATATTATATTACTTAATAATCATACTTTTCTTTTAATTATTCAAATTCATTCGTGATCACTGTGTACATACATACTCGTTATCACAGTATTTAAACCTCTCAAAATCTCATATGTATTCATTTTGTCGCAATATAATTTTTTCGTTCCCACACTATAAAAACTTACTCCCTCCTATCCATCCTTTTTTTCCCCTTTGAAGTGGGCACGGAGATTAAGGGTGGGAGTATAATATTGATAAATATATGAGTGGGGTTTGGTAATTGGAGAGAGGTATGAATATTTATGATTAAATATTAATAAAGGAGATGAATGGGGTTTGGTTATTGGAGAGAGGTAGGAATAATTAGAATTAAATATTAATAAAGTATATAGTGGGGTTTGATGAGTGGAAATAGGTAAGAGTATAATATTAATAAAAACTTTCTCAAAAAGGAAAGGGGAAGAAAACCTGAATAATCCGTTTTAGGAAATAGGGAAGAAAAGAGTGGATAGGAGGGAGTATATCTTAGTAGTTTTTTTTTTTTTAAGTTTTGTTTTTAATAAATACAATGACTCTTTAAAATATATTTTTCTTAATAAAATTAATGGTCTAAGTTTTATAACTTTCTCAAAATATTTTTTTACGTAAATGTGAAACATTGTAAGATGCTCACTTTAATCATCTCTACATATCAAATTATGTTAATAAATATAATGAAAAGTATACTCGATTGAAAGCATTTTTTGCAATGAACGTTTTTATTTACAATTTAGAATTTTTATCAAAATATTTTTTTTAGTAAATTTAGAATCAAATCAACGTAATTATTTAATATAATTTTATAATAAAATTTATTAAATTATAATTAATATTTAACTGAGATTTATGCTGCATTTATTATGTTTATATTTAATGTTCAGCTGTAATTAATACTCGTATTTAATGCTGGGTTGACACATGTCGCATCCACAGCGTTTCAACCCAGTTTTATATATATATAATACGGAGTATAAAGTAAACTTTAAAAGATAAACATAGCTATGTAAAGCGGGAATGGAGCGGCAAAACCATATACATAAACGAATTAAGTTAATTTAGAACCTTCTACGGGAGCAGTCCAATCAAATAGGGGTCTCAGGAAGTTGAAGCATCTCCAGAGCAAGGAAAGAGCTGTAATTATACGTACCTGTAAAAGTGTAAAGAACTCAAAGGGGACAACGGTATGATGATAAGATAGGATGAGTATTAATTAAAGTATACTCATAATGATTAAATACATAGTGTAACATTCATTTTACAAGTTTAACAAATAAATTTAATTTAGAGAAAATTGTTGATTACAGCCTTATAAAAACCACTTTTTGAAAATTACAGTCTTATATAATATTTTTTGAAAACTACATCCATAATATTACTTCTGATCATAAATTACAACCAAAACATTAACGCCTGCGGGAAATTGATGCCATTTTGAATTTTTGTAACTTAAGTTCATTTTTTAAGACCAAAATACCCTTACCCTCAACCTTTCTAAACCCTTATGTTTATGAGTTTATCCCTAAAATCAGATTTCATAACTCATCTTCGTTCTCTCTAATTCTTCATTTCTTCAACAATATCATCTAATCTAATTCACCCCTTTTATTCAGGTTCTACCCTACTTAATTTAATTGAATTCTAATTCTATTATTTCAATTTTCTCTTAAAATTAATTAGTGTTCATTAATTTATCATCAATTTCCCCAAATTGAAAATAATTAGGGTTCATCACCAATTTTCCCCAAACTAATTTTAGACATAAACCCTAAAATTCAATTCAATCAATTAAAAAACAACAAATTGCGGCGCATTGTTACGGAGCTCCACTGAAAGGCATGTAAAAATACAATAAAACAACAATAAGAGAGTGAAATAGAAAAGGATGAAAAAGCGAGGAGGATTTCTGGGAAAACCAGCAGCGAAGGAGGACTTGGACATTAACGTCTTTCTCCTTTTCATGCCGATTCGACATTATAAGTTAGTATTAGTGAAGCGAAGAGAAAAAGTGAAGAATTGAGAATGGTAAATGGAAAGAGATTGGAAGAATGTTGTGTTGTGAGAGAGATAAATGATAGGTAAAGTGTAAAGATCTGGGTAAGTAGGCAAACAAATAAGCAAGGGTATATCGGTCACTTTTTGATAAAATTTACCGGAAACGTCATCGTGGTGCAATTTTCAAGAAAAGTGATATTATGGATGTATTTTTCAAAAAAAATTATATAAGGCTGTAATTTTCAAAAAGTGGTTTTCATAAGGCTGTAATCAACAATTTTCTCTTTAATTTATAAAAATTTAAAACAATCCCGTCAATTTTCACGGGTCTTACACTAGTTAATCTTATTTATTAAAGGAACAACCACAGAGCTGAGGTGTCGCTCTGTGGTTGAAAGTCAACTTTTCAAAGATCAATTTTTTTTGCTCAATTTATGGAACCCACGTTCTATCATGGATTTAATTTGTTGCACATAAAACAAATTGCCTAGTTCATTATAAAACACAAATTTGCGTACCAAAATAAATAAATTATAAAACACATATTTAGAAATTGAATTAATATACAAATTGATTGAAGAATCGGAAATAATAAAATTTACAAATTTAATATAATTGATTGAAGAATCATAAATAATAAAATTTATATAATTGATTGAATAATCATATAACAACCGACATTTGAATTTGAAACCTATATTATTTTCAAACTTAATTTTCTTAAAAAGAAGAAGAAAAAAAAAAAATAGGCAGACTTAAATCTTCATGTAGTGAGTAAATGTACAAACTTCAAGCTTTCAACAGTGAAAGTAAACGATTTTCCACACGAAATCGCTTCAGAACAAAGTTTTATGGTGATAAATGGAATTAGGGTTAAACTGGAATGAAAAAGAAGGGGGTAAATAAAAGATGCGATGGCTGAAGTTAAGGGAGGTGGAAGGAGGAGGAGAATATGAATGGATAAAGTCAGGGAGATTGAGGAAGATATACATGGAGGTGGATGAGGCGAAGGTGGGTATATAATTAGGGTTAAAGTGAACATGGAATATACGAGATTATGAGGTCAATAGTTTGGGCTGAAGGTCTTAAGTTGGCCGAGTGTGTCGTAGTTCATTTAATATATAATGTACCTTTGTTTTAATCTGTCCTTCCAATGTACAACTTTTTATCGATTTGGTATATTGTATCTTTGTTTTAGAGGTGTTTAAATACGGGCTTGGATCGGATATAGGCGGATTCATGTTTGATTTTTGGCCCACACAGACAAGCGAGTTAATGGGTTTGGAACGGGTTAATGGGTTGGGCCTTTATATTTTTCTTAAAATGCCTTGCCGTACCCGCTTATTTAACGGGCGGGATGAGTCGGGTTTAATGGACGAAACGACCCATGAATAGCTCTACTTTGTCTTAACATTAAAACGGATAAGTAACATCCAATTGAGCATGTAAAACAACTTTTTTTACTTTTCTTGATGCATTTTTCTTTTGACTTATCTTATTATTTAATCCGTCTTAACTCTTAAGCCCAAGACAGATACTCTTAAACAAGAATTTGTGAGCTATGATTGTGCAGATACAATAATCCATCGCAACATTTATCTTCTACAACAACACAAGATTAACTATATAACAATCATGTCCCATTAGACCTGTTAAAAGGGTCGGGTTAAAATACGGTTAAATAAAATACGAATTGGGTTATACGACAGGTCATATTAAGTTAGAATATTTTATTAAAAACAAACTATGTTTGCCGTCTTTTACTTATACCATTTTCTTAGGCGAAAAACTAAGAATATATATATTTTTTTTTTAAATGAATCATATTCAATATTAACTAGTTTTAAACCCGTGCAAAATTGTACGGGTATGTATTTAGGTCGGTATGAATGTTCTTTTAATGAATATTTTAATTTGCATTTCTATTATAATTATAATAGTTGTAAATCCGTGATCTACATGATTAATGTTTACACATCTTTCAAAGACGTGTTGAAATGCAATGATTTAAGCTGAAAAACGTAATATACCATTGTAAATACAATTTGCAAATATAAAAAACTTTACAACCCGAATAAAGGAAAAAAATTTGAGAATCTACTTTTAACATACGCAAATTATTCTAAAAATTGGACATTGATAAAAAAAATTTGAAAATCTACATTAGTAGTCGTATTAGATGTACGCATATCTGAATCACAAATTAGATTTTTCAAGCCTTCTTTTTTTGTGACCCTGGAAAGTGTCACATAAAGCTGACCATGAGTAAACACCGGTCTTGAAAGATAGATGTTGACCTGAGATAAAGACTGACCTTGACTCTTGTTTATCGTCCTCGCAAAACAAACTGTACTTTTTTTCCCAATTTTACTACTACTATCTTCTCTAAAGTGGCTAAAGGTCAATTTTGACCATTAATTATGATGTAGTCATCGAGTTTAGTCCCATATCTTTAGTTAATATATAATGAGTTAGGATATTAGTTTTTGTATGAGAGGTTTACTATATTATGAGAAAGTTTGATCATGTTTAAAAAAAAATCATTTATTAATTAGCACAATAAATAAACAGTTGATGTATTATACAACTGGTTGTATATAGAACTTATTCAATGTAATTGAGCTTTGTTATAAAGTTATCGAGCTCTACTAACAAAATTATCGAGTTAAGATACAAAGTTATTGAGTTTAACAGAATAATTATTAAGCTCAATAACTTTGTAAAATAGCTCAATAACTTGTAAAATAGCTCAACAACTTTGTGTAAGAGCTCAACAACTTTGAGACGGTTGTACAATGCTATTATACAACTGGTTGTAGGATAGTATTTGTGATAAATAAATACTTCCTCTGTTCTTATATGATCTACCCATTTTATTAAAATACTACACTCATATATTTAACAAATGGGTAGATCATATGAGAACGGAGGAAGTAATATTCTTATATAAATGGACCATCTTAAAATGTAATGCCGTCTTAATCTATAACTTGTATAGAAAAGTATGAGAATTACAGCGAGGGAAGGCTAGGAAGTTTGGCCAGGCGGTGTCAATGTGTCATTGGTTGTAATGATATCCCGGTCTTTTAATTTCAACTGATTACTTATTCTTGAGTCTTGACAGTTTAATTATGCAATTTTAGTTTCATAATCCATTATTTTTTTGTTAGTGTTCTAGCAGTTCCAAAATAGCAATTCTCTTTCTCAAAAAATACTCTCTTGGCAATTATCCACTGCTATAGACATAGAAAATAATGAGTCTCTCTTATGACGGGTTTATCCGTTACAAGCTTGTGACGGGTCAACTATTACTCATATGAGTAGAGAAGACAAAAATTAAAGCGCCTAGGAAATCACAAATGATTTATCTTATTTATTCATATGGGTTTTACTTAACCCGTCACAAGCTTGTGACGGATATCAACCTTCTTATAAATGAGAGTGTGCGCATAGAAAATTGGTGGTGGGGTACTTTTCATGAATTGGTTACGTCAGTTTTACACAATTTTTTACTTTTTGTATTTTTTCAATTTGTAAATAGGAAAATTTGTAGGTGACGTGGTTGATTCTCATGCTTCTATTTGCTTTTGTATTAATAGAAGGTAGATATCGTATTTATATTTATTTACTTAGCCTACTTCTATTTATGCGTTTATGAAAAAAAATATTTTATGGACCAATAGCAACATTTTGGGAATGGTTTTTTTTGTTAATCATAGCAACGTTTATGGACGTTTAAACACGTCACTCAAACTAATTTCCATCACATTCACTTGTGATTGCATATCGTCTTTAATGGCCTATTACATTGCAAATACAAATGAAAGTTCGAGATAGTAATTTGTCAATTATTTTTACTTTTTGTTCAAATAGTGTGAATATGATGATTATTCATGCAACTTTTTATTTTATTTTAATAAGATTTATGATGTAACATTATCGTTTAGTTTTTGTTATCATATATTTATATGATAATTTCATGGGTGAGAATATTTAACAGTTTGATTTATATCAATTTAAACGTGCACGGGTCAAAATTTCATTTTAGCCCGTTTCACTAATTTAAAAATTTATACTAAAATATGGACCAAAATTCTCATTTTAAATAAGCACGGGTCAAAATTTCCATTTTGTTTTGTACATTGGTTTCAATAATGAAAAGCGGTCTAACAATTTGAAGAAGCCTGCAACTATTCAAACTTATCAAACCTGTGCAATTTCAATAATTTTATGTTAATTTCATCCAAATAATTTTGTTTCATTTTATACAAAGTCGGGCTTTTTTAAGCACCCGAGTAACAAGTTAGAGTAGAAGTTCAAATTTAGCTAACAAAAGAACATATCATATTACAACAAGTACTCAGCTAATTTACCCTAACGTATCATTTATGCTAATTACAAGTACTGAGCTAATTAACCCTAACATGTCATTTATGCTAATTGCAAAATGAAATTATAATCCTTATCTAAGATCTTAATTAAACATGACTCTTTATAACTCAATTATTACATTTAGAGATCAAAATTGTTAAACAAAAGTAGGGTGATATTACTGCTTTACTTTAAAATTTTATTTCTAAAGATAATTAAATTCAAAAGGAGATAATTAATTAATACAGTATTAATATACAATTTCATCTTGAATTTTTTTTATAGTAACAATTTCTTAAAGAGCATACCCGTGCAATTTGCACGGGTTTAAGACTAGTACTATTAAAGCAAAAGCCACTCCAACAAAAAAAAGCTGATGTGTCATGATGTGATTAATTCACGGTATATTTATACGTACAAGTACTCAATATGAAAACATTAAGATACGGATATATGGTAGTTCGTTTAGTGAATAAACTGCCAACTACGACACGATCTCATTCTCCTTGACTGCCTATCATCATCAGTTATCACTCTTTTCTTTGATCACAAATAAAAAATAAGAATATCAACTATGCGACCTCCAATTTAGGATACACAAATTCTTGTTTCTGACGGCACATATCCGTCATTCTTGAGTGACGGATACCATTTTACCTCACAAAGTACCCACTTTTTCTCTCTCTGCAACACTATTCATGTGGTCCCCTTTCTCCACTAACCCATTTTGTTACCATTTTAACTCACAAAATATCCGCCACAAATGGTAACCCGTCACAAGGGAGACCAATTGCAGGGAAAATGTGTACAATCCGACCCCTGAATTCCACCGAGAACGGAGCCTCTTGGGTAATGCTACACGGGAGGTCGGAGGGTATAAATTGAAGGAAATGCATATCCCTCTCAAACTCTCCTCGTTTCTGATGCTAATATTGATCAAGTACGATATTATGAAGCTTCATATTACGCCAGTAAATTTTAATCGAAGTTGCTTCCCACGAAAAAATTAAAGTCTCATGAATCAAGATTAAAAAGAATCTCATTATTCATAAAACAACAATTGCCGCAAAATAATGTTGTCATGCCCAAGATGGCACAACTCCATGAACAAACACCGTTCATACTTCATAGATAAAGTCCGATATTTTGAAGCTCCATATTAAGCCAGTAAATTTTTAACAAAGTTGCTTCCCACAGAAACAATTGAAGTTTCATGAATCAGGATTCAAGAACCTCATTTTAATAAAACAATCATCGCCGGAAAACAATGATGTCATCCCAAGATGGCATGAACAAACACCGTTCATAGATAGCCAAACACCTAGACAAGCCCATATCAAGTATTCCTCCGGAACTTAAATAATCAACTTCCTAGCTAGACTTCAAAGAAATTACTAACACCAACTCTTCTACCTACTTCCGGAGAACATACTCAGCCAAAGTTTGTCGAAAATGCAGAAAAGAACCCGCCTACTTCCTACTAAAACTCTCTTTACTTGGGGAAAAACCCACTTCTACATGGGGCCTCCCCCTTGACGACCCCCTCTACCACCACGTTCTGGTGAAGATATCCATTGCCATTACCTCTTCCATGGGGTGGACCTTCTATACTGCGCTTCCCATAATCGTTTCTTGCATAGCCACGGCCATTGGAATAGTTGCCCCGTCGGTAACCATTATTGCGATAGCCACCACGTCCCGCGGTATAATCATCAACTGAATTCATTTACAGATAAGAAATTGAGGGAAATACATAAATGTGCTAAATTTCAGTGACACTACCATTTAGAACGAAGTAGGACAATTTTCAGACAACGGATGAATAAAGGTGTAGTATAAGAGTACTTGCCTCGAGCATCTGTTTTTTTCTCCTCAATCTGAAACTCTCTATCACCAATTTGGATTGTCCCCATCTGAACAATAGGAACAAGGATGCTAAAGAACCGTTGTGTATAGATTGACAGATCACTAAATTGTTATATATATAAGATATGATAAACCCAGTAGAAATAAGCTCAAATATACTCTATATAACTTGTGTTTTTTAATTTTATTATGATAACCTGATATTTTATGAAGTAAAGAGGATCCATGTATAAAAAGGACCTGTCTACAGAAGAGTTGCCAGTCACACACACAAGCACAAGACAACATTCTTCCTATCTAGGCTGCAACACCTATAAGGTATGGAAGTTTACTGCGACCATATACTATGCTGATATTGGCCTAATATATAGCGAAATCACCAAGATCATTCACATCAAGTCTCAAACTGAGATCATCTTTTAGAATATAGACTAAGATCAGGCTGCATTTCTAGCGAAACAACCGAGATCAGGAGGTGACAGCCGATTCCAAGTCAAACATGAAGATGTGTTATGTTACCTCATAATCAGCTTCGTAGACCAAGGCCTAGCGACACCGACTAAAGTAAATTTTTTTATAGAGTATCAATCAAGAGTGAGTTATAATGAAGATGTGCACAAATTCAAGGTCATGGCTGCAAATAACTCAGCGCAGCTAGCCATCAATGCAATGGATGTTTAAAAGAAACTAGTGACAGTAATATAGACTCCAGGGAACATTTTTGATTAAAAGGTTAAGTTGCCAGTAACAGGTTTTTGTACGCGAAATGTAAAAAAAGAGTAAATTGAAATTCATACTTTAAGACTTTAAGTGCATTCTCTCGAGCGCTAGCATCCTCGTACTCAACAAAACCAAAAACATAACCCTGACATCAATGAAAGGTAACAGAGTTCTAAATCGGGTATAATGAAAGGTAAAAGAGCTATTAGAATTAAAATTAGATACAGATATTTTTTAGTGTAGCGTGTACCTTATTCGATCGCACTTGAATGCCATTCTTCTTTATGCACCCAAACTTTTTGAATTCTTGTTCAACAAGTTTGGGTGTGGCATCGTAAGGCAAGTGTCCGATGTATATGGAATAGCCCTTACCTACGAAATGTCCAAAAAAATTGACATATATATAAGTGAAACAAATAACATTATTATAGGCACAAAATTTATTATGAGATAGTCTTACACATGAGATAACCCACTAGCTATAGATTTAAATGAGAAAATCACAATTATTTAGGCTGGATCTCACGTGACGCCATTTCATATGACACTAAAGGGGCGTTTGGCTCAAATTCAATAAGTCGGAATGGATTGGAATAGAATGAGATACCATGGGGGAATGGATTTAGAACCCCATACATATTAATTCTTGTTTGGTCACTCAATTTTTATGGAGGGGGGAATGGAGTTTGAAACTTGACAGGGGAGGTGGGTATGAGATTCCAAGGGGTTGGGGTGGAATTAGAATCCATTAGGTTTCTAACTCCATTCCAAAATGCCCCAATCAAATACCGCCTAATTGTAACATTGGATATCTTCTTGGCAACTTCCCATGTAAAGTTTGAATTATACACACAATATAAAATGAAAATGAAAGTATGATTGGAGTACCTGCCACATAGCCATTACTACTTGCATGACCATTGCCACTGGCATTGCTATTGTTGCCATTGGCGGCAGAAAATTCAGTGGCAGCAGTAGAAGTAGCTACTGTAGCCAGAGTTGCTGCCTGAATCTGTTGTTCGACAGGACGCACAGATTTGGAGGCTATGTTTCGTTTAACAGGTTTCGCAAGTGCGCGGTCCGGTAATACACTGGTACCTTCTTTACCATTCATAAGCTGGAGAGAAGAGCCATGAAAACAATAAATTCACTAATGATCAAGTAAAGCATCAGTCTTATAAACACTAATTTCCACAAGAAACTCTCTCATGATAAACTCAGAATGGGGCTGGCAGCATGGCACAAATTATGAGATATTTATCTGTCTATTTCAAGCTTTAGATATTTAGTGGGTATGTGGGAGAAAATTTTAGTTAGATGATTCGTACCACATAATAATAATAATATGAATTCGTCTCTCAAAAGTTTCACAGTAAGTTAAATCCCTGCACACATGAACTTACAAGTGACGCATATGACTTCTTAGGAGCATCCACATTGCCATTGGATGAAGCCTTCACATCCGGTTGAACATTGTGACTAGAATCAGTAGAGGACTGAGGAACAACCTTTCCCATAAAAGATGATTTCTGTTGATTTACAGGAACTTCAGTTGTTTCTTCTATGTCCTCCACCAAGCCAGTATGGTTTCCAAGAGAATCATCTGGGATTTCAGCCATCTCTGCAAAAAAGAACACAAAAAAGATTGTGACAAATTCACAATTAGACTAGGTAATTCAATGAAGTTCAGGAAGGCAAATGAAGCTTACCTTCAAGAAGAGCAACGGCACTCATGAGAGAGATTGGTGCTGCGGGGGCAATTTTGTTACAGTGCTCTTCCACCGAATCCTTGACAGGGATTTCGTCAACAAACCTGAAAGTATTATTTAGTACAAAGTAGCCACTGTCTTGAGGAGCTAAAAAGAATGACTCGGTGAACTTCCTTCTCACGTTGTCCTGTCCAGTTAAGCAACCGGTCACTAGGACAGTTACCCCATTCTCATAAGAAGCTTGCGTGTCTGCTGTCAGTATGTCAACATTGTAATTTGCGCAGTCTAATGAGTGTATTAGGTCCTTGATCTTCTGCATGAAGACAGATGAATTCTAGTACTCAACGAATCCACAAAAAGTAAACATGGAAACAATGTTAACACGGAAAAAAAAAATCATTCTGGCAAAGCACCTCTATATTTCTATGATAGAACATTCCAAAGACAAGCATGGATCGGACTATAGCTCATATTAAAACATGAAGACAATTGATTTGACCAGGTGCAATAGATAGTAGTAAGATGCTAATTCAAACCTAGCAATGCGATTAAATAGTGTAAGACAGCAGCCTAGGTTGTTTAAAACTACACAAGTCCCGTATGAGACAAAATATTTTTTTTATTCCTCATATGAATATGAGGTCTATAGTTTGGTCACACATGTAAGTCTGCTTCACGCAAGGTTGTGTGTTAAAACTACTGATAGTTTCATACTATGTATTTATCGTCAAGGAGAAGCCTTTACTCCATTCATGATCATACAAGTTCAGAAACAAAAAATGATGGGGCACATCACATTTGTCCAAGATGAGCCACACTACAGAGCAGGCCCTATACAGAATAAGTCCAATAGGTAATGATATCACGACAAACGGTCTACCCAGACCGTAGAGGGCGGCCTTCGACTGCCCATAGTTCAATAAGAGAAGAGCCAATGATCGGTCCCAAAAGGTAGATTCTATTCATATATTATCTACACTTTCTATCTAAAAAAAATAATCCCAAAAGGATTCTTACTATTCTCGAGCAAGCCACCTACTTTAGCGCTTCCTCGAAACACACTGTTGAGACCAAATTTGTTACGTTTATGCAGGCATAGTTGACCAATTAAAATCAATTCTAGTTGATATCCAAAATGACCGAGGAGTCAGGTGATTGTGTCATAAGTGAAAACATATTCACATTACTAATCAAATCAAATAATATCTTAAAACTGTCAAAAAAAAAGTTCAAGCATAACCTACAACATGTCGGTGATTGATCTTGACACTAAACACACATTTCAAATTTATTAAGTCATGTGAATGCAATGCTCGTAGTACAAAGCTATAAACAATCCGCAATATGTCTGTCATCAAAGACTTACATCCATGGATGTAGCAGTCACCAGTTTGCCAGTGGGACCCGGGCGGCTCATCGTGCTCTGATCATTATAAAATCAATAGACGAGCTCGAGTTAATGGTGCAATATATGGTAAAATTGAGACACAAAGGCACGTCTTATCGCTTCAGCACTGATCTCTGGAGAAGTGGCATCTGCTTGAGTTGCCATCTCTGACACAATTGAATGTAAGAGTCTTGAATTAATATGCTTGTGTAAAACCGCCTTACACAAGTATTACTGAATTAACATGGGAAAAGCGAAAAACTCCAGATTCAAACCCTTAAAACACAATATTTTAACAAGCAAAAGCGAGAAATAGATCAAAATTTAAACATTAAATTGACGGATACATAAAAATAAACCCATTAATCAACAAATCAGGGCTTTTATAATAGAGAGTAATAGAGACCATTTGAAAACCCCCCAAATAATCCCACCGCTTAAAAGAAAACCCCCAAAAAATCCCACATCTTCCCAGGGCCTCCTACCGCCTACCGCCTCTCTCGCCGGTGTCCTCTCCGCTCCCCATCAGGTCGCCGGCGAGCGCGATTCCACCTTCTCCATCATCCTCCTTGATCGGATTCTATTCTCGTTAGTCTCCTCCTCAGTGCTCGGAGTATAAATCCTATCATTCACTATAAATTCCTGAGCCCAGTGGCCATTTCAGTTGCAAGAAGGCGTTTCTTTTACGGTAGGACCGTTTTTGAAAAAGTTGCGGTTGTTTGGCCTAACTTTTACTTTCTAGAATGAGTTTTTTCATAAACTACTTTTTGAAAAAGTTGCGGTTGTTTGGCCTAACTTTTGTAAAAGTAGTTTCTTAACAAATTGATATATTTGGCCTACTACTGCTTTTTTGTTTTTTTTTTTTGTTTCCATAATCCTAAGAGTTTTTGGGAGAAGTAGAATGCGAAGATCAATTTCTTTGCTTCGTTTCTAGTAGCTTTTTATTAACTTCTGACTTTTCAAAAGTAGTTTTTTATCTCCTTAAATTATAGTGTTTGGCCCAACTTCTACTTTTACAATTAGAAAGTTTGGCCAAACACCCCCAGTTTTGTTGTTTCTGATGTTTTATGGTTTCAAACCAGAGTTGTGTTCTTCTTGCTTTAGAATCCGTCTCAGTTTCATTAAAGCTCTTTTTCAATGGATTATATGTCGCTTCTCGTTAATCTTGGTGAATTTTTTTTTTTTTTTTTTTTTTTTTGAAAAAAACACCCCAAAAGGTATTAATTCATTAACGATAAATCATAATCCGCTGCCGAGTTTGCACACGGAGGTAACATAGTTGACCACATCGTTTTACCGACTGTTCTAGGAACGATATGAGCTAATGCATGAGCTACAGAGTTATTAATACGACTAGTATGAGACCAAACTACCGACTGAAAACTATTACAAAGCAATAAAATATCATCAACTAAAAGCGAAAAGGAGCTTCCCCCGCTGCGTTTGTCCTTGAGTGCATCTATGACTTGAAGACAATCGCTCTCCACCACCACTTGTCGGATGCCCCTCGTCTTAGCCTCCTCCAATCCATCGTGAACCGTCATCGCTTCTGCAAACTTGGGGTCCCATTCCTCATCTCGAACCACCGTTAAATCCCACATCACTACCCCTCGATCATGTCGACATACCACCCCCGAACTCACCCCTTCTCCTTCCTTGACCCCCGCATCCACATTGATTTTGACGTAACCACCCATAGCCGGCCTCCAACCCTCGTTCTTTTGCTCCCTTCTATCCACCCCCTGCCTGCCCACCCTACCTTGCCCCTCAATTTCACCGGAAGCAATCTCAGCTAGAATATCTCGCGTGCGTTGAACAATATGTGCCGGGTCCAACACTTCCTTGTCAAAAATCATTTTGTTTCTGTGCTCCCAAATAGCCCAGCACCCAACCATGCACTTCCCATACTCCCCTACCTCCAAACCCCTCCATAAACACTCCACCCATTCACGCACTCCCCCCGCACACTCCGCTCCATCCTCACCATCATTCCAGTCCACCCCCAACGCATCCCACACCCATTTAGCCACACCGCAATCTCGAAAAAGATGTAAACAAGACTCGGGATTAGACGAACAAAAATAACAAGGGGTAAGAGACTCACCTCGCACTCGAGTTACGATGTTTTCCAATGTAGCCAAAGCTCCACTACACAGTTGCCAGAATAATAATTTGATGCGAGGCCAAACCCAAACTTTCCACAACCGATTCCAAAGCCACCGCTCCTTCTCCCAGTTCGACGGACCACCCGACTCATATAAGTCCCCGATAATACTCGCATAAGCCGTCTTCACCGAGTATTCCCCTTCTCTATCCAAGCACCAGTACCACGAATCCTTCGGCTCATTGGGGCTAAGGCGAATATTAAGGATCCTCTTAACTTCAAACGGGAGAAACAACTGATTTACATCGTCACATTCCACCCCCTACCATGCGGCTCAATCAGATCCGCCACCATTATCAGCTTATTACCCGGTCCACAAGGTGAAATAACCTTCCCACTATTCGATCCCACCACCCAGGCATGCCCCCACACGCTTGTATCCGTCCCGTCACCAATTCGTCTATGTAGCCCCCACTCCAAGACACTCCGGGCACCCATCACACTCCTCCATGTGTAGCTTGGCCTATACCCCATCCCCGCACTCATAAAATCTCCGGTATGATAGTAGCGAGCCTTCATGACTCGAGCCCACAAACAGCCCGGGTCCAAGATGAGCCGCCAAGCTTGCTTTCCTAGGAGTGCATCATTGAACAGCTCAAAGTCGCGGAAGCCCATCCCCCCTTCACATTTCGGCCTGCAAAGTTGCTTCCATGAGACCCACGAGATACCTCTCTTCCCTTCTCCATGCCCCCACCAAAACCGAGAGACCATTGACCGGAGCTCGTTAAAAAAATTCGCCGGGATTTTGAATACACTCATCACATAGGTAGGGAGTGAATTGGCAACAGCCTTTATAAGAACCTCCCTACCACCCCTAGACAATGTTTTCCCACGCCAACCTTGTAACCTTTTACTCAACTTTTCACGAATGATATCAGTGAGAACTTTTTTGGATCTCCCGACAATCGTAGGCAAGCCTAAATAACTCTCCTGGACCTCCACCTCGCTCACACCCAACTTACCCACAACCCCGTCTCGTCTCGCACGTGGAACCCTTCTGCTAAATGACACCGTGGTCTTATCCAAGCTGACTAGTTGCCCCGACGCAGCTTCGTATCTCCTCAAAATATTACTCACCACCTCCGCTTCATCCTCCGTTGCTTTCACAAAGAAGATGCTGTCATCCGCAAAGAATAAATGAGAGATAGTAGGAGCTGTAGCTGCTACCCGCAGCCCATGTAGAGAGCCGTGTTCAATAACCCGTCGCATAAGATTAGATAATGCCTCCGCGCACAGAATAAACAGGTATGGGGACAAGGGATCCCCTTGGCGTAAACCACGCTCAGGCCGAAACCCCTCCGTCTAAACTCCATTGATGAGAACCGAAAAAGAGACAGATGAAACACATCTCATAACCCAACTAATCCACCCGTGGTCAAAACCCATCACCTCCAGAACCCGTCTCAGAAACCGCCAGTCGACCATATCATAAGTCTTAGCCATATCAAGCTTAATCGCCATGTGCCCCTCAGCTTGTCTTGAACTCTTCATATGATGAAACATCTCAAAAGCAATGAGTACATTATCCGTGATAAGACGGCCAGGGGTAAAAGCACTTTGATTTTCGGACACAATTTCACCCAGAAAAATTTTGAGACGGTTTGCTAGAACTTTTGAGACTAGCTTGTACACCACATTACACAAACTGATAGGTCGAAAATCTCGAATTTTATCCGGCGCTTTCTTTTTAGGGATTAGAACGATATTAGTCCCATTAAAATCGCCTGGATCCAATTCTCCTCTTAAAATTCCCAAAACCGTGGCAATCACATCCGGCCCAATAATATGCCAAAAAGATTGGAAAAATAAAGCATTCATACCATCCGGTCCCGACGCTTTTAAAGGATGCAATTGATTCAAAGCTTCGACCACTTTTTCTTCGAGGTATTCTTGTCTCAAAATCAGGTTCATACGCTCCAAAACCCGTCCCTCCAGCCCTACTAACACATCATCAAATTCACAACATCAAGTATGAAAAAAAACCCCAGTTTTCCAATTGAAATTATGCAACTAACACACAAAAACCCTCAAATTTTACAAATAAGCATACTCACTATGAAATTATGGTATCAAATTAAGAAATACAAAAACTAAAAAGCTTAAAAAATAAAGAAATGGAAGATGAGTTAAAGACGAAAGATGGGTCAGCAATGGTGCAAGCTAGAGGAATTTGATGGAGAAGGTAAAAAGATAGTAAATGTGGGTAATTTAGGTTAAAATGATGAGAGTGAGAGTTAGAATGAGTTAATGTCAGGGTAGTATTAAGTAAGGGCATAATAGTCATTAGACATTAAGAGTAGTATGCTCAGGTGACTAAAATGTTATTTAGTCCCATTTTCCGTCAATTTAATAGTAGGATGAAGTTAGTTGTAGGGTTGTAGGCAGTAAGTTGCATAATTAGTTATATTAGGTAGTAATTTAAAAAAAATTTGACTTTAATAGGTAGTAATATGCAAATCAGCCTAAAATTAATGATAATAGTGAATTTAACTATAAAAATAGCGGGAATAGTCAAAGATACAACAGTAAGCGAAGTAGTAGTGAACGTAATAGTATTAACAAGGGAGATGTCGTGGAAGTAATAATATCAACAACGGGAGAATAAGTGAATGTGTCATAATTTGTTGATAAATTTGGCATCTCATCGTAATTTCAAGATATAGCATAGAACAATATATTATAATCATAAATGTATGTTTTTTAAAAATCTAACGCAATTATATTTTATACAAAATAAAATTTAAATAGTAAATAGAGGTAGCCCGGGCAGCAAACCTAGTTAAATGTAAACTACATGTACAGATAATAATTACTATAAGTAAATATAATATTTTCTTCAATTTTTTTGTAGTACATTTAACTAACTAAGCAAATACATTACATTGAATTTAAACTAAAAGTATATATTTAATAGTTATTATAGGTAAATATTATTTTAACTCGGATTTTACATATACATATAACAAAAGATTTACAAATTTAACAAAGAGATGAATGCGTCACAATGGTAATAGCAAGTGGACCTAGATAAGGAGGTCATGGGTTCGAGTCTCTTTAATAACATTTCAAGTTTTGACCTAATGATTTAATTAGAGTAACTTAACAAGTTAACCATGTAACACCCCCATACTCCAAGTGCCTTACCAGGACCACTCAGGTATAAGGATGCCACCATCTCGGTTACCCGAGGCATGATATTCATAAGACAATAACGAAACAACTTTAAATGATATAACTTTAGTGAAAAGTACAACTGAAGCCAAATCCCAAAATACGGGTACAAGTCCTCAAACCAACTGTATAATCAATTAAAAGTAAAGTTTATAAAACTACGAAGCTACATCGGAAGACTTCTATCGTCAGACGGTGGCACATCCCAGCTATCCCAGTACTCAACTCAAACCTGCTCAATTACTGCTCACCATCCCCGAATGGATCACCGCAGGTTTTACAAAACAACAACCGGGGTCAGTACTAATCACACAACTTATATATATATATATCAACAATAAGACAAACATGTAGCTTACACCGTCACACACACACAATCACACCAGTCCCATCAATCTCAATCACCGACTGTCCACTGGACCAGCCCTGCCAGTGGGGGACCGCAGCCGTACCCACCTAATCCCCGCTCCTCATATTGAGCGATAACCCTGTCCATTAATGTGCACATCCCCTTCCGTGGCGGGTTCCACGAAGGGCGAAACTAGGGCGTGAAGCCACTCCCGCAAGTGACTCCACTCAGCCGAGAACGCATCTCGAGAACCATAGACAAACAATCACAATCACAACCGTCACAATACAATTACGATATTAATCAAACAATAAATCTCAACACATCAACAATCATCTCATTATGGGACTAATACGAGTAGGAAATCCTACCCGGAAAGCACAACAATCGACGGTCTCTACAAATTTGTATCAAAAAGCCTCTTCTACAAAACCTGCTCCTATCATACAAACATATAACACTACCAAATCATAATCTACACAAAACCCCCAAATCCCCATATTAGGGTTTAAACAACTTAAAGGAAATACTATACAAATGGTACATAGGTCTTACCCTCGACGCAAGGATCTCAACGGTATAACGAACGGTGAAATCCGACCTTCCAAACTCCGGGATTTGCTAGCAATGCGATTAAAGTGAAGAACGTAATTTGCTTTCTCTCTTGACAGTAATTTAAGTTTTGAAAAGTGTTTAAGAACAATGACGGAAAAGCTTAAATACTTTAATCGCATAATTAACAAAACCCGAGAAATAACTCCCCGTAAACCGGCTACTCGATCGAGTAGCTAAGGTACTCGATCGAGTGCCCCCTTACTCGATCGAGTATCCTAGTTACTCGATCGAGTACCCAACAGGTCAGAAACTATTTTAAAACGCAACTCACCCTTACTCGACAGAGTAAGGCCTACTCGATAGAGTACCCAGAGACTCATAAATACGGAGTATTACAGTCTTCCCTCCTTAAAAAGAACTTCGTCCCCGAAGTTCAACCCATACTCAAAAACAAACATACTAACTCGATCAAGACACAACAACGTGACTAAGAACTCTAAACAAAACTCCAACCCAAACATGAACTCGTAACACCAACTCCGCTAACTATTCCTACCTCCGCAACATGGCTCACGATATCGTATCAACTCCATTATATCTCTCTCAACACTAACTCCATACACTACCAACTAGCTCTGTAATATATCATCCAGAGCCAATCCAATATCAAAATACCCATAACATCAAACGGAATGTTACATTCTACCACCCTTAAAAGGAACTTCGTCCTCGAAGTTTACTCAGACTCATAACATATCCTCCAACTGTCAACACTATATAAAATATTCTCACACTCGGAAGCATCACACTACTACAAGCACGGCCATGGCCTTTTATAAGTATCATCCACAAAACAAATCCCTCCTTTTCGCTACGCTAACACTCTACTTCCAATTATATTACAACATAGACCACCATGAAACTCTCTTTTATCGCATCCTACTCCTCTTAAGACAAATGTTATGTTCTCGTAACTCACTAATACTAAATCCTTAGCTATATCATCTCATTATCCTCATCACCACCGCATGTCAAAGATAACCACCTATAATCTAAACACTCGTCATGCATATATCCAAGGCTCTCTTACTTAAACATTTCTCATACCTCAACTCATTCGGCACACCACCTAACCTATACCATAAAACTCGTAGCAAAAACACCATACTAATTCCCCATTATTACTGCAAAACAACATACCTCTCTATGTAAAGCACCTATCTCCCAAAAGCATAACTCACGATCGACACTCGTTACGTACACTCACACTAGATCCTCAAGTTCTTTCCTTCATTACCGCAAAACTCATACACAACTTAACATGACACTAATACCCAACACTCTACACTCACTGTCCCAAAAACTGATTATGAACCACGTGCAGCTTCTAGATCAGTATAACACATGTTCCACTTGTCACTTACCATGACTATGTCTAACGCCTCATCTTAAAAACAAGGTCAAAAGTACCGTAACAACTTATGACAACTGTGTCCCATCAACAGAATGTCACTATAACATGCCAACAACGAAAACATATACAACTCTCTTTCATATCATACTCGCCCTCATTCCAAAACTTAATCGGTAAGAAACATCGATAACAAAACAACTGTCTATCTGTACAAACTGAAACTCACAGGAAGCAACATCAAACAAAACAACAATCTATGTATGACTGGTATGTACTTTCGAAACTCGAATCACAATCATCCCGCGTACTCCACCACAACCGGTGACGGCATCACAACACCGCCACCAACAGCCACACCGCAGTGCGAAAATACCCGCATCACAACACTAAATATCGTGCCCGGATCACCACCCGAGGCACCACAACCACATCGATAGTCATCACAACTGCATACAACTCCCATAAATACTGACTCGGAATAACTTCTCAGACAAGAAAAACTTACTCAAATCCACTTTACTAAATCATAACACAACATATTTTATGAATTAAACAGATAATAACCTCGTGAATATCAACCCCTTACCATATCACAGATTGACATGTATCATGAATACATACAAGTATAGCCAGTCATGCCATATCACTCAAATTATTACCTTTTTGAATATCATTCAATTAGATCAGCGTACTCAACATGCATTACAGAACATTCAAATAACAACTTTATGATAATCACACCATACCACGTCTTGTGAGGTCAAAACCTCACACAAACATTTATATATCACAGACCCGTAATCACATCCAACCAGTCAATTCTGATCACGTAAGTTACCACTCAACAAAGCTTACCTGTCGCCCGAGCTTAACTCATATGCCCCTCATCACATTCTTCCATTCGCATAACCAGCACCTTCTGCCACACATAACTATACAGCTAACACTCACTATGAGAAACCGCCTCCTAAGACTATGTCTTATACTTCCTCACAACCATACCTATCAATTCAATCTCTACAAAATCAGCCTCTGTAGAATTGCCATCTTTCCTATTTATCATTAACCTTAACCACTAGCGACAACACCTCCACACAACTACCGTTCGTACATCAAACTTCTTACACTCATCTCTAAACATCACCGTTTCTTCCCTATCTTTGGTTATCATCCCCAATAACGAGCATCAAATCCATCAACAAAATTACCTCAACATTATTTCCAATACTATCCTTAATTGTATCATCATCTAACTCTCCACCAAAATCTCATATCCTGCAGATATTCTACCAACTTCTTACTTTCCTTAATTCCTCAAAACTCAAGACTAATCTTGTTGTTCCGAAGCTTCTGTATAATCATTAATTCAATTCCTCATGATATTATCATGCATCTTGACGATTCCTTACTTTTATATCACATAACTCCGGTGAACATTTTCTTAGTTTTACTCCCCTCATGCTTTTCTTTTTACACTCGACTAAAGCAATTGACCATTCAACTCTTTATTACTTCTTCCTAACTTTTTAGTGCTCCGATCACCTTCTCATTGCTCCAAAATTCCAATCCCATTATTTCTTATCGATATTATCTCACTCTTCCTTACCATGGGTCCCCTCTCATCACTCCACTCACTTACACTTGTCGTTAGTTTGTCCATAAAAATCAACATTTAAAGTTCAAACAATTACATCTCTAGAAATCAATTTTTTTTTTACCGTTAATTGCCCAAGGAAATCACACATTAGTTTCGTCTCTCGATAACACAAATTTCGAAACTCAGTCACTATCTGCAAATCCACGTCGCGACATGTCTCCATTAAGTTCACTATATACCACTCTTCTCAATTCCTCTAAAACGACCTTTCATTACATATATTCTTACTCAACACTATTTCTAACCATCTCCTTCCATAATTCGTTATACATCTCAGGTTGTTACTATCCATATCCTTTCTTTCAATCTTTTCATTCTCAGGTTCCTTAAACTTACATCACTCTTTGCCCACATTCACTTACTCTTACATTACTCAACACACAATCATATCACTCATCCCGTCTCACAAAACATGCTCTATGCCTCAATTAAGCCATACCAATCTCCCTTTTCTTTTTCCACTATCTATCACAACACATAGAACTCATGTCCTTCCACCGAACTCCTACTCACCACAGGTGCCACTCACTACACCATAAGATTGGGTAACTTACGCATCAGGATCAACATACATGTAAAACGGTGCATAAAGCAGCAAAATAATACCTTTGAATTAAACACAATATGCAACGAATGTCAAAATATAAGCATATGACCTAAAACAGGGGTCACTAGATCGAGTACAGGCCACTCGATCGAGTAAGTGACTTACTCGATCGAGTAGGTGAAGATCAGAAGCACGAAAAACAAATTACCAGGGCCACTCGATCGAGTAACTTACGTACTCGATCGAGTTCCCCCCTACTCGATCGAGTACCAAGGCTACTCGATCGAGTACATACGCATTTCTCAGCACTGTCCAGTTTTCGTAAAACAGTCATAACTCACTCATTTCTTGGTCGTTTTGCGCGTGTGACCTATAGTTAGAATCGTAAAAAAACAAGCTATCACCTCCAATTGGAATCACATCAAAATCATTTATGTATCTAAAGTTATAACAGGTTAAAGACAACTTTGCTGTAATTAGACGACATAACTATTTGATTTTTACTTCCAAACAGCTTAAACAACAACCAAGCAAACAAAACCAGTCCAAAACTCATAAAACCAGTATTCATAATCATATGTTACTATTTTCAAAAGTCAAGCAACAACATTCATCATGCACATAGATTATTTAACTTATCAATCACGATTTACCCACATGCTTTTATATTATAACTTTACGTACACAATAACATAATATACGACATAAAATCCCCTATTCACATGTTACTAACATTGCAACATTATATAATCCATTACCCACATAAACATGCTCCACACACATGAATTTCATATTCTTATGCAATTACTTACTTAATCTCTTCCAACCAATTCATCCATTACAGCTACACACTTCTTACAACATATACACATGAACAATCGTGGACAAGTACATAAACTTATCATACAACTCTATGTAAACAAAATATACGTATACTACACAACATTCTATTCACATGTTATTATTATGTCACATTATGAATCATCCATCCCGCAACATCATTACTCATCACATATCATCACATATGAACTACTTCCTTTTTCTACCACATCATTCATCATTCTCATATACTTTTCCTACGATTCAAAACAACATTGTAAACCAACTATCATGCTTTCAATCAATAGCTTACGAAATCACATCATCACCATCTTTTCTACACATTCCCCATTCTCCACATATATACATCCACTGATTCATGCCACACATCACCATATAAGTACACAATTCACAAGATAAACACATAGCGATCCCGACTCATATCCCATGGTGACCGGTTCAAAATTGTAGGGCGAGTTCGCGACTTTAGGACGTCTCCCAAGCCTTTGCATTAGCTCCTACAACCTTTACCCCGGGTTCATTTTAATTGACTCCCTATATTCATTAAATTCATTGGTTACAGGTTTTAGGATCGTCGCTCTGATATCATTTGTAACACCCCCATACTCCAAGTGCCTTACCCGGACCACTCAGGTATAAGGATGCCACCATCTCGGTTACCCGAGGCATGATATTCATAAGACAATAACGAAACAACTTTAAATGATATAACTTTAATGAAAAGTACAACTGAAGCCAAATCCCAAAATACGGGTACAAGTCCTCAAACCAACTGTATAATCAACTAAAAGTAAAGTTTATAAAACTACGAAGCTACGGGAAGACTTCTATCGTCGAGGACGGTGGCACATCCCAGCTATCCCGATACTCAACTCAAACCTGCTCAATTACTGCTCACCATCCCCGAATGGATCACCGCAGGTTTTACAAAACAACAACCGGGGTCAGTACTAATCACACAACTTATATATATATATATATCAACAATAAGACAAACAGACAGCTTACACTGTCACACACACACACACACACACACAATCACACCAGTCCCATCAATCTCAATCACTGACTGTCCACTGGACCAGCCCTGCCAGTGGGGGACCGCAGCCGTACCCATCTAATTCCCGCTCCTCATATTGAGCGATAACCCTGTCCATTAATGTGCACATCTCCTTCCGTGGCGGGTTCCACGAAGGGCGAAACTAGGGCGTGAAGCCACTCCCGCAAGTGACTCCACTCAGCCGAGAACGCATCTCGAGAACCATAGACAAACAATCACAATCACAACCGTCACAATACAATTACGATATTAATCAAACAATAAATCTCAACACATCAACAATCATCGATTATGGGACTAATACGAGTAGGAAATCCTACCCGGAAAGCACAACAATCGGACGGTCTCTACAAAATTTGTATCAAAAAGCCTCTTCTACAAAACCTCCTCCTATCATACAAACATATAACACTACCAAATTACAATCTACACAAAACCCCCAAATCCCCATATTAGGGTTTAAACAACTTAAAGGAAATAGTATACAAATGGTACATAGGTCTTACCCTCGACGCAAGGATCTCAACGGTATAACGAACGGTGAAATCCGACCTTCCAAACTCCGGGATTTGCTAACAATGCGATTAAAGTGAAGAACGTAATTTGCTTTCTCTCTTGACAGTAATTTAGGTTTTGAAAAGTGTTTAAGAACAATGACGGAAAAGCTTAAATACTTTAATCGCATAATTAACAAAACCCGAGAAATAACTCCCCGTAAACCGGCTACTCGATCGAGTAGCTAAGGTACTCGATCGAGTGCCCCCTTACTCGATCGAGTATCCTAGTTACTCGATCGAGTACCCAACAGGTCAGAAACTATTTTAAAACGCAACTCACCCTTACTCGACAGAGTAAGGCCTACTCGATAGAGTACCCAGAGACTCATAAATACGGAGTATTACAAACCACACATCTAAAAACCTAACCCTACACTAACCAATAGATATTAACCTTAGTTTGCCATGTGTCGCGATGTCATTGGTTATGTATCAGTTTTTCATACACCTCGTGTATGTGTAGCCTTGCCTCAAAGTTGTTGAGCTCTTACACAAAATTGTTGAGCACAAGTTATTGAGCTATTTTACGAAGTTATTGAGCTTAATAATTATTTTGTTAAGCTCAATAACTTTGTATCATAGCTCGATAATTTTGTTAATAGAGCTCGATAACTTTATAACAAAGCTTAACTACATTGAGTTGTATATACAACCAGTTGAATAATACATTAACTGTTGGCAAATTGGCAGTTCGTCTTAAATTTGAAATATTTTAATTATCATGGATTGTAGACAAGTAATTTGGAACCTTTCTATTATTTTTATTCTCCGTTTTATTTTAATGGTTTAGATATTATCTTAAAACGATTTAAAGGTCACAATTTCTATCTATATTATTAAAGAAAACTTTTTTCGAGCGATTACAGGGAATCCAATTTTTACAAACCACCTAATATTAAATTATATAAACAATTAACAGATATCACCCATCTACAACAACAATATTTCACGGATTCTAATGAAACCTAAATACCTAATTATATAACAATTAGTAAAGAAAATGTGTTTAACCACACTTCAAACACCTTTGTTGTAATAATGGTGCATATAAAATACTATATATACATACATATGCATGACATTGTAGTAGAATTCAACTTTTTTTGCCCAGCTTATATATCCTATTTTCTGTTTTTTTTTGTTCTTTGGAGTCGTTTGGTTGTATATTGGAATTCGTATTGCCTAAGAAGTCATAAAACACATGATTTTAGAATTCATGTAAATTATAAAATATTGTTTGGTTGCCATGTAGGAAGTGCAATTCATGGAGGCATTCCCACTGTCACTCCCTCCATTATGGAGGAATTAGAATTCATGGGAACTCCCGATTCATGTGAATTGGAGTAACCAAACAATAGGCCAAATTTGCAATTCACATGAATTTAAATTCCTGTGTTGTTTAGTGGGTAACCAAACGACCCCTTTATTTCAAGCTTTATAATGTTTCTCTAATTTTTTTTTTCTCTTATAGACGGTTTATTATAATTTTGTGAATTAATGTAGCATGTTGCATGATAAAGTTTATATTGTCCCCGCACTTGGTGCTTCAACAAGTTATATCTTAGCCATTATATAAAATTGTCAAATATGCTAATCGAGCTTAGTTCGAAATTTTAGGTACAAATCAAAATAAGGACGTGATGTCATTGTTTATTCATGGTAGGAAAATTTTCAAAGAATTTATTCTTACAAAAACTTTAGAGAGACGGCCTCTCAATAGCACTGTCTCACATGATGAGGGGAGGGAGTTATTTAATTTCTATTTTTCATGTTATGTCTCCCACTAAATTAGTGGGAGATGGTCTCTCAAGAATATACGGCGACCATTGTATATTTGAAATTGCACGTTGGTATAGATCGACATGCTACTTCCTCCGTCCAAGTCAATAGTTTTCTATTACGAAATACTTTATTAAGGACTTGATTGATACAAATGAGACTTGATTAATTTTATCACTAAATAAAGTTAAAGGAGTTAATTATCAAATTGACGATTACGAATGCGTATGCAAGCATATATGACCTAGTTTTAGTTAGGTATGAGAATTCGCAAAAAATGTCTGGTGAATAATAGTTAGTGACACATGATAGATTTTGATACCATTGACGATCGTAATTGTACATATGATGGAGATCAGATCATTAGAGATATATGGGAGAGTCACCAACTGTTTAACTGCTAACGTAAAAATAAATAATATAAAAAATAAGATGTTATGGATTAAAAAAAGTGATAAATTAACATGTGGTGGGAGATTTCCTATATGCAAGTAATACTGTTAATATTTTTTTTTTTCCGATTAGGTAAGAAAATTAGGTTGATCTTCTAGGATAGGACCAACCTATCTCATCCTTTCGAATGAGGGAGGTAAGTTGAAGCCACCGGCTATCAAACCACCTCAAAAGAGTTGGACATGAATGTCCAATAGTAGCCATGAAGTCAGCAACTTTATTGGCTTCACGAAAGCAATGTTTAATTATCAGTTCATCGAAAAAATGAAGGTCTAATTTCACATCCTTGATAATACTAGAAATTTCCCAAGGAATTTGCTAAGTACCTCGACTTAAGTTAATAACACATAAATTATCACCCTTGTAATACCCGTCCTTTTAGGGACCCGTTGACTGACCTTAGACATCGATCTTGACCTTGGGAAACTTTACGAGTGATGACTTGTGACGTGGTGAACTTTGGTTTTGTGGTACTCGATATAGCTGAGGCTACACGATCAAGTAGCTTGGGACCTCGATCGAGTAGGGGTCACTCGATCGAGTATGTCAGTTACTCGATCGAGTAACGGGTTTGCAGCGAGGAATTATAAATTGATAATCGTGAAACCCAAAATCATTTCCGCACCTTCTTCCTAAACCTAAATGTCGTCACCTCCTTTCTCCTACACCATAATCCTTTCCTTGAGGTCCTTGAGGATGCTTAAACCATGGGGATGAGGTACTTGAGTCGGGTAGCGGTCTTGACGCCGGATTTCTATGTATAGGTATATTATTGTCATCATCATCGTCATCGTTGTTTTCAGTTAGGTTGGTAGTAATAGTGATAGATGGTTGTACTGTTGGTATAGGTGATTTTCTTGGTGGATTGGTGTCTATACATAGGTTACACGACTAGCAGATGAAGTACATTTGAGGTATCTTATTTTCACCCAGAAACCTCCGTCAACGCCAACAGCGACGCCTCTACTCCTCACTCTTCCTCTTTCTCTTCCCTGTCTTCTCTCCGGTATTGTAAAAGAACCGGCGCCTGTCGACCGAACTGACATCACCATCGCTATATCCGGTGACCACGCATCTTTCCTCCGGCCAAATATTTCTGGTGCATTTCTACTTACTAGATCTAATCGTCCCGTACTTTTTTCGCGGACATTTTGTAATACCACGGTTTTCTAAGTCTATTACTCGGCCGAAATATGGCTTACTCGGCCGAGTAAGTGTGTCGTATGTTTCTGGACAGTCCACTGCCCAGGAATACTCGGCTGATTATGGGAATACTCGACCGAGTAGAGGATACTCCGCCGAGTATACTCTATTGTCGACCGAGTATCCGGTCTGATGGATATTAATTCCGCGGTTTGATTTAGAAAGGGTTAAGAGTTATTTAAGACGCGTTTTATAGTTTCTAATCACATTTACAAGACCTAAACAATACAACGTAACTCTAATCCTCTCCAAATCTCTCTCTCACGCGCGGGTCATTCGTGAGTCTAGTGCATCTTTCGTTGCGTCGATTGTGTCGGTAAGCTTTTGATTTCATAAGTTCTATTGATTTATCTTTTAGGGTTTTGCCTAATTTGTGATTTGGGGGAAAGGGATTTTTGCATATGGTAATTGGAATTATGTGATTGTTGTTAGATGGAGAATTCGTAGAGGAGCCTTTCTAGCTTGCATGTTTGTCTCATTGCAGTTGTGCTAAGGTAGGGTTCCCTACTCGATTTACTGTTAATTGATTTAAGATTGTATTGTGATTGTTGTACGATTGATATTGTGATTATCTACTGATTGTTGAATTGGAGTTGGGTGTTGTAGTTGTGATGGTTGATGGTGATGTTCGCAAGGTTCGTCCTCAGCTGAGTAGAGTCACTTGCGGGAGTGGCTTCACGCCCTAGTTTCGCCCTCTGTGGAACCCGCCACAGGAAGGGATGTGCACATTAATGGATAGGGTTATCGCTCGGTAATGAGGGGGGGCTTAGGTGGGTACGGCTACGGTCCCCCACTGGCAGGGCTACACACTTTAGTGTGTAGTCGACTACATGTTGTGATTGGGAGTCGAAGGTGGATGATGATGAGATGTTTATCTTTTCGTACTTGTCTTATGTTGATTATACAGTAACTGACCCCGTTGTGATTTATAAAATCTGTGGTGATCCATTCGGGGATGGTGAGCAGATTGTGACAGGTGATGATGTTTACTAGCTATGGGGACGAGATGGCGAGTCATCACTCGAGTCTAGCTTCCGCTGTCATGAGATTTATCATTCAGTTTTAGTTGTTGAACATTAGTAACCTTTATTTTGGTTTTGGGTTTTGGAACATGTAAACTTTTATCAGTTATACTTTAATAATTGTGTTTTGGATTGGTAACTTTGATATACTAACCTTGGGCAACCGAGATGGTGACGGTTTCTCATGTTAGGGTGGTCCTGGTAAGGCACCTTGGTATGTGGGGGTGTCACACATTTGGCCGCCACCGCTCACTACTACAGATATAGGCTATAACAACGGTTAAAAACCGTTGTTATATAAAAAAGCGGACGTTGTTAAAGCGTCCGTTGTTAAAGGTTTTAACAACGGTTGGTTTTTCTAAGAAACCCATTGTGAAAACTATTAACAACGGTTTAAAGTAGAAAACCCGTTGTGGAAAGTGTGACTAAATTTTGGTGGGAAAGTTATAACAACGGTTACAGTAGAAAAAACCGTTGTTATAACTTAAGACAACGGTTTTTTTTAAAAAACCGTTATTATTGATTTTAAAAAAGAAAAAAAAACTATATATTACTATAGATGCATGCATTATTACTGCAATTCCGATGCATAATATGCATTATTACTGCCAAATCCCTGCATATGAAAGGATACAATAATATATGGAATGAGAAGGTATAAGATTTAGCACAACTTCCTAAACATATATTAATTAAAAAACAACTGAATGGACACATTACTAAGTATAAATTCATGCATTATCTCAATAACCATTCTATTATCTCACTATCTCACGTTCTTAGCTGCTCCAAACCCTAAATCTTTAAAACAAACTCCAAATAGCAAAGGAGGAGAGGATGGATATCATAGAAGAGAATAAGACTCTCTATGCATATCTAAGAATTGCATTTTTAGCAATGTAATTCGTTATTTATTTATTTATATATTAATTAATTAATTTTATTATGCATTCCTCCGTCTCCATCATCTTCTTCTTTTGTTTTATTTTATTTAATTTGTTTTACAAGCTAATAAACGCAGAAAAACAACATTAACCATTCACTAATTAAGCGAATAATACTTAGAGAAAAAACAATAATGATCGATAAAAACACATGCAAATGAAATAATTAGTGAAAGAAAATAATGACTGAGATGATGACAAAACCTAAAACCATGCATATAAATTAAAGCGATACCTGATAATTAGAGAAACTAAGAGACGACGACGACAACAATGATGGAGATGATAAAGCGACGATGAGAAAGAGAGAAAGAGACGATGAGAAAGTGTGTGTTTGTGTTCGTGATGTTTGTGTTTGTGTTAGGTTTGTGTTTGTGGCTGTAGCTGATCTGCTGTGTTTGTGTGGTTTATATTATATATGGAAAGTATTGACAACGGTTTTTACACAAAAACCCGTTGTCATTGGAGAATATATTAACAACGGGTCCTTACAAAACCGTTGTTAAAAAGTATTAACAACGAGTTCTAATATAACCGTTGTAATTAATTTTCACTAATTTTGCGCCAAATTATTAACAACGGTTATAATATATTACAAAGTAAACTGTTGTTATTAGTTATTATATTAACAACGGTTGTGAAAGTTTGACCCGTTGTTAAAACCTATAACAACGGTTATCAACACATAACCGTTGTAATTAAGTTTAGTAAAATTCGCGCCATCAATTCTACAACGTCTTATGGTGATTTTCGTGAATAAGCGTTGTTAAAGGGGTGGTGTTGTAGTTGCCTGGATTTGTAGTAGTGGCTGGTCGACTTTCGGTAGCTCCGTTGATGGTTAGTGACGGAGATATGTATTGGGTGCTAACATTGAATATGTGAAGAGCATGGAGGGTGGTGCACTGGTACCTCAGAGCTAAGCTTTCCCGGAGTGATGATCCCGGTCAGGTCCGCTGCCGGTGGAAGGTGGTGGACGCGTGCTGATAGTGGAAGGGGAAATATAAAGATGGAATGGAGTGGTTTTGTTGGAGATTTATTTTGGACCATCTGATGTTTTCAATGCAAGGATGTGACTTTTGGAGTGTTAGTTCGCACGGTTCACACCATACTTTAGTTCGTACAGGACCCCGCCTTATGGCCCTCGGTCAAGTGTAGGGTGCATTCGACCGAGTTTCACCAGGGCAGATTTATGCCTCGCATGCAATTGCTTCAAACTCGGTCTATTCTACTACATAAATGCAAACAAGTGTCAAAAGATGACAAACACACTATTCAACAACCAAATGTAAACAAGTCCTGGCCTTACGGCCCTGATTACGACATCATAGATAAATTATCCGGGTTACACTACCGACACAACATGATATTTCAAATTTCGCTTCATAACATCAAAACTCAAATAAACACTAAAACAAGATCACAATGCATAACATGAATGTTTCACATAATGATTAAAAGAAAACTTTATAGACAACATTCACACTACCAATGATAGGGCCAGAGTTCCACACGACTACTTTCACACTTCATGTATACGTACTTAAATTAAACGGTTATACTACATAAGACAAGCGACCCAAAATATCTTAACAACAAGATTGAATCCATACGCATTACATATCACACTCTTAATCTCATAACCACGAAAACCAAGCTTGGTAGTACCAAATCCACAATTATATTCTAATTATTACAACCAACTTCTAATGGATGACCTCGCCTCTCCCTATCTCACAAAATAACACTCCCCGAAGATCCGACGTCGGTACAATGATACAACCGTCGCTTACTATTTTACATGTATACATTCACCCTTAGGTAATTCCCCCACTAGATGTTACTTGGACTTTCCTAGGTGCTTCCCACCACTTATTCACTCTCATTAGATATCGTACTTCCAATTGAATAGTCAACAACACACACCGCTTTTTAGTACTCTCCTATCCTCCCTTGCACGCAAATCTCTTGTTGTCACTCTCACTCAACTCTTTGACACCGCAACTATTTCCTTATCATTCCACAATCCAAATCTCGACTATATGCTAACCAACATCCCTAAACCGTACTCGATAAGGACCACTCTCACATGTCCTTTAAACTCCGTTCACTAATTATGAGTCCGAACATCCACTAAGTATCCAACCTTGATCTCACTCCACTCATCATATATAAGTTGTCTCTTATGATCAACTCACTCAACTCAAAACTTTGTATAGGCTAACATATCTTCCTACTGTTCCCAAATTCTCAAACTTGATGACTCTATTCAATTCCATACACCTTGCCGTAGCCATATACCTAAGGGCTAGGGCGAGAAAATCACTCTTTTGGCTCGCACTCAAAATCTATGCTCAGAACTGTAACACCCCCATACTCCAAGTGCCTTACCAGGACCACTCAGGTATGAAGACATTACCATCTCGGTTACCCGAGGCAATGATAATCAAACAACAATAAAGAAACAACGTTTATTATAAATAATTTAGCGAATAGTTACAATCCTCAAAACCAAACCAAAAGTACGATACATGATCTCAAACTGACTGTTCTAACTGAAATGTAAATAAACTAAAGGCTACAGCGGAAGACTCCTATCATCATGTCGTGGCATCCCAGCTATCCCAGTACTCATCTCAATACCTGCTCAATATCTGCTCACCATCCCCGAATGGATCACCGCAGTTTACAAAACAACACCGGGTCGCAGATTACTAATCACACAATCAATATAGACAACAATGATAAGATAAATGACACTCAATCACACACACACACAACCAACCAATTCCCATCATCTCAATCTGACCGTCCACTGGACCCGATACCGCCAATGGCGGACCGCAGGCCGTACCCACCAAATCCCCGCTCCACATAGTGAGCGATAACCCTGTCCATTAATGTGCACATCCCTTCTGTGGCGGGTTCCACAGAAGACGAAACTAGGGCGTGAAGCCACTCCCGCAAGTGACCCCACTCAGCCGAGGCCACGCCTCGCGAACCATCAACAACGATCACAACCACAATTACAATACAATTATTATATCAAATAATCAAACACAGTACATCAACCAATATCCCATTATGGGACTAATACGAGAGTAGAAATCCTACCTGTATGCACACAATCGAGACGGTCTCTCTTCTTTGAGTCAAAAAGCCTCTTCTATGAACCCTCCTCCTATCATACAACACATAGAGGCTACCAATCACATACTACACATAAAAACCCCCCAATCTCTAAATTAGGGTTTAACCAAATCAAAGGAAATACAATAAAAAGGGTACGTAGATCTTACCCTCGACGCAAGGAACTCAACGGTATACACAACGACAAGAACCGACCGTCCGTCGAACTCAGGAATTGCTAAGAATGCGATTAAGAAGATGAACTTGTTTGCTTTCTCTCTTAAACAGGAATTTAGGTTTTGTAAAAGTGATTTAGAATAATGACGATGAAGCTTAAATACCTTAATCGCATAATTAACAAAACCCGAGAAAACTCCCCGTAAAACCGGACACTCGATCGAGTACCCAAGGTACTCGATCGAGTACCCCCTTACTCGATCGAGTGCCCCAGCTACTCGATCGAGTACCCAACAGTCGAAAACTATTTTATTTCGCAACTTACCCTTACTCGACAGAGTAAGGCCTACTCGATAGAGTACCCCAAGACTTATAAATACGGAGTATTACAGTCTTCCCTCCTTAAAAGGAACTTCGTCCCCGAAGTTCAAACCACCACTAAACAAAGGTACTCCCATAACATTCCCGACTCAACAACCAAAACAAACTTCAACATAAAACATGATACTTACCCAACTTATCCCGACAAACATACCGACACAACATATAAAAGGGGTATAAAACTCTTAAAAACTGCTCGCGATCATCTCCTACCCCCCTAAATGAAACAAGGTTACGTCCCCGTAACCATACATACCTGATCAAAAAGGAAAGGGTAGCGCTCTTTCATAGCTTCCTCTGGCTCCCATGTAGCTTCCTCGGTCTCGTGGTTAGACCACAGGATCTTAAGCAAAACTGTCTCACCACTCCTAGTCTTTCTAACCTTTCGGTCTAGAATCTGCTTAGGCACCTCAAGATATGATAAGGACTCATCTAGCTCTAAGCTCTCTGCCTCTAACACATGTGACGGGTCACTCACATACTTTCGCAGCTGCGATACATGAAACACATTATGCACTCTCTCTAACGCAGCTGGTAAAGCCAGACGATAAGCAACTTCCCCAACTCGCTCTAAGATCTCATAAGGCCCTATAAACTTCTGACTTAGCTTGCCTTTCTTCCCAAATCTCATAACCCCGCGCATAGGAGACACTTTCAAAAGAACCTTGTCCCCAACTTGAAACTCTATATCCCGGCGATGTTGATCTGCATAACTCTTTTGTCGATCTTGAGCTGCTCTCATCCGTTCCCTGATCATCTTAATCTGTTCCACCATCTCATGCACCATCTCTGGTCCTAAAACCACTTTGCCTCAAAGACACTATCGTCCCAACAGATTGGACTCCTACATCTCCTCCCATACAAAGCCTCAAACGGTGCCATACCTATCTTTGGTGTGATAAGCTGTTATTGTAAGAAAATTCTATCAAGTCCAACCTCTGCTCCCAGCTACCACCAAAATCCATCACACAAGCTCGCAACATATCCTCAAGAGTCTTGATTGTTCTCTCAGTCTGCCCGTCTGTCGCAGGATGAAATGCTGTACTCATCTTCAAAGTTGTTCCCAACGATTCCTGCAACTCCTTCCAAAACCTCGATATAAACCTCGCATCTCTGTCAGACACTATGTCCTTAGGGACTCCATGTAACTTAAGCACGTTCTTTCGATAGGCCATAGGCAATTGTGCCTTAGTCCATGTATCTTTCATTGGAACAAAGTGAGTGACTTGGTCGACGATCCACTATCATCCAAATCATGTTGTTACCTTGTTGACTCTTTGGCAAACCCACAATGAAATCCATGGAAATGGATTCCCACTTCCACTCAGGTACCTCTAAAGAATGAATCTTACCTTGTGGTCGTCATTTGTTCCCCTTTAACTCTCTCGGCATGTCAAACAACGGGACACAAACTCCATTTGTCTCTTTCTTCATCCCAGGCCACCAAAACGTTTTCTTCAAATCCTTGTCTAGCTTGTCTCCACCCGGATGAACTGAATATGGTGTGCAATGTGCCTCTGTCATGATAGTCTTTTTCAACTCCTCATCATTAGGAACACACCACCTACCATCAAACCTCAAACTACCATCTCTATGAATAGAAAACCGGACACTTTGTCCCTTTCTCTACTTGACTCTCCACTCCACTATCTTAGGATCCAAAGCACCTTACCCCGAATATCATCATAAAACTCAAGATGTCTTGTCATATCACCCATGGCATCTCCTTTCGCATCATATGTATCCCAAAACTCGCTACCTCATCCCCCGACCTCGTCAAGGATAGAGCGTACACGAGAGAATGTACACTCTTCCTACTCAAAGCATCAAAGAACAACATTGGCCTTCCCTTCATGGTAGATGATCTCCATGTCATAATCGCCAATCAGCTCTACCCACCTCCTCTGTCTCATGTTCAACTCCTTCTGCGTGAAGATGTACTTGAGACTCTTGTGATCAGAAAATACCTTAAAGATTGCTCCATAAAGATAATGTCTCCAAATCTTGAGAGCAAACACCACTACACCCAACTCCAGATCATGAGTAGGGTAGTTCTCCTCATAAGGCTTCAATTGCCTAGAAGCATAGGCAATTACTTTACCATTCTGCATCAACACACATCCCAGCCCATTCTTCGAGGCATCTGTATAAACCTCAAAGTTCTCGCTCCCTTCAGGCAATGCTAAGACAGGAGCTGTGGTCAAACGCTCCTTTAATGTTTGGAACGCCGTCTCACAACTCTCATCCCAACGAAACCTGTTCTCTTTCCTCATCAACGCTGTCATCGGTCTAGCTATCTTGGAGAAATCTTTCACGAACCGTCTGTAGTATCCAGCTAAACCCAAGAAACTCCTAACCTCGGAACATTCTTGGTGCTTCCCACTTTGTCACTGCCTCAATCTTCGCCGGATCCACAACTACCCCATCTTTAGAGATTACATGCCCCAGAAAAGCAACTTTCTCTAACCAAAACTCACACTTGGACAGTTTAGCATACAACTCATGATCCCTCAAAGTCTGCAACACGATCCTCAGATGCTCCTCATGCTCCTCCTTAGTCTTAGAGTAGACTAAGATATCATCGATAAACACCACTACAAACTGGTCCAAGAACTGTCTGAAGATTCTGTTCATCAAATCCATAAACACTGCCGGCGCATTAGACAACCCAAACAGCATCCCCACATACTCATAATGGCCATACCTCGACGTGAAAGCTGTCTTTGGTATGTCCACCTCTCTAATCTTCACCTGATGGTACCCTGACCTCAAATCAATCTTAGAAAAGACTGTTGCACCACTCAACTGATCAAACAGTTCATCTATCCTTGGCAAAGGATACTTGTTCTTTATCGTCACTCGGTTCAGCTCCCTGTAATCTATGCATAACCTCAAACTCCCATCTTTCTTCTTCACGAAAAGAACTGGTGCTCCCCACGGCGATACACTTGGTCTAATATATCCCTTCTCTATCAGATCATCCAACTGCTTCCTAAGTTCCTCCATCTCCTTAGGACCCATACGGTGCGGTGCCTTAGAGATCGGCCCGTCCACAGCTTCAACTCAACAAAGTGAAATCTATCTCCCTCTTCGGTGGCAACCCCGGAATCTCCTCTGGAAAAACATCTGCAAACTCTCCACCACTTTGGTATCTCATCAACTGTCGGACTCTCTATCCGGTCATCTCTCACATGGCACAAGATCAAAGGACATCCCTTCCTCGGATAAGACTTCAATGTAACAATTTGCAATCAACTTAACTTTGGGTTTGACTAGAAACCCACGATAAGACACACTAACACCCTTAGGACCTCTTAAAGACACTTTCTTTTGATGACAGTCAATCTTAGCTTTATACTTTCCTAACCAATCCATCCCGACTATCATCTCAAAACCGTTAAAAGGAAACTCTAGCAAGTCTACAGGGAAATCAACTTGCCCAACTATCAAAGATACATCTCTGAACAATCTCCCACACGATACAGACTCACCCGAAGGTATGAAAACTTGCTCATTAACAGACTCATATACTCTCAAACCCAACTGTTTGACATGACTCGAAGACACAAACGACTGAGAAGCCCCCGAATCAAACAAAACAAAGGTAGGAATACCATTAACAAGGAATGTACCGGTGATAACGTGCGCATCTTCCTCAGCTGCTTTCTTCTCCATCATGAATAACTTGCCACTGGTCTTCTGCCCACCTCCCTGGACAGTACTGGCTGTGGTGGTCGGCTTAGCACCCGACCCTTGATTGTTGTTGTTGTTCGCTGGTGGTTTCTGATAATAATTTCCGCCATTGCGGTTGCCTCCACTTTGGTAACTCTGACTTCCCCGGTTTGGCCATGATCCAGTCGGTCTGTTGCTCGCGAAGCTCTGCGCAGGTCTCTGGAAAGATCCTGGTGCCCTTGTGCACTCATGTCTCTTGTGGCCTACACCACCATAGCTATAGCAGGTCACTCCCCAACTATTACTCACACTTCCACGGCCACGCCCAAAGGAAGCCCCAGCACTGAACCCAGACCCAGTAGAAAATCCCTTACACTGATTGTGGTTGCCTTTCTTGTGATTCGATTGGCCACCACCCTCGCTCTCAGACTTCCTCTTCTCACCACCTAACCTCTCCTGAGCCATCTCCACCAACCTCTCAGCTCTCCCAGCTCTCTCATAAGCTTCCTTAACATCTGTAAGGATTCCCACGGGCAACTTATCCATAATCTTAGGGGTTAACCCCCTCTCAAACCTCAATGCCAGATTCTCCTCACTCAAACCCATATCCTCAGCATACCTAGACTTCTCATTGAACAACTGTAGTACTCGGCCACAGACATCTCAACAGTCATCTTAAAACCATCAAACTCTTCTCTCAACTTACTCCTCACATGTTCCGGTACAAACTCCTTCCTCACAGCCCTACGAAACTCCTCCCAAGGTATAGCAGGTAAGCCTTGGTTTGTATATATCTCCTTAGCACTCACTTTCACTGAATCCCACCACTTGCCAGCTGCCTCCCTCAGATAGAACGCAGCTTGTTCCACTCTCATCTCATCAGGACAGTGAACCAAATCTAATATGTTTTCCATCTCTCTCAGCCAACTATCAAGAAGGTTAGGTTCCCCAACTCCCTTGTACTCTTTCGGGTTAAACCTCGCAATGTAGAGGCTGATTTTTGAATGGTCAACCTCCTTCTCCTTATCCTTATTCTTATCCTCATTCACTTTCTTTAGGGTCTCAGTAAGAGCATCCTGGTGCTCTAACATCTTAACGATGTCATCCACGGTCATAAGCTCAGCTCTCGCATACATAGCAGTTCTCTTGGGCGGCATCTTGAAACTATACATATATAAGAAAGGGTAGATATGAACATACGTACTAAACTTCAAAACACGAAGACACGCCACCCAGGACCTACTCGATCGAGTTCCCAAACCCACTCGATCGAGTAACGGGCTACTCGATCGAGTCCCCAACATACTCGATCGAGTACCCAAACATCGACCCTAACACCTTCGATCTCTTACCTACTCGATCGAGTATCTAGGCTACTCGATCGAGTGACCCCTACTCGATCGAGTACCCCTAGTTACTCGATCGAGTGCCCAAAAACGCGATTCGGACTCAAAATCGTTAAAAACCCACCCGATCGAGTGCTCGGTCCCCACTCGATCGAGTCACGCTAATACATAAAAGCTACCCGCATGTTACGTCATATGCTAACACGCTAAACTTATAAATCACATTATATCATAATAAACATGCTACGCATCTTTCTACTATCTACGAGATCATTTCATCATGTTATTAAATGCCACATTGTAAATCATCCAACATGTTATCATCTAATCAACAAGTTCCCACCTATCACCATTTTCTTTCACATGCTCATCTTTCTACTTCAACACCCAACAATTAACACATTTCATCACATTCTTACACAAGTTAACCAAGCACACATACGACTCTTAAACACTTCCCCCATGTGACCGGTTCAAAGTTGTAGGGCGCCCCTGCGACTTTAGGACGTCTCCCAAGCCTTTGCACTAGCTCCTACAACTCTTACCCCGGGTTCATTTTAATTGACTCCCTATGTTCATTAGGTTCATTGGTTACGAGGTTTCGGGATCGTCGCTCGATACCATTTGTAACACCCCCATACTCCAAGTGCCTTACCCGGACCACTCAGGTATGAAGACATTACCATCTCGGTTACCAGAGGCAATGATAATCAAACAACAATAAAGAAACAACGTTTATTATAAATAATTTAGCGAATAGTTACAATCCTCAAAACCAAACCAAAAGTACGATACATGATCTCAAACTGACTTTTCTAACTGAAATGTAAATAAACTAAAGGCTACAGCGGAAGACTCCTATCATCATGTCGTGGCATCCCAAATATCCCGATACTCATCTCAATACCTGCTCAATATCTGCTCCCCATCCCCGAATGGATCACCGCAGGTTTACAAAACAACACCGGGGTCAGTACTAATCACACAATCAATATAGACAACAATGATAAGATAAACAGACAGCTCAACTATCACACACACACACAACCAACCAATTCCCATCATCTCAATCTTGACCGACCGTCCACTTTGGACCCACCACCCGATGGGGACCGGCACCGTACCCACCAAATCCCCGCTTCACATAGTGAGCGATAACCCTGTCCATTAATGTGCACATCCCTTCCGTGGCGGGTTCCACGAAAAGCGAAACTAGGGCGTGAAGCCACTCCCGCAAGTGACCCCACTCGATCGAGGCCACGCCTCGCGAACCATCAACAACGATCACAACCACAATTACAATACAATTATTATATCAAACAATCAAACACAAGTACATCAACCAATATCCCATTATGGGACTAATACGAGTAGGAAATCCTACCCGTATGCACACAATCGAGACGGTCTCTCTTCTTTGAGTCAAAAAGCCTCTTCTATGAACCCTCCTCCTATCATACAACACATAGAGGCTACCAATCACATACTACACATAAAACCCCCCAATCTCTAAATTAGGGTTTAACCAAATCAAAGGAAATACAATAAAAAGGGTACGTAGATCTTACCCTCGACGCAAGGAACTCAACGGTATACACAACGACAAGAACGACCGTCGAACTCCGGAATTGCTAAGAATGTGATTAAGAAGATGAACTTGTTTGCTTTCTCTCTTAAACAGGAATTTAGGTTTTGTAAAAGTGATTTAGAATAATGACGATGAAGCTTAAATACCTTAATCGCATAATTAACAAAACCCGAGAAAACTCCCTGTAAAATCGGACACTCGATCGAGTACCCAAGGTACTCGATCGAGTACCCCCTTACTCGATCGAGTGCCCCATCTACTCGATCGAGTACCCAACAGGTCAGAAACTATTTTATTTCGCAACTTACCCTTACTCGACAGAGTAAGGCCTACTCGATAGAGTACCCCAAGACTTATAAATACGGAGTATTACAAGAACTCCCGGGGTTCAACCACCGGAGGTACCGCCGGCTCTAGGCGAGCATCTATTGCTTGGTTTCTCCTCGCGTTCCTTGATGGAGTTGCCATGTCATAGAACCCACATCACATGTCAAACTCCGGGTGGATGTGATGAGAATTTAGACAACTTGGAGTTGCATTTAGATAACCAATACTTTGAAAATAAATTTTGACGCCATATTTTTAAATCTTCATCCAAAAAATTTCACTTAAACACAAGTTTTTCCGGGACAGGAAGCTTTGGTGGAAGTATGTCACGACTTAATCCCAAATAAAATGGTGAGAAACGATTATCAACCTTGACACCATCATTAACAAGATTGAAGAAACCAAGAGACAATTCAAGTATGAATCAAACATGAAAATCAAAATTCGGGTACAATTAATACCCATTTTCAAAATGTTTGTGTCTTTAAGACGGAAATTTTCTCAATGTAAGGCTTCACAAGACGTCATAATGAGGAATTAACACTGCATGAGACAAGTAAACCATGTTGAGAGTATAAGAATCAAAATTTTAGCATTTGTTTCACTATGTTTCCAAAATATTAATCCATTTGAAAATGGAATTTCCACCTTAAACCATATTTTGACAATACCCATTAAGATCATTGCTTAACAATTTCATTAAACCATGTTTAAGTTGCAAAAATCAAAGTTTTGCCATGACTCATTGGAATTTCGAGGGCCTTAATCGAAATTTTAAGAGAAAATTTTCTTTTTAAGACAATATATAACTTTACTAACAAAGGAAATAATATTATAATATAGTTAAACAAAGTTTTAAACATGAAAACTCAAAATTTGGACATGGTTTCTCAAAATTCGAAAATTAAGACGGGTTTTTAAGAAGAAATTTATACGTACAAGATAAGATCTACCACTAACAACAAAATTTAGGCCTTTGTTGATCAACTAAGGCCAACATGAAGCACAAAATCCAATTATTGACTAAAGAATACAAATTTCCGAGTTCATTAATGGTGGACAAAATTTCAACATAAAAATTTAAATTTTGGCAACAACAATGGTGTATATGGTTCATAACTATCATGAATTAAACAAAAACATGTAAATAACCCATAAAATTTGAAGCATTTAATGTAGATCTAAAGAAAATCAATTTGGGGAAAAGAAAATATGGAGAGGGATGAACACACTTACATTGTTAAATTAGCGGAAACTAAGGGAGTAAAAATGAATAGAAAACTTGAATCCAAGCAACAAACAACTATAATGGAGTCTTAGAATTATTTTTAGAGAAATTTTAGTGTTGAAGATATGAGGAAAAAAATGAAGAGATGCAGAAGATAAGATAGAGAAATAATGACTTTTTCTACGAGTTATGTAATACTCGAATAATTTGGGACCCACAAAGGACCTAGAGACACATGAGGGAACCAACGAATACTTGGAAGTAAAGGATGACCCCTCCCACGAGGCCAAGTAAGACCTAAACTAGACCTAGTAGCCTTCCAGTGGACCGAGTAGAACCTCTAGCGGATCAAGTGAGTGGCACTCTGTCAAGTAAAGGGTATACTCGACCGAGTGAGTGTCACTCTGTAACACCCCCATACACCAAGATGCCTTACCAAAACCACCTAGCGTATGAGAATGGTACCATCTCGGTTACCTGAGGCATAGTAATCAAAAGTGACCATCAAGAAACATAATTTAAGTATAAAGTTTAAAGTGATTATATCAAAACCAACTGCAAAAGAAATAAGATACAACCGTTCCAAAATCAAAATACACTAAAGTAACAAATGTATTATGACAACATAGCGGAAGACTACGACTCTGACTCATGGTGACTCCATCCCCAGCTAATCCCGCGCGTATCCAAGATATACCTGCTAGACAACTGCTCACCACCCCCGAATGGATCACCACAGTTTTCAAAACATTTAAACGGGGTCATTTACTGCAAAAATAATATAAGATAATACAACAGACAGATACACAATCACAATCCTCCAACACCGTCACATCACCAATCATATGACTACACACTAAAGTGTGTAGCCCTGTCAAAATATCTGTCGCAATAGATATTCCACTCCGCCAGTGGGGGACCGGAGCCGATCCCACCTAAGCCCCTCTCATCTTCATCGAGCGAATAACCCATGTTCCTTAATGTGCACATCCCCCTTGTGACGGGAACCATAAGGGGCGAATCAAGAGCATGAAGCCACTCCCACAAGTGACTCCACTCAGCCGAGGGCGCACCTTACGAACCATAGACAATCAACAACAACCAATTACAATATCAACAATACCAAAACAAATTACGATATAATCACATCAATCAACCATTAACCATCAACCATCTTATAACCATTTACACAATAACTTAGTAGGGAAACCCTATCTGGAAGGCAATCACCAAAATCAACACAAGCAGCGAATCAAAAGCGTTCCTCTATGAAATCACCTCCTATAAACACATAATCATACAATTACAATCTATCATCAACAATACTCCCAATAATCCCCAATTCACCCAATTAGGGTTTAAATAAAACTAATGAATCGACATAAAAACGGTACAAGGATCTTACCCACAATGCGACGATCTCAACGGTATAACGAACTTTGAAATCCGGTGACTCTAGCCCTTGGATTTGATAGCAATGCGAGAGAAGGATCTTACGTTATTTTGTTTTCTCTTGTAAAAGGTTTACAATAAAGTAAAAAGGTAAAAGAAACTGACGGAAATGTTTATATAACCTTTTCACACGTTGCTACCAAACCCGGCAAAAACCCGCATAAACCAACTTACTCGATCGAGTAACTGAGGTACTCGATCGAGTACCGCCTACTCGATCAAGTTGCCCTTACATGATCGAGTATCCATTAGGCAGAACACTCTCCAGAACGCAAAACTAACTTACTTGACAGAGTAAGCCTTACTCGATAGAGTACCCAACAGCTCATATATTTGAAGTATTAAACACTCGGTCGAGTGAACCGGTCACTCGGTCGAGTGGCACTATGCTGTACCCGAGAAATGATATTTCGGGATTTCATCTTATCCAAACCCTTATCCTCTTCATTTTCCTTCTCCTTTCTTCTTACTCTAAAACATTATCTCCTCTCCTAATCCCCGATCTATCTTTGTAAGTCAAAATCTCATCTTTTCCTCTTTGTCTTAGGTTAATCTCGAGTTAGGGTTTTCTAAGAGAGATTAATTAGTATTTAGCTTATGTAATATAAGTAATTAGTGACTAATAATAAAGGGTTTCATATTATTGTAGTTTAGAATGCATTGTGATAGTGTTTTATGATTTATTTAGGGTGAGACGGTCTCATGAGACGATTTTATGAGACGGAGTCGAGTCGGAATCAAGTAGCTTGTGATGAATGCGAAAAGGTAGGTCATCCCACTCTGTTTCAATCTTGTATATGCATATTTGGATGTCTTTCCTTGCTAGTACATTCATTATTCGGTTAGGATGTCACGTGGGCATTCGAGGGGTTTTTAGTCATAACATGTGGGATTGAATTCATAAATTTGTCATATGTTTAATGTTGTTCTTCTATTTGTCATGTATGGTTGTGATTGTGTTGTGTTGGAGGTCTTTGGTGATGGTACTTGATTGGTGACGAGATGTAAGACGGTTGGGAAACCGTCTTGCGCTCGGGTCGCCCCGTGGAGTTTCCCACTCCAAGGGGAATGTGCACATTAATGGCTTGAGTTACGGAGGGACTCGTGTGGTTGAAGCATGACGTCTGGTAGGGGATCCGGTTGGCTTCCGGACCCGGTACGTCTGGGCATGTCCCGGTACCTTTGTGTGAGGTGTTGTTTCGTGGGTGTATCCCTGGCACCGGTGGTTGTGGGTAAATATGGGCGTGTCCCGGTACCTACATGGTTATTGCATACTCGAGTCTCATTCACATAATTATCATGTCGTATCTCTACTTATTGAGTCATGTTTTATGTTTATATATTGAAACTGACGTTTGTGTGCGTATAAATGTCACCTATTTTCATGGTGGCCTGTGTCGATCCATATGATATTTCCGATTATGGGGAGCATGTGTTTACAGGTTAGCTTTGGTAGCATGCGGGAGATAGGACGAGCTTTGGTGGCTTTCGAGTCGAGCATAGTTGACTAGATTAGCATAGTAGACATAAGTTTTATTATTTCTTTCTTTATTCATATATGGTTATGTAATTCACTAAATACTTTATTTATATTAATTGTTTCTTAATTGAAACTCCGATTTCATCGCCTCGGGAAACCGAGATGGTAACATCTCCCAATTACCTTGGCCGGGTAAGAAGGGGGTGTTACAAAGTGGTATCAGAGCTTCGATTTTGGAACCTAAACAAATGAACCAAATTGAATCGAGGTGTGTCTAATAAAATAAACCCGACATGAGTACAATAGGAGATCGGTTTTGGATGAGTGGACGCCCTTATATCAAAACTAGTGCCTATTGTCTCGGTTGGTCATTACATGGGGGGTTACAAGTAAGGGTGAACGATATAGACAGTAGGAGTTAATTTTTTTGTAGGCCAGAAATCTAAGATTAGCTGGATGCACTGCACTGATGAAAATACACACTACTTTCACATTTCTATTAAAGCTCGCAAAGCCCAAAACAAGGTGCTTAGCATTCTGGATATGACTGGTAATGCTTGTTCTGACAATGTCACCATTGAAATGGCTTTTATTCGTTACTACCAGAGGATTTTAGGTAGTTCTGAGAGAGTGACCAGGGTTAATTGTGGTGTTGTTAGGAGGGGAAAGTGTGTTTCTGATTTCCAGGCCTCTGATATGGTTACTCCTGTTACTGCAGTAGAGGTTAGGAATGCTCTCTTCTCTATCCCTAATGAGAAAGCTCCTGGTCTTGATAGTTATTCGTCCAGTTTTTTCAAGGATTCTTATGATATCATTGGAGAAGATGTGGTTGGGGCTGTTTTGAAGTTTTTCACTTAAGGTAAACTATTGCAACAAATTAACTCCACTGTGCTAACTCTCATCCCCAAGAAAGAGGTACATATTTTAGTTATGGACTTCAGACCCATAGCTTGTTGTAATGTTTTATACAAGTGTATTTCCAAAGTTATCTGTGGTAGATTGACTACAGTGCTTGCTGATATTATAAGCATGAACCAAAGTGCATTCTTATAGAATAGGAATATTGTGGATAATATCCTCATCTGTCAAGACCTTGTGAGATTGTACAACAGGAAATTATGTTCTCCTAGGGTAATGATGAAGATTGACTTGAGGAAGGCACATGATTCCATTGAATGGGATTTTGTGGAGGATATGTTATATGCACTTAAGTTTCCTAGGAGAATGATTGGGTGGATTATGCAATGTGTGTCAGCACATGCTTACACTCTCCCCCTTAATGGACCCAGTTTGGTTACTTTAAAGGACGGAGAGGTTTGAGACAGGGGGATCCTATTTCTCCACTCATGTTTACCTTGTATTTGGAGTATTTCACCAGAATTTTAAATGTTGTTACTATAACCCAAGGGTTCAGATTTCACCTCATGTGCAAAGCTCTGAATATGTGTCACTTGGCTTTTGCTAATGATCTCCTCATATTCTATAGAGGAGACCCAGCTTCTGTCACAGTGATAATGAGAGCTATGGTTACTTATTTACGAGGCTTCAGGATTGCATATCAACAAAGATAACTCTGACATTTATATGAATGAAGTAGCTGCAGCAGATGAACAAGCTATTCTAAGCATCTCTGGGTTTAAGAAGGGATCCCTTCCTTTCAAGTATCTGAGGATAACTATTTCTTACAAGAGAATTTTCAATGTAGAATGTAGCATCCTGGTTGATAAATTGGTAGCCAGAATCAGAGGTTGGGGGGCAAAACATTTGAGCTATGCTGGTAGACTGTTGCTGGTTAAAACTGTCTTGACTCAGATTCACAGTTACTGGGCAAGAATTTTCCTGCTTCCTAAAGCTATTATTCATAAGGTAGAGAGCATTTGCAGAGCTTATCTTTGGTCTGGGACTAAAGAGCACCATAAGGCACCTGCAGTGGCATGGGATAAGTGCTGTCTACCAAAGAATCAAGGAGAACTTGGGATACTGAATTGCTACAACTGGAACATTGCTACTCTTGGGAAATATATTTGGTGGGTAGCTAATAAGAAAGACTGCTTATGGGTCAGATGGGTGCACCATCTTTATATAAAGCAGCATGACTGGTGGCATTATTCTCCAACAACTAATTCTAGCTGGACGTGGAGGCAATTGTGCAAAGTTAAGGCTCTTCTGGAACCAGGCTTTGTGCATCATAACTGGTTGCAGGCTCCATATTCAGCTACTGCTGTTTATAAGTGGCTGTCTGGGGATCATTTAAAGGTTTCTTGGCAACCTTTTGTCTGTAATAGACTTACCCTACCTAGAGTGAATTTCATTAACTGGCTATTCATTAAGAGTAGGTTACTTACCAAGGATAGATTGGCCAAGTTTGGAGTGATAATAGACGGGGTGTGCTATTTATGTGGAACTCTGCAGGAAACGTCCTTGCATTTATTTTTTGAGTGCAATTTCAGTAAGAGATGCCTTCATTTGGTGTAACATTAGCTTGGCTTTTGTTGAAATTCTGATATTATTGCTAGCAGCTTAAAGTGGAGAGGAAGATCTTTGCTGCACAAGAAACTTATTTTAGCTGCACTTGCTAGCCTTGTCAACTTCATATGGGAAGGGCAGAACAAGTGTAGGGTGGAAAACTGGGTACCTCATCCTGAGCATATCAGGAAGCGAATACAGGATGTTCTGAGTGACAGATTAACTAGCTTGAGGATGGAGAGAGTTCACAGTTGGGATATGAACTGGGTTAAGGAAGTTGGTTTGCTATAATATTATGTATTGTCATTGAGTTTGTCCTTTGTGTATGGTGTATGAGCTAATTTGCAAAATTTAATGAGAATATTCACATTCCACCAAAAAAAAAGAGTTTCACATGTGTATGGTAAGATATGGAAAATTTGATGAGTAGATTCACATGTCGTGACACCTTTGAAAGATGATAATTCTATTCTCTTGATTCATACCATGTGTTTATCTAATGCTTGATAGTGCTACGGCTAGTATATAATTTGTGATGACTTTGGTAGAGTCGGTGCGAGTACGGGTGTAGTAGATAAGGAACTGCGATCTTGATGTCGCATGAGCTAACTCGGGACAGGGTCACTGATAGACGGTGGACTCCGGAACCTCTTTTTATCTTGCAGGAAATCCATTGATAGGACTTTATATAGAATTTGGACCCAACGGAAGCACTTGACCGAGTGCGAGTACCAACTCGATCGAGTAAGCAATCACTCTACCGAGTGGACCCTTGACTAGACTGAGTGGACCCAATTCCAGAAGGTAATACATTCAGGAAAAACCCGTCACTTGACCGATTGGGACTTCTACTCGACCGAGTAGAGTCGTACTCGACCGAGTACACTCGGCACTCGACCGAGAGAGTTCCCACGGGTTGGGAAACTCCACTAAAAGCCCTTATCTCCTGCACTTTTCATTCATATCTTTATATCTTCATCTCTTTTCTAACCAAAAATTCCCCAAAAACCTCTATTGTTGTTCCATTTTGCTTGGGATTCATTCTATTACCCGACTTTTCTCACTAGTTCCATTAATTTGTCAAGGTAAGCTTATTCATCCTCTCCCATCTTTTCCCCAATTTGAGTTTTCTTTAGATCTACTCTTGAATCATTTGAGTTTTGTTAATTCGTTGTTCATTTTACTTAATTCATGATACTAGTAAGCTTTCTACACCATTATTGTTGATAAAAATCAAATTTTTATAATGAAATTTTGTCCACCATTGATGAACCTGAAAATAGTATTCTTGAGTCAATAATGGAATTTTGGTGCTTGTTGTTGTGTCTAATCGGACAACAAAGGCTTAACCTTTGTTGTTATGGATGGATCTTATTTGATATGTGAAAATTTCCTCTTAAAACATTGTCTCAAAATTTTGAAATATAGGTATGTCATGCCCAAATTTTGATTTTTTATGAGTAAAACTTGGTTTATTTGCCTTATAAGACTACTACATTGGTGCATAATGTAGTATGTGGTCCCAAAATGAAACAATTTTCGTCTTAAAACTTGAGTATAATTTTCCGACTTCTCTTAAAAACTCCCATGAATAATGTATTTTTGTGTCTTAAGGATGGTTTACGATGTTGTTGGATTGCAAATTTTATAGTTGTTACTATCCCATGGAATGAATTAAGGAAAATTTTGTCTCAAAGGAGTGGTCAATTCTTGAAAATCCAACACTAACCATGTCAAAATTTTAATTTTATGTTTACTACTTGGGTTGCTTACTCATGACTTCTTGAAAACTTCAAACCATAATGCTTGAAGTAGCCTTACATTTAAAATTTGTCTGACTAAAGGACTTTAAATTGGCAAATGAAGCATTTCACTTGCCTGGATTTCTTTTAAATTTTAACAAGCTAATTCTCATTTTATCGATTTTAACGAATTATGTTGATGACAACATGTAACCTCTTAAGTAAGACTTTAAAGTGTTAAAATTTTCAAAGCTTGGGCAAATGGCTAATATGGTAAGAGTCTAGTGTAGTGTATCATGGTTAGGTAAAAAATTAGACAAGTTGGATGATGAGCAAGAGTAGTACATGTGATTAAAGTCATGTTTTAAAACCATATTATATCACAAAAATTTTAATTTCCGGAAAAGAATTTGTAACATGAGAAAATTTTCAAAGGTTGGTTAAAATATAAAGAGAACTATATTGGGAATTCCTTTTATTTGTCATCCACCAATTTGAGAAGTAGAGAAAAATTTTCATCCATATTAAAAATTGGCTTCAAATTCTTACCTTTCCCATTCCATGTCTTGTGTGTAATTCCTTCTTGTAGCATGTCAAGGAACACTAGAACCGGCCGTGGAAGGAATGCTCGCCAACCTCAAGAAGAGGCACTACCCGCTATCACCCTCTCGGGCTAACCGTCAATGGCCTTTGGGAGTGAGGAGCACCGGAGTAATTTTGAGGTCCTAGCCACTAGGAGGATGGCCTCAACCAAGTGCATATCGGTAAGTACCTTGGAAGCCTTGAGAATAGAGAAGGAGGTGCATAACATCTTCACGGTTCTCGGGTTGGAGAGATTATACAACTTAGAGAAGATAAGCTACCATAACCTCACCCTCAATTTTAAATCCTTCACCTATGATAAGAAAACCCATGATGTGCGTTTTAGACTCAAGAATACCACCTTCAACTTAGGTAGTGATGCCTTTGCTGACCATTTGGGAGTGAGTAAGCAAGTCGTGGGTCACCATGATAAGGTTGAGAAACACATGAAGGCTTCAAAGTATTTTCATCTCTACACGGGTAAAGGAAAGGTTAGTGTGAGTAACATGAAGACTAGTGATAACGAACACCCCGTCCTAAAGATTTTCTTGTGCTCCTTGACCAACCTCCTTTATGGGAGGAAAGACCCGAGCAAACTCAAATCCACGGAGGTGTTGATCTTGAGTTCCTACCTTAACCCCCGCGGTGAAGAGCGTTTCTACTTTAACGTCGTGTCTATGGTTTGTATTGCTCCTGAGAGGATAACCGAGTCAAACAAGTGCTCCTTAGATTATGGGGCCTTGGTGACTCGGTTAGCCAAGAATTTGTTAGCTTATGAACCGGGGACGATGGATGTACCCATATCTAGAGGAGTTGTCTATTTTTACCTCAAGTGGTTGAAGGCTAAGAATTGGGTTGTGGATGGGGAAGAGAAGAATACCTACTCTTGGAGAGTTGATGAACATTGGCATATGAAGCTCCCCGCCGGTGAAAGACTACCCCCGACTTCCCCTTTTGAGAGGGAGGGATCACCCCACCCCAAGGCCCAACGGTACACCATCCCTAGTAACCTTACTTTTGAACTTAAGGATGCTACCATGGAACGGGAGACCCCTCCACTACCTTCCATACCTCGTGAACCTATTGAGAAAGCTCCCACCTCTCTTCCCCATTCTATGCCTACATCGATGATGCCCCCACCTTATGCTGGGAACTTTGGCCAAAACCAACCCACCTTTGACTCCAACTATCCTCTCTCGTACATCATCCACCGAGTGAACACCAACCTTGTATTGAGAGACATGCACGAGGCGGCTTATTACCAAGGAGTACGACCCACCCTTCGCCCTAGCTTCTGGTCTGGAGACGGAGACACCTCCGGAGTCTTTAAGGCCTATGTGTTTTAGTTACGAAAGTATGTGAGTGATCCTTCCCATATGTTACAGGTGGAGAACATCGAGTTGGATGAATCCTTGTCTTATCTTGAGGTGCCAAAATAAATTCTTGATCGCAAGGTTCGTAAAACTAGGTCCGGGGAAACGGTGTTCCTCAAGGTTCCATGGTCTAATCATGAGGTTGAGGAAGCCACTTGGGAGGCGTAAGAGTCTATGAAGGAGCGGTATCCGTCTCTTTTTTATCAGGTATGTTTGGTTACGGGGATGTAACCATGTTTCTTTTAGGGGGGGGGGGGGGGGGTAGGAGATGATCGCATAAGGTTTTGGTATGGTTTTATGCTGGTTTTAGTACAGATTGTGGTTGTTTTGAGTCTGTATGAGTTGTGGTTGGGGTTTTGACGTTTTGTTTTAAGTTTTTGTTGCGTTGTTGCATCGGGGTTGAGTTAGTATGTTTATTTTTGAGTATGGGTTTGAACTTCGGGGCGAAGTTCATTTTAGAGGAGGGAAGACTCTAATACTACGGTTTTCTGTACTTTTGGGTACTTTATCGAGTAAGTGAATTTTGGTTACGAAACAGTGTTCTGTCTGATGGGTACTCGATCATGTAAGGGCCAATCGATCGAGTAGGGGGCATTCGATTGAGTAAGTGACTTACTCGATCGAGTAAGTTGGTTTTACGGGTTGTTTTTGACGGGTTTTGATAGCAATGTCAGAATGATATAAAAACTTAATCCATCAATTCTATTCAATTTTTACATTATTTTAACTTTCATAAAGATTAAAACAAAGTACGTTGCTTCTCATCTCTCTCATTGCTAGCAAATCCCAAGGCTCGTGTTGTCGGAATCCTGAGTTCTTTACCTCGTTGAGACCGTCGCATTGTGGGAGTATAGTTTTTATGTTGTTTCATTTATTTTGGTTAAAACCCTAATTGGGTATTTTTGGGGTTTTGGGTATTGTGATTGTTAGATGGTAATTGTATGATTGTGTGATTGATAGGAGGTGATTTCGTAGACGAACGTTTCTGATTGGCTGATTGTGACGATATTGGTGATTGCTTTTCCAGGTATGGTTTCCCTACTCAGTTATTGGTTGCATTGTATTAGATGTGTGGTTGATAGTTGATGGTTGTTTAATGTCGTTGATCTATATCGTATTGAATTGGTAATTGTTGATGTTGTAGTTGGTTGTGTTGTTTGTCAGTGGTTCGCGAGGTGCGCCCTCGGCTGAGTGGAGTCACATGCGGGAGCGGCTTCACGCCCTTGATTCGTCCCTTGTGGAACCCGCCACAAGAGGGGATATGCACATTAAGGAACTTGGGTTTGCGCTCGGTATTGATGAGCGAGGCTTAGGTGGGAACGGTTGCGGTCCCCCACTGGCGGTGTGGATTACTGGTTGCGGCGGTAATCTGGCAGGACTAGACTTTCAGACTAGTCAGGTGATTGGTGATATGACGCTGTTGGGTGATTGTATGTATTGTTGATATTGCTTTATCTTATATTGTGTAATAAATAACTTGCCCCGTTTAATTGTTTTAAAAACTGTGGTGATCCATTCGGGAATGGTGAGCAGTTATTGAGCATGTATGAGATGGATGCGCAAAGGGATAGCTGGGATTGAGTCACCACGTGTCACTTAGAGTATTCCGCTTTGTTGTTGAACTTTATATTTCATTTAGTTGATTTTGGTATTTGGAACAATTGTATTTCATTTGACAGTTTTGGTTTTGGTTATGTATTGCACTAAACTTATTTAATAAAGTACCTTCTCTTATGGTCCTTTTGATATACATCACCTCGGGTAACCGAGATGGTAGCACTTCCATGCATTAGATGGTCTTGGTAAGGCACTTTGGTGTATGGGGGTGTTACAGAGCAACCTCTATTTCGGTGTAGGACACTTACGTGACCCATATATGGGTGATGCCGGGATCTATTTTGGCAATGTCTGCCAAGGAGGTAAAAGTGAGACAGGAACATCTGCGGCGGCAAAGGGCGTGGACCTTGATGAGGTATGGGAGGAGGCGGCACGTAAGGGAATTGGAGGAGAAGAGGGAGATGATTAAGAGGAGGAGGACAAGGAGGAGGAGCAAGCTGAAGGAGGAAGCAAGACGGTGAAGAGTCATTTCGGGTGGGCAAAAAGGGTGCCAAGCATTGGCAAGAAGAGAAAGCCCTCCGAGTAGTGGCGACCTTATGATTCGGGACACTTTGAGACTTTTCTTTACCATTTAAACTCTGAACAATTTAACTCACGTGTTGTAAACAGGCTATAAGGCCAATACTAGTAGACTTTGTATGGTAGGATGGTGTGGTGATCACCATTTGGACTCCATTGCATGCATGCTCGACCATAAAAGAACCTGGAGGCTATTAATGGAGAAATTTTGAATAGGGAGTGACACTCGGCCGAGTGCCAGCTTCACTCGACCGATAGGTGGTCCACTCGAGCGATTGACCCCTTCACTCGATCGAGTAGGCCGAAAATAGACCCTAGAAACCTCCTGTAAAGACCCTCACTCGACCGAGTGACACCCTTACTTGAGCGAGCGACTTTCACTTGACCAAGTAACCCACAAATTCGACCGAGTACTACGGAATTTGACCATTTCTAGGAATTTTAGACCACCTATGACGTGTTTTACCTTGATTTTGGACTATACCGACCTCCTACGAGTCGAACGACCATAGGAACCCCACACGGTGGACTTTTATGAATTGTTTACATTTAATCTTGTCATTTGTCTGGGTAAGTATATGAGAATAGTCAAGTTACAAGTGATTATGTGATAATATAGAGTATATGAGGACATGTATGCATTCCGTAATAGTAATGGATAAGTAAACAATAACGACAAGTACATGTCACATGGCAAGTATTTAACGCTAGTACAAGCGGTAGTGGTTTGACACGATATGTGGATGATATGATGAGCATAAAGAGCGGTTGGGCCTAGTCATGAATGTTGGAATATGTGTCCTCCGACAATAATGCGATCACAATTGTCGATCATATTGATCGCATGTTTAAATCTCATTTTAAGAATACGTAAAGGATGATTCATTATATAGTCAACTGATCAACATTAATCGGTAACGATTGGCTTGCTAGAGTTTGACGTTACTGTCGTGGGACGGTGGTGTTCAGTTGATCCCTTAAGGTCACACCTAAAGGATGATGCCCTTATCTGTAAAGTTTATTAATTGTATGTCGATACAAACTGATCAATTCCTTAAAATTGAACAATTCATTTGTGAGAGAGAATATTGATATCTTATTATAATGGGATTAAATAAGATTTATTTTAGTAATTTAAATATTTTATTACTAAAATTGTTTATTGTTTGTGAAACAATAGAGATGAGTATGAATGGTTAATTATAATTACAAGATGTTGTAAATTATAATTAAATGACCCATTTTATTTATGTGATCAAGTATTACTAGTCAATTTGTTGTATGTAAATTAATTAATTCATAAAATTATATTTATGTGATAAATATGCATTAAATTAATTAATAACATGTATCATACTACATGTGACATATTGTGTGACAATTGACAAATTGACAAAATAAAATGGAGGTCCATTTTACTCATATGACCGAAAAAATGGAAGATAATAGTGGATTGTGGGTTGTATTATTTTATGTGATAAATAATATATTATTAAGGCTATTGTAGACTAGCCTTAAAAGCCTATACTACCTCTTACATACCTATTGACTTGAGAAGAACAAAAGGTAAATAAAAGACCATGCATTTGTCTTTCTTATGTCTCCTCCACCGGTTTTGTGCATATGTAGAGAGAATTTTATTCTCTTTAATTTGACTTGGATTCATACACATGCAAAAACTCTCTCTCTCTCTCTCTCTCTCACATATTCATATTTTTTCCTTCATCAAAACATGACATTTTGATGGAATTTGTTCATAGAGATTACTAAAATTATTAATGTAATATATGAGTGTTAGTAATCAATTTTAAGGTAAACTACTAAATTAATATCTAGCTAATATTATTTAGTGGGGATAAGGGATAATCTTGGGAGCAATCAAGAGGAGAATCTCTACTTTGGGATTTTGTAGGATCATCCTTATATTCATTGTAACTCAAGAACTAACAAGAAGGAGATCTTGTTGGTGCCCATAAGACCAAAATTTATAGTAAGGAAAACGATTTCTTTACTTATCTATTTTAGTTTGCATGCATAAGATTTGTATTTAATTTTATGTCTAAATTAAATCATCACATATATGAATATGTTAAAATATGAGATATAGATTTCTAACAAGCGGTATCAAGAACCTTTGGTTGTTTGCATGCAAATCGGTTAAGTTTTTCCAAGTTATACGATTAACATATAAAACTTGTAATTTTGTGTTATTATGATATATCACGAAATATACTATGCATGTTAAAGTTTCTGGTCCTAAAATGTTTTAGGATATTTTGGTTTAATTTATGGATTTTATTGTTCATTTTATATAATATTGGCATTAAAATGTGATTTTTATGATAAAAATGTCATTTTTGGACGAAAATTAGCTAAACTTCGAATTTTCCAGTGGTTTTTGGATATGTTTTCACATATATTAGTTTTAGATGATCTGTAAATTTTCAGATTTTTTGGAGTTTTTATGCTCAAAATATGGATTTTTCATGATAAAAATCGGATTTAGATGAAAAATAGGTTAATATAAGATAAATTTCAAATCAGAGAAATTTAGTGTGTTGTCACATGCAATTTTACAAGATGTTTGTAAAATAATAGGCTATATTGAAGTCTTTATGCATGATTTATGAATTTTTGATGAAAAATAGCATAAATAGTGACTTAATTAGTGAATAATTGCTAAAACATACTTCATGACTAAGGAAAAACGTCACATGTTGCATTTTATTATATTTTTCAGATCTAAAATTGAAAAGTTGATGAATATAATTTTTCTCATGTTTTTATGATTATAATTGATAAATCCGATAAACCGCAACATAGTTTTTCCGATAATTTTTAGAAATTTTAACCTAAGTTTTTTGAACATTATGAGTGTCATGGTATTTTTCCAGAATGTTCATAAGTTTAAATTTCAAATTTCAAATTTATTTGAAATTTTTTATGATTTATTTGAAGTTTATAGCATTTTATTGTAATTTTGGGTCCATTAATGAACAATTTTAAGAAATATGAGTTAATTATAGTCAAATAGTTAGTGGAGACTAATTTTGAGTCCTAAGTTGGTTAGGGTAATTAAATTGTGCATAAATATGAATTTATGTAATTTAATTGTGATTTTAAAAGGTTGAATCACGCAAATCCGTAAAAACCGTTTAATATACGATATTGGCTCCTTAAAGGCGATTTAGCATAAAATTGGGCATGTTCATACATATTATAATGCTGCATTTTATGTATGATTGTCATAATTTTATTTTATGTAATTTTTTAATTATGTAATTTTACTTAGTATGGCCTTAGTTTTTAATTGGTATTACTCGAAATGTATGGGAATATCGATTCGGTTGTAATTTTTTGTGATCTCGTATCACCATTTTGTAATTTAATAGATTTATTTTATTTTAATTACAAATGTATAATAGGAAATTATGTAATTTGTTATGTAATTTAATTATTTCGGAGTTCCTTGAAGACGGTGTCACTCAAGAAGGCAATACATAAAGACGGTATTACCTCGAGATGCATGCCAAAACCGAAGATCAAGGGACCAATGGAGTTGGTTTCCGAATATGTAATAGTTAATTAGATTTTCTATTTTAGGAAGGCCATACTAGGAATTTATTTATGCTTTGCATTTTATTTATATGTTGCATGCATCGCTAAATCGCCATAACTAAACATGCAGTTTTTAATCGAGTATATCGACCGTGTCAATTACAATTATCGTAGTTCACCGCTTTAGTTCACTTAAAACGTGATAGATAATAAATTGACATGACCTCTCGCTAAAATAAACAATTGAGACTTAGCCTTACCAAAAAGTAGAAACCATGAAAATCTATTTCGCGAGGGAGTGCACTCGGCCACCCCGGGGTACAAACCTTGTTACGTAGGGGAAGTGGGTGATAAATGTCTATGCACCGAATTTATGTTAATGAAGGGTATTTCGGCACGCCGTGCCCTAAGTTGATATGAGTTTGGATCATGGACACATTTATTCGAAATTTGGGTTGAACTCAACGAAAGTATTCACGACGATTTCCGGATGTGTTTCGGGCTAGAGATAAATATTAATGTAATTTTATCGACCAAGAGTTCTATAAGTAGAATCGATTAAAGAGTTAATCCACCGAGTTATATTAATAAAGGGTATTTCGGCACACCGTGCCCCAAATTAATATGAATTTGGATCTTGGAATCATTTATCATAGTTGGGTAGAGGTCACTATGTAATTTAAATGCTTTACTTGTTATTATATTTACAAGTATTATTATAACGATAAATGTTTTGGTTTTCATTATTCCGTTATCATTTTGTTCTATTTCTTTACCTCAAATCATATACGATATCATTTCGATTTTTGATTCAAATCTCCATTAGCACTTCGTAACTAAAGACAAATATGAATTTGCTTCTAAAACCTCAAATGAACCATTGCTAAGGATCTCTTGTAAGAGTATAGATTAAAGTTATTCATTATCAAACAGGTTTTTGATTCTTGACTAAACACATCTACTTACAATGGATTGTTTCTCACATGCTTAATTGAGTTAAGTACCTTGAAACGATAAATTGTTTTGGTAATTAGATTTGTTAGAAATCGTAATTGACCAAAATACCGCAACCACTTCAATGAATGTTTTAAGACTAAACAAACGAATGAAGAGTAGTCTTCATGAAATTAAATTTTGCTTCTCTAAGCAAAGACTCATTGAAATGAGTGGGAGCATTCTCTTAAACCGTTAAGAAAAAGGATAAGGTTCTAAGAAGTAAAATTAGAATGGAATTGATACAAGGTAATGTTAAAAGTAACGTTATTGAGAATAACAATACTAAACCTATCAATCCCGACCGATAAAGTTTCCATTGTCTTAATCGTTGACACTAGAAAGGAAACAACCCCAAATTATTGAAGAATCAACAAGTTAGTTGTGGGACATCTAATGGGACCTTCTTCTTTAAATGTTTATTTGATTAACATAATTTTTCCTAGTACTACTACGTCAATATTAGAAACCAGTGGTGGTTTTCATCATTGTACTTGATACATAGGATGATTAGAATATGACGACTAGCAACAATGATGTAGAGAGATAGAGTCATTGTGTACTCAATCTAGTTTTTGAGTTTAAAGTTGTACTTAATTGTGACTATTAAGTACATAAACTCTAAATAAGAATATAAACTTGTTAAGATACAAAGGGAGTTTCACTTTTGTGACCCTATACACCATGATTTGATGTATGGCTAGCCCATTATCAAGGTGATTATATTCTAAACAAAACTAGATTGATATATCATGAAGATGATGCAAGACTCAAATTGGTAAACTAAGATTAAACCTTAGATTCTGGAATGATGAACGCAAAGAGTTATCAAGTACTCTTGAAACCATTAGATCTTATGGTATATGCGTATCTTGTATTCAAAGCAAGATGTCTCGTGCCTTTTTGGTTAAAAAGGAGATCGAGGTTGTAAATCATTGATCCAAAATAGCTTGATCATTTTCTTTTACCAACGATTTAAGTTGACGCCAATGTGTTTGCTTAATAAGATAAATGGAGAAATCTTTAAAGGAGTTCAAAGAGTTCAAAATCACGATCTAGTCGTGATGGGATTATCAAAGTGAAGACTTTGATATAAACCAAATGAAATGTGATATAGTATCACAAGTTAATCTCTCTTAACACACATTATGGAATAATGAGTGGTTGGATAAAAAAAAAATCAAACGCTATTCGATATGGTTTGGACTTCAATCAAATTACTTTGAGTTACTTGATCCTTTTGGGGAATTTATCATTTTGTCTAAATTATTTTTCCACTAAATCTAAAACGAATCATATGAGATATGAAATGGTAGGGTACCATGTTTGTAAGTTTTAAAAAGAAACAAATGCTCTTTTTCCCTTATTACAACCACGAGTATACCGGGTTTGTGGCTCGTGAAGCTGTCTTTCCAAAATACAAGTTTATTTCTAGAAGACAGAGTGGGAGAAATTATTAAAGAGCCACAAAGAATGTTATGTCGCAAGAAACTGGTCTTTCTTGGCTACATGAGACGTTTTGTGAAAGACGTTGTTTCTTCAAAACCTAGGACGTTAAAATCATCACTAGTTGAAGATGATGAATTAGTGTTACTTTTAGAAAGTAAATAGATTGTAACTTACAAAGAAATCGTTTGATTCAAGTTGATTACTTCTAGAAAGTAATGGACATATGACTTACATGAGAATGTTTAAGTCACAACTCAATACAAGGCTTATAGCCAGGAAAATCCGAAATAAAAGGCTTGATTAGTGTCAAAGGGTTTTGCACTAATAAAGAGAGATTTCAAAGCTTGATTGGTTTCAAAGGGTTTTGCACTAGTTGAAATGCTTAAGTCTATTTGGATCTTCTTAGGGATTGTGTTTCATTATGATGATTTACATATAGCAAATGAATCTAAAACCCACTTCTTCAATTAGAAGGAATGTATTCAATACATGTCTTGAGTTTTGTAGATTCTTGCAATCCTAAGATAATGTGAAACTTAAGAGAGAGTCTTAAGTAGGACATCAATGAGTTGGAATCAATGTTTTGATCATGTTATAAAACTTTTCTCGATAAGTCGAGAAGTTGTGTTTATACATGGAGTTTAGTGGGAGTTACGAAAATTTTAATTAGTCTTATATGTGGATGACATATTAATCATTGCGAATGATTTAAGACTTTGGAGAAATATAGTACATCTTTAATATCCGGATTTATGGAGATAAATTTACAGGATATTAATGTTAAATAAGAAGTCTTATGTTGATAAGATTCATGACTAGTTCAATAAAGTTGAACATATTTGATTGATTCCATTTGCTTCCGCTGCCAAATCAATTAAATAGGAAATGATGTATAACACTTCATATACTTTGAGTATGATGAATTGTTTCAAATCGAATTTAAGTAATAGTTACCAAGTAAGCCATAAAGATTACCGATATGTGCTTGTAGAAGCATTAAGGAAGTAAAACAAAGTGTTTTTGATGCAATTTTGTGTAAGAGTGTTACACAAATGACAATTGACAATTGAGATTGCGCATGGTTTCAGACAAAACCATAATCAAAACACATTAGGATGGTTAAGATACCATTGTGGCTATGTTATTTAAGAAATAGATTTTCTAGAATCGTTTTAGGCAATAAAGAACAATGAGAAATATTTACAACGGAAATTGAGTACACTTGCAATCATGAGATGTGCAAGAAGGATGGGTCTCGCACACTGTGAAAACAGTGGGAGCTATTCTAATGCTAGAGGGCCTATGTCTTGATTGGATCTCGACACGTACTCAGAAAGTTTTGTAATTCAAATGTATACATTACAAAGGAAAACGAGTATGTAGTAAGGTTGAGTAAGTTACAAGAAGTTGATAAAACCTACTAACCAAAGCCTTGTCATAGGCTTAACATGATGAGTCATGGCATTTCAATTAAATTGAGATGAACAACTACATTTAAGATCAAACTGGATTATAGAATATGAAGTAGTAATCAGGCATTAACTATTCATACGTGATAATCGCATTTATTGATCGAGTTTTACTCTAAAACTCTTTTATTATACTTTGTTACATCAAAACGGATTGTAGAGACAATATTGAACCCCGTTAAAGTGAACACGGATTAACATAGTATTCGCCCGTAGTCAATTATATGAGGTGACGTCTCGAAGTGACTAGAGTGTGATGCGATTGATGGCAAGTTCAAGTGCCATAGAGTCATGTGAGATGACTAGTCGATCACATAGGCAGACTGTTAGGAACACTTTGTCGGGCAGTGACCGCTTATAGAGTTCTGGCAAATTTATATAGCCTGGTCGTGTCGAGAGCTACTATAGTATTCTAATGAGTCGATTCTTTGACTAAAGACTGTTCGCCTAAGATGGCACAGTTTCATATTAGCTTTGATTTATGTTACTACGACCTTTGTAAATGGGGTCAAATGGGCATATTTTGGGTTATGATGGCTGTGGCTAGTCGAAGGGAATAAGTGCGATAGGAATTTTCCACCCCCTTGTCAGGGTTAAAACCATATCTCAGGGCCACTCGAGGAGTAATGAACTGGAAATGCGTTGTAATACCCGCCCTTTTAGGGACCCCTTGACCAGCGTTGACTGACCTTGGGAGCAAGAATGGTTCTTAGAAGTGCGTGCCAAAGCTATCTTGGGGTACGTGTCTTGTGTGGTACTCGATAGAGTAGAGGCTACTCGATCGAGTAGCGTAGGTACTCGATCGAGTAGGGGTTACTCGATCGAGTGCGTGTGGTACTCGATCGAGTATCGAGCTTTCAGCGAGGGTTTTTAATCGCGTTTTGTTAAATCCGCAAGTCATTTCTGCCTCATTCCTTCTATCCTCTAGTAGCCCCTTTCCCTTCCCTTCACCATAAAACCTCCATGGAAGCCCTTTGAAGGTCCTTGTGCCTTAGGAGAGCGTAGCTTGAGTCGGGTAGTGGTCTTTTGCCGGGTTTCCCTTTATAGGTATGTCATCATCATCATCAGTACCTTTGTCTTTACAGTTAGGGTTTGCTTGATAGTAATAGGTGATTGTGTTGTGCTTATAGGCTTTGCTTGGTTGCTGGACATGTCATATGTTGGCATGGATTGGTTGCAGTTGCTTAAAGGTAGGTTCGCCTACTTAGTTTCTGTAGATGGTCTAGTGTGTCGGTTGTTGTGGTTGTATTGCGGTTGTTGTGTCTTATTGATAGATTCAGACAGTTGTTGATATGGTGATTGTGATTGTTTGTCTATGGTTCTCGAGATGCGTTCTCGGCTGAGTGGAGTCACTTGCGGAAGTGGCTTCACGCCCTAGTTTCGCCCTTCGTGGAACCCGCCACGGAAGGGGATGTGCACATTAATGGGACAGGGTTATCCCTCGGTATGATGAGCGGGGATTTGGTGGGTACGGCTGCGGTCCCCCATCGGCGGGGTCTGGTCCAAAGGGACAAATTTATGACGAGATTGATCGGTGTGGGTGTGCTTGTGTGTGGCTGATCGTGTTACATTGAGTTGTCGATTGTTGTTGGCTTTGTTGTGTTTTATCTCGATCGACCTTGGGTGGTTGTCTTGTTTGTTTATGTGTCTACCGTGATCCCTTATGGTGAGCAAATTGCTTAGCGGTGTTGATATCGTTGATAGCTGGAGTCCGGGCAGGGATGAGTCTCCACGAGATTGATAGTTATAGCAAGTAGACTTTGAGTTGTATCTTTTATATCATCAGTTGGTTTTAAATCAGTTGTAACATAACATAATAGTTCTTTTATCGGCATTTGATTATTACTGTCCTCAGGCAACCGAGATGGTAATGCCTTTATATGCTAAGGAAGGCCTAGTTAAGGCTCCTCTGGATATGGGGGTGTTACAAAGTGGTATCAGAGCGACGATTTTGGAACCTGTAACAAAAGAAAATAATGAACGTAGTGAGTCTAATAAAATGAACCTGGTGTATGTGTAATGGGAGCCCCAACCGATGCTAGATTTTGGGTGAGTAGGCGCCCTCATTTCAAAATCTTGGCCCCATGACACTTAAGCCAGTCACATGGTGTGGGAAGGTGGAGTCCGTGTGTATATGTATGATGTGTATGTTAATAGTGTCAGAGTTATCTGAGGTCGAGTCTTTGCTAACATAGAGATGGGTATAATGGTTGCATTTGGATAATGCTTAGTGAAGTTTTGGCTTGATTAACGAGCTTGTATGATGATTCCGGGATCCGTGACAAAAGTTTATTTGATAGAAATGCGTGAAATGTGAAAGTGTATGCCGTGATATGAAAGTGATTATGTTGGAGTTTGCTTCTAGTGGTTGGTAATGGTAATACTATGCGAGTTTATAAGTCCTACGGTGGCCATAGTGTAATAGTTATAAGAATTGTTGAGTTATATTATGAAATATGGCATGTAGTAATGTGTATATGCCTTGTTTATTGAAATTTTTCCGATGCGTGACAAACGATTTATGTAAGATGATTTGCTTATGATTGAATTTGCAACATGATAGATCAATTTGTTGTGAAGAGTATGCATTTCCATGATATGTGAAAGAAGGAATTAATGTTAATTATATGATTCATGTCGAGAAGGACTCGAGCTTAGTAGTAATGTGTTAGAACGAGTTTTAAGTATGATAAGAGTACGTGATTAAACTCATGAGTGACTCGGTAGCAGGTAAACCGAGTTGAGTAATTTGTTGTAGCATAGTATGGCGTGAGCCTTAATTGTTGAGACGATATGGTAATGCGTGAGTAAGTGTGATGACTAGTGGCGAATTCCGAACTCAGTTTGGAATCGACATGTGGTATTGTTTTGCAGGAATCTTCGATTTATCTCGTATTTCGACCGAGTACTTAACTATACTTGACCGAGTGCGAGTGCGTACTAGACCGAGTAGACCTCACTCGATCTAGTTAGGAAGCTATGACGTCGAGATGTGAAAGAATTTCTGCAGATACTCGACGAAATAGATCCTACTCGATCGAGTAGGGTGGTACTCGATCGAGTACCCAAGGCACTCGATCGAGTAGGTTACTGTACAGTGATTCTTACGGGTTTCTTAAAACCCCTATTCTTTCCTTATTCCTCTCATTTCTCCTTCCTATTTAGAACCCTAATTCTAAAATTCCTCTCAAAAGCTTCCTCATCTCGTGTGTTAGTGGTGATTCTTGGGGTTATTTTCTCTGTTTGATTTCGTTTCTTTACTTTACTACTTAATCAAGGTATGCTTTTCTTCCTAATTTACATGATTTATTGATTTGAATGTGTTCGAATAGTGATACAATCTGAAATTTTTGATTCACATGGATAGATTATTGCTTTTAATTGTTGTAATATGATTTACATGCTTCCCTTGTATGAATGTTGGTGATTAATTGCTGTAAAATAAGCTAGAAATTGCCAATATTAAAACCGAAATTTCTAGGGTTTACAAAAATCGAAATTGAATTTTGATTGTTTTACATTGATTTGATGATGAAATTGAGTATTATACATTGTTTATATCATGTTGAAGAATGAATTATGATGATTTACACCTTAAAAAGTTGCCTTAAAACTCCGTCTAAAAAGTGCCCCAAATGGAAATTCGTTATTTATATCTGAAAATTGGGGTTGTATATGACTGTTTAAGTAAAGATTGAACTTCAATATGATAGCAGTGGTGTTAATTCATGAAGAATATGCCAAAATATTTTCAGCTGTAGAGACCGTCTGACAAGTTTAACTGAGTTATTTGTTTCTAATATTGAAGATGATGATAATATGTCCTAAGATGCTTTTCCATGAGTTAGTACGAATGCCTCACATGTTATTAGGAGTGTGTATGGAGTAACCTTAGAATCATGCTAGGATGTTAGAAGATGTTGAGCATGTGTATTCACCATGATAATTTCTTCTTTACAACTATGGTTTATGAGTAGCTGCAAACTGAGTTTATACATCAAATTGGGGAAACTGTTGGTGAATATGTGTGCCTAGCTGAGTATTCAAAGTATGAATTATGTGCTTCACATGTCGAACTGGTTGATGAGTTGGAGTACTTAGCTGAGTATATAAAATCCAAATTACATGAAGTATATGCTTTACATGTTTATGCAAGTTTGTTTAAAATTATATGCTGAAACAGATGCCGAGACCGAACGTAGGGACCCGTCAGAGTAAACGGGGGAGGGTTACACAACCTGAGATGGGGGAAGGGAGTGGACCCGTGGTACCCGCAGATTCGGAGTACCCTTCATTGTGTTTGTAGACTTCAAACAGAGAGAGCGTTTTGTAGTTTTGCAAAAACGCAAAATGAGGCCGACGAGGTGTATAGATACTACACTTTTGGAGGAGTTGGGAATAGAGACGGATGTCCGTCACATATTCGAGACTTTGAGTTTTACGAGGTTGTATAGGCTAAGGAAACACTCCTACCCTTTTCTCACCTTGGAGTTTATGAGCTCCTTTATCTATGACCCAGCTGCCCAGGCCATTGAGTTTCGGTTGATGAACACTAGTTTCTTGCTTTCTATGGACCAATTTGCTTCTCACCTTGGGTTGGCCAAGCCTCCCAAGGACTCTATCACTGATATCCCTGCTGAGTGCGGTGTCTGCCGCCTAATGCCTTGTCTGACCGGGAAACCAGCTCCTACCTCAAGTAACATGCTGATTAATGATGTTCAGCATGTCACATTGAGGATCTTTCTTGGTTCCCTCTCGAACCTCCTTTATGATCGACCGGATATCAGTAAGCTGAACAACCATGAGGTGTTACTTCTGATGTCTTACTTGAACCTGGAGCGGGCCAGGAAAGTGGTCTTTAATGCTCCTTCCATCGTCTGTGCTGCCCTTGACTTGATGGCCACCGCCTCTTCCCGGTACTTGAGTTGTGGCGCTATCGCCACTCGGTTAGCTGAAAAGCTAACCTCCTTTGAGGCTTCTCCGGAGTATGTGCCTCTGGCTACCCTAGTGCTTACTATGGACCGTGACTATTACCTCGACCTGAAGTGGTTGAGAACTTTGGCTGATGGTAGCCTGGCTTGGAGGGTATGGGGCGTGAGTTGGATGGGGATTCCGGCTCCTGAGCACCTTCCACCCACCGAGCCGTTAGAGCCGGTGGTGACAACTGTTAACTCCGACGAGGAGGAGGATGATGACGTGCCCCATCAGTTGCAGACCTACCTCATCGATGATGCGATCCTAGAGGTGATGCCCGAGCCAAAGAAGGGGGAGAACGCGGCGGTTAGGGAGGAGAGACCCAGGTTGGGGAGAGGACCCCGCCGAGTGAGGGAGAGGACCTCGGAGACTAGGCCACGGCCGGTAGCGCCACAGCAGCAGCAACATCCTTTGTCGTGCTACCCTTACCTCGACACCCCGGAGACGCGATTTAGCTACTTGGCAGAGAGAGTGTCATCTACTTTGACACTCAGGAATATGCATGAGATGGCGTACACTCAGGGGATTGGGACCGAGGGACCGCATCCGGTTTGGTGGAGTGGTGTTGGGGACTATAGTGGGGTTTTCCACTCCTACGGGGTGGATCAGTCAACGTGGGGGACACCTCAGTCCTTTCCCTACGGTGGTTTGACCCCATGGCATGTGGGCCCGGGAGTTGGAGCGGGGGTTGATGCGGGCATTGGTACATCGAGAGCGGGTACGTCTGGAGGTGGTGGTGGTGATGATGAGGTGATGGTTGAGCAGCTGCAACAGCTGTAGGAGGAGTGATACTCCTCATTTCTATCTTTGTTTATGGATGTTGGTATTAGATGTCGGTAGTGTTGTTAGATATTGGTAGTTGTTTTCGTTGAAACTTTGGTTATGGACTTGTATTATTGGCCATAAGGCCGGATTTGATAGTTGACCTTGTTGCAGGATGTTGGGAGTCGGGGAGTCATCCCGACTCAAGTTACGAGACGGTTATGTATATATGTGTTAGTTTATGACAGGTTTTATAAGGCATTTGACCTGTAGGTACTCGACAGAGTACCCCTATACTCGATCGAGTAGCTACATGTATGGCAGATTTGATGCTTTCGGATCTCGGGCTACTCGATCGAGTAGCCAAGACACTCGATCGAGTAGCATGGCACTCGATCGAGTACCCTTACATACTCGATCGAGTAGCGGTGTTACAGGAACTTTTTGAAAGTTAAAAGTGTTCAATTGTTTTATAATTACAAGTGTGATGTTTAACGTTGTTATTAGTGCGTAGTAACACCTTTGAACCGTTAATTTCATATGTTAGAAGTCGTGCTTGAGTTTTATATACATTTTCGTCACAAATAATGAAATGGTGATGGTTTCTTGTTGCTTTAATGCCATATTATGATCTATTCATCGGAGTTACATCTTTCATACGCTTGTGCATACGATATTAACGTGCTTTATCGACGGCGGCTAGTTATTCCGGTGGTTTATGTATGATTTCTAATTTAGCGAGTATAGGCATAGTGAGTAATGTCCATAGTAAATAATATGGGTCTAATTTATGTTGTGATACAAGTAATAGGTTATATGTGTGGTAATTTTGGCGGTGAACTTCGGGGACGAAGTTCCTTTTAGAGGGGAAGAGTAATATCGCAAAATAAAAAGGTTGATTTTGAAATTATGTTGTTGTTCGTTTATAGTGTTTTGTTGTTCAATTACAAAATTTTCTAGTACTTTGATCACATTGCTTATATGAAGTGTAAGTGGTTACTTTAGTTCATTGAAGTGAATGTGATAGTATGTCATAAAGAGATAGTTGTGGTGCAATGTGTCGTAATAGAATCGCGTTGTTGAGTAACGTGGTGGTATTGGTTGTACAATATGAAGTTGTTATGGGATATGTTTCGGGTCGATAGTTGTTACCATATGATGGGTGATCGTCGTTTGTGCTGGTTCACATTGCGAGGTTGATGTTTTATATATGATAGTTTGTAAGGGTGGATGTAGACATATAGAGTGACAATTGATAATGATGATGTTTATATGATAGCTGTAAGAGTCGATATAAATAGAGCGTTAGATAATGATGATATGATGACATGAGGGATGGTGTTTCAGGGAAGTAGGTGATTTGTGCCGAAAGAATAGTGATGTCGTGTCTTCCCGTGTCTTGTGCGTTGAGTTAGGTGAGTTGAACTTCGGGGAGAAAGTTCTTTTTAAGGGGGGAAGACTGTAATACTCGCCCTTTTAGGAACCCCTTGACCAGCGTTGACTGACCTTGGGAGCGGGAATGGTTCTTAGAAGTGCGTGCCAAAGCTATCTTGAGGTACGTGTCTTGTGTGGTACTCGATAGAGTAGAGGCTACTCGATCGAGTAGCGTAGGTACTCGATCGAGTATGGGGTTACTCGATCGAGTGTGTGTGGTACTCGATCGAGTATCGAGCTTTCAGCGAGGGTTTTTAATCGCGTTTTGTTAAATCCGCAAGTCATTTCCGCCTCATTCCTTCTATCCTCTAGTCGCCCCTTTCCCTTCCCTTCACCATAAAACCTCCATGGAATCCCTTTGAAGGTCCTTGTGCCTTAGGAGAGCGTAACTTGAGTCGGATAGCGGTCTTTTGCCGGGTTTCTCTTTATAGGTATGTCATCATCATCATCCGTACCTTTGTCTTTACAGTTAGGGTTTGCTTGATAGTAATAGGTGATTGTGTTGTGCTTATAGGCTTTTCTTGGTTGCTAGATATGTCATATGTTGGCATGGATTGGTTGCAGTTGCTTAAAGGTAGGTTCGCCTACTCAGTTTCTGTAGATGGTCTAGTGTGTCGGTTGTTGTGGTTGTATTGCGGTTTTTGTGTCTTGTTGATAGATCAGACGGTTGTTCATATTGTGATTGTTTGTCTATGGTTCTCGAGATGCGTTCTCGGCTGAGTGGAGTCACTTGCGGAAGTGGCTTCACGCCCTAGTTTCGCCCTTCGTGTAACCCGCCATGGAAGGGGATGTGCATATTAATGGGACAGAGTTATCGCTCGGTATGATGAGCGGGGATTTGGTGGGTACGGCTGCAGTCTCCTACTCCGTATTTATGAGTCTTTGGGTACTCTATCGAGTAGGCCTTACTCTGTCGAGTAAGGGTGAGTTGCGTTTTAAATTAGTTTCTGACCTGTTGGGTACTCGATCGAGTAACTAGGATACTCGATCGAGTAAGGGGGCACTCGATCGAGTACCTTAGCTACTCGATCGAGTAGCCGGTTTACGAGGAGTTATTTCTCAGGTTTTGTTAATTATGCGATTAAGGTATATAATCTTTTCCGTCATCATTCTAAACACTTTTCAAAACCTAAATCACTGTCAAAGAGAGAAATCAAGTACGTTCATCCCTTTAATCACATTGTTAGCAAATCCCGGAGTGTGGAAGGTCGTTTTTCATCGTTTGTTATACCGTTGAGATCCTTGCGTCGAGGGTAAGATCTATGTACCGTTTTTACAGTTTTTCCTTTAAGTTGGTTAAACCCTAATATGGGGATTTGGGGGTTTTGTGTAGATTGTGATTTGGTAGTGTTTATGTGTTTGTATGATAGGAGGAGGTTTTGTAGAAGAGGCTTTTTGATACAGCTGTTGGTACCGTCTGACTGTTGTGCTTTCCAGGTAGGGTTTCCCTACTCAGTATTAATTACATAATGTGTGGTATATTGTTGATTGATTCAGACGGTTGTTGATGTTGTATTGTGATTGCTGATTGTTTGTCTCTGGTTCTCGAGATGCGTTCTCGGCTGAGTGGAGTCACTTGCGGGAGTGGCTTCACGCCCTAGTTTCGCCCTTCGTGGAACCCGCCACAGAAGGGGATGTGCACATTAATGGGACAGGGTTATCGCTCGGTATGATGAGCGGGGCTTAGGTGGGAATCTGCTGCGGTCCCCCATCGCGGGGTATCGGTCCAAAGTGGACGTCGGTGACGGAGATTGATGGGAGTGGTGTGATTGTGTGTGTGACCGTTTGAGCTGTGTTGTTTGTTGTGTTGTTGGATTATATAAATTGTGTGATTAGTACTGACCCCGTTTAAATGTTTTAAAAACTGTGGTGATCCATTCGGGGTGGTGAGCGGTTATTGAGCGGTATGATATGACGCATATGGGGTAGCCGGATGAGTCATCACGTGGCGCTTAGAAGTCGTCCATTGTGTCGACGATGTTTTATGGCTTTCATAGTTTTAGCAGTAGACCGTCTGAGAATCTTGTATTTCTTTTTATCAGTTTGGAATTGCTATGTAATCACTTTAAACTTTATTTACTTTTAAAGTTGTTTCGTTATTGTCTTATGAATATCATGCCTCGGGTAACCGAGATGGTGGCATCCTTATACCTGAGTGGTCCAGGTAAGGCATTTGGAGTATGGGGGTGTTACAAATGGTATCAGAGCGACTATCCTGAAACCTGTAACCAATGAATTTAATGAATATAGGGAGTCAATTAAAATGAACCCGGGGTAAAGGTTGTAGGAGCTAATGCAAAGGCTTGGGAGACGTCCTAAAGTCGCGAACTCGCCCTACAATTTTGAACCGGTCACCATGGGATATGAGTGGGGATCGCTATGTATTTATCTTGTGAATTGTGTACCTATATGGTGATGTGTGGCATGAATCGGTGGATGTATGTATGTGGAGAATGGGGAATGTGTAGAAAAGATGGTGATGATGTGATTTCGTAAGCTATTGATAGAAAGCATGATAGTTGGTTTACAATGTTGTTTTGAATTGTAGGAAAAGTATATGAGAATAATGAATGATGTGGTAGAAAAAGAAAGTAGTTCATATGTGATAATATGTGATGAATGACGATGTTGCAGGATGGATGATTCATAATGTGGCATAATAATAACATGTGTATAGGAATGTTGTGTCGTATACGTATATTTGGTTTGCATAAGGTTGCATGATAAGTTTATGTACTTGTCCACTATTGTTCATGTGTATATGTGGTAAGAAGTGTGTAGCTGTAATGAATGAATTGGTTGGAAGAGATTAAGTAAGTAATTCCATAAAAGTATGAAATTCATGTGTGGAACATGTTTATGTGGGTAATGGATTTTAATAATATGACAATGTTTGTAACATGTGAATAGGGGATTTTATGTTGTATATTATGTTATTGTGTACGTAAAGTTATAAAATAAAAGCATGTGGTAAATCGTGATTGACAAGTTAAAAAATCTATGTGCATGATTAATGTTGTTGCTTGGCTTTTGAAAATAGTAACATATGATTATGAATACTGGTTTTATGAGTTTTGGACTGGTTTTGTTTGCTTGGTTGTTGTTTAAGCTGTTTGGAAGTAAAATCAAGTAGTTGTGTTTTTCGATTATAAAGAGGTTGTCTTTAAACTGTTATAACTTGAGATGCATAAATGATTTTGATGTGATTCTAATTGGAGGTGATAGCTTGTCCTTTTACGATTCCAACGATAGGTCACACGCCCAAAACGACCAAGTAATGAGTGAGTTATGACTTTTTTACGAAAACTGGACAGTGTTGAGAATTGGGGTACTCGATCGAGTAGCCTTGGTACTCGATCGAGTAAGGGGGAACTCGATCGAGTACGTTAGTTACTTGATCGAGTAGCCCTGGTGATTTGTTTTACGTGCTTCTGATCTTCACCTACTCGATCGAGTAAGTCACTTACTCGATCGAGTGGCTTCGCAGACTCGATCTAGTGACCCTGTTTGGTCATATGCTTATCTTTTGACATTCGTTGCATATTATGTTTAATTCAAAGTTGTTATTTTACTTCTTTATGCATTGTTTTACATGTAAGTTGGTCTTGATACGTAAGTTACCCAATCTATGGGGTGGTGAGTGACACCTTATGGTGAGTATGAGTTTGGTGGGAGGAGATGAGCTATATGTGGTTGTGCTGAGAAGTGGAAAAAAAAAAAAGAATATTGATGAGCTGATTGAGGCATGGTGCAAGTTTTGGTGAGACGTGGTGAGTGATTTATTCGCGAAATTGAGTGATGTAAAAGTAAGTGAAAGTGGGTAAGGGATGATGTGGGTCTAAGGAACGTGAGAATGAAAAGATTGAAAGGAAGGTTTGGATAGTGGCAACTTGAGATGTGTAAAGAATTATGGAGTGAGATGGTTAGGAGTCGTGTGGGTCAAGAATATATGTAGTGAAAGTTCGTTTTAAAGGGGTTGAGAAGAGTGGTATATAGTGAACTTTATGGAGACATGTTGCGAGGTGGATTTGTAGACAGTGAGTGAGTTTGATAGATTTGGTTTATTAAGAGGTGAAACTACGTGTGATTTCTTAGGGCATTTAACGGCATGAAATGAAGTTGTTTAAATAGTGAACGTTGATTTTCTGGATAGGTTAGTGGCAAGTGTGAGCGATAGCATAATAAGAGAAGATCCATGGTAAGAAAGAGTGAGATGATATCGACATGAAATAATGGGATTTGAGCTTTGGCGGAATGAGAAGGTAACCGGAGCACTAAAGAATTAGATAGAATTAATAAGGAGTTGAGCTATTAAATGGTATTGTTGAATGTGAAGAGAAAAGAAGAGTAAAAAGTAAGCTAAGGAAAATTTTCACCGGAGTTATGTGATATAAAGGTAAGGAATCATCGAAATGTGTGATATTATCATGAGGATGTTAGTTAATGGTTATATGGGAGCTTCAGGACAACATGATTAATAATGAGTTTCGAGGAATTAAGGGAGTAAGAGTTGGTGGAGTATTTACACGATATGAGATTTTTGGTGGAAAGTTAGATGACGATACAATTAAGATAGTATTGGGAATAATGTTCAGGTATTTTGTTGATGGATTTGATGTTCTTTATTTGGGGATGTTAACCAAAGATAGGAGAAAAACCGTGTTGTTTTGATATGAGTGTAAGAGGTTTGGTATACGAGCAGTGGTGGTATTGTGGTGTTGTCACTAGTGGTTAAGGGTGATGATAGATAAGAAAGACAGCAGTCCTAGAGAGGTTGATTTTACAAAGGCCGGATTGATATGTATGGTTGTAAGGGAGTATAAGATGTGGTTATATGAGGCGAGCGCTAGTGGTTGAATATTAATGGTATGGCATGAGGTGATGGTTATGCGAATGGGAAAATATGTTATGAGGGGCATATGAGTTAAGCTCGAGCGACAGTTAACCTTTATCGAGTGGTAACTTACGTGATCAGGATTGACTAGTTGGATGTGATTATGGGTCTATGATGTGTATAAATGTTTGTGTGAGATTCTGACCTCACGAGAAGCGGTATGGTGTGATAGTTATAAAGATGTTATATGAATGTTTGTGATATATGTAGGGTACGACAATCTGATGGAATGAGGCTAAAAAGGTAATAACTTGATTGATTTGGCATGGCTAGTTATAATTTTATGTGCATTGATAACACATGCGTATTTCGTGAAATGGTAGAGATGATGTTCATGAGGTGCTTATCTGTTTATCCATATAATATGTTGCGTTGTGATTTAATAAAGTGGATTTGAGTAAGTTTTTCTTGTTTGAGAAGTTATGCTGAGTCAGTGTTTATGGGTTTGAGTAAGTTGTGATGTCTATCGGTGCGGTTGTGGTGCCTCGGGTGGTGATCTGAGCACGGTACTTCGTGTTGTGATGCGGGTATTTTCGCACTGCAGTGCGGTTGTTGGTGACGGTGTTGTTATGCCGTCACCGGTTGTGGTGGAGTAGGCGGGATTATTATGATACGAGTTTTCGAAAGTGCATACCAGTTATACATAGATTGTTGTTTTGTTTGCTGTTGTTCTTTGTGAGTTTTGGTTGAACATGTAGACTGTTGTTTTGTTTGTTGATGTTTCTTACCAGTTTCAACTTGGGTGTGAGGGTAGAGTATGATATGGGAGAAAGTTGTGTATGTTTTGTTGTTGTGATGGTATAGTGATTTTCTGTTGATAGGGCACAGTTGTAAGAGGTTGTACAGAACATTTGACCTTGTTGTAGATGAGACATCGGTGCACATAGTCATGGCAAGTGATTCGTAGAACATGTGTGGTAATGATCCAAAACCTGCAGTGGTTTTAATCTTTCGTTGGGCCGGTGAGGGAAGGGTGTTTGGATTTAGTGTCTTGTTAAGTCATGTATGAGTTTTGCAGTGATGAAAGAAAAGAACTTGAGGATCTTGTGTGAGTGTACGTAACACGTGTGCACCGTGAGTTATGCTTTTGGCGATAGAAGTTTTATATAGTCTATATAGAGAGGTATGTCATGTTGCGGTAATGTGGAAGTGTTGGAGTATTGGTTATGCTAAGGGTTTTGCGGTATTAGTTAGATGGAGTGCAGAGTGAATTGAAGTATGAGAACTGTTTAAGTAAGAAAGCCTTGGAAATAGGAACGGTTATAGAAATGAGGTTATAGGCGGTTATCTTTGACATGTGGTGGTGATGAGGATGATGAGATGATTTAACTAAGGATTTAGTATTAGTGAGTTAGGAAGACGTAACATTTGTCTTAAGAGGAGTAGGATGCGATAAAAGTGAGTTTCATGGTTGTGCATGTTGTAAAATAATTGGAAGTAGAGTGTTAGCATAGCGTAAAGGAGGGATTTGTTTTGTGGTTGATGTTGTTAAAAGGTCATGGCCGTGCTTGTAGTAGTGTGATGTTTAGGAGTTCGAGAGTTTTGATAGTGGCATGATGATGTTTATGAGTGTAAGTAAACTTCGAGGACGAAGTTCCTTTTAAGGGTGGTAGAATGTAACATTCCGTTTGATGTTAGGGGTATTTTGATATTGGATTGGCTTTGGATGATGTATTACGGAGCTAGTTGGTAGTGTATGGAGTTAGTGTTGAGAGAGATATAATGGAGTCGATACGATATCGTGAGCCATGTTGTGGAGGTAGGAATAGTTAGTGGAGTTGGTGTTACGAGTTCATGTTTGAGTTGGAGTTTTGTTTTGACTTCTTAGTCACGTTGTTGTGTCTTGATCGAGTTAGTATGTTTGTTTTTGAGTATGGGTTGAACTTCGGGGACGAAGTTCTTTTTAAGGAGGGAAGACTGTAATACTCCGTATTTATGAGTCTTTGGGTACTCTATCGAGTAGGCCTTACTCTGTCGAGTAAGGGTGAGTTGCGTTTTAAATTAGTTTCTGACCTGTTGGGTAGTCGATCGAGTAACTAGGATACTCGATCGAGTAAGGGGGCACTCGATCGAGTACCTTAGCTACTCGATCGAGTAGCCGGTTTACGGGGAGTTATTTCTCGGGTTTTGTTAATTATGCGATTAAGGTATATAATCTTTTCCGTCATCATTCTAAACACTTTTCAAAACCTAAATTACTGTCAAAGAGAGAAAGCAAGTACGTTCATCCCTTTAATCGCATTGTTAGCAAATCCCGGAGTTTGGAAGGTCGGTTTTCATCGTTTGTTATACCGTTGAGATCCTTGCGTCGAGGGTAAGATCTATGTACCGTTTTTACTGTTTTTCCTTTAAGTTGGTTAAACCCTAATATGGGGATTTGGGGGTTTTGTGTAGATTGTGATTTGGTAGTGTTTATGTGTTTGTATGATAAGAGGAGGTTTTGTAGAAGAGGCTTTTTGATACAGCTGTTGATACCGTCTCACTGTTGTGCTTTCCAGGTAGGGTTTCCCTACTCAGTATTAATTACATAATGTGTGGTGATTGTGCTGTAATTAGTGATTGTTGATTGATTCAGACGGTTGTGATTGTATATTGTTGATTGATTCAGACGGTTGTTGATGTTGTATTGTGATTGCTGATTGTTTGTCTCTGGTTCTCGAGATGCGTTCTCGGCTGAGTGGAGTCACTTGCGGGAGTGGCTTCACGCCCTAGTTTCGCCCTTCGTGGAACCCGCCACGGAAGAGGATGTGCATATTAATGGGACAGGGTTATCGCTCGGTATGATGAGCGGGGCTTAGGTGGGAACGGCTGCGGTCCCCCACTAGCAGGGCTGGTCCAGTGGACAGTCGTTGACGGAGATTGATGGGAGTGGTGTGATTGTGTGTGTGTGACCGTTTGAGCTGTGTTGTTTGTTGTGTTGTTGGATTATATAAATTGTGTGATTAGTACTGACCCCGTTTAAATGTTTTAAAAACTGTGGTGATCCATTCGGGGGTTGTGAGCAGTTATTGAGCAGGTATGATATGACGCGTATGGGATAGCTGAGATGAGTCATCACGTGGCAGTTAGAAGTCTTCCGCTGTGTCAGACGATGTTTTATGGCTTTCATAGTTTTAGCAATAGACCGTCTGAGAATCTTGTATTTCTTTTTTTCAGTTTGGAATTGCTATGTAATCACTTTAAACTTTATTTACTTTTAAAGTTGTTTCGTTATTGTCTTATGAATATCATGCCTCGGGTAACCGAGATGGTGGCATCCTTATACCTGAGTGGTCCTGGTAAGGCACTTGGAGTATGGGGGTGTTACAGCCACCTCCAAAAATAGGTGACAATTTACACAGACACACAACACGTCAGTTTCCATAAATAAACATAAGACACAACATGATAGATAAATATGCAACATGCCATTGAGTGAGACACGATTATACAATCACCACGCTGGTGTCGAGACACGCCCAGACTTAACCACAACCACTAGTGTCCTAGACACGCCCACGACACAGAGCTCACAAATAGGTACAGGGACACGCCCAGACGTAACGGGTCCGGAAGCCAACCGGATCCCCTGCAAGACGTCGTGCTTTAACCACACGAGTACCTCTGTACTCAAGTCATTAATGTGCACATTTATATTGGAGTGAAAAGCCCCATGAGGCGACTCAAGTGTATGGCGATCTCCCAACCATCTTACGTCTCCTCAACAACAACTATTGCTACCAACAACTTCCAACCATCACATATATCACTAAATGCATCACAAAATGCCAATATGCCCAATTGACAATGAATATGCATAACACTCACAAATTGTGCCTTTTTCTCATATATCATGAATGCCAATCATACCACAGACCCATGTACACCAATAACCACATGTTATAATGCAAATACAACAACATAAGAGACTCAACAAGATCCTCAAACATTACCATGTGATGCAATACTACTCATAAGATGCAAATGATGTAAATAACACACAAATATAGACACACATTATTAACACCGAGTAGGATAAACCTACCTTTTAGCATACTTCATAAGCTAGTCGAAATCACCAAGTATCCATTTCATAAAACCGTCTCATCCTACATAAATTACATAATAACTATCACAAAACCTCCTACACTAATACATAATAGAAAACCCCTTATTATTACCCACTAGTTACTTATATTACACATGCTAATTACTAACTGATTACACATAATAAAACCCCCCAAAAGTTAGGGTTAAAATATGACAAAGAGAAAGGTGGGATTTCGACTTACAAAGGTAGATCGGGGATTAGGTGGAGGTTGCATCTTCAAATCCAAGTTTGAAGGTCATGAGAGAGGCTTATGGAACATTCTAGAGAGAAGGAAGAGTGTTTAGGGTGAGAAAGAAGAAGATAGGATATGATTTGATTACGGATAAGAAAGGAATCCGAAATAGGTCTTATCGGGGCCTGACGTGTCGCACTCGGTCGAGTAGCGAGTTCACTCGACCAAGTGACCAATACTCGATCGAGTACTAAGCTTACTCGACCGAATGACCCCTACTCGGTCGAGTACTAGTCGTACTCGCCCGAGTGCAAGCCACTCGATCCGCTAGAATCCTTATTTGTTCTAGTCTAGGTCTTACTTGGTCTAGTGTACGATCATCCTCTACTTTCCGTGTAGACAAGGGCCCTCTCACGCATCTCAATGGTCCTTTACGGGTCCCAAAATATACGGGTATTACATGTCATCACTAGTAGTAGTGAATGACTTAACTTATTACTAATATTATCATAGCGTGAGAACAAGAGTTAGTTCAAGTGGTATCAGTTCTATTACTCCCACCATAAAATAAAAAATAAATAAATTATCATAGAGTGCACAGAATAACTAAGGGACTAACCATATATTTGAAGATCGTGGGAATTTCAATTTGGATGTAGCACTTACTTCTATCCGTAAGTCTCTCATAACACGGGTATATACATCTTAAGAATAAAACGAGTTAATTAATACACCACTTGTGTGAATGGGACAAATATTTTTGTTTCTCATTGTATTATGTCTTTGTGTTATTTATCTTATTTGAGCGTACTTAATTCTTCTTAAGCTTAAAAGGGATATCTCCGTCTAAAAAGAAAATTTGTGTTCCTCTAAAATACGTTGAACGATCGGTATCAATTGACGCACTTTCCTCTATATTGCGTTGTAACAAGCTTGGATTTGCTTTTTATTAATTCTCGCTTAGAAAAAAAAAACTTTTTGTAAATTAAACAAGTCTATCAATTTTCAAAAATTATTTTAAACGGAATAAATTAGAGATTACTTCCTTTTAAAATCATTTTTTTAAAAATTACTCACTTTAGAATTTTTTTTCTCAAAATTTTAAGTTGCATTTTGGCCTAAAATCCGTTTAAAACTCCAACTTGAGTGATTTTTGTCTGTTGTTGAACTCTCCCTCTATGAGTTTACATAGTTATACCTTTTAAAGTATAAATTGACTAAAGCACAAATATAATAAGTTCAAAAACAAATGAAATAAGTTACTTAAGTTGGATAGAGTTTTGAAGCAATTTTAATTTAGGTCAAAATGCAACATAAATTTTGAGAAATAATTTCAAAAGAGGGTGATTTTAAAAAATTGAATTTCAAAAGAGATTAATATCTAATTTACTCTTTTAGACATCATATATTCATATTCATGTTGATTTTTGTTCAAATATAGTTTATTGGCTACGCCTTTAAATTTGACTCGGATGATATAATTTCAAGATATCAAGTTATAGTATATATCGGTTGATTAGAGAACTAAGTGTTGTTGGACAATAAAGTCATCAAGAAAATAAGATGTACCCTCAAAAAGTTAGAGGAAAGTTAAGTATAACATTGTTATCACGTGAAGCCTTTAATAACGGAATATATGTAGAATTTTTTTTTTTTTTACAACGATAAACTCATATAAATAAATAATAGTCGACATAACAATTAATAATATATTACCCATTTTCAAATGGGTTGGCAAAGAAAACCTCTAAACTACTCGACATCCAATTAGTTAAATAAACATCGAAATAGACCAGAGAGAACCAGGTAGACGACATTTTATGAATGGTGGGAAGTAATCATCGAACTGAATCGGGTATTCTTCACACCTTTTGGTCTTCTTTACGACGGTAGTAGTCTTTGTATACCTGCAAAAAGAAGATAAACGGGTGACAAAAACTGAAGCTCTTTTCTTCAAATTAATAGTGGGCCGAGCCACTTGACCACGAGCAATGGAACGGCAGTCTTTACGGCAGACTTGCTCAGCCGAATGCACCCTAACTGCTTCAAATTTAAACTGAACAATAGAGATCTTACTAGCATAAGAAGTGTTTGAAGAAAGGCGTTTCGTCTTATATGTTCGAACAAAACATTCCTCTAAAGCCAATTCTTATTCCGCATAAACAGAGTCAAATTTCAGATGACAAACCTCTGGCAGAGGACCAAAGATGGGAACCGTTGCCCCCTTTGACTGGCTTAGTTCCTCCAAAAGAACTAAAGTGGGACCTGCTGCTTCCCATGACATAACATCATGGAGAGTCCCCGACTGGATAGAATTTTGTGAGTGAGGGGGCGAACCCTCAAGACCGCCCCAGATCTGGGGTGAAAAAACTCTACATTTTTCCCGAGCATCAAGTTCTTATAGGCATGAGACGACGAAAGTTGTATCCTCTTGTGGGCGTGCTTTTTGTTGATGAAGACAAACATGGAATATTCCGAAGTAGAAACAGTGGAAGGAGCAGTATCATCATACCTTTGATACTACCTTCAGGTTAAACTGGCAAGCACGGGCAACCGTTATCAGTCACGCAATCCATCACCTCAGAATCGACGTGATCACCACCGAGATCAGTGGTATGCGACTTATTTAACCTCCATGAATAATCCTCCACCGCCCAAGGAGCAGCACATTCCTCGACAACTTAAGGACTAGAAATATGATTCTTACCTCTCTTGTTTATGGCCAAAGGGTCGAATTCTAAAGCGACTCACTTTCCATTAAGAATGATGGCTAATTGGTCAACCAAAGAATGGAGCTCGCGGTTAACATCCTTATTGCTCGGGTCGATTTTCAGAGCAGACTCGAAATATTCAAGAGCTTTAGTTTGAGAATTCAAATGCTTGGACGTTAAGCCTCTACGGTATAAGGCTTTGTCATTAGATGGTTCAAAAGTTGAGACGAAGGTGCAGTACAATAGAGCCTTAGTGTAATTCGAAAGCTTTAATTCACAAAAAGCTAAATTTAGGATAGTGGAAAAGCCAAGGAAAAAAGCCATGCGCTGATCGGATAAGGGTGGATGGCCAAGAAAACATTGAAACTTGAGAGCTGGCTTGTAGTAAAGGGCAGCTAAAGATATATTACCTTTCTTAAATAGGGCATTACCCTTATCTTTTAACAAATTAACAGCAGGAATGGATGACATTCCCCCCCCTCCAATTCCATGATCCACTTAGCAAAAATCTCATCATCAGCACCATTATCACTTGACATGATTAAATCACAAAAATTGAAAAGGATAAATTGGTAATCCATGGAGAGAAAAAACTACTACTATCAATCCATGCCCATATCACCAACTCAAGCAAACCCTCGACTCAAGGACTTGATCATGGGAGATGAAAGATATCACCTACCAGCAAACAAAGAAAAACCTCCGACCTCCGACCAAATATGACAATAAAAGTTTGGGAACCATAACAGCAACATATTTAAACGTATGGTAGCAGGACAACTTATAAATCCTCGCTAAAGGGAACTGTAACATCCCCATCTACCAGAGTCCCTTACCAAGGTCTACCTTAGTAATGGAAGCATTACCATCTCGGTTGCCCGAGGTAGTACATATCAAAGATACCATAATGAAACGTTTATTGAATATAAATGAGTTTAAATCAAAGTTACATAAAGCAAAACTCCAAGATGAAAAACAACTCAAACTAATAATGATAGTCTAAATAACAGAGGAAGCTAAAATGTTATAGTCTCGACGGCGTCCCATCCAAACCCATAGCCAAGCTGAAATATCAACACCTGTTAGACTCACGGCTCACCATTTGCCAGAAATATCAAATAGATCACCACAGTTTTGAAAACATTTGAAGGGTCATTAAAATCACACAATTAATCAAAAACCATAGAAAAGAACATGCAACACAAGATAACTCAATCAATACTCCAACATCCTCGAAAATCCATAACAACAAATGGCTCTCATCGCAACAAGTAGCCGGGTTCCCATCGCAACAGGTAACTCACCCCTGCCGATGCCAGACCGCAACACTGGTCATCAAATCACCGTTCCTCGCAACGAGTGAACCCAAGCTAATTAATGTGCACATACCCCTTGCGACGGGAGTCACAAGGCACGAAACAAGGAAGTGAAACCATCTCTCGACATGGCTTACAATATCCAATCCATTACCACCAACAACCACGATCACAATAACACAATACTAGAATCAAACAATCACAATAACACCCAATACAACTAACTGCATAATTATACGGTGTAGGGAAACCCTAACTTATTCGCAAATTCCGAAATTAGCTCGAGACGATCTAGAGTTGCTCCTCAACGAAATCCCCACCCAAACAAAGATATACATGCAATACCAATCAAAATCTATTACTACATAATCATATACCCCATAACACCCGATATAGGGTTTACCCAAACATAATTTAAAACAACGAACGAAGATCGATACTTACTACGCAATTGGAATGAAAATGAGAAATCCGAGAACAACAATGCTAAATCCGTGCATGCTTGATAGCGATTAGGGTGATTGGGAAGGGTTTATAGAAATGATTTAGGGTTAAAGTGTCTTAACAGAACTGACGAAATGATTATATAACTCTCTAATCACCTTAATCAGACTGCGCATAAAAACGACTCTAGACCGGGCACTCGGCCGAGTAACAGAGGCACTCAGCCAAGTATGCACTACTCGACCGAGTGTCTCATCAACTCGGTCGAGTGACCCCTGGGCAGAAGCCGGATAAAAACACACTAGTCACATACTCGGTCGAGTACAGCCCACTCAACCGAGCACTCAAGGTCCACAAACGCGTAGTATTACAGGAACATATACCAACACATAATCAAAGATATGAAACTGAGAACATTGAAGTCTCAATTAAGAAGAGCATCGAAAGACTACTTAGAAAGATCAAGGAACAAAAATGGGAAAATCAACATATAATCAAAGATATGAATTTGGAAGATTAGAACATCGGAAACAGGACAACATAAATTTCATTGTAAAGGAACTTGCAGCAACACTTTTCCAGAAAAAAGAACTTTTAAAAGCTGAAGTCTCAATTGTAAAGATTAGTAAACCCCAACTGAGAAGAAGAGAAACAGATATAGGACTAAAGAATAAAGGATTCCTTTGAGAAAATGGTAATTGCAATAACACAAATCAAACGATGATAATATTACAAATCTGAAGCCTCAATTATAAAGATAATAAAGAAAGGACACAGAGAAAATTGGGGATAAACAGCTTAGATAACAACATAAGGGGAGCGATCAATCGTTAAAAACCACAAGACTCGGATTAGCACATGACGGAAACAAATGTCGGAGGGAGGATCGAAAGTAACCCATGATCAGGCATAAGGAGCCGTCGGAGATCGGCCTTAGAGAGGTCACATCTCCGGCAGAGCCGGAGGAAAGCTGGGCTGGATGAAGGGGAAGGCGGCACCAGTAGGCAAGGAAAACTTAGGGGTTTGGAGAGGGAAAAAGGAGTCGGTCTGTCTCTCTAATTTTCTCTCTCTAAAAAATGTTGATTAAGCTCCTTATTTTATTCATCACGCTTTCATTTTTTTCCTTAAATTTTTCATTTTGCCCTTTCTTTTTTGTGTGTGTTTGGAAAATGTTAACTCCGTAATTTTCTAATATTATTATTAAATGATTATTAATAACAGCAACTATTAAATTAGGAATAAAAAAATGACGATTAAGAACAAAAAAAACTTTGAACGATCTTAAATTTTTGATCGGGTGTCCAATTTCGTCGATCTTGTTTTCAATTTGTTTATCTCAACGAGACAAATGCAATGAAAAAAATTTGCTAAATGGCCAATTCGTGTGCTTTACAAAAATGGATGAGTCAATCCATGTGGTTTACATAAACTAGCCTTGGCTGGTTTGTGTATTTCCCATGAGCTGGGCCAAGCTAATTCATGTTTTCTACACAAATGGACCACTTCTAAAAAAACACTTTCCATTTATGTTCGTTTCGACGTGATAAGCAACTGAAAACATCAATTCGCCTTAATATATAGGATACGCGAGCGCAATGTTATGACCGTTCAAAGTTTTATTTTGTTTTTAATCTTCATTTTTTGTCCATATTTAAGTCATTTTTATTAATTGCCGTCATTAGTTATCGTTAATTAATCAATTCAAAGTTCTTCTTGGTTTATTTGTCGATAATTAATACGTTAATTCACTGCTAATTTAAGTTTGTTATTAGTGTGGCTTGTTTCAAATAATAAGTGTGGCTGGTTTGATTAAGGTTCTTAATTTTTTTTATATCTTAAAAGAGATTTTAGTCAATACGATAATGTACACTTAATTAAAATTTAAAGTATTTAAAAAAAATTAAATATACGATATTATTTTGTAAAGAAGACTAATACGCTGAGAGCTTATTGTTCTTCTATTTTATTTTTGACTTTCTAGAACATTATTTTAGAGAAAAAAACATCCACAATGGAAAAAATTATAAAATGTAATATAATTGATTGAAAATTAAATTTGTATCCCCTAAATAAAAATTCTGCTTCCGCCCTTAATTTGAGACCTCAGCCCTCAAATAATAAGGAAATCAAAACTGATAGTGCTATATTTTTTTTATGGTGAGAATGTAAGAATTATATTAATCAAACTCATTAAGCACCATTACAACCATATTTGGCTATGACTTTACATAAAACTTGACAATCATCATAATCATTTCATATCAACGAATCAAAGCCCAGGAGTACTTTGATCACTTGGCAAGTGGTTGTTCTAGTTTAAACAAAGGTCTCGTGTTCGATCCCTATGAATGCAGCAATGTTAAAACTCAATAGGGAGAGCTTTATCACTCTAGTGGTCCTACCTGGCCCGAATCCGGCAAAACCGGATGGTTACCCAAAAAAAAAAACTCCCACTGTCCCGATAATTTGTTGTCCTATTCCATTTTGGGGTGTCTCGGTTAATTGTTGTCCTTTCTATTTTAAGAATGAAGTTGATGAGCAATTTGATCATTCACACACAATTTGGTCAACTTGTCATTTAGTAATTGGCTCCCTCCTCTTTCCTTGGTTTTTATGCCAAAACCAAAGGATAACAATTGATCGGGATGGAGGGAGTATCAACTAATGAGAACACCACTATCAAATCAATCCCAATTCAGAACAGGAGTTCATATCATTCTTGTTCATTTTGCCCTAAAACACTTGCCTAATGCCCATCTTAATTCTTAACTCCTCTCTAAACATTATCTCAAGTTTCTGTAGGATTATATAGATGTGAAAGCGGAATTTTAGGAAACAATTTTCTAACATATACCCTAGGATCACATGCATAAGATAATATGAATCATAATAAAAAGCGAAAATAATATTTACCTCTTGAAGTGTAAATTCCACAAATAGCTTATAGAAGAGATCTGAGAGCCCCATTTGTTGCTCGGTCTACAAGCACAACCCTGAACCCACGTCTGCTAGAACGGAAGAGAAAGATCAACATCAATCTCTTACTTTTATAGATGCTTGAGGCAGACATTATATAGGCAGAACAATATGTTTTCTCCCTTGTGGTTTCTTATGGAAAAACTTCATCATTCTTTTTCATCACCCTAGAACACTTTTTATATAGTATCACATACCATAATAGAGTTTAGGTGGAATAAGGAAAGAACTCCTATTCCTTTCCTAAAACCAGTGCCTCATATCTGTTTCCTTATAGGACTAATATTATTTCTTGATTGTGCTTTTATGTGTGACCTTATAAGATTATATTATCTTAGTCATTAATCCAATCTTATTGGGATTAATTACGATAATTATTCTCTAGCAAGCAATTATGATTTACTAAAATAACATAATAATTTTCTCAATAAAATATCCTATATTATATTTAGTAATTGCCTGAAATATCTTAGGACATATTCCTTCAATCTCCCACTTGTCTGTAGATAATATTGCAATACTAAAATTCCTCAAGTCTCTTAATTTCAATTTTGACAACCTAATTAACATCCAATGGTCATTATATCTTCCATCAAAATCACATTCCTTGATCCCGAGTTCGAACTACTTAAACAAGGATTAACTTCTTAATCCAATCCAGCATGGCCATGCATTTTCTCAGTTCTTGTTCATCGAGAGGCCTTGACACCAATCCTACTGTATGGGAGGACTTATCCAATCTTGTATCATCAAAACTCCCACTTAATTCTTAGTCACCTTGACTACTGCCTTTATTGCCTTCTTTTACGACGCGACGTTTAACAGTATCAATAATGCATAACTAATCATATCATGATTGAAATGATATAGTCATGTCAAAGGAATCCACAAAATATGGATTTTGATTCTATGTTAGAATCCACTTTGTTCAAGTCGCAATATATCCAATATATCCACGCGATTGAGTGAACATCCCCATGTTCCCATAGCCCACGGAATTGCGCTATCAAACAATCTAATGCTAGTCTTTCGTTGCATCACTTATGTCCAATTTAGTGATACTGACTAGGGACAGAATTAAGCTATGATCTCTGTTCACCGATAGTTTTCCACTTATCAAAACACTTTTGATAATCCTATGGAGAAATCACACGCTTTCTGGACATTTTATTTAATACTAAACCAATAATTAAATAAGTATAAGAAATTAATATTATAGATAAACATTCTAAACATCAACGATGTTTTAATATAATAATAGTATTTCTTCAAATACAATTTTAATGCCAAAATCTCATTAGCTTAGTTCCTATAGACCTAGTATAACTCTCATACTTAGGTTGTGGAATCAGTTTAGTCAAATAAGTTTGCGACATTTGCATTGGTGTGAACCTTACAAATAACCTTCTTTGTTGTATTTGTCGCTGCTATGTACTCGGCTTCAGATATAGAAAGTGCGAGGGTGCTTTGCATAGAACTCTTGTAACAACCCGGATTATAAAACAAAGAAAAAACATATGATATAAAGATATTATTAGAGTATGTGATAACAAATGGGTCTAGGTGGCGGAAACACCTGATTAAATCCGGACCGTTGCTAAAACCGAAAACAAAACTAATACATTATTCAAAGGATTCGCAAGCTGAACTGAAAACAAAATCCTAATTCATTATTAATCTCGCCTCTCGATGCATCCCAACGAGCACCATCAAGCTGCAACATCTGATCAACCTGAGAAGGGGGTCGACAATTCAGTCGGGAGTAAATAGATGCTCTCCCAGTCATGTTTACAACAATTGAATATAATCAACAATCAATAACAATTGAAAGGCATAAACAGTAAACATGTGAGATCATCTACACTCATGAAACCAACCACAAAAATTACCAAGACTTCGTCAACCTTAGACGGATGCAATCATGCAAACCCAAACCATATGCAACCACTAGACCGTGTACACTTATGACCAACGTAGCACACTACCCATAACAACCCAAGGCACAATGCTAGCATCAAAGCATAGCGAATACGGTAACACACAATCCACAACAACAGAACGCACAAAGCTAGCAACAAAGCATAGCGAATAGAGCGAACGCCTGTTAGAGCGTATATGTAATACCCGCCCTTTTAGAGACCCTTTGACCAGCGTTGACTGACCTTGGGAGCGGTAATATTCCTTAGAAGTGCGTGCCAAGTTACCTTGGGTTGTGAGTTGTTGTGGTACTCGATAGAGTAGAGGCTACTCGATCGAGTAGCGGGATACTCGATCGAGTATGTGGGACACTCGGTTGAGTAACGGGTTTTCAGCGAGGGTTTATAATCGCGTTTTGTTAAATCCGCAAACCATTTCTGCCTCATTTCTTCAGACCCTTAGATCGCCTCCTTCCCTTCCCTTCACCATATAACCTCCATGGAAGCCTTTGAAGGTTCTTGTGCCTTGGGAGAGCGTAACTTGAGTCGGGTAGCGGTCTTTTGCCGGGTTTCTCCTTGTAGGTATGTTGTCATCATCATGCGTATCCTTGTCCTTGAAGTTAGGGTTTGCTTGGTAGTGATAGATGATTGTGTTATGTTTATAGGTGTTGCTTGATTGCCGTATGTTTCGTATGTTGGCATGGAGTGGTTGCAGTTGCTTAAACGTAGGTTCGTCTACTCAGTTTCTGTAGATGGTCTAGTGTGTCGGTTGTTGTGGTTGTGTTGTGTTGCAGATAGGTGTGATTGTTTGTCTCTGGTTCTCGAGATGTGTTCTCGGCTGAGTGGAGTCACTTGCGGGAGTGGCTTCACGCCCTAGTTTCGCCCTCTGTGGAACCCGCCACGGGAGGGGATGTGCACATTAATGGGACAGGGTTATCGCTCGGTATGATGAACGGAGATTTGGTGGGTACGGCTGCGGTCCCCCACTGGCAGGGCTGGTCCAGTGGACAGTCGGTGACGGAGATTGATTGGAGTGGGTGTGCTTGTGTTTGTGTGACTGATTGTGTTGTGTTGTATTGATAGTTGTTGTTGGTATTGTCATATCTTGTCTCAGTACTGACCTTGTGTGGTTGTCTTGTTGTTCTATGTGTGTTCCGTGATCCCTTATGGTGAGTAGACTGTCTTAGCAGGTGCTGATGTCGTTGATAGCTGGAGTCCGGGCAGGGATGAGTCCTCAAGAGATTTGATAGTAATAGCGATTAACCATTGAGTTGTATCTTTCACTTCGACGCATGAATTACTCAACGACTAAGGTAACCAATTACAACTTCAAAGTAATAGAAGACTTTGTAAATAAATAACAAAACATTATAAACGAACAACAACATAATTTCAAAACCAGCCTTTTTATTTTGCGACATTACTCTTCCCCTCTAAAAGGAACTTCATCCCCGAAGTTCACCACCAAAATACTACATATGTTACTTATTACTTGCATTGTGACATAAATCTAAACCATATTATTCATTATGGACATTACTCATACTACTCATACAACCAGTAAACCATAAAGATATATGCAACCATATTCGAATAACTAGTCACCGTCAAGCAGGTATAAGCACCTCATTTGAATTTGTATATATAGAATCCGGTGAAATACAACTTGTAGACAAAACGGATGTAAAATGAATGCAATAAGAATAATTACAACTTCCTATTCGTTGCAATTACGCCTTTAAAGCCAAGCACGACCTCCAACACATGAAATGAACGGTCCAAACACGTTACTACTCGTTAATAACCATATTAAACATCCAACATGTAATTATATAACAAGTAAACGATTTTAATTTTTCAAGTTCCTGTAACAGTGCTAATCGATCGAGTAGGTAGTGGTGCTCGATCGAGTGCCCGCTACTCGATCGAGTGTCTAGGCTACTCGATCGAGTAGCCCTGAGATCAGAATGCTTCATTTCTGCCACACCTGTAGGTACTCGACCGAGTATGAAGTGAAAGTTGATAGTATGTTTTAAAAGACGGTCATAAAGAGATAGTTGAGGTGCCATGTGTCGTAATTGTGGGAAATAATCTGTATACTTCCCTTAATTATGAAGGATTATAACGAATTTAACAGTGATGATCAAAAGTCATAAAATAAAATTACATAAAAAAAATAAAGGATTCAGAAATAACCTTCGGTCCTAGCAAAACGGCCTAAGAACAATATCAAAATTGATATTCGCCTATCAGTTGCACCCAAGACGATATGAGATATGCCCTATTGATTGTGCTAGAATCGATCTAAAATTTTCTGTAAATTTTAGTTGTTTTGTGTTTTTTATGATGAGAGAGGAGGCTAGGTCAAGAAAAAGAATTAGGGTAGAATAATCATCTCCCTTTCTTTCTTATACTGACCGAATTATGGAGTCAATTAGGAAAGAATAATCCTTTCCTAATTTCGGCCAAACTGACCGAAATAAGGAGTATATTCTCCTTATTTTTGGTCTTTCCAAAAATATATAAAATGTGTTGAATCGTCATCTAGTGAGGATCGAACCCATGACCTCTTGGTATGTGTACCCTCACTATTACCACTATGACACATTCATCTTGTTGATATTAAATATAACCGATTATATTTAATTACGAATTAACAGATCAATTCGTCCAAGCTAACATTACATATATTTAATTAAATATAACTTATTATATTTATCTTACGAATTAACAGATTAATTCGTCTCAACTAATATTATTTAATTTTCATTAAATAATTATCTCATCAACACATTGACTAACTTTTTAGTCATTTTGGGCATCAATGTGATTATATTTCTATAACCACATTTCTCAAACACATCCTATAGGTGTGACCTTTAGGGACCAGTTGATCACCGCCATCTGTATGATAATAACGTCAAACTTTCTAGCAAGCCAACCGTTATTAGGTAAACGTTAATCAACTGATTAAATATACGAAGTATACCCTTATGAATCTGTAAGAGATTTACAAATGTTATCACACTAATTTGTGGAGGACACAAGCTCCAAAAAGCTCCCACTTGTCCTCACAAGTGTATATGCGATAACCGATTCTCATATCCTAAAATTTCTCCCACTCAATGTAAAACAATTTGCTAATCCGTATTCACAAAGTTCATATTTTACAAGCGATAAATATCAAGAGTGGTTTCCCCGACTAGAGAGTAACTTAACTGATAAACGAATCAACATTCGAGCATGGCCATGCATTTCAGTTACAACTCCTCGAGTGGCCCTGAGAAATAACTATACCTGATAAGGGTTGGATATTTCCTTCAACTCGAATCCTGCAGATGTAAGCACAGTATGAAATGACCCAGAAAAAATCTACTTAGCCTCCAGTTACGGCAGACCGTGAGAAAGAAACCAAAGTCACCCAAAAACTGCCTTAATCTTAAGAGACAGTCGATAGTCAAAAGAATCGACTCTAGGATCACAATGGATGTCCTATCCACGACCTGGCACTGAATGTTATTAAACATTTAGGACTCCATTACGTTGTCACAAAAAATTGTCCTACGAGGTATCGTCATAATCTCGTATCTGTGATCGATCAGTCAACCATTTGACTTATGGCTCGTTGAACCCACCATCAATCGACTGCACAATATAATAGCCGGAGTTATCAGCTCACATTGGCGATTACGGACCAAAACAAATATAATGTAATTCAGTTCACTTTGTGGCGTTCAATGTTGTCGATCTGATCCACATGAAAAACAAAATATTATATATAAAACGATGAAGTTATAAATAGTATATGAAAAAGATAATGTATCAAATCCATAATCAAGTACTACAACTCAGGAACATGTTTAATTCCCATGGAATTAACATGCCCTACATGCTTATCATAATTCAACGGTTTGGTGAGAGGATCCGCGACGTTATCATCCGTCGCAATCTTGTCAATCACTATCTCTTCTTGCTCCACGTAATCACGGATCAGGTGAGCTTTTCGAAGTACATGTCTAGATTTTTTACTAGACTTTGGCTCCTTAGCCTGGAAGATGGCACCTTTATTGTCACAATAGATGGTGATCGGGTCATTCGAACTAGGAACTACCGAAAGCCCTTGTAAGAATTGACGCATCCATATCGCTTCCTTTGCTGCCTCCGAAGCGGCATAGTACTCGGATTCAGTAGTAGAATCTGCTACAACACTCTGTTTGGAACTCTTCCAGGTGACCGCAGCACCATTAAGAGTGAAGACGAACCCAGACTGAGATTTTGAATCATCTCGATCCGTTTGGAAGCTAGCATCTGCGTAACCGGTTGCGCATAGCTTAATATCGCCTCCATAAGTCAATACCCAATCCTTAGTCCTCCGTAGGTACTTGAGGATATTTTTAACAGCTATCCAGTGTGTTTCACCTGGAGTCTTTTGGTACCGACTCGTCATACTCAATGCATATGCCACGTCTGGACGTGTGCATATCATGGCATACATGATCGATCCTATTGCAGATGCATAAGGAACACGACTCATGCGCTCTATCCCTTCAGGCGTCATGGGTGACTGAGACTTGCTCAACTGCATCCCAGTCGTCATAGGAAGGTTCCCCTTCTTGGAGTTGGTCATGCTGAACTTCTCAAGAAACTTATCCAAATAAGACTCTTGACTAAGTGATAACGTCCGTCGTGATTTATCTCGGTAGATACGGATTCCCAAAATGCGCTGTGCCTCACCCAGATCTTTCATCTGGAAATGGTACTTCAACCATTCTTTAACCGAAGATAGGAGAGGAATGTCATTCCCAATCAGGAGTATGTCATCGACATACAATATCAAGAATACAATCTTGCTCCCACTCGACTTGATATATAAGCATGGTTCCTCGACCGATCGAGTGAAGCCATACTCTTTGATCACTTGGTCGAAACGATGATTCCAACTCCGAGAAGCTTGCTTAAGTCCATAAATGGAACGCTTAAGCTTGCATACTTTCTTAGGATGCTCAGGATCTATGAAACCTTCGGGTTGCACCATGTACAACTCTTCCTCCAAATAACCGTTTAAGAAGGCGGTTTTCACATCCATTTGCCAAATTTCATAATCATGAAATGCGGCAATCGCTAAGATTATCCGAATGGAACGTAGCATGACTACAGGTGCAAAAATCTCATCATAATGCAATCCGTGCACTTGAGTGAAACCTTTTGCCACAAGTCGTGCCTTATAGATATCTGGTTGCGCGTCTACAGAACGCTTTATTTTGTAAAGCCATTTGCACTGTAGAGGTTTTACCTTATTAGGTAAATCAACTAGATCCCATACGTTATTCTCATACATGGAGTCCATCTCGGATTGCATGGCTTCAAGCCATAGCTCTGAGTCGGAACAGGCCATAGCACCTTTATAGGTTGCGGGTTCATTACTTTCCAGAAGTAAAACGTCATTCTCCTCGACCATACCAATGTATCTTTCCGGAGGATGAGAGTCTCTACCCGATCTCCTAGGTTCCTCAGGAATATTAACCGTATCATCAGTTGAAGGTACAGCTTCCTCCATCTGTTCCTCGGTTGTTGGTTCTGGAATCTCCGACAGCTCGAAGGTTCTATTACTCGACTTGTTCTCGAGAAATTCTTTCTCTAAGAACGTCGCACTAGCTGCAACAAAAACTCGATGTTCGGTAGGCGAATAGAAGTAATGACCAAATGTTCCTTTTGGATAACCTATAAAGTATGTCTTGACCGATCGCGGGCCGAGCTTATCCTCGTGTCTCCACTTGACATAAGCCTCGCAGCCCCAAACCCGAATAAAGGACAAGTTGGGAACCGTTCCCTTCCACATTTCATATGGAGTCTTGTCGACAGCTTTAAACGGACTTCGGTTAAGTATAAGAGCGGCTGACAAAAGAGCATAACCCCATAATGAATCAGGCACTACCGTGTGACTCATCATGGATCGAACCATATCAAGTAAGGTTCAATTTCTCCGTTCGGACACACCATTCAATTGAGGTGTTCCAGGTGGAGGTAATCGCAAAACGATTCCACGATCTTTCGGTGTTGATCAAACTCATTTGAAAGATATTCGCCACCCCGATCTGAACGGAGTGCTTTAATCTTTCTACCCAGTTGGTTCTGTACCCTATTCTGGTATTCCTTGAATTTCTCGAAGGACTCACTTTTATGCTTCATTAAGTAGACATATCCGTATCTACTAAAATCGTCCGTGAAAGTGATAAAATATCTATAGCCATCTCTAGCGGTAATTGACATAGGTCCACATACGTCCGTATGTATGAGTCCTAATAGGTCACTAGCGCGCATTCCAACACCTTTGAAGGAAATTCGAGTCATCTTGCCAATGAGACATGATTCACACGTGCCATATGTAGAAAAATCGAATGCGGGAATAGTCCCATTATCGACGAGTTTCTTCATGTGTTTCTCATTTATGTGTCCCATTCGACAATACCATAGATAGGTTTGATCTTTGTCACCAACCTTTAATTTCTTATTATTCATGTGTAATACTTCCGTGGTTTGATCTAAGATATAAATTCCATTCATGGAAACTGCTTTGCCATAAATCATTTCATTAAAAGAGAAAATACAACTATTATCCTTTATTGAAAATGTAAAACCGTCTTTAGCAAGTACGGAAACAGAAATAATGTTCTTAGATAAACTGGGTACATAGTAACAGTTATTTAAAAATAACTCAAAACCACTAGGGAGTTGGATTACATATGTTCCCTTCGAGGCAGCAACAACTCGTGCTCCATTCCCGACTCGCAGGTCCACATCACCTTTTTCGAGAGGTATGATGTTCTTTAGGCCCTGCAAATGATTACACAGATGAGAACCACAACCAGTATCAAGTACCCAAGTTCCGAAACTTGCATGGTTAATCTCAATCATATGAATATAAGATGACATACCAACAGGAACGACGCGGCTTGCCTTGATGTCCTCACGGTAGACGGGACAGTTCCTCCTCCAATGTCCAGTCTTGTGACAATGGTGGCACTCTATGTCACCGCCCTTGCTCTTTGTCTTACCCTGTGAGCCACTAGTCTCACCAGGAGCACTCTTACCGTTTCCTAGCTTCTTAAACTTTGGCTTACCTACAGCTAGGTCGCCATAAGCCTTGCCCTTACCTTTACTTTTATTGGAAATCATGAGAACATCCTGCTTCATGCTCCCACTCAATTTCATATCCTTCTCGGTCTGTACAAGAAGGGAGTGTAGCTCATGAGGACTCTTTTTCAAGTCATTCATGTAGTAGTTCGCCCTGAAAAGGGCAAAACCATCATGAAGAGAATGAAGCATTCGGTCAATGACAATGCTCTCACTGATTTTACAATTAAGTGCCTCCAATTTCTCGACATTCTCAATCATGTTAAGAATGTGTGGGCTAACCGGTTGGCCCTTCTGGAGTTTCGCATCAAAGAAGCGACAGATATGCTCATATGTAATGATTCTCGGTGCCTTTGAGAACTCATTAGTGAGCGTGGTGAAAATCTTGTTTGCACCTTGGGCAATGAAGCGTCTCTGCAAATTGGTTTCCATTGCAAAGATGAGTACGTTCTTTATCGCACCCGCTTCCATAACGAAATCACTATAAGCGAGTGACTCGTTGGCTCCTGCATTTGGGCCTGGGTTGACCGGTATTGGCTCAGTTAAATACCTGAGCTTACCGTCAGCAATGGCAGCATTCCGTAGTGCCGCCTCCCAGTCCGCAAAGTTGGACCCATCATTCTTCAGTCGCGTGGACTGATTCATTTGGTCCATGAATATTTTTAGCCAGGACGAACGATCTAGTGTGGCACTAGGCATTGGGATTGCGTTATTTCCAGCCATTTGTTGTAACAGTATTATCGAAAATAATCGTGTTCTACACTGCGAAAGAAGAGTAAAAAATAATAAGCATGTGCATCGTTTTGATTTTAAGTCTAATGAACTAATGTCATAACGCGAAGACTCAAAACATTTATACAATTGACCTCCCTCAAGAATTATATAAATGATCCCAAGACTCAATTCTCTGTAAATTGATAAGCTAACCTTTTAGCTAATTCTACCGTTAGAATTCTTGGTCGATAAATTTCTGTAAATTCTATCTTTAGTCCATCATAATCACGAGAAACTCTTCGGACTATGATGTTGAGGTAAACTAAGTCAACACAATTACTTACCCAACGTAGAAGGGGTCATATTTGGCCTACCGACGAAGAAGGGATTCATAGATGTTTTCCCTTATAAAGACTAATCTCAATTTCCGTTTTAGAGGAAGATCCCATCAACTTTATTTTAATTCATTTTAAGTCAACTAATATCTAGCATGCGAGAATGAAAAAACTAAGGTGATGGCTTAAAGACTGTGACAGACTGTGACATCTGCATGTCCATGAAAACTAACATACAACCTATATGAGTCAATTTTCATGCATTTTAGTAGTAGGTGGTTTGGTTTTAGGCGGAATATGATGCATAAAACTAACATGTGAGTGAAAGGCAATAAGAATGAAAACGTAAAAACAATAAAAGTCCTAGTGTGGCCTATCTTATCAAAATGAACAATAAATACAAGTTTGGAATCCATCCTTGGACCCGAGAAGCTTGTCTTGATGTTCCATCTTGATCCATGTAGCGGAAGTGAGCTCCAATCTCCATCTTTAGTCTTCTTTGAAATTACAATAAATAAAATTACATAATTGACCTATTTATTACATTCTAATTTCAAAACCCAAAACTAAAGAAAAATAAAGGAGATTCGAGATCTCATAATTACATAAAAAATCATGTTTCCTTCATTACGAAAACATAATTTGACTAAGGCCACACTAAGTATTACAAATTACAACCGATTGCAAAATTAAATACGTAAATAAAATTCATTCATTCGAATCATTCAACAAAATTAAAAGCATCAACTAAAAAAAATTAAACATACATGACACAATTCCTTAATTATGTTGATTAATTTATCCAAACCACCTATTTAAATTAAATTAAGTGACAATTCCGCAATTAATCACATTAATTTCATTCTTAATCCATATTAAACTTGTAATATGAATTCTATCCGTCAAAATTTTAAACTGCTTTAAAATAATTCGGTATCTTTAAATTGTAAACCGTTTCACAATAACTAATTGGCAAAAAACAAAAATAAATAAAAAAACTTTTTCTTCCTTTTGGGTCTCGGCAAAAGGGAAAAAAAAACAGGGATATTTTTTTTTTATATTTTCAGCTCGGCCAAAAAAACAGTAAACAAAATCTTTCTTTTCATACGGTAGAAAAAAACACCCCATGAAACCATCTCGGTTTTTCAGTAAAAACCGAAGAATTTTTTTTTTTTTAAAAAATTCTGCCGTGAACAGTAGCAGTACCAAGAAAAAAAAATTATGACTTAAAAAAAACAAGAACCCTAATTGCCCTTTTTTTTCTTTCCTTTTGCGACAATTTGTCCTAAAACAAGATTTCATGACAAAATTGTTTACATTTGCTATTAGAACATGATTAGCATATGAAATAATAAGCATGATTAATTTATATGCCTAAAACTATATAGCAAAAACATTCTTTTTATCATAAACATGACGATTCCATTTAATTTTAACTTAATCTGCATTAAATAAAAAACTACCAATTCTTCATATGATAATTTTAACTGATTAAAAACAATAATATGAAAAATAAAATGGAAAAATATCATCAAACTAAAAGAAAAGAAAAAAAACGGCTGAAAAAAAAAACAAATCGGCACAAAAAAAATTTTTTGCCGAACCAAAATTTTTTTCGAAACCCTAAATTTTTCGAAAATCCTCATAGTTTACATACAAATTTTACGAAAATCATCAAAATTAAAATCCGTGGCCTATGCTCTGATACCACTTGTGGGAAATAATCTGTATACTTCCCTTAATTATGAAGGATTATAACGAATTTAACAGTGATGATCAAAAGTCATAAAATAAAATTACATAAACAAAATAAAGGATTCAGAAATAACCTTCGGTCCTAGCAAAACGGCCTAAGAACAATATCAAAATTGATATTCGCCTATCAGTTGCACCGAAGACGATATGAGATATGCCCTATTGATTGTGCTAGAATCGATCTAAAATTTTCTGTAAATTTTAGTTGTTTTGTGTTTTTTATGATGAGAGAGGAGGCTAGGTCAAGAAAAAGAATTAGGGTAGAATAATCATCTCCCTTTCTTTCTTATACTGACCGAATTATGGACTCAATTAGGAAAGAATAATCCTTTCCTAATTTCGGCCAAACTGACCGAAATAAGGAGTATATTCTCCTTATTTTTGGTCTTTCCAAAAATATATAAAATGTGTTGAATTGTCATCTAGTGAGGATCGAACCCATGACCTCTTGGTATGTGTACCCTCACTATTACCACTATGACACATTCATCTTGTTGATATTAAATATAACTGATTATATTTAATTACGAATTAACAGATTAATTCGTCCAAGCTAACATTACATATATTTAATTAAATATAACTTATTATATTTATCTTACGAATTGACAGATTAATTCGTCTCAACTAATATTATTTAATTTTCATTAAATAATTATCTCATCAACACATTGACTAACTTTTTAGTCATTTTGGGCATCAATGTGATTATATTTCTATAACCACATTTCTCAAACACATCCTATAGGTGTGACCTTTAGGGACCAGTTGATCACCGCCATCTGTATGATAATAACGTCAAACTTTCTAGCAAGCCAACCGTTATTAGGTAAACGTTAATCAACTGATTAAATATACGAAGTATACCCTTGTGAATCTGTAAGAGATTTACAAATGTTATCACACTAATTTGTGGAGGACACAAGCTCCAACAGTAATAGAATCGCGTTGTTGAGTAACGTGGTGGTATAGTCATGCGGCATGTTGATATGAGATATGTTTCGTGTTGATGGTTGTTACTAGTAAATTTGGTAAACTCGTAATATGATGGGTAATCGTTGATTGTGCTGGTTCGTATTGTGAGGTTGGTGTTTCATATAGAGTGTTAGACAGTGATGATGATGACGTGGGGGATGGCATTTCCAGGGAGTAGTGGCCTGTGTCAAAAGGGTAGTGATGGCGTCGTGTTCCCGTGTCGTGTGCGTTGAGATAGGTGAGTTGAACTTCGGGGACGAAGTTCTTTTTAAGGGGGGAAGACTGTAATACCCGCCCTTTTAGAGACCCTTTGACCAGCGTTGACTGACCTTGGGAGCGGTAATATTCCTTAGAAGTGCGTGCCAAGTTACCTTGGGTTGTGAGTTGTTGTGGTACTCGATAGAGTAGAGGCTACTCGATCGAGTAGCTTGGATACTCGATCGAGTAGGGGGATACTCGATCGAGTATGTGGGACACTCGGTCGAGTAACGGGTTTTCAGCGAGGGTTTATAATCGCGTTTTGTTAAACCGCAAACCATTTCCGCCTCATTTCTTCAGACCCTTAGGTCGCCTCCTTCCCTTCCCTTCATCATATAACCTCCATGGAAGCCTTTGAAGGTTCTTGTGCCTTGGGAGAGCGTAACTTGAGTCGGGTAGCGGTCTTTTGTCGGGTTTCTCCTTGTAGGTATGTTGTCATCATCATCCGTATCCTTGTCCTTGTAGTTAGGGTTTGCTTGGTAGTGATAGATGATTGTGTTATGGTTATAGGTGTTGCTTGATTGCCGGATGTTTCGTATGTTGGCATGGAGTGGTTGCAGTTGCTTAAAGGTAGGTTCGCCTACTCAGTTTCTGTAGATGGTCTAGTGTGTCGATTGTTGTGGTTGTATTGTGGTTGTATTATGGTTGTGTTGTGTTGCAGATAGTTGTGATTGTTTGTCTCTGGTTCTCGAGATGCGTTCTCGGCTGAGTGGAGTCACTTGCGGGAGTGGCTTCACGCCCTAGTTTCGCCCTCCGTGGAACCCGCCATGGGAGGGGATGTGCACATTAATGGGACAGGGTTATCGCTCGGTATGATGAGAGGGGATTTGATGGGTACGGCTGCGGTCCCCCACTGGCAGGGCTGGTCCAGTGGACAGTCGGTGACGGAGATTGATTGGAGTGGGTGTGCTTGTGTGTGTGACTGATTGTGTTGTGTTGTATTGATAGTTGTTGTTGGTATTGTCATGTCTTGTCTCAGTACTGACCTTGTGTGGTTTTCTTGTTGTTTTATGTGTCTGCCGTGATCCCTTATGGTGAGCAGTCTGTCTTAGCAGGTGTTGATGTCGTTGATAGCTGGAGTCTAGGCAGGGATGAGTCTTCACGAGATTTGATAGTAATAGCGATTAGCCATTGAGTTGTATCTTTCACTTCGTCTATTGGTTTTAAATCACTTGTAATATAACATAATCGTTCTTTTATCGACATTTGATTATTACTGTCCTCGGGCAACCGAGATGGTAACGCCCTTATATGCTAAGGAAGGCCTAGTTAAGGCTCCTCTGGATATGGGGGTGTTACAGTATAACCACTGCCTCTAACTTGCCAGAGCGTATAACCACTGCCTCTAGGTGACAGAGTGTATGACCACTGCCTCCGTCGGTGTGGAGCGTATAACCACTGCCTCCACGGTACTATGTATAGCGTATAACCACTGCCTATATGTCTAAGACCTGGCCAGACGACATACGGGGAACAAAGCGTATAACCACTGCCTCTGCTACCCCCCCCCCCCCCAGAACAAAGACCAAACAAATCCCGCATCAACAGGTGAGGTTAGTTCGTTCCGATAGTATATAACTAATACTACCGTCATCTATTCAAACTAGCCAACAAACAATGCACAGTATAACTGACTGTAGACCTATCAAACGGGTCGGGCGGGTCGGGTCATACGGGTCGGGTCAGAATACGGGTCAGATCAAACGGGTCACGGGTCGGGTTAGGGTCAGAATACGGGTCAAGAATTAATTTTTAACGTCTTTTTTAAATATTTTTTTTAATTTAAAATATATTTTTTAAAAAGTAAAACATATTTAAAACTATTATTTTAATCATAATCAACATTTACATTAATTATATTGACATAATTATTAAAATAAAGTTTTTTTATAATTATTTTATTAGTAAATATTATAAAAGTTATATAAAATTGACTTTTTAGTTGAATTGGCAATTTTAAGTAATAAAAAAATAATTTTTTAACTATGTTTTCAAATATAGTATATAAATATTAATATTTTTAATGAAATTCATGATTTTCCCTTGACCCAACGGGTCGACCCGTTCGGGTCTGGGGTCTCGACCCTAAAATAACGGGTCATTTCGGGTTCGGGTCGAGGGTCGAAAAAACCGGGTTTGTAACCCTAAAAAAACGGGTCGGGCGGGTCAGGTTTTCTGGTCGGGTCGAGTTTTGACGGGTCTAACTGACTGTACCAACATGCGTGTACAACATCACGACTCAAATCATAGGATAATATAACTGAACATCCTACTTATCATATGAACAAGAGTAACCAAAGACATATGCAACACAAGGACATAATACGTTGAACACAATACAACATATGAAACAAGTATAAGTAACCAATGTTATAGTAAATTCAGCTATAACTTTAACAATAACCTTACCTCGTAACCCAATGTTATATTAGTTTTAGCTATACCATTGACTTCATTAGCCTAATGTTACATTAGCATTAGCTATAACATCGACATGTGACTTAAGTTATAGTAGCCAAGCTATAACATTGAGCTATAATCTCAAAGTTATACGGCTTCACCTATAACTTTATCACAACCTCAGAGTTGTACCAACCCAGCTATAACATTGAGCCATAATCTCAAGGTTATACTAGTTTAGCTAGAACTCTAGGTCTTCTCACAAACCACCACCATGCCGCCACTAGGGTTTCGATGGGGAACCCTAGCCGCGCACCAAACGCCCAAAAATGAGGCATAAACAACATACGTTATGCAAATTTAACGGTAAAACGCACACATAAATACACAAACACAATTAACATGATAGTACACAATCAAACACGCACTAATTGCATGAACCAATTATTAAATCATGTAAATTACATCCAATTGACATAAACACAATTAAAGGAAAACACCTAGTTACCTTTTTAGCAGAAAAATCCTAGAGATCGTCTTCAACGATGTAGAGGTCCTCTCCAGGTGCAGTCTCCACGCCTTTATTGAATCATCCAACGTGCCAAAGGGCAACGTTCCCAATTAAAACGCTAACGGTAGATATAAAACTATAAAAACAACGGGAAAGACGTAAAACTTGCAACCAGGAAAGATAGATCCAAGAGGTAGGATCGATTTAGGCACGATAGATGTTGAAGGAAGGAGGAAGAAGCACACGAAAAACCCTAAAAGAGGGGTAGGGCGTGCGGCACAAAGAGGGAGAGAACAAGGAAGAGATTAGGTTTAGGGTTTGGGTTTGGGAGAAAATTATGAGAAAAGAAGTTAGGGTTTAAGTTAGCTCTCATATATATAAAAGATGTTATGGGTTTATAATAAGTCTGGGCCCAAAACCACCCATCCTTCTCCACACCACACGCGAAACCCAAGGAGGAGCGGGTCGTCATAGAAATTTGAGCCCAACAAGCCGAATAAGCAAAAGACGGATATTTTCCCGAAAATATAAAATATGAAAATTGGGAAATATAAAGAATAATTATATTATGGAAATTAGGAGTGTTACAATCCAACCCCCTAAAAGAAGTTTCGTCCTCGAAACTGGATAGGAGAATTACCTCATTCAAAAAGGTATGGATGCTTCTCTCGCAGAGATGCTTCGGTCTCCCATGTCTCCTGCTCAAACCTCTGACTCTTCCACAGAACTCGAACCAAAGGCACAACCTTATTCCTTAACCTCTTCTCCTGTCGTTCCAAAATACGAACGGGTCATTCCTCATAAGTCAGGTTAGGCTCAACCTCGATAACATTAGCCTGTAAAACATGAGAAGGATCACCGCGATAACGGCGCAACTGAGACACATGGAAAATATCGTGAACCTTTGACAAATTCGAAAGTAAAGCCAACCTATAGGCTACCTCGCCAACTCTCTCGAGCATCTCATAACGTCCAATATACTTAGGACTAAGCTTGCCCTTAATCCCAAATCTCTTGACACCTTTCATTGGCGAAACCTTAAGAAAAACCTTTTCGCCAACCTCAAACTCAATCGGCCTACGCCGCAAGCCTGCATACATCTTCTATCGATCTTGGGATGCCTTAAGCCTCTCACGGATCAACCTCACTCGCTCAATCGATTCCTGAACCAACGCTGACCAAGAGCAGCTGCCTCACTAGAGTCGTCCCAACACAAAGGACTACGACACTTCCTTCTATAAAGTGCCTCAAACGGAGCAATCTGAATACTAGCTTGGTAACTGTTGTTGTAGGAGAACTCGACAAGCAGTAAACTCTTCTCCCAACTAACTTGGAACTCCAAAGCACAAGCTCGCAACATGTCCTCAAGCGTCTGAATCGTACGCTCAGTCTGACCATCAGTTGCAGCATGAAAAGCCGTATTCATCTTAAGCTCACTGCCCAAAGCCAACTGCAGCTTCTTCCAAAACTGAGAACAAAACCTCGGATCACGATCAGAGATGATATCCTTAGGAACCTTATGAAGACGAATGATATCTCACTGATAAGCATTCGCTAGTTAATCGAGACTCAAAGTCTCCTTCATCGGAATAAAATGCACGACCTTAGTCAAATGATCAACCACGACGCAAATCACATTCATTCCTCTCGGCAACCTAGGCAAAACCATGACGAAGTCCATCGAAATTGAATCCCATTTTCATGTGAGAATCTCCAAAGGTTGAAGTAGACCACCAGGTCTCTGATGTTTGAACTTGACCTTCTGACAAACCAGGCAATGACTCACAAACTCGGCGATCTCTTTCTTCATACCCGGCCACCAAAACCGTAGCTTCAAATCCTTATACATATTATCACCACCAGGGTGAACCAAATAGGGAGTACTATAAGCCTCCTTGAGAATCTTACATTTTAAGACCTCGTAGCTAGGCACACACCATCGACCTTGAAATCGCAGACCATCATCAGGTCCAACGTCGAAGCGTTTGGTGCGACCTTCGCTTATAGCGACTCAAACTCCTTCTAAGAATTCATCATCTCTTTGCTTAACTCGGATCTCATGAAGGATCTTGGGTTCAGCAACCATCGCACTCAAATCTAAAGTACCAGGACGAACTACCTCAAGGCTCATCTTCTAGAACTCTCGAATCAAGTCATCAGGTAACACCAACATGGATCTCATAGCATGACACACCTTGCGACTTAAAGCATCAGCAACAACGTTTGCCTTACCCTCATGATAGCTCAATCTTGTAGTCGTTAAGCAGCTCCAACCAATGTCTCTGCCACATGTTAAGATCTCTTTGAGTGAAGATATACTTCAAGCTCTTATGATCCGTATAAATATTGCAAGAGACTCTATACAAGTAGTGTCGCCACAGCTTAAGTGCAAACACAACGGCTGCTAACTCAAGATCGTGAGTCGGATAGTTCATCTCATGAAGTTTCAGCCGAGGGGAAGCATAAGCCACAACCTTACCTTTCTGCATCAAGACATAACCCAAATCAGACTTTGACGCATCGTAGAAGACATCGAACTCAACGCCCTCTTCTGGAAGAGTCAACACAGGAGCGGTAGTCAACCTTTTCTTCAACTTCTGGAAGGCAGATTCACAAGCCTCGGTCCAAATGAACTTGGATTCCTTCTTCATTAATTGAGTCATCGGTCTCGAGATCTTAGAGAAATCCTGCATAAACTGACGATAGTACCCGGAAAGACCAAGGAAACTCCGAATCTCGTTCACATTCTTTGGACTCTCCCACTCGACCACGACTCAAATCTTCGACGGATCAACCATAACTCCATCGCCAGATATCACATGACCCAAGAAGGTAACTTCCCTTAGCCAAACCTCGCACTTCGAGAACGTAGCATACAACTTCTGTTTACGTAGAGTCTCCATGATAATACGTAGGTGACTCTCGTGTTCAGCCTCGTCTCTCCAGTAAATCAGTATGTCGTCTATGAACACCACGACACACTTATCCAAATACTCGCTAAAAGTGCAGTTCATATGATCCATGAAAACAGCAGGTGCATTCATCAACCCAAACGGCATCACCACGAACACATAGTGGCCATACCTCGAACGAAAAGCAGTCTTAGGAATATTCTATTTCCTAACTGGAATCTGATGGTAACCAGACCTCAGAACGATCTTCGAGAGTACACTAGCACCACGGAGCTGATCGAAAAAATCCTCGATCCTCGGCAAAGGATACTTATTCTTGATATTAACCTTGTTCAGCTCACGGTAGTCGATGCACAACCGCATACTACCATCCTTCTTCTTGACGAACAAAACAGGAGCACCCCACGGCGAAGCGCTCAGTCGGATAAAACTGTAATACTCGGTATTAATAATTATATAATAATAATATTTTATTATATTTAGCGAGTTATGTTGAGACGGAATAATATAATAAGGATTATAATAATAATAATAATAATAATAATAATAATACATTATACATGTATTATATACTCCCACCATATACATATACACCCTTATCCTTATCTTCCCTATCCTATCCCATTTCAATTCATTTTTCACCACAAAAATTAGACAGAATCCTAGAGAGAAAGAGGAGATAAAAAGAGAAGAAATGAGATCGTCTTTTTGTCCCACCGCCTTGAGATCGTAAGGTAAACCGTCTTATACTAGCCTTTATGTTATTATTTTTATACCGTCGACTCGTCCCGTCCTTGACCCACCTCTGACCGTCTTTGACCGCCCATTTGACCACCGTTGACCACCCAAATAGGGCTTTGACTGTGGGTTTTAAAAGGGGATTTTGGGGATTGGAGTCACGGGTTAGAGCTGCAGTTTTGGCGCTGTTGCGGGTTGGTTTGGGTTTGAGTTTTAGGTGGTGGTTTTCAAGGGAAGGGAGGGGAGTTGAGAGGTGGTCTTGGTTGGTGGCTAGGGTGGTTGTGGTGGACGAAATCTAGGGTAGAAGGAGGGTGTAAGGACGTTTTAATTGGTGTTTGTTGTCGCCATTGTTGTTACTTATTATTGTTGTTTTTGTCAACGATGTTGGTGCTGGGTGCCGTGGGGTAGTCGGATCTGGGGGTGGTGAGGGAGTCGACCACCATGGTGGTGGTGGCCCACGGTGATGGTTGTGTATGGTGGTGTTGTTAGTGTTGTTGGTGTTTGTTGTCGTTTTTGGTGGTGTCTGCCTTTGGTGGTGGCCGTGGGTGATGCAACTGGTCGTTGCCATCGTGGCCAGTGGTGGTGGTCCACTGTGGCAGCGGTGGTCAGGGTGGTTTTGGGTTAAGTCGGGATTTGTATTGTTTAGGACGAGTTTATTTAGTTTAGTTAGTCGTATACGTATTCGTATAAGTATATTAGTATATTTATACGTCACTACTACAAAAAAACCAAAGGGATCATTGATAAGAAACCAGTTAGACTTCTAACCCGGTTTCTTAGCCTTAGAAACTGCTTATTCTTTATAACCGGTCTCTAATTAAAAGAAAAGAAATTGGTTAATCGTAAAAACTGGTTTCTTAACTTTATTACCCATTATTTAAACCTTAGAGATGTAGTTATGAACAAAAAAAGATACGGAGTCTCCTTCTAATTAGCATTATTTCCCTCATTCCTCACGATCCATACACATGACCAAAGCAGCCATCCAGCCACTCGATGAACCACCGCTTCTTCTCTACTCAGGCGTCTCCTTCTCCGCTCCATATGATAATAGTTATAATCTTTCTGAAAAGTTTCGTCCTATTTAGTTAGCATATATGGGTATTGTGTAATGATATTTGCAGTTCAAATTGATGCTCTATTGGTTGGATATTAGGTTTTTTGAAGATGTTATGTTATGAAATTAAATAAATGAGAAGCTGCCAGCTGGATAACAGAATAACAAATTCAATAACTGACTCAAGAATAACAGAAAAGTGGCGGGAAAAGTTGTTACAAAGTTGTTACATTGAGCTTAGGCTATAAATAGGAGAATTGCTGTAATTTTAGTTAGCTTTTGACAATTGTTCATTCACTCTTTCTTCTTCTACAAATCCTCTGTAATTCATCTTCAACATTTCATCAATAAAATTACCAATTCGATACCCTACTCAATTTAGGGTTTCCTATTGCAATTTTTCTAGTTTCTCGATTGATTCCTGAAGCTATATATCAGTGGTATCCGAGATCCTTCCTGGATTATCTAATGGCGCCTAAAAACGCAAGAAACTCTGATAGTTCAACTGAAGAACCTGCAAGAATCATGGAAGCCATGGAAGACAAGGTCAAAGGTTTAAGAGAACCTTTGATCAACGTCGAGGCAAATTTGGGGGAATTCATGAGGGTTCATCATCAAGATAAGGCGAAAATGCAAGTTGCAATTCAAATTCAGCAACAAGAATTGAATGGGAAATTTGATCAAATGAATGCACGAATAGAGCAGATTTTGGGGCAATTGGTGACAGTCAACACCAAGGTTTCTGGGTTGGAAAGGGAGCCTGTAAATCAGGTTCATAACCACAAAATGCCTAACAATGGGAATTTCTTACCTTTTAATGGTAACTTCATAAATTCTCAATCTAATTTTGGTGGATTTGCTAAAGTAGACTTCCCTAAATTTAATGGTGAAAATGTTCTTGGTTGGATTTATAAGTGTGATCAATTTTTTGAGGTGGATTCCACTTCTGATAATATTAAGGTTAAACTGGTTTCAATACATTTAGAAGGGAAGGCATTACTATGGCATCAATCTTTAATGAAAACTAGGGAGTTTGGGAATTGACCAAATTGGAATGAGTATAAGGCTGCCATTGTTGCTAGATTTGGTTCAACTGTTTTTGATGACCCTGTGGCTGAGATAATGAATTTGAGACAAAAGGGAACAGTTGAATCTTACCAAGAACAATTTGACATTCAAAGCACTGTTAGGATGCACAAACCTCAGTCTCTGATGAATGCTTTTGCTTTGGCCAAACTTCAGGAAGCCACACTTTCCTCCTATTTTAGGAAATCCAAACCAATTTTGGACAAACCTATATCAAAACCATTGGCTCAAAACCAGTACTCTAATAGACCCTCATTTCAGAATAATGCACAAGTGCCTAGTTTTAGATAAACTAGTGGTCAGAAGGTTGTGTCTGCTAGGTTGAGTGAGAAGGAGGTGGCTAATAGGAGAGCCAAACATTTATGTTTTACTTGTAATGAAAGATGGTCTCCTACTCACAAATGTAAGGCTCAGCTTCATAGCATTAAGGTGTTGACTGTGGTGGAGGAGTCCATAGCAGAGAGTGAAACTTATGAAGTAGGAGAAGAGTTAGAAATAGAAGGTGGGCAGTTCAAAGAGTCTGAATTATTCAAGGAGAATGAGGAGTTACCTCCATTGATTTCATTAAATGCTATCAATGGTAACACCACTTACCAGACTATGAGAGTGACAGGGAAGGTAAGAGGGAATCCCTTACACATTTTGATAGATTCAGGAAGCACTCACAATTTTTTGGATGTGAATACAGCTAGGAAGTTGGGGTGTAGAGTACAGAATACTTGTCCGTTGATGGTGTCTGTAGCCAATGGTGAAACTATTGTGAGTAATTCTAAGTGCTCTCAATTTAAGTGGAAGCTGCAGGGATTTGAATTCTCCACTGATGTGATGTTAGTACCTTTGGGAGGGTGTGAGATGGTGTTGGGGATACAATGGTTTAGTTCTTTGGGTCCTGTATTGTGGGACTTCAAACAACTCAGAATGGAGTTTACCTGCCAGGAAAAGAAGCATGTGCTGAGAGGGGCTAAAGCAACAACGACCTTACATTGGTTGGAAGGGAAACAGATGCAGCACACTTTGCTGAAGATAACAGCAGCTGGTAAGTCCTATGGTCAGTGTTTTGCCATTAAAGCTTACCCTCTAGGCCAATTGAATGCCCTGACTGATAAAACACCTCAGATACATCCTGAAATACAGAACTTGTTGAAGAGCTTTGAAGATATTTTTAAGGAACCTACTGAGTTACCACCACATAGGGCACATGATCATAAAATACATTTGAAGGAGGGAGTGTCTCCTATAAATGTATGACCCTATAGATATCCAGTAGTGCAGAAAGATGCCATTGAGAAAATTGTTTTAGAGATGTTGGAAAATGGAGTAGTTAGACCCAGCCAAAGTCCCTACTCATCTCCTATTGTATTGGTCAAAAAGAAGGATGATACTTGGAGATTATGTGTGGATTATAGGGAACTAAATAAAAATACAGTCAAGGATAAATTCCCTATTCCTGTCATTGAGGAATTATTGGACGAATTACATGGTTCTGCTGTATTCTCCAAAATAGATTTAAGGTCTGGTTATTGGCAAATCAGAATGCACCCCATGGATGTTGAAAAGACTGCCTTTAGGACTCATGAAGGTCACTATGAATTCCTAGTGATGCCCTTTGGCCTCACTAATTATCCTTCTACATTCCAACATTTGATGAATACCATATTCAAGCCATATCTTAGAAAACTTATTTTGGTATTCTTTGATGACATCCTCATCTATAGTAGAAACTTTGAGGAATATTTGAGACATCTCAGTGTCACTTTGCAAGTGTTAAGGGAAAATACCCTTTTTGCTAGAATGTCTAAATGCACATTTGGAACCAAGGAGGTGGAGTATTTAGGGCATGTTATTTCAGAAGCTGGAGTATCTACAAATCCTTCTAAAATTGAGGTTATGGTGAATTGTCCTGTACCAACTTCTGTCAAGAGTTTAAGGGGATTTCTGGGGCTTACTGGTTATTACAGGAAGTTTATTCGTTGGTATGGCATAATGAGTAAGCCATTGACCAACTTGCTGAAGAAAAATGCCTTCAAGTGGGATTCAGAAGCTTCCAATGCATTTCAGAAGCTGAAGCAAGCAATGACTCATGCACTAGTACTCACCTTACCTGATTTCAACAAAGAGTTCGTGATTGAAACAGATGCTTCTGATTGTGGTATGGGTGCAGTGCTCACCCAAGAGGGACCTCCTATAGCTTACATCAGCAAAGCTTTTTCAACAAAAGCTAAATCATTCTCCACTTATGAAAAGGAACTTCTGGCCGTGATCTTTGCTGTGGAAAAGTGGAAGCCTTATTTGATTGGAAGACATTTTGTGATAAAGACAGATCATTTCAGCTTGAAATATCTATTGGAACAAAAGATTACCACACCTTTTCAGAGCAAGTGTTTGCCCAAATTGATGGGACCGGATTATGAAATTCAATATAGGAAAGGGGTGGAAAATCATGCAGCTGATGCCCTATCAAGAGTCACTAGTAATCAGTTGCTGTCTATGATGGTGTCCCATCTGCAAACTGATTTGGTGGAAGTGATACAAAGGAGTTGGGAGCTAGATCCTAACTTGCAGCTTATAATTCAGCAACTCAAGGAAGGACAACCTCAAGGTAAATACAGTTGGGAAAATAATGAGTGGAGAAAGAAAGGAAGGTTAGTAGTTGGGGAAAGTGAGGAAATCAGGAGTAAAATAATTTCATTGATGCATGATACTCCTCTAGGGGGACATTCTGGAGTTCAAGCTACAACCAAGAGGATTAAAAAACTATTTTATTGGAAGAATATACAGAGATCAGTAAGAAATTATGTGAGACAATGTGGAGTTTGTCAGAGGAGTAAGCCCATATTACAGCAGCCAGCTGGGTTGCTACAGCCCCTACCCATTCCAGGAGCTATTTGGGTGGACATCTCCATGGACTTTGTAGAAGGTTTGCCAAAATCACAAGAGAAGGATACAATTCTAGTGGTGGTGGATAGATTGAGTAAATATACTCATTCCTTGTTATTGAGTCATCCATTTACTACAACAACTGTTGCTCAACTGTTCTTGGATCATATTTTTAGGCTTCATGGAATGCCTAGGTCCATTGTGAGTGATAGGGACAAAGTCTTTTTGAGTAATTTCTGGCAGGAATTGTTTAGATTGCAACAAATTGATCTTCTGATGTCTACTGCCTATCACCCTCAGACTGATGGACAAACTGAGGTGGTTAATAGGTGTTTGGAAGGGTATTTAAGGTGTATGGTAGGGGAGAAACCCAAGGAGTGGGATAAATGGATCTTACTGACAGAATGGTGGTATAATACCACTTTTCACTCAGCTGCTCAGGAAACTCCCTACGAGTTGGAGATTTGGCTTATGTCAAGCTGCAACCATATAGGCAGCAATCTATTGTTCACATGACATGTGCTAAGCTTGCTCCAAAATACTATGGACCCTTTTTGGTAATTGCTAAAGTAGGGCAAGTGGCTTATAAACTTGATCTTCCTGTGCAATCCAAGATCTACCCTGTGTTTCACATTTCACTATTAAGGAAGCATGAAGGACCTGCACCAGCCGTCAGCTCCCTTCCTGAAGTGGATGATCTTCAACAGATTATGGCAGAACCAGTGGAAGTATTGGATAGGAAGTTGGTTACGAAAGGTAACAAAGGAGTAGTTTTTGTTTTGATCAAGTGGTCTAATTCTAGTGAAGCAGATGCAACTTGGGAATCATATGAAGACATGTTAAGAAGATTTCCCAATTTCAAATTGGATACAGCTTGAGGACAAGCTGTTGCTAAAGGGGAGTGAATTGTTATCAAATTAAATAAATGAGTGTTGGAATATGTGTCCTCCGACAATAATGCGATCACAACTGTTGATCATAATGATCACATGTTTAAGTCTCATTTCAAAGAATACAATTGGGAAGTAATTTTTACTGTCAACTGGTCCACACATATCGGTAATGATTGGCTGACTAGAGTTTGACATTACTGTCGTGCGACGGTGGTGATCAGTTGATCCCCTAGGTCATACCTAAAGGACATTACTCTTAATTGATCATTTAATTGATCGTATAACGTTACGAGTTAATTAAATTACTTGAAAATTGACGGACGATTTTGGAAGTAAAATTTACGTATCTCATTATGATCTGATTAAATAAGATACGGTCCAAGTAATCAAATTATTTTATTACTTGGATGAAATTATTGTTTAAGGAAACAATTGAAATTGAATGAATTATTATAAATACAAAATGTTGTGATTTATAATTGGTAAATTATTTTGGTACAAGTAATTGTGAATTGCTAAGTCGATTTTGTATATGACGTATTTTTATTAATGCGTTGATTTTTAATATATTAAAATTACATAACAATTTTACATGACATGTGACATGTGACAAATTGATAAAGATAAAATGGAATCCATTTTATCCTCAAATGGACCGAAATATTGGGTGTGATTAACAATTCATATTATGTTAATTAAGTTAGTGGAAGATATGATTATTTTCTATAACTAGGGATACAAACCTAGTGCCTCTTGTGAAGAGCACCAAGCTCATGCATTGGCCTTCCTCCACCCTCCTACCCGGTTTCCCCTTGTAAAGAGCCAAGGGTCTTTTGCTTAAAAATCTATCATTCACTACATGCAAATGTGTGTGATTCATTCATTCATTTTTCAACATCACAAAAATATTTTTAGAGAGAGAAAAATATTCTCTTCCTCCTCTTAACCGAAACTAGAGAGGACCAAAAACATTTTTTTGGGTCATTTTATTTAGATTAATGTTATCTAGTATTGATAATATTAATTTTATTAAGGGTATATCTTGGGTATTATTCCTTGGGAGGGATACTATACTTGTATCCTTTTGTTCATCCATTTAAGGAGAGCTCAAGAACAAGAGAGTAGGAGAACTCTTTTGTGCCCTTTGATCCGAAAATAACAATGTAAGAATGAAGATTCCTTCTTTAACTATTTTATTGTTTGCATGCATAAGATCACCATTTAATTTTATGACTAAATTAACAACAACATATATGAATATGTTAGTAAAGAGATCTAGATTTCTAACAAGCGGTATCAAGAGCACAAGGTTGTTTGCATGCAAATCGGTTAAAAGTTTTTCCGAGTTATACGATTAACATATAAAACTTGTTTAATTTGTGTTATTATGATATATCATGAAAATAATTTTGCATGTAAAAGTTTCTGGTCCAAAAGTGTATTTAGGATTTTTTGGTTAACTTATGGATTTTTATTGTTCATATTATATAATAATGGCATTAAAAATATGATTTTATGAATAAAATGTCATTTTCGGACTAAAATTAGCTAAACTTCGAATTTTCCAGTGATTTTTGGATATGTTGACACATATATTATTTTGAGATGACCTGCAAAGTTTCATAATTTTTGGACTTCTTATGCTCGAAATATGGATTTTTCATTATTAAAATCGGATTTAGATGAAAAATAGGTTAATATGAGATAAATTTCGAATCTGGTCATAGAAATTTAGTATGTTGTCACATACAATTTTACAAGATGTGTGTAAAATAATAGGCTATATTGAAGTCTTAATGCATGACTTATGATTTTTTGAAGAAAAATAACATAAATAGTGACTTAATTAGTGAAATATTAATAAACATACTCCATGACTAAGGAAAACCGTCACATGTTGCATTTTATTATCTTTTTCAGACCTAAAATTGAAAAGTTGATGAATATAATTTTTCTCATGTTTTTATGATTATTTTTATTAAAACCGATAAACCGCAACATTGTTTTTCCGGATAAATTTCGAAATATTTAACCTAAGTTTTTGAACATTATGAGTGTCATGGTATTTTTCCAGAATGTTCATGAGTTTAAATTTCAAATTTCAAATTTATTTGAAATTTTGTGATTTATTTGAAGTTTATATCTTTTTATTGTAATTTTGGGTTCATTAATGAACAAATTTTAGAAATATGAGTTAATTATAGTCAAATAATTAGTGAAGACTAAATTTTGAGTCCTAAGAGGTTAGGGTAATTAACTTATGCATAAATATGAATTTATGTAATTTTTGTGATTATAAAACGTTGAATCACGCAAATCCGTAAAAACCGAGTAATATATGATATTGGCTACTTGAAGGCGATTTAGCATAAAATTGGGCATGTTCATACATATTATAATGCTGCATTTTCTTTATGATTGTCATAATTTTATTTTATGTAATTTTTTAAATTATGTAATTTTACTTAGTATGGCCTTAGTTTTTAATTGATATTACCCGAAATGTATGGAAATATCGATTCGGTTGTAATTTATTGTGATCTCGTATCACCGTTTTGTAATTTAATAGATTTATTTTTATTTTAATTACAAATGTATAATAGGAAATTATGTAATTTATTTATTTCGGAGTTCCATAAAGACGGATTTCTTCAAGAAGGCGATTCATAAAGACGGTGTTACCTCGAGATGCGTGCCACAACCGAAGTTCAAGGGACCAATGGAGTTGGTTTCCGAATGTGTAATAGTTTTTCTATTTTAGGAAGGCCATACTAGGATTTATTTTATTCTTTGCATTTTATTATATGTCGCATGCATCGCAAAATCGCCATAACTAAAAATATGCTTTATCATCTTATCGAGTTCAGCGACCATGTCAATTACAATTATCGTAGTTTACCGCTTTAGTTCACTTAAAACGTGATAGATAATAAATTGACATGACTTCTCGCTAAAATAAACAATTGAGATATAGCCTTACCAAAAATTAGAAACCCATGAAGTACCAGTTTCGCAAGGGAGTTGAGTCGGCTTTACCGTAAGACAAACCTTGTTACGTTGGTGAAGTGGGGTGATAAATGTCTACCCAGCAAATTCATAAAGATGAGGGTTGTTTTCGACTTTACCGATGCCCAAGTTGATGTAAGTTTGGATCATGGACACATTTATTCGAAATTTGGGTTGAACTCAACGAAAGTATTCTCGACGGTTGCCGGATGTGTTTCGGGCTAAAGATAATTTTTAATGTAAATTTATCGACCAAGAGTTCGAAAAGTAGAATCGATTAAAATGTTAATCCACCGAGTTATATTGATGAGGGTTTGTTTTCGGCTTTACCGATGCCTAAGTTAATATGAATTTGGGTCTTGGAATCATTTATAATAGTTGGGTAGAGGTCACTATATAAATGTTCATATTTTGTTAATTTACAAGTATGATTTAAAAAGACAAATGTTAATATTTCCTTTTCCTCCATACTTGTAGTTCATTGCAATGAATCCATCAAACGCTACCGCACCGATAACTTTTGAGTCATACCACAATGTTTTTGACGACGTTTGCTCTAACAATGATTTCGACACTACTAGAGAACTTCATTTTGGGATAGGTTCGGATGGAAACCTTAACTTCATCACTTCTTTTAAACCATATACTAGTACTAGATCTCGTGTGAGCCCGTCTCAGGAAGACCACCTTATACAATCTATAGGATCTTTGTCTCTGGAAGATAAAGATGCCAAAACTAGTGGGAGCTCAAGCAATCAAGTTCTTGCTTCAAAGGGCAAAAGGTTCAAGAAGAAGGGAAAGAAAGTCAAAAACATCAAGCAAGTTAATGATGAGTGCCATTATTGCTATGGCATGGGACATTGGCTTAGGAATTGTCCCGTATATTTGCGAAATATAAGGGAAGGTATCATTACTCCAAAAGGGTTTAAGAGATGTGAAGAGGCTTAGCAAGGGAGATGTGGATCTACGCCTTGGAAATGGAGCTCGAGTAGCGGCCGAATCCAAAGGAACTTATGTTTTAGCTTTGCCTAACGGATTTGAGTTGTATTTACATAATTGTTTTTATGTTCCTACACTCTCTAAAAACATTATTTCAAACGCCATGCTAGACATGGACGGTTTTTGTTTTGTCATTAAGAACAATCGTTGTACTATTTCAAGGAATGATTTGGTTATAGGCCAAGCTTCTTCCATCAGTGGCATTTACATTTTAGAGACCTCAAATCCGACTAATGATTTCTATAACATTCAATCAAAGAAACTCAAATCAAGTGACCCAAGTGAAGCGTTCATTTGGCATTGTCGATTAGGTCACATAAACGAGAATCGCATCAAAAGATTAATTTCGACTAATGTGATTACACCATTTGATTATCAATCATATGGTACATGCTAATGTTGCATACTTGGCAAAATGACTCGTAATCCTTTTAGTGGTAAAGGGACACGAGCTAGTGAACTATTGGGACTCGTACACACCGATGTATGTGGACCAATGAACATCACCGCTCGTGGTAATTATGACTACTTTATAACCTTCACCGATGACTTAAGTAGATATGGGTATATCTATTTGATAAAGCACAAGAGTGAAGCGTTTGAGAAATTCAAAGAATTTCAAAACGAAGTAGAGAACCAATTGAACAAAAGGATTAAGGCACTACGATCCGATCGTGGTGGAGAATATCTTAGCCTTGAATTCGATTCACACTTGAAAAGTCGTGGTATTATATCACAACTTACTCCACCCGGAACACCACAACTCAATGGTGTTGCCGAAAGGAGAAATCGAACCCTACTTGATATGGTTCGGTCCATGATGAGTCAAACCGAGTTACCAAACTCGTTTTGGGGTTTTGCGATTCAAACCGCAATAAGATCTTTGAACAATTCTCCCACTAAAGCCACCGAGAAAACTCCATTTGAAATATGGAAAGGAAGAGTTCCTAATCTATCCTACATGAAAATTTGGGGTTGTAATGCTTATGTCAAAACCAGAAAGGACAATAAGCTAGCCCCAAGATCCGAAAAATGCACCTTTGTAGGATATTCTAACACCCGAGGTTATTACTTCTATAAACCTCAAGAAAACAAAGTGTTTGTGTCTTCTGAGGCTGTCTTCTTAGAAAGAGATTTTATTTCTAAGAGACAGAGTGGGAGAAATTTTTAACTTGATGAAGTTCAAGAGCCACAAACTGATATAGAGACGCAAGAAGATGTTCCGTCGTTGTCTAACACGATTGTATCTCCTCCCCTTAGAAGAACGAGTCGTGTTATACGCCATCCAGATCGATATGTGGGACTTATCGAAGAAGATGGAACACTCGATGTGTTGCTTTTAGAAAGTGACGAACCCGCCACCTACAAGGCTGCAATCTCTAGTCTAAATTCCTCCTTATGGCTTGAAGCCATGAAGTCCGAAATGGATTCTATGCATGAAAACCAAGTTTGGGACTTGGTAGATTTGCCTAAAGGGGCAAAACCTCTTCAATGCAAATTGATATTCAAAGTCAAAAATGGCATAGAAGGACATGATGATGTCTACAAAGCTAGGCTAGTGGCAAAAGGATTTACCCAAGTCCAAGGTCTCCATTATGATGAGACCTTCGCACCCGTAGCCATGCTAAGATCCATACAGATTTTGTTAGCTATAGCCGCATTTCATGATTTTGAAATATGGCAAATGGATGTCAAAACCGCTTTTCTAAATGGGCATTTAGAAGATGAGGTGTACATGATACAACCCGAAGGTTTTGTTGATTCTAAAAATACTAACAAAGTGTGCAAGCTTAAGAGATCCATTTATGGTCTTAAGCAAGCATCTAGAAGTTGGAATCATCAATTTAATCATGTGATAAAAGAGAATGGTTTCACTCGAAGTGTTGAGGAACCATGTTTATACATGAAATTTAGTGGGAGCAATATTGTGTTCCTAATCTTGTATGTCGATGACATACTGCTCATTGGAAATGATATTCCAATGTTGTCTTCTGTTAAGAAGTGGTTAGGTAACCACTTCCAAATGAAGGATTTAGGAGAAGCACAACGCATATTAGGAAATGTGTTTTATTTGATGGTTTTACGAGACGGGTCTAGCTTGTGTGACGGTTTGTTTATGCGTATTTGCTGTGAGGTAGGTTAATCATACTCAGTTTCAATATTACATTTGAGTTGTCATGTGAGTCGTGTTTTAACGGTTATTGCATTATAACATGATATTGGTTAAGGTGATTGGAGGAATCGGTATTTGACATATTGTGTGGTATTTGAATTTATTATACTTGTCATGTATATGGGATAATATAACGGTTGTGATTGTTGGTTGTTGTTTAAGAGACGGGAGACGGTTGGGAGACCGTCTTTCGCTTAGGTCGCCTCTTGGAGCTTTCCCACTACAAGAGAGATGTGCACATTAATGACTTGAGTTTGGAGGGACGCGTGTGGTTGAGACACGACGTCTGGCAGGGGATCCGGTTGGCTTCCGGACCCGCTACGTCTAGGCGTGTCCCGGTACCTGTTTGTGGTTATCGGTATGTCTGGGCGTGTCCCGGTACCAGTGTGGTTGATGGTATGTCTAGGCGTGTCCCGGTACCAGTGTGGTTGACGGTATGATGAAGGAAGGAGGAAGAAGCACACTAAAAACCCTACAACAGTGGTAGGGCGTGCGACACAAAGAGGGAGAGAAGAAGGAAGAGATTAGGTTTAGGGTTTGTGTTAAAATTATGAGAAAAGAAGCTAGGGTTTAAGTTAGCTCTCATATATATATAGAAGATGTCATGGGTTTATATCAAGTCTGGGCCCAAAACCACCCATCCTTCTCCACACCACACGCGAAACCCAAGGAGGAGCGGGTCTTCATAAAAATTCGAGCCCAACAAGCCGAATAAGCAAAAGACTGATATTTTCCCGAAAATATAAAATATGAAAAGTGGGTAAATATAAAGAATAATTATGTTATGAAAATTAGGGGTGTTACAACTCTTCTAGCTCACCACTCTTCTATTGAGAGAAATAATGAAACCAAACGAACAACGGAAGTCATCTTATGTCTCTATGGAAGCTCGGATAAGTGTAACTAGTAACAACCAACTCATCATCTCCACCGTATACCAGGAAGTTTCCCTAGTTCTTCCCAAGTACTTAAAAATGTTCTTCATTCCAACCCAATGCAGTACTCCTGGTTTTGACAGGTATTTAATGTGCAGCATGCGCTCAAAGCATTTGTAACATCCGGTCGAGTACACATCATGGTATACATGATAAATCAATTTTGACCATAACAAGAACATTATCAGTATAAGTTTCTTGCCTAAATCCAATCACCATCCTCACCTCAATCTATCTCCATAGATATTGCTGCCTAATATGTAATCTGTATTCTTAGAAACTTCTTAGAAAAATAATGTACCAATCATCTCTTGAGAGACTCAAGAGGATACATCGTTTTCTATGATTAGTATGTCATCCACATACAATACTGAGAAAGCAATATTACTCCCACTTAACTTAACATCCTCTTTCAAGAACTCCTTCAAGAAAGGGGTTTTGACATCTGTTTTAACATGACTCTTAGTCATTTTCGGAGTCTTCACTCAACAAAGCGCCTATATAGATAGTAGGTTTCTTGTAACACCCTATATTTATAAGATAAGAAAATGTAAACTTTGCAGCGAAAAAAGAACGATGTTTTAAAAACTTTTATATTGAAAACTGCGGAGTCACTATACAAACCATAAAGTTGAGTTTTAATAAAGCTTTTATACGAAATACAACTTAGCAAGATGTGCAGGATCTTAATTCCTAAATAAAACTCAATTATAAAAACTATGTACAATTCTAAACTACAACGAGGAAGGTCAATCGTTGAAGCTACAACGCTCGTTAGCTCACACGTCTTCACCCCCAAGAAGCAACACTATCACCTGTCACTCATGAAACATGAATGCCACAGTCAGTGGGGAGTAACTGAAGGTTCTCCCAGCCACATTATATCAAAATGAATATAACAAGTAACTCAAATAAGAAAACACACTAAACAAGATGCACAACTTGAATATAATAAACATGGGATCGTTTATGGTAACATAAGAAGAGAAAGCAAGATGGAATACTAAATAAGCATGTCATAGGCATATTCAAATAAAGCGAAGTAAGGAAAGAACATAGACACGGTTAATTTATCACGAGCACGAACTCCAATGACATATGCAACTAACCAAATTGTACAAGACCTTTACTACTCTTAGATTCAAGAAGTGTGTGACATATGCAAAAAATTTACTAACAAGACACGATAACACCCGACTCATTCCTCTAAGTAGGACGACGATAATATATACGGGCCTAGTCTAAATCTGGCCAGACTTTTGGGATAAACGTCTCCTGATTTGACATGCGATAAAAGTCTTGCATCCAAGGCTCAAAACATGGCACACAGACCGTAACCAAAGGTCGAGTAACTCTAATCGGAAACATGGCACACAGTCGGTAACCAAAGGTCCGAAGAAGGCGAAGAGTAATTCTCAATCCGGAAACATGGCACATATAGCGTAACCAAAGCTCCAAAAGGAGTACGACATAATAAGTCAACTCGAACGATGGCACACGTACCGTAACCAAAGGTCGAGTGACACTTAACTCGGAAATATGGCACACATACCGTGACCAAAGGTCCAAGAAAGGTTCCTAAATTAGAAACATGGCACACATACCATAACCAAAGGTCCGAAGAAGGTAGTGAGGAGTGTCTATTTAAAGGCTATGCACAAAGTCCACATGAATTCGACTCAACACAGTCAAATGCGTAAAATAAGCATTTCATACTTTAACTTGGTAAAGAATCGACAATGAACAAGTAAGAACCCAAATGTGAAGTATACAATACCATTTCATTCTTTTATAGCATGAATAAATATTATGTTTCATATATACATGTTACTTAGGCATGTATAAACAAACAATGGAAAATGAGTTAAGTAATGTGAAACACGAAGCAAAACATAAACAAACCAAGACTAACATTTAACATATGAGTGAGACATAAGAAAGGGGCTCCAATGATAAAAAAGTGTCAAAACACCATACATAAGCACTAGAGCCAAGGTTAATAAGCATACCCATTAAGAAACCAAAACCCCAATTCAAAACAACAAGTTTAGAACTCGATTACAACAAGGGTCAACGTCAAACGATCATAACTAAAGTTCTAAACATGAAAATGAGGTAAAACCAATTTTGAGTTATCCTCTTACAGTTATAATGGTAGGTCATAAGCCCAAAACGAACAACTAACGAAGGAGTTGTGACCATTTTTTGAAAACTGGTCAGGCTGAAACCGCAGCCTGCGGTAGTGGCCGAAGCCTGCGGCAATGGGCTGCTTCCCACGACACCTACAAACTACATCTTTATCCCCAAATAAATCCTATCTTATCATTACAATCTTATTGAATAACAACATGTAATTAACAAGGAATTTTATATGTATACTTTAGACGGAAATCAATAGTTTACATATCCAAGCAACCAACTTTACCCAATTGTTCTCAACTCAATTGTTTACAAAATAACAATTTCATGACATAATTAAACACAATTATTAAGCATGAACAATATGGTTTACTCACTAATTCATCGATGTAACTAACCCAATTCATCCATGTAAACACTTATGTAACCAAAAGACTAGAAATTTCTCAAACAACTATAAGACGGTTTCACATACAAACTTATTCAATAATAAACGTGTAAAACATGTAAAGATTCAAACTTTAACACACATATGAGTATAATAAAATATATAAACACACAAAATTGACATATTGTGGAGTAACCTATCACCGTTGCCTTTTAGCTCTTCTATGAACACGATTTCGACTCAATACTATCCCGGAATGCTCAAGTTTCATCCTAGAACAAGTTTAAGGCAAAAACGGTGAGAAAACTCATCTCACAAAAAGTTGGATTTTCTAAAACGTACAAAATACTAGAACTTTCTTACCTAGAAAGATGGAGGACAGAAAGACGAAGAATTTGGCGCGAAAATGATTCGATTCGGAGGAGAATTGAGCAAGTTATGATGTTTTGAAGATTTGTAAGAGAAATATGTAAAAATAGTGATAGTTGTTGAAGATGGTGTGCTTACATTTTGAGGAAGAAGGAGGAGTTAGGGTTTCCTTCATGAGTTTTATGAGGAGAAAGAAATAGTAGGGAAGCCCAATAGTTATACTAGGCCTAAAATCTAAAATTGAGTCGATATACACTAAAAACACGTCCTAAAGCTAGCTATAAACTTAAGATGGATATTATTATCATCGTTATTATTATTATTATACTTCTAAAGCTATACTTTTATAAAAATAAATTTTTAAAGTATAATTAATTTAAATAAAAGGCTAAATCGATTTAAAACTGTAATGAAAAGCGCGGGTGTTACATTTCCCACTTTCCAAAATCATTATTTCGGAACTTTTTGTCAAATAAGTTTCTATATACCTTTTTACATCGGAACCTAAGATCTACTATTTCTACGTTGGGAAATGGCAACCGGTGGGATGATAAATGGGATGTGGGTCGAAGCCACGCTATCTTCTACAACATCCATATGTTGTCTCATCTCACTAATTTGTTGCTCGTCATCACGATTTGCTTCAAGATGTATACTACTCCCACTTGACTTTTTGGAAATAAACTCCAGTTTCAAAAAGACACCACCATGACTAACAAACATTTTGTTCTTGCTTTGTTTGTAGAAATATTACCCCTTGATCTCTGTGGGATAACCCACAAAAGATATGTATCAGATTTGGGTGAGAGCTTGTCAAGTAGTAAACGTTTTACATTGACCTCACAATCCCAAATCTTCATACAAGACAACATTAGAACATTTTCAATCCATATCTCATATGGTGTCTTTTGTATTGCTTTGGTCAGAGTCATATTAAGTATGAATGCTGCAATGTCAAATGCGAACGCCTAGAATGAAGTTGGAAGATCAGCAAGACTCATATTGAATCCAACAATATCGAATAAGGTTAGATTCCTCCGTTAGGAAACTCCATTTTCCTGGCGGAATTAATTGAGACACAATTACACAATATTTTAAATGACCATCAAACTCTTAAGAATAAATATATTACTATGATTGGATCGTAGTGTTTTTATTTTATTCCCAATTTGGTTTTGCACTTCATTTTGAAATTGTTTGAACTATTCAAATATTTAAAACTTATGAAGTAACTATACCCACCTCTTGCAAATTTGCTCATAGACCCACACATCTGTATGTAATAGGGATAGAACTTCATTTGCTCTTTCACTAGTCCCCGTGAATGTGACGTCATTTTTCCCATTAAGCAATAATTGCATGTGTCATAAGATTCAAAATCAAATGACTTGAGAATTTCATCATTATGAAGCTTCTCGATGCAATTTGCGATTATGTGGCCTAAATGACAATGTCATATGTAGGTGGTGTTTGAATCATTATTATTATGTTTCTTGTCGTCGATGTTATACATGAGTCTTTCAATCATACAAACCATTTGATAATTGAATTTCTACTTCCTTTTTGGTCTCTACACATTACAAATAATGTGATTATCTCAACTAGTATCAAATACTCAAGAAGTATAAATTGCAACGATCACTTCTATAACTTATATACCTAAGGTAGAAAAACCATTTTCCTCATCTTTTAAATACATAGGGTGATTTATCTTCTAATGACTAACTTTTAGACTGTAACACCCCATCAATCTGGCCAAGATAATTGGAGCGTTACCATCTCGGGCTTATGAGGTAGTGTTTGAAAACTCCAATTAGAGAACATTTTATTAATCTAAGGTTTAATGAGTTACATAAACGTAAACAAATGAATAAAAGTACAACTCATGACATCTATTCTCTTCTAGTCAACTAGACTCATCTCGTGACTCATCAAGCTCGCCCCGTCTCCCGCTTGCTATCCAAACGACCTGTACTTAACCTGCTCCTCATATGATCGGAAATATCATATGGATCGACACAGGCCACCGCGGAAATAGGAGACAATTACACAGACACAACAAACGTCAATTTCATTAAATAAATAAAGTGTGACCCGACTCGAGTGTGTGAACATACAACATGACTATAACATGAATGAACCACTATCAAGCAACCTCCACCAAGGTACCGAGACACGCCCAGACATACCGACAACTACACTGGTACTGGGACACGCCCTGACATACCAATAACCACAAACAGGTACCGGGACACGCCCAGACGTACTGGGCCCGAAAGCTTACCAGATCCCCTTCCAGACATCATGTCTCAACCACACGAGTCGCTCCGTAACTCGAACCATTAATGTGCACATCTCTCTTGGAGTGAGAAGCACCAAGAGGCGACTTAAGCGCAAGACGGTCTCCCAACCGTCTTACGTCTCCAAAACAACAACATAAATCCTCCAACACATACAATCACAACCGTCACAATATGAAATGAATGACAGACCATATACACCATAACATGCCAAACATGTCATGGATACCAGTTCCTCAAATATCCCGACTTGTCGAGTCGTCAGGACCAACAACATGCAATACGACTCACTCAATGCAATTAAATGACAAAAGACTCATTTTATAAACAAATACGACAATGAAACTGAGTAGGATAAACCTACGTCACAGCAATTCCGTATAAGCAATCTATCACACAAGCTAGGCCTGTCTCGTAAAACCATCTCACAAAACTCATCTCCTAAAATACGATAATAATACAAATACGTATAAATATACCAATCTAATACGTATACAAATATGTATACATAAACTAATATATTTATAAAAATATGTATACGACTAATAAACCCGTCTTATACACTACCCAAAACTCGACTCAAACTCAACCACCACCACCACCCACTGCCGCCACCGTGGCCACCACTACCAGCCACGGTGGACCACGGCCGCCCGCAGCCACGACCAACAACAATGACAACAATACGACAACAACGACAACGACAACAACAACAACAACAACAACAACAACAACACCACACAACACGCATATCCTCCACCTTTGCTACCACCAGCCATTACCGTGGTCTTCCCCTAACCACAGTGGATACGACCACCATCCCACAACCTGACATCCACCCCAATAACAGCCGACACAACAACAACCAACAACAACAACCAACAACAACAACAAAACAACAACAACTCGACATCCCTCCTTTCTCTCCCCATTCCTGCCACCTACATCCGCCATATATACAACCCTTGACCACCACAAGACTCACCCCTCAACCCTCAACTAAACCACCCCACCACCGGTCCAAGTCAACCCACAAACAAAGGGTCAAAGTCGTACCCTAAACCGGTTCACCAAACCACAAAAACCCTTAAAATATCTTCGTCAAACGCCCCTATGGGGGTCAACGGTGGTTTCCCGGTCAGACACGGTGGTTACGCAATGGGCCAAAGTCGCGGGTGAGTCAACGGTATAAAAATAATAACATAAAGGCTAGTATAAGACGGTTTACCTTACGATCTTGAGGCGAGGTGACGGAATCTCCAAATCGTATCTTTCTCTTTTCTCCCTTATCTTTTATGTGGATTTGGTGGATTATGTTAGGATAGGGTTGGTAAGGGTGGATAGGGGTATATATAAGGTGAGTGTAGTATGGCAGGTGGAGGGTATAAATACATGTATCTTATTATTATTATATTATTATATTATTCCATCTCAAGATAACTCGTATAAATACAATAAAATATTATTATTATATAATTATTAAATACAGAGTATTACAATCTTCTCCCCTTAAAATAAACTTCGTCCCCGAAGTTTCACCTCACTCTTTCTTTTCCGACTATTCCCTTAATTCTCATGTGTAAACTCTTCCCAAAGTTCGGTGTTCCATTCTCTCTACTTCCTCTCAATTCTCACTATTTCCTCACATTCTGTACTTCCTTTTTCCTAAACTTTCCGATTTGTTACATTCACTCCCCCTAAAAGTGAACTTAGTCCCGAAGTTCAACTATCAACCTCCAAATACGGTCTCATACACTCATTACTAAGTTCCACAAAATACTATGTTCAAGGTCCAACACTCTCTCCTACTTATTGTAAATCCATAAATAAATCAGATATGGTCCTAATGCCATTGATATTGTTGGAGTTAGTGTCCTCCACAATAGTGCGTTTACATAATAAATCTCATTAAAGGAATCAGATATTTAATTATTTGATCCTCGTCAGTTGATTAACGTAAATAAATAACGGTTTGCTGACTAGAGTTTGACATTATTGTCGTGAGACGGCGGTGATCAACTGACCCCTTTCGGTCACACCTAAAGAAACGAACCCAATTGACAACTAATTAATTGTATGAGATACAATTTATTTAGTCCCTTGATTTATAGACTAAAAGGTTAGTCGATTATTTTTAGAGAGATTTCGAGTTGCGAACTCGAGGAGCGGCAATTATTATATAATTACACGATAATTAAATAATAAATTTTATGAGACGGGTTTTAGTTAATTAATTGTTAATTCACTAAAATTATACTAATTGATTAATGTGATTAATATTAGTACGTATAATAATATTTGTAGCTGTACACGTATATTTACGGAGTGATTTGGACGAAATTAATGGGAAGCATTTAAACATGAAACGATGTTTAAATAAAATTTACACGTATTTGTGCGACAAATATAAGAACCAAAATGGACCCGTAAATGGGACATTGGACCATGTAAATGGAGTGTAGTGGATGATCATGATAATTACACTTTGCTTATTTTTCTTCCATAATTGTCATGTGATCATTATGTGTGTCATAATGTGTTGGACAATAAAATAAGGAAAATGAATCCTACACTCCACTACTACACACTCCACCCGCTACTTCCTCTACTTACACTCCATCTTTTGTTTATTTTTCCTACACTTCATTATTTCACTTTTGCATGTGAACAAAACTTGGTCTATCTCTCTAAAACTATTATACATCATTTACTAAGAAGTTAGTAATCAAAAATATTATTACTAAGAGTGTTAGTAATATTACAAATATTATCAAGGGTTAATTTTACAAGTATCTAGTTAATACTTATATGATTATTTTGGGTGTTGTTCTTGAGTGCAACTTGAAGGAGACTTTCTTTTTGAAGGTTTTTCAAGGAGGATCATCCAATTCTTTTTAGCTCAAGAACAAACTAGATAGGTGATCTAGTTTGTGTCCATATTACCATAAAAATCTATGTAAGGAAATTGTTTTTCCTTAACTTTCATTTCTATGCTTTTATATTTGCATGCATGTTACATAGATCACTAAAATGATAAATTATGAGATAATTTATTTTTTATTAGCGAGTCTAATATGGATCTATGATCTTTCAAGTGGTATCAGAGCTTAGGCTTGTAATTTGCATGTTGATTTTAAGCATATTAATAAATTATGAGATAATTTATAAAAACTCAAAAATTGTGTTAGAAGAGGTTTTAGCACGAAATTTTTGGGGCATGCATACCTACTGATATCAAAATATTTGTGGTAAAGTTTGGTGATTTATGAAGTTATTTTGCTATTTTTAATGATGTTTGGTAGAAAACCGAGTCAAAATACCGTATTTTAGTTATAAATTGACTAAAAATAGTTAAAAGATGATTCGGGCCGTGGAATGTTTATGGTGTTTCATGCATATTTTCTAATAATTGTATGCAAAATGTTGAAGGTTTGTTTGAAGTTTTGCATGTTTATTAATTTTATGAGATAAAAGTCGATAAAAGTGAAATAAATTAATAATAATTTTGAAACGATTGATTCTGCCCTTGATAAATTTATGTAAATTTTAAAATATTATTTAAAAGTTAAAAGTGAAATTTAAAATGTGATTTCACCTTGTTTTGATGTTTATTGGTTTTAGTGGTTAAAAACCGATAAATAACGATCTTTTTCTTCATAAATTTATCCAATTTTTGGGGCAATTTTTATGATATTTTGGTGTTCTTGGCAGTGTTCCAGAATACTCAAAATTTTGTTTTCAATTTTTTGGGTAATTTTTCATTTTTTTTGGATTTTTACTTAAAAATTATGATTTTACCGATTAAATTAGCAAAATATCACCAAATCCAAGTAATTATTCATCATAAAATTAGCGAGGACTAATTTTGAGGTCCAAAAAAGTTTGGATTTAAATGAGATTTAAGAGTTTATTATTGATTTTTACATGTTAAAAATCGATTAAATCCACAAAAACCGAGATGGATACCAACGATTAATAGATAGGGCGATTTTGGCATCATTTTACAGCATTTTAAGCAAATTTGTTTATGTTAAATAAATGATTGTAATTTATTTAAAGTATTTATCTTGTTGTACCTAGTATGACCTAGTTTATTTTAATCGTTATTACCCGAAATGAATGAGAATATCGATTTGTTTGTAATTAAATACGATCTCGTATCGTCGGTTTGTAATTAATTAATAGTTTTATTTATTTTATTAATTAATGTATAATAGGAATAACTATATAATTGAAATGTAATAGTTGTTCATACCGGCGTTTCCAAAAGACGGATTACATCGAGACAGAGTCTATTTTTGGAAGGTGTTCCAAATCCCACAAGAAGGAGCCACTTTTGGAATGAAGAGGCAAGGGACCAAGGATTTGGTTTCCGAAATGTAATAATCTAGTTTTTATTAACTAGGTGGCCATACTAGGATTTTTCATATGCTTACTTGCTTGCTTGTTTTATTTTCGCGAATGCCAAAATCGCCATTCACATGCATTTTATTTTCGCGGTTGTCAATTCACGTCATTTACATTCACCGACTTAGTTCACTTATAGGGAATTTATGACTAAATTGATAAGATCTCTCACATAACTAAAATTGAGATTAGCCTTACCAATTAGTAACACCTATGAATCTCTTGTTCATTAGAGTCACGCTCGCCCAAGCGGGGTGTTCTCTTTTTACCTTGGGTAAGTAGGGTGGTAAATGGTTATCACACGCCAAAATTGGTGGACTCAACGGGATATAAGACGGTCTTGTGTTCCAGGGCTAGTAGATGGATTTAAGGAAATTCGTCGACCAAGAGTTCTAGAGGTAGAATTAGTCAACGTGACTTACCGAATTTACACAATTATGGGATGTTTCGCCCAAGCGATGCTCATTTTTGTTTAATATTTGGGTCTTGGAATCATTTATATAATTTAGTGGGAGATCATTATATAATTGCTAAAACTTGTTAAACATGTTTTCACAAGTATTTTTTTAAAACAATGAATGTTAATTTTTCCTTTTTGTTGTAGCATTTTAATTCGCAATGGCCACTTCTTCAACTCCATCGACTACTTCACTAGGAAAAGATTCATGGCTAAGGTCCGTAATGGACAAATGTATCTTAAAAGATGACGGTAGTAACTTTATTGAATGGGAATCCAACATCAAAAGTGCCGCGTTGTCTGACAATGTGCTCACTTACTTGACCGATACTCCTCCCATCGAGCCCAGTCCAAGGGCTTCATCGGCGGTGCGGACCACCTATGATGACCATGTGAGGATGTCGAATGATATCAAGAATGTGTTGATATGGTCGATGTCTCCAAAGCTCAAGCTTTCATGCATTTCTTTAAATGCGTACGAGATATTCACTCGTATGATTACTATGTTTTCACAAATACTTAAATCCCTCAATATGATCCGGCGGCACGCTTCTTTGAAGCCAAGTTTGATAGGGGCCAAAAGCTTGGTCCCCATGTACTCAAAATGGTCGAATATGTTGACATCCTAGAGCATCTAGGGTGTAAGATTCCTAAGACTCTTATGGTGGATCGTATCCTCCACTCACTTCCCACCAAGTTTGCCCACTTTAGGGTGAACTACAACATGAATGGCATGGATAAGAGTTATCATGAAATTCATGCACTCCTCACCCATGCGGAGAGGGATATGGAAGCTAGTGGGAGTGACAAAGGGGATATTTTAACCATGAAGTTAAAGAACAAGTCCCTTGGAGTTAAGAAAGGAAAAGGGAAGGAAGAGTCCCAATTCAAGAAATCGTCAAAGAAACATAACAAGGGAAAGGGGAAGGCCGTTGAGAATGGCAATCCCAAGGCAAAAAGTGTCAAAATCTCCGAGGCCGAATGTTTCTATTGTAATGGGAAGGGGCATTATAGGAGGAGTTGTCCCAAATACTTGGAGGATCTCAAGGAAGGGCGTGTGACGCCTATTGGTATGATTTCCTCTCTCTATGTGATAGATGTTAATTATGATTGCACTTCCACTTGGGTACTTGATACCGGATGTGGCTCTCACCTTTGTAATCATTTGAAGGGTTTAAGGGACGTGCGAGCACTAGCAAAACGTGATGTGGATCTCCGCATGGGCAATGGAGCTAGAGTAGCGGCCGTTTCCGTAGGAACCTATGTGCTCACTTTAGCTAGTGGTCTAGAGTTGTATTTAAATAAGTGTTATTTTGTACCAACTTTAACCAAAAACATCATCTCCATTTCCGCGTTAGATATGGAAGGCTTTTGTTTTATGATTAAGGACAATAGTTGTACTTTTTCATTAAATGATGTGGTTTATGGCAAGGCCATTTCAATTGGAGGCATTTATGTTTTAAATGATGTTAATGACGTTTATCAAGTAGAAACTAAAAAGCATAAAACGGGTGATCCAAACGAATCCTACCTTTGGCATTGTCGTTTAGGCCACATAAACGAAAGACGCATTAAGAGACTTGCTTCATCAAAAGTGCTGAAACCATTTGGTTTCGAATCTTATGGTACATGCGAGTCTTGCCATTTAGGCAAGATGACTCGTGCACCTTTTGCGGGAAAAGGGACACGAGCTAGTGAGGTTTTGGCTCTCATACATACGGATGTGTGTGGACCATTAACCATCACCGCTAGAGGAGGTTTTCACTACTTCATTACTTTTACTGATGATGTAAGTAGATATGGGTATGTCTACTTAATGAAGAACAAAAGTGAAGCTTTTGACAAGTTTAAGGAGTTTCAAAATGAAGTAGAGAACCAATTGAATAAAAAGATTAAGACCCTACGGTCCGATCGTGGTGGTGAGTATCTAAAAACTGAATTTAATTCACACCTAAAAGAATGTGGTATAGTATCACAATGGACTCCTCCTGGCACACCACAACTAAATGGCGTGGCCGAAAGGAGAAACCGAACTTTACTAGATATGGTTCGGTCTATGATGAGTCTAACTGAGCTTCCTAGTTCATTTTCGGGTTTCGCCCTCTTGTCTGCAATATTTTCACTAAATCGAAGCCCAACTAAAGCGGCCGATAAGACTCCATATGAGATATGGACAGGGAAAGTCCCTCATTTGTCATTCATGCATATTTGGGGTTGCGAAGCGCACGTAAAGATCAAGTCTGACAATAAGCTTGCACCCAGGTCTGACAAATGTCTTTTTGTAGGATATCCAAGGGAAACACGTGGCTATTACTTCTACAATAAACATGAGAACAAACTGTTTGTGGCGCATGATGTTGTCTTCCTAGAAAAGGAATTTATTTCTAGGAGACAGAGTGGGAGAAAATTTGAACTTGACGAAGTTCGAGAGCCACAAACCGAGAATGAGGTAGAGGAGAATGTGGAGGATAGCATTCCCTCTTTCCTCTGAAACGGTAATTGTTCCTAGAAAGTCAAGTAAGATTTCTAATCCACCTGACCGCTACCTTGGTAACATCGAAGAGGATGGTGCTTTGTTACTTTTGGAAAGTGATGAACCCACTACTTACAAATCGGCCATGTGCGGTCCGAAATGGATTCCATTTACGAGAACCAAGTATGGGACTTGGTGGATTTACCTAAGGGAGTGCGACCCCTTCAGTGTAAATGGATATATAAAATTAAGCTCGGCTTGGATAAACATGTGGATGTTTACAAAGCTAGATTGGTGGCAAAAGGTTTCACCCAAGTTCATGGTTTACACTATGACGAAACCTTCACTCCAGTCGCTATGCTTCGGTCCATTAGGATAATCTTAGCGGTTGCCGCATTTCATGATTATGAGATTTGGCAAATGGATGTCAAAACCGCCTTCTTGAATGGGATTCTAGAAGAAGAGGTGTAAGCTTAAAAAGTCCATCTATGGTCTTAAGCAAGCATCTAGGAGTTGGAATCATCGCTTTGATCATGTTATTAAACAATACGGTTTCACTAGAAGTGTGGAAGAACCGTGTTTATACATGAAGTTTAGTGGGAGTAAGGCTGCATTCCTTGTCCTATATGTGGATGACATATTGCTCATCGGGAATGATATTCCATCGCTCACTTCCGTTAAGGAGTGGCTAGGAAAACACTTCCAGATGATGGACTTGGGAGAGGCACAACGAATCTTAGGTATCCGGATCTATAGGAATAGGTCCAAAAGGGTACTAGCATTGAGTCAAGAAGCTTATATTGACAAAGTTCTTGACCGGTTCAATATGAAAGACTCCAAGAGACGATTTCTAGCTATGGGTCAAGGGATTACTTTGAACAAGTCACAGTCTCCCTCTACCCCTAAGGAGATTGAACACATAAAGACTGTCCCTTATGCTTCCGCCGTTGGGTCTATCATGTATGCTATGATTTACACTCGTCTCGACGTTGCGTATGCCTTGAGCATGACAAGTCATTATCAAGCCAAGCCTGGTGAGAGTCACTGGATAGCCGTAAAGAACATCCTTAAGTACTTGAGAAGGACTAAGGATTCGTTCTTAGTGTTTGGAGGAGAAACTGAGTTGCGTGTAGGAGGTTACACGGACGCAAGTTTCCAAACCGATCGGGATGATATGAAATCCCAATCAGGCTATGTGTTTATGCTAAATGGAGAAGCTGTTTGCTGGAAGAGCTTCAAGCAAAGCATTACTGCGGATTCTACAACAGAGGCTGAGTACCTTGCAGCGTCTGAGGCTGCGAAGGAAGCTGTTTAGCTTAGGCAATTCATTGAGGGACTAGGAGTAGTCCATTCTGCCGAAGATCCTATCACTCTATATTGTGATAATAGTGGAGCTATTTTTCAAGCCAAAGAGCCGAAGTCTAGTTACAAATCTAGACACATTGAAAGGAAATACCATGTAATTAGAGATTATGTGGAAAGGAAGGAAATTGACATTTGTAAGGTTGGGACAGATGATAATATTGCCGATCCTTTAACCAAGCCTTTATCAAAGGCTAAGCATGATGGTCATGTCGTCGCAATGGGATTGAGAAGTGTACCAGATTTTCTTTAGATTATGGATATGTAATAATTGCATAATGTATCTCTTATTATATATATGATAATCACATTCATTGTTTTCGCATTCATTCTTTTATGAATCTTTTATTTAGTATGACTAAATTTTAAATACCGTGTTTATCTGAATAAGTTGTGGAGACAATGTTGAACACTATTCAAGTGAATAAGATGAACATTGTATTTTGTCCCTAGTCAGTTAATGAGGTGATGTCTTGGAGTGACTATATTATGAGTTGATTGATGGTTGTTCAACACCACGAGGTCATACGTGATGACTAGTCGATTACATAGGCAGAGCGTGTGACACTTTGCCGGACAGTGACCATTTAGAGAGTCCCTAAGTTCTATTATAGACGTCTGGTCGTGGCAGGGATCTCTAAGATGTTCCTATGAGTCGATTCTTTTGACTGTAGACTATTATCTGAGCAAGTGCAGTTTTCGAGTGACTTTGGTTTTTATCCTAGGTCGTGCTTTGAAAGGAGGCGAAAGGGCATTTACTAGGTCATGGTGATCTGTACTATGCAATAGGATAGATAGGGCATACAAGAATTGTCCAACCACGTTGGGTAACTATATCTCAAGGCCACTCAAGGAGTTAATGACTACAAATGCGTTGCCACGCTCAGAAGTAATCTGTGAGAGATTTTTTCGGTCAGGTAGTCACACTCACGATCGAGAAAACCACTCGCGATATGTTCATGTGCACGTGCGACCTGAAAGACACCTTGCATTGAGTGGGAGATTAAAACGGACAAGAGAATTGATAGCGCACACCTTGTGTCGGACAAGTGGGAGATTGTTGGAGTTAGTGTCCTCCACAATAGTGCGTTTACATAATAAATCTCATTAAAGGAATATCATCAGATATTTAATTATTTGATCCTCGTCAGTTGATTAACGTAAATCGATAACGGTTGGCTGACTAGAGTTTGAAGTTATTGTCGTGAGATGGCGGTGATCAACTGACCCCTTTCGGTCACACCTAAAGGAACGAACCCCAATTGACAACTAATTAATTGTATGAGATACAATTTATTTAGTCCCTTGATTTATAGTCTAAAAGGTTAGTCGATTATTTTTAGAGAGATTTCGAGTTGCGAACTCGAGGAGCGGCAGTTATTATTTAATTACGCGATAATTAAATAATAAATTTTATGAGACGGGTTTTAGTTAATTAATTGTTAATTCACTAAAATTGCACTAATTGATTAATGTGATTAATATTAGTAGGTATAATAATATGTCTAGCGGTACACGTATATTTACGGAGTGATTTGGACGAAATTAGTTGGAAGCATCTAAACATGAAACATTGGACCGTGTAAATGGAGTGTAGTGGATGAAACGATGTTTAAATAAAATTTAAACATTAAACGATGTTTAAATAAAATTTACACGTATTTGTGCGACAAATATAAGAACCAAAATGGACCCGTAAATGGGACATTGGACCGTGTAAATGGATGTAGTGGTTGATCATGATCATTACACTTTGCTTATTTTTCTTCCATAATTGTCATGTGATCATTATGTGTGTCATAATGTGTTGGACAATAAAATAAGGAAAATGAATCCTACACTCCACTACTACACACTCCACCCGCCACTTCCTCTACTTACACTCCATCTTTTGTTCATTTTTCCTACACTTCATTATTTCACTTTTGCATGTGAACAAAACTTGGTCTATCTTTCTAAAACTATTATACATCATTTACTAAGAAGTTAGTAATCAAAAATATTATTACTAAGAGTGTTAGTAATATTACAAATATTATCAAGGGTTAATTTTACAAGTATCTGGTTAATACTTGTAAGATTATTTTGGGTGTTGTTTTTGGGTGAAACTTGAAGGGGACTTTCTTTTTGAAGGTTTTTCAAGGAGGATCATCCAATTATTTTTAGCTCAAGAACAAACTAGATAGGTGATCTAGTTTGTGCCCATATTACCATAAAAATCTAAGTAAGGAAATTGTTTTTCCTTAACTTTCATTTCTATGCTTTTATATTTGCATGCATGTTACATAGATCACTAAAATGATAAATTATGAAATAATTTATTTTTTTATTAGAGAGTCTAATATGGATCTATGATCTTTCAGATATAACCCTATTCTACGAGCCTCCCAAATGTCAAGGTATAAGGTCCAGCCCACGGTTCGAAACCCTAATACTATAACAACTCCCAACTCTATTAGTTCTAAGTTTACGCATCAATCTCAGGGTATAACTTGATTATTAATACACACATATATATCACGTCTAATCTCATACATGCACATTTATGCAAATCAAACAAGAACATACAAACACTATTGAAACAACTAAATGATGCAACGTTAGTCGTCATGTGACTCAACTATGCTCAACATTCCCATTTTCCGGATACTATGCCACGCATATACCGCGTCAAATCCACCACACGATCACGCATGTGTTTTGAATCATCCATTCCCATCTGTTTCCAACACTTCCGCTCATACGGAAGACCATATACATAATCATAAAGATGACCACTATGTCACATACACATTGTAACCTAATTACACATGTCACATTAATAACTTTCATCCAAGTCCAACTTTTACAAAGCAAAGCCACAAAATGTGGTCAAACACAAGCAATTCATACGGTCTCATTCGTATGGGGTCAACATGTCCATCAGACGTGGACCAACCATTATAAATTGTGAACATAAGGATATACACACAGTCAGGTCTAGTACTAACAAAAACAAGGGCCAAAGAAGACAACTCGGTCGAGTTTAGAAGATCACTCGGCCGAGTAGGTGGCCACTCGGTCGAGTGTCACCTAAGTATAACACTTCCGTTATCCAATCCATTTCCAAACATTCCAATTCCATTACATAGATGCTAATAAATCTCGTTGGTGACTCATATACCATTAAACAACCGAGTCTAACACAGCTATTAGCCTTATGGCCATCATTACTACACACTTAAGATAAAATATCCAAGGCATACTGCCACACAAACATACTATTTCATCATCAACAGCTTCACCGTAGTGTGACACTCTAGTCACATTGGTAAGCACAACACATTACACTATCTCATGGACAGGGCCTAATCACTCATCACTCTCAAGGAATAATAACAACATCATCACTCACTCAAGCACTACAACAAAATCACGATGTACACCGTGGGCGTTTCACAATAACGCTCGGGAGGCAATTTTACAAACAAAATCTATATTACCACTCTCGGGGTTAGAGTCTGACACAACCACTTTCACATCGCATGCCTATGTACTTAGGTTAATGGTTTCATTATGTATCACATATGATCAAATGTCTCATTGTAAGGTTGAACCCTCAAGCATCACATGCCACACTCCTACTCTCACGTCCGCAAAACCAAACTTGGTAGTACTAACTCCTTAATTGCATAGATCCCAATTCCTAGAACTCAACTCATCCACGATTATACCTCCTCACATGGGTTCACTTGAAACTTACAAAAAATTCCCCACTGAATGACGGGTTACCACTAGCAAAATCTCCAACTCATATCTCGCTTTAGTACTCTCTCTCTCGTATTCCAGATTCCTAAATCTTATCACCATTTATTCAGCTCACATCATTCCCTAAGCCAAATTTCACACCCTCCAAGTACTTTTACCATCCATATTATCGCTCCTCTTTCAACTCTCTGAGTACCTCAACTATTCCCTCATCAATCCATAAGTTCTAACCCAACCATATGCTAACCAAAACATTTGAGTTGCGGTCAAAAAGTCCTCATCATATATCCTCAAATGACGTTCAGTATCTATGAGTCCGCACCACCACTACGTATCCAATTTTTATTACTCCCAACTCATCATTTATAAGTTATCTCTCATGAACAATTTACCATACTCAAAGCATTATATGGGCCAACTACCGTCCTAGTTTTCCAAAATTATCAAACTTGATGACTATGTCAAAAATCACTCATCTCGTCGAAAACATATGCCTAAAGCTAGGGTGAGAAAACACTCTTTTGGAGCTCACACAGAACTCTATGCCCGGATATCCCGGGTTAACTCAACGGATAAGGATGATGGGAATTAAAATAAGCTAGAACGGATATGGAAAAGATAGGAAATCAAATAACATGGAGGGGATAGGAAATCTATGACCGACACCTTAAAATTTCCCTAATAGCACACTTGGAAAACGATGAACTTTGTAAAACGATGTAGTTTCAAAACTCAACTCTAATGTAATTTTACTCAAACTTGACTCAATGCGAAATGCTATATTAAAACTTTAATAAAAAGTCATTTGTCTCAAATTTCTCGAAAACTTTAATACAATGTAATCCGTCATAGGATGGTACATGTCACTATAGGCCAAGTTTAAAGCATTACTATTCGGTTGGTGCAAAATATAACTTACAACAGTCAAAATCCGGGTAGGTATATCATTCATTTTCGAAAAGAAAATTTTAAGACGGTAAAACTTCTTATGCACGACTTCACAAAACGTTGTACTCAAAGATGAATAATAAGGAGTAAATAAGGTACATCACGAGTGGAAAAATCAAAGCTTATGTATACTTTTTACAACATTTTCAGGAAATTTGTTGATGTGACCATAATTGGCGCATATTTAGCCCCCGAATTAGCCTTGTTCCCATGCTTTTTAGTGCTTATTTGGGTCATTTCTTATCTTTAGTTCTTTGTTTTGCATATTCTTTGAGATTTTGATCCCTTGGTAGGAAAGGAGTAAGAATCTTGCATTTTCATGGCAAAACGAGACTAAATTGATCGAATTCAATGACCAAGCATCAAGGAGAGACAAGATTAGAAGGCCTTTGTACATATCATAGTAGAAGAGCAATGTTGAGAAAGGATCCTTGAGTCCCCAAGGAAATCCCCAAGGAATTTATGAAGAAAAGGGAAGAAAAGAAGAAGATTTGTTCTTTGATCGACAATCCGAGCGGATTGTCACCAATCCGTCCGTCCAGCAAAGAAGACAATCCGAGCGGCTTTGCCACAATCCGCTCGGATTCCCCCTCCACAATCCGCCCGGATTCCCCTCAATCCGCTCGGATTCCAACGCCAATCCGCCCGTCCCGACCCTATTCCGCCTTGATTCTAGCACAAAGACGGATTGTCTTCTCCAAGCTACGAAGAAAGAAGCCCTTCTCTCGAAAATACCGGCTCCTCCTTGCTCAACTTAAAAAGTGTAATTACTAGTTTAGCCCTTAGTTAACCCTAATGCATCCTCCCTAATTTCCACTATAAATACCCCATTAGTCTAATTAGAGGAGCATGTTCTTCTTATCAATAATTAGTGTAGTTAATATCAATCAAATCTCTCTTTAATATTGTAATCAAGTATTAATCAAGTTTTAATCCAAGTTTTAGTTCTTTAATCTCTCTTTTGTTCATCCTTTATTTTGGGTAATTGAAGATTATTTGGGTTATTGTTGGGAGATTGACAACCTCTCAATCAAGCATTCAAGTACTTCTATTATTCTTGCTTTGTTATTGGAATCATTAGTAGGTATAATCTCTTAATCTCTTTTTTTAATTATTGTTAATTACTTTCATTTATTCATCATGTTTCATATTGTTGGTATGATTGACAAGCTTGCTAGCATGATCAACATGATAATGAGTGAGTAGTCTCTTAGCTAGGGTTAATGGGTGATTAGGGGAAACCAACATGGGGAATGATTCATGCTTAAATTAATATGCTTTCATGTTTTATTTGCTTGCTTGTTTTGATCTCAACTCATGCACATGTTATATTTGATGAAATGCTAAGCCTATGAATCCTTGCATTTACTATCATCTCCTATCTTTTCAATGAGACTTGTAAGATATAACCCAACTCGAGTCTCATTAGACCATGCATGTTGTTGAGTAGGGAAGATTAAGTCGACTTGTAGGTGTTGTACAATCTAATCGATTCGGCTCCGGGACCCAAACTTTCCTAGGATTGTAAGATATAACCCAACTCAATCCATCACAACAATAATTGCTTGCTTATAATTTGAGAACATGTTTGTATGATCATATCCCATGATTCCCCTATGATCCCATGACACCCTAGTGCCTTTAATCAATTGTTTACACCCCTTAAATTCATCTTGCTTGTTTATTTTCATTGCTATTTTAGTTTAGTAACCTTCTACATCAACCCAATTTGTGACACCCCTTAGACACCACTAGTTACAATAGAAATCTCATTTCAACTCCCGTCCCTTGGGATCCGACCTTTACTTGCCTCTTTACTAATTGTAGAGTTGTTTGTGGAGCTATAAATTGTGTTTTGATTCGACCGTGACCAACGACCACATCTTAATTTGTGAACACTTAGCGGGATCGCATCAAAAATGGCGCCGTTGTCGGGGACGGTGTTTGTTTGATTTAGATTTCTTTTTATTGTTATTAGTTGTGTCTTTCTTCGCCTTGAGGAAGTAAAACTCCTCAAGGTTTGTTCTAATCATTTTTCGAGTTGTTTGATATTTTGCGAGATGGATTTCATAGACTGTTTTGTAGAGGACCATTTGAGTATCCCTTACTTCAAGGATCCCATGCAAGCATTAGAAGCCTTAGAAGCAAGTGAGGCTAAGAGCATGTATTGGGAGTTGGAGGTGGATCTCTTTGAGGCCGCTCTAGCTAACAAGGAACTTACTCGTGCATAATCCGAATTGGTGCATAATATTCTAGTAGAAGCATGTCAACCCATGGAGGATGAGCAATCCATCCTAGAGGATATTTTACAAACTCAAGAGCAAGAGGAACCCATCATGGGATTTGAATATGATAAGGTTGATGAAAGTGAAGTTGAGTATGCTATGAGAATGGAATGTTTAATGGAGATGGAGCAAATTCTCAATGAAACTCCAAAAGAAGAAAGTAAGGTACAAACTCCTACTTTGAAACCCCTTCCCCCAAATTTGAAATATGCTTACCTTGATGAATCAAAGACCAAACCCGTGATTGTTAATGATAGACTTGATGATGACCAATTGGAAAAATTGCTTGATGTGTTGAAACAACATGAGAAGGCTATAGGTTATAGTCTAGATGACCTTAAGGGGATAAGTCCCGACTTTTGCATGCATAGAATTCATCTAGAGGAAGACCATAGACCTACTATTCAACCCCAAAGAAGATTGAACCCCCACATGCAAGAAGTTATCAAAGGAGAAGTCATGAAATTACTTGATGCGGGAATCATATATCCCATATCGGATTCTTTGTGGGTTAGCCCCGTCCAAGTGGTACCTAAGAAAGGAGGTACCACGGTAGTGACAAATGAAAAGAATGAATTAATACCCACAAGAATGATCACCGGTTGGCGTATGTGCATTGACTACCGGAAATTAAACTCCGCAACAAGAAAAGATCACTTCCCCTTACCATTCATTGACCAAATGCTTGAGAGGTTAGCCTCCAACAAATTCTTTTGTTACCTTGACGGGTATTCGGGATTCTTCCAAATCCCTATACACCCGGATGACCAACATAAGACCACCTTCACATGCCCTTATGGCACTTTTGCATATAGGAGGATGCCTTTTGGATTATGTAATGCCCCCGCCACTTTCCAAAGATGCATGATGAGTGTCTTCTCCGATTACTTAGAGACCATAATGGAAGTTTTTATGGATGATTTTAGTGTTTATGGAAAGGACTTTGACTCATGTTTGCATAATCTTTCTCTTGTATTGCAAAAGTGTGAAGATGTTAGCCTTGTTTTAAATTGGGAAAAGTGTCACTTCATGGTCAATGAAGGAATTGTCTTGGGTCATTTGATTTCGGAAAAGGGCATCGAGGTCGATAAAGCTAAAGTTGAGGTGATAGAGAAACTCCCACCTCCCGTGAATGTTAGAGGGGTGAGAAGTTTTCTCGGTCACGCGGGTTTTTATCGTCGTTTCATAAAAGATTTTTCGAAAATAGCAAAACCCCTCACTCAACTTTTGCTCAAAGATGCCCAATTCCAATTTACTGACGAGTGTGTTGAAGCTTTTAATAGAATCAAAGAAGCATTAATCTCGGCACCAATCATTCAACCTCCGAATTGGGAGTTACCCTTCGAGCTTATGTGTGACGCTAGCAACTACGCCGTTGGAGCGGTTCTTGGCCAATGGGTAGGGAGAGCTCTTCATGCCATCTATTACATAAGCAAGACCCTCGACCCCTCCCAAGTGAATTATGATACAACCGAAAAGGAGCTTCTTGCCATTGTATATGCTTTGGATAAATTCCGTTCCTACTTGCTTGGATCCAAGGTGATTGTATTTTCGGATCACCGTGCTCTCCGACATCTCTTGATAAAGAAGGAGGCAAAACCAAGATTGTTGAGATGGATTTTGCTTCTTCAAGAATTTGACTTGGAAATAAGAGACAAGAAAGGAGCCGAGAATGTAGTGGCGGATCACTCGTCAAGGATCCGGTTTCATGATGAAAATGGAGAAACCCCGATCAATGACTCATTTCCTGACGATATTTTGATGGCTATTCAAACACAACTTGAAAGGCACATCACCCCATGGTTTGCCGATTATGCCAATTATATTGTTGGAAAAGTGCTCCCTCCAAATTTGAACCACAACCAAAGAAAGAGATTCCTATTCGAAGTGAAGAGGTACTTTTGGGATGACCCTAACCTCTACAAGGAGTGTAGCGATAGGCTCTACCGGAGATGCATCCCTCAATGGGAAATCCAAGGAATCTTGGAAGGGTGTCATTCATCACCCTACGGTGGGCACCATGGAGCAAGGAGAACCGTTTAAAAATTCTCCAATCGGGCTTCTATTGGCCTACAATGTTCCAAGATACAAGAGAATTCATCATTCATTGCGATGCTTGTCAAAGAACGGGGAATATATCTTGGAGGAACAAAATGCCACAAAGGGGCATTCTAGAGGTAGAGATCTTCGATGTTTGGGGAATTGACTACCAAGGGCCCTTTGTGACATCCAATGGGAATAAGTACATCCTTGTGGCCGTCGATTATGTTTCAAAGTGGGTGGAGGGAATTGCCACCCCAAATGATGATGCAAAAACGGTCACCAAGCTTTTCAAGAAGATAATTTTCCCAAGATTTGGAGTTCCTAGAGCAATCATTAGTGATGGAGGAACACATTTCCATGAGAAGAAGCTTGCATCCCTTTTGACTAAATATGGTGTTCAACATCGAACCGGCTTGGGATATCATCCTCAAACAAGCGGTCAAGTGGAAATTTCAAATAGAGAGATCAAGCAAATCCTTGAAAAAGTTGTGAACAAGACTCGGAAAGATTGGAGCACAAAGCTTGATGATGCTCTTTGGGCTTATAGGACGGCCTATAAGACTCCCATAGGAGCCTCCCCCTACAAGCTTGTCTATGGAAAAGCATGTCATTTGCCAATCGGATTGGAGTACAAAGTTTATTGGGCAATCCGAGCACTTAATCTTGATCTCAAATTGAGCGGTCAAAGAAGGATGATTCAAATCCAAGAGTTGGAAGAATTCCGACTACAATCCTATGAGAATGCAAAGATTTACAAAGAAAGAACAAAATTGCTTCATGACAAAAGAATTAGACAAAAGGCCTTGCACAAGGGAGACAAAGTCCTTTTATTCAATTCCCGCTACCGACTCTTTCCGGGAAAGTTGAACTCTAGATGGATGGGTCCCTATGTGATAACCGAAGTTGGGAAATATGGAGATTTCGAGCTCAAGGTGGAAGATGGAAGCAAATTCAAAGTGAATGGTCAAAGGTTGAAGCCATACTATGAAGGAGCGTTTGTTGGAGAGGTCGAGGCTACCTACCTCGGGCCTCCTCCCCCTTGAAAGGACCATCTAAGGGAGAGTTTGGTGGAGTCCTCCCTAAACCACCACTTGTAAATATACTAACCCTCTAACTGGTATTTATTGCATTCGTTTTAATAATAGCATGAACTCTTTTCATGAGCGTAAGTAAGGGAGGGTTACTAATGAATTTTGAATGAAGGAAGGAACAAATTCTCAAGTGTGGGGACGCATCTAAGAAGGGAGAAGAAGTCAAAACTCGCAGCCTGAATCCGTGCGAATTCCCTGGAATCCGGCCGTCTTGCTGGAATCCGGGCGTTTAGTGGAAAAACCGTCCGTCCAGCTACGCTGAGAAATTGAAGATTTCTGGACTGAGGTCGAATCCGAGCGTCCTGTGAAGAATCCGCCCGTCTTGAGGAATCCGGCCGAATTTGGAGAAAGACGCCCGTCTTTCTACCTGTGCATTTCAAAGAAAATCTCTGTACTGGAATCCGCCCGTCATCTCAAGAAGACGCCCGTCCCATCTTAAAAGAATCCGAGCGTCTTATGCTCGGGACGCCCGTCTTGAGGCGTCAAAATTTTGGGAATTTTCTCTGTGGCAGAATCCGAGCGGATTGTCAAGAATACGCCCGTCCCGTGGAGCAAGAATCCGAGCGTCTTCACCTCGAATCCGCTCGTCTTCTCACGGTGTCTTGACCCGACTTTTTCCTAATTAAAATACCCCCACCACACATACAATGACACATCACTATTCCTTCCACGAAGAAAGAAGCCCTTCTCTCAGAAAATACCGGCTCCTCTTTGCTCAACTTAAAAAGTGTAATTACTAGTTTAGCCCTTAGTTAACCCTAATGCATCCTCCCTAATTTCCACTATAAATACCCCATTAGTCTAATTAGAGGAGCATGTTCTTCTTATCAATAATTAGTGTAGTTAATATCAATCAAATCTCTCTTTAATATTGTAATCAAGTATCAATCAAGTTTTAATCCAAGTTTTAGTTCTTTAATCTCTCTTTTGTTCATCCTTTATTTTGGGTAATTGAAGATTATTTGGGTTATTGTTGGGAGATTGACAACCTCTCAATCAAGCATTCAAGTACTTCTATTATTCTTGCTTTGTTATTGGAATCATTAGTAGGTATAATCTCTTAATCCCTTTTTAATTATTGTTAATTACTTTCATTTATTCATCATGTTTCATATTGTTGGTATGATTGACAACCTTGCTAGCATGATCAACATGATAATGAGTGAGTAGTCTCTTAGCTAGGGTTAATGGGTGATTAGGGGAAACCAACATGGGGAATGATTCATGCTTAAATTAATATGCTTTCATGTTTTATTTGCTTGCTTGTTTTGATCTCAACTCATGCACATGTTATATTTGATGAAATGCTAAGCCTATGAATCCTTGCATTTTCTATCATCTCCTATCTTTTCAATGAGACTTGTAAGATATAACCCAACTCGAGTCTCATTAGACCATGCATGTTGTTAAGTAGGGAAGATTAAGTCGACTTGTAGGTGTTGTACAATCTAATCGATTCGGCTCCGGGACCCAAACTTTCCTAGGATTGTAAGATATAACCCAACTCAATCCATCACAACAATAATTGGTTGCTTATAATTTGAGAACATGTTTGTATGATCATATCCCATGATTCCCCTATGATCCCATGACACCCTAGTGCCTTTAATCAATTGTTTACACCCCTTTAATTCATCTTGCTTGTCTATTTTCATTGCTGTTTTAGTTTAGTAACCTTCTACATCAACCCAATTTGTGACACCCCTTAGACACCACTAGTTACAATAGAAATCTCATTTCAACTCCCGTCCCTTGGGATCCGACCTTTACTTGCCTCTTTACTAATTGTAGAGTTGTTTGTGGAGCTATAAATTGTGTTTTGATTCGACCGTGACCAACGACCACATCTTAATTTGTGAACACTTAGCGGGATCGCATCATTTGTCAACTTTTAAAATGGAAAATTTTTTGTTCATACCATTTTATAGCAAAATTCCAAAATAATATTATAGGTTTACAATATTATTAAACCACAATTGGGTTAAAATCAAAATTGTTCATGTTGTTCAAAATTTTAGGGCAAAATTGTATTGACATATTCGTTTCTAAGATAATGTACCGCACTACTAAGGATGATAGTAGTCTTTGTAAGATGATTAAAAAGTAATTACAACTATGAAGATCAAAGATTAAGGTAAACTTTCAAGATGGAATTTTCATATACAAGACAAAATCCGACATTAATAAAAGCGTTAAGCCTTTCTTGTTTAACATGACCCAACAACAAACATGAAAATCAGGTTATCGACTCCAAAGCACAAGTTTCCAAGCTCAACCATGGTGGGAAAATTTTTTTATAGTAAAAGTCTGATTTTTGACCACTCTAATGATATAGAAAATCCATCATTACTATGAAATTTCACAAGGTCATGCAATTATTTGATAAAACTTGAATAAGCATGTGTATATACAAAACCATTTTAAATTGCAAAAGGAAGAAGATGGACTCAACTACATGGTCGAAATTTGAGAAGACTAATAAAGAAAAGTGAAGTAGCAGAGTGTAATTCAAACAACAAATTACCATATGAAAATTTTGAATTATTACAAGATAAATCGATGTCGAAGTTACGAGGATCGAGATAGAAATGAAAAGATAAGGTAGTAAAAGCAAATTTTACACGAATTTCTCAGCTCACCGGGCCCACTCGGCCGAGTACTTAGGGCACTCGGTCGAGTGCAAATCAACTGGGTCTAGTGACAGGTTACTCGATCGAGTGGAAACCTTTCAGAAGTCTTCCAGTTTCTTGAATTTTCCCACTCGGTCGAGTGATTGGTCCACTCGACCGAGTGAACTGTCCACTCGGTCGATTGACTCATCCACTCGGTCGAGTGACTGGTCAACATGCTCGAGTACTACTCTACTCGATTGGGTTTGGCTTGACACTCATTATCTTTGGTACATTACTCCAAAATCATAACTATTCTACCACTAACTATCATCCTTTATACTCTAATAACGACACTAGCAAGCTCAAATACGCACATGATATCTACATGCCAAGATTTGGGACTACCGTCCCTCATATCTACACACACTAATCATATCTACGACATACTACTCACATGAGTCCATTTATCCATCAATCACATGTTATCACATTCTACATGAACGATTATATCATACTATAACCTATTACGAGTCACAAAACACATGTTTTCACGCCACTTTTACATTGATCATATTCAATGCATATTCAAACACACATTAGATCAATAACACATCTGCATTCATATCACGATTCACATAATGTTTCCCATACTCCTAGCCACCTACATAGTGAGCAACTGAGACGATAGGCATTAACTTTGACATGAGGGCGCCTACTCATCCAAAACCCATCTCCTATAGTTCTCATGTCGGGTTCATTTTACTTAGACTCTCCTAGATTCATTTTTGGTTCATTGGTTTTAGGTTCCAAAATCGTCGCTCTGATACCACTTTGTAACACCCGAACTATCCGGCCAAGATAATTGGAGCGTTACCATCTCGGTTTCCCGAGGTAGTGTTTCAAAACTCCAATCAAAGAACATTTTATTAAAGTAAGGTTTAATGAACTACATAAATAAAAACAAATGAATAAAAGTACAACTCATGACATCTATACTCTTCTAGTCAACTAGACTCGTCTCGTGAATCATCAAGCTCGTACCGTCTCCCGCGTGCTATCCAAACGACCTGTACTTAACCTACTCCTCATATGATCGGAAATATCATATGGAACGACACAGGCCACCGCAGAAATAGGTGACAATTACACAGATACAACAAACATCAGTTTCATTAAATAAATAAAGTGTGACCCGACTCGAGTGTGTGAACATACAACATGACTAAGCATGAATGAACCAATATCAAGCAACCTCCACCATGGTACCGGGACACGCCTAGACATACCGACAACCACACAGGTACCGGGACACGCCCAGACATACCGATAACCACAAACAGGTACCGGGACACGCCCAGACTTACCGGGTCCGAAAGCCAACCGGATCCCCTGCCAGACGTGGTGTCTTAACCACACATGTCCCTTCGTAACTTAAACCATTAAAGTGCACATACCTCTTGGAGTGGAAAGCACCAAGATGCGACTTAAGCGCAAGACGGGCTCCCAGCCGTCTTACGTCTCCAAAACAACAACAACACAAATCCTCAAACATATACAATCACAACCGTCAAAATATGAAATGCATGAGAGACCATATACACCGTGACATGCCAAACATGTCATGGATACCAGTTCATTAAATATCCCGACTCGCCGAGTCGTCATGACCAACAACATGCAATACGACTCACTTATTCCAATAAAATGACAAAAGACTCATTTTATAAACAAATACGACAATGAAACTGAGTAGGATAAACCTACCTCACAACAATTTCATATAAGCAATCCGTCACACAAGCTAGGCCCGTCTCGTAAAACTGTCTCACAAAACCCATCTCCTAAAATATGATAACAATAAAAATACGTATAAATATACCAATCTAATACATATACAATTACGTATAAATATACTAATCTATTTATACAAATATGTATACGACTAATTAAACCCGTCTTGTACACTACCTAAAACCCGACTCAAACTCAACCACCACCATCACCCATTGCCGCCATCGTGGCCACCACCACCAGCCATGGTGGACCATGGCTTGCAGCAGCCATGACCAACAATAATGACAACAATACGAAAACAACAACAACACCACACAACACAGACAACCTCTCCCGTTGCCACCACCAGCTACCACCGTGGTCTTCCCCAGACCACGATGGACCCGACCACCATCCCATAACCCAGCATCCACCCCAATAACAGCCGACACAACAACCACAACAACAACAACAACAATAACAATAACCCACAACAACAACAACAAATAACAACAACTCGACATCCCTCAATTCTCTCCCCATTCCTACCACCTACAGTCGCCATATCCACCACCCCTGACCACCACAAGACTCACCCCTGAACCCTCGACTATACCTCCCCACCACCGGTCCAAGTCCGCCCACAAACAAAGGGTAAAAATTATGCCCTAAACCGGTTCACCAAACCACAAAAACCCTTAAAATCTCTCAGTCAAACCCCTCTATGGTGGTCAACGGTGGTTGCCCGGTCAGTCACGGTGGTCACACAGCGGGTCCAAGTCGCGGGTGACTCAACGGTATAAAAATAATATCAAAAAGGCTAGTATAAGACGATTTATGTTACGATCTCGAGGTGAGGTGACCGAATATCCAAATCTTCTCTTTCTCTCTTCTCCCCTATCTTTTATATGGATTTGGAGGATTATGTTAGGATAGGGTTGGTAAGGGTGCATAAGGGTATATACAAGGTGAATGTAGTATGGTAGGTGGAGGGTATAAATACAAGTATCTTATTATTATTATTATTATTATTATTATTATTATTATTATTATTATTATTATTATTATTATTATTATTATTATTATTATTATTATTATTATTATTATTATTATATTATTATTATTATTATTATTATATTATTCCGCCTCAACATAACTCGTATATATACAATAAAATATTATTTTTATTATTATATAATTATTAAATACGGAGTATTACGTAGACTATAGAAGCACTAATGTAGTATTGTAATATTAGTTTTTGAATCGGCCTTTCCTTTTCCAAAAGAATCATACTATGCATCATGTTTGCCATTGTCATTCTTTAGAATTGGCCTAGCCCTAGTCCTTTTGAACGGTTTCCTTTTACGAACAATAACAACTTTATGTTTTTTCTAAGGTTCATTAGGGATGTTCCTCTCAGCCTGATCAACATTCCATGCAACTCTTTCAATGTTGTTGTTCCCTTTTCATATAAAAGCTCAAACGAAAGTTTTTAACTGTTCATGCAATGAATTGATCACAATATCAATTGCCAGCTCAAGTGGTTAAGCAAAATCCAGTTTTTCCATGACCTTAAAATGTTCAATCAAATTGAACACTTGCGGGTTAAGTGGTTGACCTCTAGCCAACTTGCTTACGATGGACCTTGAATCTTGTCAGCCTAACATGTTCTTGAAACATCGTTTTCAGTTGTGTCATAATACTATATGCATCAATTTTCACCAAAAATATTTTTGAAACTCTAGTTCTATGCATACTAGCATTAGACATGTAACTTGCACGACTAACACAATGATTCACTCTCTGGCATTCCTTTCAACATCTAATGTTGTTTTAGGGAGTTCAGCGGAAAGAGTGTTCAAAATAGACTCCTTTCCTTCACATATTGGAACAATTGTCAGATTTCTTCCCCATTTCAGGATATTATTATCATTCAATTTGTCCTTCTTAAGGACAGAGTAAAGATTAAAAAAAATAAGTTAGTATTATTCATTATATCTACATAAATATAAGAACATGCGAGTATAAGCGAAATGTCCATCAAAGCAGTTTAAAACAACCTTTTAAACTACTAAACGCCTTTTAAAAATTCCCTAAAAGGCATTTAACCACGATGCTCTCTCACTATTCATCAAACGGACTTTGGCCCTGCCTTCAATAAATAGTGTTTGAGGTAAGTAACCTTACTAATTATACCAATTTATAACTCTTGGTTTATATATTAACAACTCCTTGTTAATACACCAACTTTATTTCAAAACCCAAAACTTGGTCTTTTGATAGTTTTGTTGAGCTAAACCAAACATTGACTTGTAGGTTTCGTAAACCCACCCTATTATCCTTGGAAATACAAGTGACACCCTACTTTGGCAGAACCTATCACTTATGTTCTAAGGCTTAATAAGTGTTGTTTGGAAAAACATAAGACTCAATATTACAAATTTGGGGATCGAATATCAGTCATAATAAGGTGAACTCATAATAAAATAACCACATTCATAAAATAAAAGAAAGCATAAAACGAACTTAAATGCAAGCATAAAAAAACAGTGATCTTATAATACTACGGTTTTCTGTACTGTAGGGTACTCTATCGAGTAAGGCTTACTCTGTCGAGTAACTGAGTTTTGGTTACAAAACAGTATTCTGTCTGATGGGTACTCGATCGAGTAGGGGCCACTCGATAGAGTAAGTGACTTACTCGATCGAGTAAGTTGGTTTTACGGGTTATTTTTGACGAGTTTTGATAGCAATGTGAGAATGGTATAAAAACTTAATCCGTAAGTTCTTTTCACTTTTTACCCTATTTTAACTTTCATAAGGATTAAAACAAAGTACGTTGCTTCTCATCTCTCTCATTGCTATCAAATCCCAAGGATTGTGTTGTCGGAATCCTGAGTTCTTTACGCCGTTGAGACTGTCGCATTGTGGGTAAGATCCTAGTATAGTTTTTATGTTGTTTCATTGATTTTGGTTGAAACCCTAATTGGGTATTTTGGGGGTTTTGGGAGTATTGTGATTATTAGATGGTAATTGTATGATTGTGTGATTGATAGGAGGTGATTTCGTAGAGGAACATTTCTGATTCATTGATTGTGACGATATTGGTGATTGTTGTTCTAGGTAGAGTTTCCCTACTCAGTTATTGGTTACATTGTATTAGATGGTTGGTTGATTGTTGATGGTTGTTTAATGTTGTTGATCGATATGGTATTGAATTGGTAATTTTTGATGTTGTAGTTGGTTGTGTTATTTGTCTGTGGTTCGCGAGGTGTGCCTTCGGATGAGTGGAGTCACTTGCGGGAGTGTCTTCACGCCCTTGATTCACCCCTTGTGGAACCCGCCACACGAGGAGATGTGCACATTAAGGAACTTGGGTTTGCTCTCGGTATTGATGAGCGAGGCTTAAGTGGGAATGGCTGCGGTCCCCCACTGGCGGTGTGGATTACTTATTGCGGCAGTAATCTGGCAGGACTAGACCTTCAGGCTAGTCAGGTGATTGGTGATGTGACGGAGTTGGGTGATTGTATTTGTATGATATTGCTTTATCTTATATTGTGTAATTAGTAACTAACCCCGTTTAATTGTTTTTAAAATTGTGGTGATCCATTCGGGGATGGTGAGCAGTTATTGAGCAGGTATGAGATAGATGCGCAAGGGATAGCTGGGATTAAGTCACCACGTGTCACTTAGAGTCTTCGTCTGTGTTGTTGAACCGTCTATTTATTTTAATTGATTTTGGTATTTGGAAAAGATGTATTTCATTTGTCAATTTTTGTTTTGGTTATGTATCGCACTAAACTTATTTAATAAAGTACGTTCTCTTATGGTCCTTTTGATATACATTGCCTCGGCTAACCGAGATGGTAGCACTTCCATGCATTAGGTGATCTTGGTAAGGCACCTTGGTGTATGAGGGTGTTACAAAGTGGTTTCAGAGCGACGATTTTAGCACCTATAACTAATGAACATAATGAACCTAGGGAGTCAAACTAAACAAACCGGGGTAGGTGATAAGGTTATTTTCAGTCGTTTGCCTATCAAAATAAATCCTATTCTCACCTAACTAGTAGCTAGCAGTAAGAAAGGGTCGAATCCACAGGGAGGCGAGTTAATAAATCTAGTTTGTTTATATTTAAGTTCGTCTTAAAGGTAACAATTTTATGGGGGTTTGATTGGTTTGCTAAAAACTAATTGCGATGTAAATAAAGACAAATTCAAATATATTAAAAGAGTCTAGGGATCGGGTTCACTAGATAGTCATCCAAGGGTTACTTTTAGTTCATTGATTGAGCAATTTATATTGTTGAAAGTCATATGACCGGTCGATTCTAATATGTCTTTTTAGATCTAAACTTAACATGCATCGCTATTATTACGTCAGTTTAATTCAATTATCGTGGCCTATACTTGTCTTAACCTTATCGGTGAAAATCCTAGTTTGAAAGGCTAATTAACCAATTCTGATCAGTAATTAATTAACTAGATGTAAGACAACATTTGAACAACAATCAAAAGCAATTTAACAATCAATTCATTAATTAACCCTTTTCTAACAACCCAGATCCCCTTACACCCTAGATTATGAAATTAGATACTCATGATAAAGGGAATAGCAACAATAAGATTAATGAACAACATGATTAAAAGCATAATAAGATGAACAAAACAATTGAATGAAATAGAACTTGAATTAATAATAACTAAAGAAAGATTGGAGAGTACCGTAATTAAAGAGCCATAGATCCGAAGCAAAACTAATGTAAACTACTCTAAGAGTATTCTAAGAGAGTTTTTAGAGAAGCTATGTGTAACTAGGTAAATCAGACGTAAATAAACATAGGGTACGAATTGGGTATTTATAGTAAAACATAACCGACTTAAGGAAATTGCGGAAAATTCTGGAAACTATAGGTTCCTCGATCGAGGCTAGGAGCACTCGATCGAGTACACTAATTCCTCGATGGAGCCTAGGTGGGATTGATCGAGTAACCATCTGTTTCAGCTCTTTTCTTCTTGTTGTCTTCTTAACTTCTCTTCCTTTATTCTTCTAGATTCTCGTGCCATACTTCGTGTATTCCTTCATGCCCACTCCGCGATGCCCATTTCATTCCTTTACTCATCAAATGTATCATTCCTGTATTAAACGTCAAATAGCGGAAGTAAAAACATTATAACATAAAAGGCATGTAATTAATATAAATTAGCACGAAAACCATATCAAAAGTAATTAAGAGGAGGCATAAATATGCATATAATTATGACTCATCAAACTCCCCCAAACCATCTCTTTACTTGTCCTCAAGCAAAGCATCACACATTACATAAGGCAATCACACAAATGGCAAAAAATAACACAAAGCTAATGTTTAATGCATACAAATCCCAATCTATCCATATCTGTAACAAAGTGATGACCAAGGTGTGCCAATAAACCAAATTCAAAGGCACGGGTAATAGAAAACGTAGCTCAAGTCTCATGTCACCATACCATAGACAAATGCCAAATACCTTTCGATCTTGTAAGCAAATTAGTCGGATTCTCGCGGATTCACTCATGCACTCATAAGTATGGATGATTTATATGTGAAGATAGAAAGAAGTAGAAATACTCACTCAACTTATGAAACATGCATGTAATCTAATGTGATAGAGATTTATCCAACTAATATGCATCTAATATGTAGACAAAAGTACATGTATCAAGGACAATAAGGGTGGCAAATGGGTTAAAGAGATATAAATGGTTTGTGCCAAAGCACGTTATGGATATGTGGAGCTAAGACGGTAGTTGCAGCGCTAAACCAAAATCAGAACCAAATCTATGATAACAAATGAACCCAACTTAGAGAAATAATCTTAACTTTACAACACATGAGAGCGAATGAAGTACTCTCCAAATATGCATTAGACTCTAACGACCAGCATTTTGATCCTTGACAAAACAAAATAAAGCAATCAATTTCTTTTTTTTTTCTTCAATTCTCTTTTCTTTCTTTTCTTTTTTCGATTTTTTTCCTTATGCTTCATATTCTTTTCTTTTTCCAACACAAGGATATAACACAATTGCTAATAAGTACTTTGCCATACCCACATGTCAATAAGTCCCAACCCAACCATAAAAGCAAAATAGACATAATAAACAAGCAACTGCGAATATCCCGATAAGGTAGGCAAATTCTTGGATTGTAGCTTCATAGGACGTAATTTAAACTTAGCTACAAGGGTTCAAACAGGCTAAATAAAAGGTAATGTAAGGTTTATTTGAACGGTAAGAACTGCCTATCCACATGTACTTAGTCAAATGAAAGCAATAAAAGTATCAAGAAATCAATGTCACACTTATGCAGTTTGATATTACACATTCCACAAGGAGAAACCACACTCAAGCCTAATTGACAAATGAGACCAGTTTATTAATATTCCTGGCCTAGGAAGCTCTATAGACCTCAGAATTTAAGTAGTTTAGCAACATAAATTTGTCAAATGTAATTAGCATAAGGCATGTCAATATGGTCAAGACTCGAGTTATGAGCTTTGTTTTCATAAATAACGGGTGAAAACGAAGTACATGGGAAACTATATGGGATTCAAATGCAAAAACAATGCAATTTAACATCATTGTTATTTAATTCACCAAGAGTCGACCTAAAACAAAGGAAAAACATGTTTTTGTATTTTGAGATTTTTTTTAATTTTATGGATTATTTGATATAAATGCACACAACAATAAGTAAATCACACAACATAATTAAAGACTCCTCCCCCAAACCTAAATGTCCCAGTGTTCTCATTGTCACGCCTACAGCATAACAATCACATAAAAATTTCCAGCAACCTAAAGGACACATCTAACAGAAGGAATGGGAAATAACTAGAGATAATACAATAAAAGTATATACAAGGGAAGAGAATACCGGGTAAGAGCGTAGGAGTTCCCCCAAACCAGCTGCAAAAATAAGGGAGAAATAACCAACCGTACAATTCCACATCATCAGGCTACGTTTCTGACCCAAAACACTTTGGTACTCGATCGAGCCCATCACCACTCGATTGAGTACTCTATGGGCGAGCAAATTCCTGCATTGAAAAACAAATGCCCATACAAATCAAAATCAATACCACTTAAAGCACGCAATAGTAAATCAAAAAGTAGTGCATGTGCTACACAAAGACATAAGTAGCACCAATAGATAGTCCAAGCAAAGAAAATAAACAATGAATAAAGTTTTGACTAATCAAACTCAAAGTATAATATAAAATATGAGCAAGTATGTTCATCGCTCTTCAAGTCATCATCATGAGGAAGGAGATGGGGCTTTTCATTCGTCATAGGAGCATGCGTCATCTCATAAATTCGGACGGGCTCCTCTCTGAATATCTCTTCTTCCAAAGCATCAAACTCGGCCTCTAAGTCAACACTCTCTTCACAACTGTAAACCATCTCAGGAGGAGGTTCATCTCCATAAATCAACCTGTAATACCACGGTTTTCTAAGTCTGTTACTCGTCCGAATATGGCTTACTCGGCCGAGTAAGTGTGTCGTGTGTTTTTGGACAGTCTACTACCTAGGAATACTCAGCCGAGTATGGGAATACTTAACCGAGTAGAGGATACTCGGCCAAGTATACTCTATACTCGACCGAGTATCCAGTCTAACGGGTATTAATTATGAGGTTTGATTTAGATAGGATTAAAGTTATTTAAGACGCATTTTAAAGTTTCTAATCACTTTTACAAAACCTAAGCAATACAGCGTCACTCTAATGCTCTCCAAATATCTCTCTCAAGTGCGCGGATGGTTTGTGAGTCTAGTTCATCTTTCGTTGCGTCGATTGTGTCGGTAAGCTTTTGATTTCATAAGTCTATTGATTTATCTTTAAGGTTTTGACAAATTTGTGATTTGGGAGAAATGGGTTTTTGCATAAGGTAATTGGAATTATGTGATTGTAGTTAGGTGGAGAATTCGTAGAGGATCCTTTCTAGCTTGCGTGTTTGTCTCATTACAGTTATGCTAAGGCAGAGTTTCCCTACTCGGTTTACTGTTAATTGATTTAAGATTATATTGTGATTGTTGTACGATTGATATTGTGATTATCAACTCAAAAATAGTGAGCAAAAGGAAAAAAAACCTAGAGATAGAGAGAGAATGAACGACTAGTGCCGCCATTGTTTTGCGTATGGCTAGGAAAACTAGCCAACAACGTCAGCGTGACATGAACCTGAGAGGAAGGAGTATCATTGCTAAGAAGAAGGACGATGATGAAGTGATAGAAGAAATTGAAAACATGGAAAAGAGTAACCCTAATGCTGCTCTTGCAGGACCAGATGTTGATGAAGTAGGCAAATCCAAAAAGATACATGACATAGTAGGAATACCAGAACTGGTTGTGGAGACGGACGAGGAGGGAGAAACTGAAGAGGAGATAGAGGAAAGTAATGCAGAGGAAGAATATGTGAAAGACAGTTTGGAACAGGGGATAGAAAACCCTGAACAGGGGATAGAAAACCCTGAACAAAATGAGGAAACAGAGACTGAGGAGATTGAAAATATTGAAGATGATAAAAAGGATGAGCAAGAGGAGATGTTACAGATCCAAATAGAGGATGTTGAAGAAGAGGTAGAGTACTGGAAGCAAGCAGTAGTGTGTTTTATCCTAGGTGCTAACCCGCCATGGGAGATTGTGGAAGGTTTCATAAGGAGAATATGGACAAAGTTTAACATCGACAAAATTTCATTCATGCCAAATGGGATTTTCTTAGTTCGTTTCAAAACATTGGAGATGAAAGACAGAGTTCTAAGTTCAGGGCATTACCTCTTTGATAATAAACCCATGATTGTCAAGCCGTGGGAGAAGGACATGGAGATGAATAAGGAAAATGTGAAAACTGTGCCTGCGTGGATTAAAATTCATAATCTGCCTATCAAATTTTGGGGCAAAGGTCTTCCTAAGATCACTAATTTGGTTGGCAAGTATGTGAAATGTGATGTGGCCACAGAGGAAAGAACAAGGTTAGGGTATGCTAGGGTTATGGTGGAGTTGCAGGTGGACCAACAATTGCCAAAGTGTGTATCGTTTAAAGATGAAAATGGAGGTGTGGTTAAGGTGGATATCGAGTATGAATGGAAACCTGTAACTTGTAAGAAATGTAAAGGTATGGGTCATGAAATGGAGAATTGTAGGAAGGGGGAACCTAAGAAATCAAGCCAGCAACCTATTAAGAAGGTATGGAGGCCTGTTCAGAAGGTGACTGCCCCTGCTAGGGCTCCTGAGCCAGCAGTCCAGGATACTAATCATGTGGATGGGAGAGCTGCTGTGGGGTTCCAGACTCCTAGAAAGAGGTTTGTGAAGATGCATAGCAATGAGAGACCAAAGGAGGGGTACAGTAATGAGAGTTTTGGAGCTTACTCCTATAAGGAGGTTGCTGCCTCCCCTCCTAAAAAGATCAGTTCTGAAATGGGTAATGATTCAAATACTATTTTATCTAATGGATAGGATAGGCTTTTGGAACATAAGAGGAATGAATAGAGTAGGCAAACAAAGAGATATAAATAATTTTTTGCAAGCTAATAATATAGGTTTATTTGGTTTACTTGAAACAAAAATAAAGAATAAAGCTTTTCAAAAGGCTTCAAATAGATTTTCTAATTGGTGCATCACTACTAACTCTGGATATCATTCTGGAGGACGCATTTGGATAATCTGGAAGCCATCTTGCTTTAGGGTCAATGTGATAGAATACAATGCCCAATATGTGCATATGAAAGTTGATTCTTTGGTGGATAGGAGGAGTTTTTGGTTAACAATGGTGTATGCCTTCAATGGACAACATGAGAGAGAGCCACTGTGGGATAGCTTGAGGAAGAATTCGAATTTGGTAAATGGGCCATGGGCAATTGCAGGAGACTTCAACTGTGTACTGACTGCATAAGAGAGAGTAGGGGGCAATACTCCAGCTGGTGAAATGGAACCTTTTAGAAGATGTATTACAGATTGTGGGGTGGTGGATGTTGCTGCAATAGGAGCCTTATTTACCCGGAACAATAAGCAGAAGCCTGAGGAACGTATATATAGTAGAATTGATAGGTTCTTGGTCAATCAAGACTGGTGTAACTCCTTTTCTGATATATATGCTCACTTTTTGCCTGAGGGTTTGATGGATCACACGCCATGCCTATTAAAGAGCACTAATCACAGTCAGGGTAAAAGGAATTTCAAATATTACAACATGTGGGGTGGTTCAGAGAAGTTCATTCCTTTGGTGAGGGAGAATTGGGATGCTGGTTTCACTTTGGTACACCCATGTTTAGACTGCAAAAATTTGAAAGGTATGAAAGTTGTTCTTAAGGAGCCGAATAAAGAGTGTTTCGGTGATATTGAAAATGCAGCTACTATACTACGAGAAAAGGTGGAGGGGTTGCAGGAAGGGATTAACAGGGATCCTACTAATGTGCAAAAGATCACTGAAGAATATGAAGCCTCTCTTCATCTGCAGGAGCTAGCTAAGGCTAGGGAAAGTTTTCTTGCTCAAAAGTCTAAGCATAAATGGATAAAGGATGGGGATGCAAATACTTCATACTTTCATGGTCTGCTGAAAAGGAGAAGGAATATGAACAAGGTTGCTATGATTGAGGACATGAATGGCAAGGTGTGTGATACTCAGGAGCAAATTCAGAAGGCTTTTATTGATTACTATCAACTTCTACTTGGATCAAGTAAAGAGACTAAGAAGATCCATAGGAGAATCATTGCTCAAGGATCTGTTTGTACTGCTGATCACTGGCATATCCTAAGGAAACCTGTAACTGGGGAGGAGATTAAAGAAGCCTTATTTAGTATTCCTGATATAAAGTCACCAGGGCCAGATGGTTACACGAGTAAGTTTTTCAAAGATGCTTGGGGGGAGATAGGAGGGGATGTTATAAGAGCAGTTCAAGATTTTTTCCAAAGCAGGCAACTTATCAAGCAGTTTAACTCCACGAATGTTACACTTATTCCTAAGTGTGACAGGCCAAAGAGTGTGCTCCAATTCAGACCAATTGCTTGTTGTAATGTTGTATACAAGGTTATATCAAAGTCGCTTTGTTCCAGACTAGCAAGTGTTACCTCACATTGTAGGACGAAACCGGGGAGCTTTTATTCAAAGAAAGAAGCATTCAAGAGAACATCTTAATCTGCCAAGATTTGATCAGGCTATATGAAAGGACTCATGCTTCAGCAAGATGTATGTTCAAAATAGACTTGCGAAGGCATATGATAATCTTGTAGAGTGGTGCTTTGTTGAGAATTTTTTGGAGGAGCTTCATTTCCGTCGATTTTAAAGCAATGATTCTTCAATGCATTACTACAACTACCTTCTCCCTCTCTATAAATGGAGAAATGTTTGGCTACTTCCAGGGGAAGAGGGGCTTGAGACAGGGGGATCCTCTCTCCCCCTTGATTTTCACACTGTGTATGGAGTACCTGACTCGTTCCTTGCAGTATGCTTCATCAAAGCCTGATTTTCACTACCATCCTATGTGCAAGAAACAAAGACTCACTAGTCTTATGTTTGTTGATGATGTCATGCTCTTCAGTAAAGGGGATGCCACTTCTATGATGTTGTTGTTACAGTCCTTTTCTACCTTTTCCAATGCTTCCTGACTCGCAAGTTAGTGCCTCAAAATCTAATGCCTACTTCAGAATGTACCGAGCGGCTTAAATCGAGATATTGCGGATATCGATTCATGAAGGGAGCATCCCTTTTAAATACCTTGGTATGCCAATCCAGACTACAAGACTCAGGAAGCAAGATTGTGAGTGTCTTGTGGATAAAATTTGTGCAAGATACATGGGTATGGGGCAAGAAAATTCTCTTATGCAGGAAGGTTAGTCATAGTCAAGAGTGTGCTTAATTCTCTTCATTCTTACTGGGCATCTATGTTTGTTCTCCCCAAAGGAATTATCAAAAGGATTGAAGCAGTTTGTAGGAACTTCCTTTGGGATAACTCGGCGATTACACAGGAGGGCTCCTCTTGTGGGATGGGACACTATTTGTAGACCTAAAGATGAAGGTGGTTTGGGGATTAAAGACCAGGAATCTTGGAATAAGGCAATGGTAGGAAGACTAGTGGACTGGGTTGCTACACAAAGGGACTCTATCTGGGTTAACTGGGTGCAAAGTAACTATCTTAAGGGTCAGGAGTGGATGGAATACAAGCCTAGTTCGAACTCAAGTTGGGTTTGGAGGAGAATATGCAAGGTTAAGGAAGAAATGAGGAATGGTTATGTTAATGGGGAGTGGAGTGTTCAACCAGGAGGGTACTACTTTGCTTTGGTTGCTATGACTGGTTCAGAGGAACAAGGCCAAGAATTCAATGGGATAAGGCAGTTTGGAATGGGTGGACAATTCCCAAGCATCAATTCTTGGGATGGATGGTTGCTCATAAAGCCCTGAATACAGTTGAGAGACTAGTCAGGTTTGGAGTGATCATTGAAGATAAATGCTACCTGTGTGGCATAGCTTCTGAAACAATTGAGCACTTGTTTTGTGAGTGTCCTTATAGTAGAAGAGTGGGGCTGGAGCTGAACAGGAACACGACCTGGACATTCCCTGTCAAGGACTTGGTTGAATGGTGCAGTTGCAGAACAGGCACGGGGCTTCAGAAGGGAGTGCAAAATGCCATAGTGATGAGCCTGATGTATCAGGTATGGCAGCAGAGAAATAGAAGCAAGAATGAGATGACTCTGCTTAGGCCTGAAAGGTTGGCAGGTGCTATATTGGAGAATATGAGGTCAAGAGTTCGAACCCGGGAAAAAACAGTGATGACTCTAGCAGAACGAGATTGGCTGATTAAAATGCGTCTTCTAGAATGATATCTTTTGTATGATCACCATAATGTAATTATTTTTTCATATTAATATATTTCTCACATTTCACGAAAAAAAAAAAAAGATATTGTGATTATCTGTTGATTGTTGAATTGAAGTTGGGTGTTGGATTTGGGATGGTTGATGGTGATGTTAACGAGGTGCGTCCTTGACTGAGTGGAGTCATTTGTGGGAGTGGCTTCACGGCCTAGTTTTGGCCTCTGTGGAACCCGCTACAGGAGGGGATGTACACATTAATGGACAGGGTTATTGCTCGTTGATGAGCGGGGGCTTAGGTGGGTACGGCTGCGGTCCCCCACTGGCAGGGCTACACACTTTAGTGTGTAGTCGGTTACATGTTGTGATTGGGAGTCGGAGGTGGATGATGATCAGTTGTTTATCTTTCGTATTTGTCTTATGTTGATTATACAGTAACTGACCCCGTTGTTGTTTTATAAAATCTGTGGTGATCCATTAGGGGATGGTGAGCAGATTATGACATGTGATGATGTTTACTAGCTATGGGGACGAGATGGGGAGTCATCACTCGAGTCTAGCTTCCGCTGTCATGAGATTTATCATTCAGTTTTAGTTGTTGAACATTAGTAACCTTTATGGTTTACGATTTTGGAACATGTAAACTTTTATCAGTTATACTTTAATAATTATGTTTTGGATTGGTATCTTTGATATACTAACCTCGGGCAATCGAGATGGTAACGGTCTCTCATGCTAGGGTGGTCCTAGTAAGTCATCTTGGTATGTGGGGGTTCCATAAAGTGGTATCAGAGAGATGATTCTGGAACCTAAAACTAATGAACCCAATGAACATAGGGAGTGTAAATAAAAGGAACACGGGGAGAGTTTTTCGGAGCTACCGCAAAGACTTGGGAGACGTCTCGAAGTCGCATTGAGGCCCTTACGATCTCAAGCCGGTCACATGGATAAGTCTTGGGAACTGTTGTATGTTTGAGTCATGTGTGTGTAGTACCTGTAACTTGAATCTTATGGAATTGTTGCATGAAAAGATGAAAGAATTGGAACATGGTAGTATATGAAAGGTGAATTGTGAATTTGTATATTTTAGATCTTGAGCATGAAATATATTGAGCATGTTAAATGTTTACTACGTGGCTTTTAAAGGGGTAGTTGTGCATATGTATCTATCTTGATACAAAAGCATGTTTACGTATGATAGCGATAGTTTATAGCTCGTTTTTGGCATGACTCGGCCGAGCAGTGCGGGTACTCGACCGAGTAGAGAATACTCGGCCGAGTAACCAGGCACTCGACCGAGTGTTGTTTGTTGTATAAGTAGCAGTAGCTACTGGTTGTGATCACTTAACTGAGTAATAGAGCGTACTCGACCGAGTGAGTCATACTCGACCGAGTATCATTCATACTCGACCGAGTATGTTTTCCGTGTTTTTGATGTTGGCTACTGGAGTGGAACACTCGATCGAGTATATATATGCAATACTTGACCGAGTAGTCCATACGCGACCAAGTATCTCACCATACTCGATCGAGTACTTCTTTGGCGGAGGGTCATGTTTATTTTGAGCCGTAGGCTATGTGCCTACGTTTCCTTGCTTGTATCAGCTCAAAATGCAGCAAAAGAGGCCAGCAGTGTATATCCAAGCATTTGAGATGACCACAGATGAGGTAGCCCGTATGGTCGACCAGCAGGAAGCACTTCTAGAGGCTCTTAAGAATATGGTTAAGGGGCTGAGAAACCGGTGGATGTAACCCACCTGAACACCATCATTGCCCGCTTCAACCCATCGACTTACGAGGGAACCAGAGAACCTAAGCTGCTTGATAACTGGAATTGCGAGATAGAGAGTCTCATCGAGGTTGTGAAGTATCCGCCGGAGTTGGCTGTGGAGCAGGTGGTGTACTACCTGAGGGGTGAGGCTGCAGTTTGGTGGCAGAATATGAAGGAAGATGCAAGGGCGTACTACAGGGTTGAGGGGCTCGGTGCTATACCATGGGCAGGTCTGAAGAGAGCCATGAGGGAGCAATTCGTGCCGGAGCACATCCGTCACAAGTTGAGATCCGAGTTTGATTCTTTCACCATATCTGATGACATGACTGTTACAGAGTACTATCACCGGTTCCTTGAGTTGTCACGCTACACAGAAGACATGCAGCTAGGGCAGCGGGGTTTGGCACTTCGTTTCAAGATGGGGTTGGCACCCAAGATCATGGATAGGTTGCCGGCTGGATTTATTACCGACCTGAAAGAGTTGTACTCGCGGGTTGGGCAAGCTGAGAGATTGGTGGACTTGGCCAAGTAGGCTAAGGAGAGAACCACCACTGAGAAGAGGAAATTAGAGAGTGAAAGTGGCAATCAGTCAGGCCACAAGAAGAGCAACTATGGGCAGTCTAGGGCTTTTTCTGGAGGATCTGGGATTTCAGGGGGATCTCGAGCATGGGGAAGAGGTGGTGGTCAGAGTATTAGTGACAACTCCAACCTTACTTGCTTCAACTGTGGTGGACTGGGTCACAAGAGGCACGACTGTACCAGCGCCAAAGTTGGAGGGTTCTCAGGAGCTTACCATGGGAGTTTCTCTCAGGTTCCGAGCCAGAGTTTTGCTAGCAATAAGCCATCTGGGTCTTGGGTTAACCGTGGAGGGCAGAAAAACAACAATGGCGGCGTCAACCGCAACAGTGAAGATCCTATCAGCACCCGAACAACAGTGTGACACCCTCATTCATTGCGGAAAAGTAAACACATAATTCTAGATAAAAACTGCATAGATATGTTTGTAATAGGTTCATTTAGGTAAAAACCTGAAACTTTTAAAAACTTGAACCTGTTATAAAAATATCCAAATGGGAAGGTATCAAACATGCAAGGCCTAAAATAATCTCATAAATAAAATTTCGCTAAAGTCGCGAAACAAAGTTATACAACTCAAATATGAAAAAGGGAGACATATGTCCCTAAAAAGTATATGACATAAAAAGTGTTTAAGGGTCACAATAAAATAAAGCCAATCTAGGTCCCAAGGTTACTTTGCTCGCTAGCTCGTCCATGTACCCCGTATATGCATCACCTACCTGTCAATCGCATTTTATACAAATACGAAAGCCACAGTCAGTGGGGAGTAACTCCGAGTTCTCCCAGCCACGAAATGTCATAATTAATATCACATGTAAACATAAAAATATGAATATGAATAACACATAGCCTTAGCATATAGAGGCTAGACAATCGTGCTTATCATGTGAACAACAATATAACAACACATAGTCCTAGCATGTGAATACTAGACCGACTCATACTGCACTATCATGTGAATCACATAACATCCAGGAATCCAAACTCTATCAACCATAGCCGGCTTGCATCTCACCTTCTATGATTCATAGAATCATCAAACAAGAAAGGACAATATATCTAGAGACAGGCATAAGTTCTTAGTACAGTCAATAGTCACTATGTAACTCGAGTCTATACCACGAGGTAAGGTAAACACCCTAGTCCTAAATCTGCGCAGACCTAGCGACATGCGGAAAACTACCGCATCCAAGACCCATGATAACAACACATGAGTACCCCTAAGGAGTCCACCAAAGGGTTGGCTAGTACTTAAGCTGACCACATACTTCTAAGAGTACGTCAGGAGGTCATACCCTAACTTGGATATAAACCCACCAAGCTAAGACACAAAGGCTATTAAGCGGTGAACATACACTCGTCAAAGACTATAAGGACCTATCTAGGACGATGGTCTAAGATACCAACACCACACAAGACAAGTAGGACACCCACTTAACCATAAGAGGGGCAAAGAGTCCAAACTTGCACACACAAATGATCATACACAATCTAGCATATGAAAGGCTACGCAATAGCATATTCAGCTAACAATCAAACAATATCTCAAATATCAATAATAATCCAAATTCCAGCTAACCAACAGTACCATAATCCATGAGAACACGCTAAAATGGCAAAGAGGCAACAAGACTCAAGCATAAGGCATCCAAAGCATCCAACAACCAACATGTGAAATGGTAATCACAAATATCAAGGCATCAACATAAAACATCCAATAACAGCCAATTTCACCTCAAAGACAAACCCTCGACCCTAGTCCCGTGACGGGTCATTGGTTAAATCGAGGCTGACCGGCTTAAACCTAGTTTGACCAAACTCGTTCGGTCAATCTGGCCCAGCTCAGAGTCTTGGCCTACTTTGGCCCAAATCACGAAATTCATCACAATATCATTCCCATGCCATTTCCAATTTCTATCATGTGAAAAACTATCAACATAAGGAAATATAATCCAACTTACAAAATATCCAATTTAATTAAATTCTCGCATAATAATGATTACCCACATGCCAAAAATACCAAAATATATAAATACGCAAACAAAAGACCCAAAACATCAAACAATAAACCCAAGACCCGACCCAAAGTGACGGGTCAAAGTCTGGGCCGGACCCACCGGGCCTGCCGGGCTGTTTTACGGGCTGTTTTGGGCGGTATTTCCGCCCCTTTTTTCTTTTTCCTACCAAAATCCGTTTCAAGCTCAATTTAATACCGTCTCAAGCAACAATCAACAATACTCATTTCGTTTCAATGCTCAAGTATCTGAAATAACCACAAACTAGTAAACTTTAACAACACAAGTCATGTGAAAAACGGAACTAACACATTATCAATCACCTAAACTCATCTTCAACAAAACATCCATGTGACATTAAATCGTCGAGTAACTCGGAATAGTTACCTTAAGCTAGCCAAGAGACAAGTAATAACTTGAGAAAGCTTCTAAAACCCAAAATTACTCTTCATCTTCAACCACATATGAATCACCTAACTCATCTTCAAATTCTTCACCTATAAGAACAACAAAAACACAATTATTAAGCTTAAATTCGTAACCCTAAAAAGATGAGCCTTAAAACAAAATTGAGGGAAATGAAAATAAAGCTTACTAGGAGATGAGGATTGAAGAGAGGATTCCAAATATATAAGTTTTATGCAAATTGGTGGAGAAATGAAGGATTTATGGTGGTATTAGGAATTGTAAGAAGGTTATTTTGAGAGGAAATTGGTGTTTGATGAAAGGAAGAGAGAGTGAATTATGGAGGAAATGAAAATTGAAAGAGGAGGCATATGGAGGGAGATGGCCGGTCACATGGCATGGGAAGGGTGGGTCAATTGTTTACGTTTTGGGTTTGTGTCGACGGTAATTAGAAATATTCGTCGAACGCGATTTACGAGAATGTTAAAGTTCTTAAACACGATTTTACTAAAAGATTAAGTACTCATTTGCCCAATATCCAAACTCGTTTACCCAACGACCGTAAGAAATTGTAAAATCCCAATATTACGACTTTTATCAGAAATCTATTTTATCAAAGTAAAAGGTTTAAATATAGTTTAAATTACGTTTAAACATTTCTAAACTATCAAAAATAATTTCATTTCTTCAAAATAAAATAATATTATATTTTATCAAATAAATTTTATTTCAAATAAATTAATATTAAATTAAAATAGATTAAAATATTAAATATGAAAATAAAGATTAAAATATTAAATATGATCACAAGATGAGATAGAGAGAGAAAGTCCTGCGTCTGCGTGTTCTTTGCAATGGCGAAGAATAAATCTACTAAACCTAATTCCTCTAATTCATCTACAATACAACAACTTAAATCAACTAATAATAATTATAATATTCAATCAATTAATACTGAAAAATCACCAAAAAATGGCTCTAATAATTCAAATAATATTAGTAAAAATTCTTCCAGTTCTTTTGATCGAGAGGTGGAAGTTGCGAAGATTCGAGAGGAGGTTATTACGATGTTACGGAGCGCTGGAATTGTCATTCCGGAGCCTGTTTCAACATCGGATATTCCAGTGGAGACAGTTACTGAGGAAATTGAAGAGATCCAACCTGAAGTGAGTCAACCAGGTGTGTCGGAGTCTCAGCCGCCTGTGCCTGATGCTACCCCTGAAGGTAATTTTCTCAAACTGACTGCCGATGATGTTAAAGATGAAATTGAATATTGGTCTTATGCGATTTATGGATATGTCATGGGTGCTAACCCACCATGGAGGGCATTGGAAGGGTATCTTAGGAGGGAATGGAAGGATTATGAGATCTCTAAGGTTGCCTTTTTACCTAATGGCCTTTTTGTGGTGAGGTTTGCGACCATGGAACATAGGAAACTGGTTTTGGAGAAGGGAATGTTTTTATTTGATGGAAAACCTGTGATTATTCGTCCATGGGAGCCTCAAACTAAGATTACTAAGGTCTCTGTCAAGACTGTTCCTATTTGGGTGAAACTGATGGGTTTAGACTTGAAGTTCTGGGGAGATAAATGTTTGGAGAAATTGTCTTCCCTGATTGGAAATTTTGTCCATGTTGATGACCTCACTATGGATAGAACCTTGCTTGGATTTGCTAGAATCATGGTAGAGGTTGAAGTGGATCAGCAATTTCCTGATAAAATAACTTTTGTGGATGAAATGGGGCAGAATGTCACTGTGCTAGTTGAGTATGATTGGCTACCAATCTCCTGTACTAAATGCAAGGGCATTGGTCACACAGAGAAACAATGTAGGAAGGGCTCAGGATAGGTAAAAAGACCTGGGCAATCTGGACCACAAGAGCCACCAAAACAGGTTTGGAAGAGATGGGAGCCTGTGGTATCAACTGTCTCCACAACAGAGTTTCCTAATTTGCCTCAGAGAGGTGTTGTGGTCACACATCCTGGATTATCTGGAGTGTTTAACAGGGTGCAAGGTACTGGTAATGGAGCCATGATAACTCCTACTACTACACCTGTGAACAGTTCGCAAGGTGCTGTCTTAACACCTGCCAGGATCTTGACTAGGATCACTAGGCATGAGTCTAGACTACCTGGGGTTAAGGATGGTGCTTTTGTTATCAACTTTAATAAGGAAATGGCTAACACTTCCCAATTGGTTGATAAAGGAGGAGGGGGAGAGGCTTCTGCCTCTCATGGATAGAATTGGTGTATGAAATGTCAGGGGCCTAAATAGTTTGACCAAACAGAGTGATATTAAATGGTGTCTACATATTGCTAATGTGGACCTATTTGGGCTCCTTGATACCAGGGTGAGACCTGGTTCTCTAAATAAGGTTGTGGCTAGTTTTTGTGGAGGGTGGAGTTACTGTACTAACCATCAGTGCCATGATGGAGGTAGAATTTGGATATTATGGAAAGAGGACAGGTTTAATGTTACTATGGTGGAGATGACTGCTCAGTTCATACATCTTAAGGTTAAAGATATTCTCACTAGTAAACAGTTCCTTGTTACCTATGTGTATGGTTTTAACAAGATAGAAGACAGGGCTCCTTTATGGAATGACCTTATCAGGTTGACTGCTACAGACCCATGGATTATTTTAGGAGATTTCAACAATGTTCTTAAGGCTGATGAAAAGATTGGACTGCTTGTTAAGGATGCTGAGACAGTTCCTTTTCAATATGATATTGATAACTGTGGACTTCAGGATTTAAAGAGTATTGGCTCTTTTTTTACTTGGAACAACAAACAGCCTAGTTCAACTAGGGTGTTCAGTAGGATTGACAGGGTGTTAGTTAATGATGAGTGGGTTACTAACTGGCCTGATCACTATGCTTATTTTGCACCTGAAGGAGATTATGACCATTGCCCATGTTTTATTCAATGTAATGATGTCCAGTTGAAGAAGAAGAGGCCTTTCAAGTTTTATAATATGTGGACTGGGGTCCCTGACTTTAAGAATATAGTTAAGGAGGGATGGAATCATCATATACATGGCTCTTTGATGTATAGGGTGGTTAGGAAGCTGAAGCTGATGAAGTCCCCTCTTAAAGCACTGAATCATCATATACTAGTCCTCTCAGATGTTGAACAAAGCCAAAGTTGCATTCCTGAGACAAAAAGCAAAGTGTATCTGGGCTCAGAATGGTGATGATAATACTGCAATTTTTTATAAAGCTATCAGACAGAGACAGTTACAGAATAAGGTGGTACAGATTCATGATATTCATGGACAGATTGTTCAAGCACCTGAGGGCATTCTGCAAGCCTTTGAGAATTACTATAAGGACTTGCTGGGGACTCAGGGAAATACTGCTGCATTTTACCAGAATATTGTGAGAATGGGTAGATCTGTCCATGCTGATGATTGGAGTGCTATTAATAGAATTCCAACTAAAGAGGAGATTAAGAGTATCATCTTTGGCATTCCTGATGATAAGAGCTCGGGCCCTGATGGATACTCAAGTTGTTTTTTCAAAGCAGGATGGGATGTTATGGGTAATGATATCGGTGAGGCTATCATTAATTTTTTCCATGAGGGCAAATTACTGAAGCAACTGAATAGTACAAATCTGGTACTGATTCCAAAGGTCCAGCACCCTACTTCAGTCAAATAATTTAGACCAATTGCGTGTTGTAATACCTTGTATAAGGTTATTTCTAAGATACTTTGTGTGAGACTGGGACATATCCTTCCTCTGCTCATCAACCCAGCCCAGGCTGCGTTTGTTAAAGGAAGAAGTATTATAGGCAACATTCTCATCAGTCAGGATTTGATTAGACTTTACAAGAGGACTAGTGTATCTCCTAGGTGTATGCTTAAGGTTGACTTGAGGAAGGCATATGATTCCATTGAATGGACTTTTGTGCTTCAAATGTTGAGGGCTCTTAACTTTCCTCCACACTTTATCAATCTGGTGATGCAATGTATACTACCACCTATACTATTGCTCTTAATGGTAATACTTATGGTTTCTTCAAAGGTGGATGAGGGCTAAGGCAAGGTGATCCCCTGTCCCCTTTGATTTTTACCTTATGCATGGAATACTTGAGTAGGATGCTTATGGTAGTCTGCAATGGGCCAAATTTCTCCTATCACCCTCTTTGCAAGGGCCTTAAACTTTCCCATTTAATGTTTGCTGATGACCTATTATTATTTTGTAAGAGGGACTTGAAGTCAGTGTGTACCTTGGTTGAGACATTTGACTGTTTTACTCAAGCTAGTGGCTTACATATCAACACTGATAAGAGTGATATTGTGTTCAATGGTGTTCCTCCTGAGGTAGAGGAAGCAATTTTGAGTAGGACTGGATTTACCAAGGGTAAGCTACCTTTTAAATATCTTGGGGTTCACATTTCTCATAGGAAGCTTTCTAAGATTGACCGCTCCTTATTGGTGGAAAAGATGGTCAATAGAATTAAGGGTTGGAATAAGAGGAAAATATCCTATACTGGTAGGCTAATTTTGGTCAAGTCTGTTCTGGCCACCTTGCATAACCATTGGGCACAAATCTTTGTGCTTCCTGTAGGTGTGATGGATAGGATACAAGCATTGTGTAGGAACTTTCTGTGGAAGGGGTCTGATAATTACTCAAAGGCACCTCTAATTTCCTGGAAGATCGTATGCCTCCCTATTACTGATGGTGGACTGGGTGTCATAGACAGTAGGGTCTGGAATGTTGCAGCTGTTAGGAAGCTAGTCTGGTGGATAGCTTCTAAGAAAGACCTCTTGTGGATTAAATGGATTGATAAGGTCTATCTTAAGGGTCGGGATTGGTTTGATTATCAGCCTAGTTCTAATAGTTCCTGGGCATGGAGACAAGTGTGTATGGTGAGGGATAAGCTTGCAGCAGGGTATAGTTATGGACAGTGGCAGCAAAAAGATGGTTATTATACCATTGAGGATGGTTATGAATGGTTGAGGCAGGATAGGTGCCCTAAAGTTCCTTGGTTCAATGTTGTTTGGAGCAGGCTAAACACTCCAAAGCATATTTTTAATGCCTGGCTCATCCGACATGGGCGACTTCTTACTCTGGACAGGGTAAACAAAATGGGTATCATGAATCAGAAGACTTGTTTTTTGTGTGGATTGCAAGATGAGGATCATGAACACTTATTCAAGTATTGCAGCTATACACGTATTTGTTATGATAGGATGCTGTCCTGGATTGGTGTGCAAGGCAATGGTTTTGTATCTGCTGAACAGATGCTGAAGATCAGTCAGTATTCTGGGTTTCTAAGGAAGGTTTTATGTTCTTTGGTAGTAGCCACGCATTATCACATCTGGCACGCTCGGAATGTATGTCGTGTGGAGCAGCTGGTTCTCCATCCTAAACTTATTGTTCAAGCTGTACAAGAAGACGGTAGATTGGCTATTATGAAATATCAGTATTATCAAATTTCGCAACATGATAGAGAATGGTGTATCTTGAGAGGATTAATGTAATAGTGTATGCTTAGTTAATCTTGTATGTGCGGTGGTCTTAAACTGGTAGTTTGTAATTGGTGCGTGTGTCCCTTTTGGGAAGTTCTTAATATTACTTCCATTTCCACCCAAATAAAATAGATTAAAATATTACTTTTAAAATATAATAAAGGTCTTCAAATTTACTGGGTGTTACAATCATCCCTCCTTTTAAGAAGCTTCGTCCCCGAAACATAGATGAAGGAACATTGTATATATGTATGTCTATCTCTTTAAAATCAAGAAAACAAAATCTTCAAAATGTGAACGTATGAAATATAAGTGTCTTTTCAATGGAACGGAATATCCTCGTCGGCCGTTCAAGAACATCAACATTCCAAATCAAAGACATAAAAATATATATTTTTACACCAACAAATGAGAAAACCAATTATCGGACGTCTCTAATATTGAGCTTTACCACTCATTGCCGTTAAAACCAGTGGAAAACATTAAAACATTTTCAAAAATCTTTAGTTCGAAACTCTATAATAAGGATAATAACTCCACTAGCTATGACCAAACTCTAACTACGACTTTTAAACAACTAAGCAAGGACTACTAACGCGGAGAGTATTTAAGAGAAGGAGAGGAACACTCGAAAGGATAGCTAAAACTCACAAGAATTAGATAAAGGAAAGAGAATTACCTCACGAGAAATGTTCGGGATATTTAGCTAACATAGAAGATTCAGGCTCCCAAGTTTCTTCTTCGACGTTTCTACAACGCCAAAGGATACGAACTAGGGGCACAACTGTGTTTCTAAGTTGCTTGTTTGCTCTTTCGAGGATTCGGATTGGCCTTTCTTCCAAAGTAAAGTTAGGCTCCAAATCTGGGATTTCTTCTTGAATGACATGGCTCGGATCACTAATGTACTTCCTCAACTGAGATACATGGAAGACATCATGAACCTTGCTTAAATTCGGGGGCAACTCCAAACGGTAAGCAACGGGACCAATCTTCTCAAGCACACGGAAAGGTCCAATGTATTTGGGACTCATCTTTCCTTTTACACCAAACCATTTCACCCCTTTCATAGGTGATACCTTAAGGAACACTCGATCATCAACCTCAAAAGACAAGTGGTCGGCGACGGACATCGGCATAAGATTTTTGTCGGTCTTGAGCGGTTTTCATACGCTCTCGAATGATCTGAACCTGATTGATGGTCTCAGTCACCAACTCGGGTCCCAACACATGAGCATCTTGGACTTGATCCCAACAGACCGGACTACGGCACTTCCTACCATACAAGCTTCATAAGGTGACATCTTGATAGAAGTATGATAGCTATTGTTGTAGGAGAATTCAACAAGAGGTAAGCACTTCTCCCAAGAAGTGTGGAAGTCTAAAGCACAAGCACGGAGGAGGTCCTCTAAAGTCTGGATAGTCCTCTCAGTCTGTCCATCTGTAGCGGCATGAAAAGCGGTACTCATCAGTAATACCCATGGCTTCTTGCAAAGCAGTCCAGAAATGGGAACAGAATCTCGGGTCACGATCTGACACTATATCCTTAGGCACTCCATGGTAGCGTACTATTTCCTTCACGTAGGCACCAGCTAGGACATCTAATCTCCATGTCTCCTTGATAGGTATAAACCTAGCACATTTGGTCAATCGATCTACAACCACCCAAACAACATCTTTTCCACTCGTAGTCTTAGGTAAAGCCATCACAAAGTCCATGGAGATGGACTCCCATTTCCAAAGGGGAACATCCAAAGGTTGTAGAAAACCCCCGGGTTTTTGATTCTCAATCTTCACTATCTGACAAGCAAGACACTTGCTAACATACTCTAGGACATCAATCTTCATCCTAGGCCACCAAAACTGTAATCTCAAGTCTTTATACATCTTGTCACCACCAGGATGAATAGAGTAAGGAAAAAGGTGAGCTTCATCAAGGATCTTCTTCCTCAACTCGGCTACTCTCGGAACATACATCCTACCTTGGTAACGAAGGTATCCATCACTATCCACCACACAATCCTTAGCTTGCCCAAGTTGGATTTTTGCTTGAATGGACTTGAAAGTAGCATCCCCAGGTAGGCACGTACGGATCTCACGGTAAAAGTCGGGTTCTGCACTCAAGCCACTAAGATAGTCAAAGCCTTCCCTAACTTTTGAAATTCCATGGTAAGTTCATCAGGTAACACACGGATAGTGCTCAAAGAGTGAATAGTCTTCCTACTCAAAGCATCGGCCACCACATTTGCTTTCCCTTCATGATAAATCAACTCGGCATCATAATCATTCACCAACTCTAGCCATCTTCTTTGCCTCATATTCGATTCTTTCTGGGTAAAGATACAACTCAAACTCTTATGATCGGTATAAATGCGGCAATGAACTCCAATAAGGTAATGCCTCCATGTCTTCAAGGCATGTACCACGGCGGCTAATTCAAGATCATGAGTTGGATAGTTCACCTCGTGAACCCTCAGTTGTCGAGAAGCATAAGCAATAACCCTTCGGTTTTGCATCAAGACACAACCTAGGCCACGCTTTGAAGTATCACAATAAACATCGTAGTCCACACCATCCTCAGGTAAGGTCAACACCGGAGCGGTAGTCAACCTAGTCTTCAACTCTAAGAAGGCATTCTCACACTCATTGGTCCCACACATACTTAGACTCCTTCTTCAACAATTGAGTCATCGGTCTAGCTAACTTAGAGAAATCTTTCACGAATCGACGGTAATAACCCGCCAAACCGAAAAAGCTTCGAATCTCAGTCACATTTTTCGGACTCTTCCAATCAACAACGGCCTCAATCTTAGAAGGATCTACCATAACACCATCTTTGGATATGACATGTCCAAGAAAAGTTACTTCATGCAACCAAAATTCACATTTCGAGAACTTGGCATACCACTTTTGACGACATAGAATGTCTAAGATGATACGGAGGTGTAGGGCATGTTCTTCATCATTCTTTGAGAAAATCAAGATATCATCAATGAACACCACCACACACTTATCGAGGTACTCACTAAAGGTACGATTCATTTGATCCATGAATATAGCCGGAGCATTAGTCAATCCGAAAGGCATCACTTTAAATTCGAAATGACCATATCTCATGCTGAAAGCAGTCTTAGGAATATCGGACTCACGCACCGGAATTTGATGATAACCCGATCGGAGGTCAATCTTGGAAAAAGTAGAAGCACCACGTAATTGGTCAAAGAGATCATCAATTCGTGAAAGAGGATACTTGTTCTTGATCGTCACACGATTGAGTTCACGATAATCAATGCAAAGTCGCATAGATCCATCCTTTTTCTTCACAAAGAGGACGGGGGAACCCTAAGGAGAGGCACTAGGCCTAATAAAGCCTTTCTCAATCAAGTCATCAAGTTGAACTCTCAACTCCTTCAATTCGGAAGGTGCCATACGATAAGGAGCTTTAGCAATAGGACCGGTTCCGGGAACTAGGTCAATGGAAAATTCAACATCTATTTCAGGAGGAATCCCGGTTAATTCATCGGGAAATACATCCGGAAATTCACAAACAATGGGAACATCCTTCAAGTGAGGAAGAGAAGGAGAATTAGAAGTAGTCACTACAGATAGGAATGCTTGATGACCCTTCTTCAAAGCATTCACCATCTTCATAGCTGAGATTAACTTCACACCTGTTTGCTTTCTAACCCCTTGATAAGATACGCGAGTACCCAAAGGGCTTTTAAGAATAATCTTTTGATCTCGACATTCAAATCGAGCATGATAGGTAGATAACCAATCCATGCCCAAAATAACATCAAACTCCTCAAGTGGAAATCGAAGGAGATTAGCCGGGAAAATAGATTCCGCTATCGAGATAGGGACATCTGAATAAAAATAAGAACAAGAGAAGATGTCGCCGGAGGGTAAAGATATTGATGTACTATCTCCAAGTGAAGGTTCAAGAGGTAACTTGTCGGATAATTTCATCGATATAAATGACAAAGAAGCACCAGTATCAAATAAAACCAAACAAGGGACATCAAATATTAAGAACGTACCACAGCTCATCACAAAGATGCGACCTCTCGGCCTCTCAGGAACAGTAGGAGTAGTAGTAGTCTTCTTCTCAGGACACTCATTAGCTTTGTGTCCAGGCTTCTTGTAGGAGAAACACACAATTTGCTTATAAAAGCAACCAATTCCGGGATGCAAAGGCTTCTTACAATGATAACACATACGACCCTTAGGATTTTTGTCGTTGCTAGGAGATAGAAAACGAGCGCCTTGATTTGCTTGTCCACTCGGAACAAACCTCTTTTTGTTAGGATAAGAGGGGGAAGAAGTAGGCACAAAGGGTCTAGAAGGAGCAACATAAGGCCTAGAAGTGGAGTAGAGTGGCCTCTTGCCAAGGGAAGTACGAGAAGCACGAGCCTCTTCATCAATAGCCCGAATAGAGCTCTCGGCCCATAATGCATCATCATAGATTGAGACAAAGGAAGTGGAATCCCTACGGATCAAGATCTTAAGCTTTGGAGTAATCTTGTCAAGGTAAAAGAAAGCCTTTTCTTCTTCATTTTTGACAAGTCTAGAAGCATAGTGAGCAAGTTCATTGAACGTTTCGGTAAAGGCTTGGGCAGAAAGACTTCCTTCCTTCAAATTCATAAACTCTTTAAGCCTTTGTTGTTTCAGCTCTTTTGGATAAAACCTAGTCTCAACTAGATCCTTAAAGCGATCCCAACCAAAACCAGGCTCAAGTGTGGAAGTAGGACTAGTCATGGTCCACCATCTATCAGCTTCTTTCACAAGAAAGTGAGAAGCCAATTTCACCTTGTCCTCTTCACGAACAACATACAAGGCAAAGCTCTTCTCCAATTCCCGAAACCATTCAGTGAGTGCCACCGGGTCTACTTCACCACCATAAGTTTGAGTCTTGTTTCGAGTCAATTGACTTGCCACCCAAGTGTAAGAACCGGGTCTATCACCTTCTGGAAACTGAAGAGGGGGAGGAGAAGCTGGTTGGTTTTGCTGATTCTGAAGAATTTGAGTAAGAGCTTGCAAGATTGCATTATCTACGGATCTTGGAGGAGCCATCTTGTAAAAGAGAACATTGGTTAGTACCTAACGAATAGCAATCACAAAGAGACTACAACATAAGGTCATAAGTCTACCCATCCTACCCATCTCTCAAGTTTATTATTTTAAGGTCAACTTATTTATATTGGGGGTGCACAAACGTGCGTCGGGAGCAAATATGCTCTGATACCAACTGTGACACCCTCATTGATTGCGGAAAAGTAAACACATAATTCTAGATAAAAACTGCATGGATATGTCTGTAACTTTTAAAAACCTGAACCTGTTAGAAAAATATCCAAATGGGAAGGTGTCAAACATGCAAGGTCTAAAATAAATCTCATAAATAAAACATCGCTAAAGTCGCGAAACAAAGTTATACAACTCAAATATGAAAAAGGGAGACATATGTCCCTAAAAAGTATATGACATAAAAAGTGTTTAAGGGTCACAATAAAATAAAGCCAATCTAGGTCCCAAAGTTACTTTGCTCGCTAGCTCGTCCATGTACCCCATATATGCATCACCTACCTGTTAATCACATTTTACACAAATACGAAAGCCACAGTCAGTGGGGAGTAACTCCGAGTTCTCCCAGCCACGAAATGTCATAATTAATATAACATGTAAACATAAAAATATGAATATGAATAACACATAGCCTTAGCATATAGAGGTTAGACAATCGTGCTTATCATGTGAACAACAATATAACAACACATAGTCCTAGCATGTGAATACTAGACCGACTCATACTACACTATCATGTGAATCACATAACATCTGGGAATCCGAACTCTATCAACCATAGCCTACTTGCATCTCACCTTCGATGATTCATAGAATCATCAAACAAGAAAGGACAATATATCTAGAGACAGGCATAAGTTCTTAGTACAGCCAATAGTCACTCTGTAACTCGAGTCTATACCACGAGGTAAGGTAAACACCCTAGTCCTAAACCTGCGCAGACCTAGCGACATGCGGAAAACTACCGCATCCAAGACCCATGATAACAACACATGAGTACCCCTAAGGAGTCCACCAAAGGGTTGGCTAGTACTTAAGCTGACCACATACTTCTAAGAGTACGTCAGGAGGTCATACCCTAACTTGGATATAAACCCACCAAGCTAAGACACAAAGGCTATTAAGCGGTGAACATACACTCGTCAAAGACTATAAGGGCCTATCTAGGACGATGGTCTAAGATACCACCACCACACAAGACAAGTAGGACACCCACTTAACCATAAGAGGGGCAAAGAGTCCAAACTTGCACACACAAATGATCATACACACCCTAGCATATGAAAGGCTACGCAAGAGCATATTCAACTAACAATCCAACAATATCTCCAATATCAATAATAATCCAAATTCCAGCTAACTAACAGTACCATAATCCATGAGAAACAAGCTAAAATGGCAAAGAGGCAACAAGACTCAAGCATAAGGCATCCAAAGCATCCAACAACCAACATGTGAAATGGTAATCACAAATATCAAGGCATCAACATAAAACATCCAATAACAGCCAATTTCACCTCAAAGACAAACCCTCGACCCTAGTCCCGCGACAAGTCATCGGTCAAATCGAGGCTGACCGGTTTAAACCTAGTTTGACCAAACTCGTTCGGTCAATCTGGCCCAACTCAGAGTCTTGGCCTACTTTGGCCCAAATCACGAAATTTATCACAATATCATTCTCATGCCATTTCCAATTTCTATCATGTGAAAAACTATCAACATAAGGAAATATATTCCAACTTACAAAATATCCAATTGAATTAAATTTTCGCATAATAATGATTACCCACATGCCAAAAATACCAAAATACATAAATACGCAAACAAAAGACGCAAAACATCAAACAATAGACCCAAGACCCGGCCCAAAGTGACGGGTCAATGTCCGGGCCGGATCCATCGGGCCTGCCGGGCTGTTTTGGGCGGTATTTCCGCCCCTTTTTCCTTTTTCCTATCAAAATCCGTTTCAAGCTCAATTTAATACCGTCTCAAGCAACAATCAACAGTACCCATTTCGTTTCAATGCTTAAGTATATGAAATAACAACAAATTAGTAAACTTTAACAACACAAGTCATGTAAAAAACGGAACTAACACATTATCAATCACCTAAACACTTAACAAACAACAAACACAACATCCATGTGACATTAAATCGTCGAGTAACTCGGAATAGTTACCTTAAGCTAGCAAAGAGACAAGTAATAATTTGAGAAAGCTTCTAAAACTCAAAATTACTCTTCATCTTCAACCACATATGAATCACCTAACTCATCTTCAAATTCTTCACCTATAAGAACAACAAAAACACAATTATTAAGCTTAAATTCGAAACCCTAAAAAGATGAGCCTTAAAACAAAATTGGGGGAAATGAAAATAAAGCTTACTAGGAGATGAGGATTGAAGAGAGGATTCAAAATATATAAGTTTTATGCAAATTGGTGGAGAAATGAAGGATTTATGTTGGTTTTAGGGATTGTAAGAAGGTTATTTTGAGAGGAAATTGGTGTTTGATGAAAGGAAGAGAGAGAGTGAATTATGGAGGAAATAAAAATTGAAAGAGGAGGCATATGGAGGGAGATGGCCGGTCACATGGCATGGGAAGGGTGGGTCAATTGTTTACGTTTTGGGTTTGCGTCGACGGTAATTAGAAATATTCGTCGAACGCGATTTCCGAAAATATTAAAGTTCTTAAACACGATTTTACTAAAAGATTAAGTACTCATTTGCCCAATATCCAAACTCGTTTACCCAACGACCGTAAGAAATGGGAAAATTCCAATATTACGACTTTTATCAGAAATCTATTTTATCAAAGTAAAAGGTTTAAATATAGTTTAAATTACTTTTAAACATTTCTAAACTATCAAACATAATTTCATTTCTTCAAAATAAAATAAGATTATATTTTATCAAATAAATTTTATTTCAAATAAATTAATATTAAATTAAAATAGATTAAAATATTACCTTTAAAATATAATAAAGGTCTTCAAATTTACGGGGTGTTACAAACAGTGTGACTCAGAACTCGGCAGCTAAGCCGACTACTTCAAACACCTTGGTCCAGGGTGGAGGCCAGAAAAGCAGCGGGAAGCTCTTCATGATGGGTAAACAAGAAGCTGAGAACGATGCTCATGTACTTACCGGTACCTTTCTTGTTCATAATACGATGTCTTTTGTTTTGTTTGACTCAGGGGCAACCCACTCTTTTGTGTCTACAGGTCATGCCTTGTCTATGGGTTTGGGGGAGTATGAACTTGTAAAAGATGATGTGTTTATACCTTATGGGGAGTCGGTGTCTTGTGTTAAGTTATATAGAGATGTGTCCATGTTGGTTGGAGGGGTAGACTTACCGGTCAACTTGTTAGAGTTTCCTATGGATGGGTTTGAGGTCATCGTCGGGATGGATTGGTTGGGTAAGTATGATTCTAAGATAGATTGCCGATAAAAGAAAGTGACTTTAAGGGGTCCCAAGGGTGTCAGAGTGTCTTATAAGGGGTTTATTGTGAAGCCAAAGTGTAAGTTCATCCCTGTAATGACCTTAAAGTCATGTTTGAGGAAGAAGTGTCCCTTGATTCTTTGCCAAGTGAGAGATCGGCGCGCGGAGCAGCTGACAGCATCTGATATACATGTGGTTTGAGAGTTTAGTGATGTTTTTCCAAATGAGATACCAGGTTTACCACCTAAGAGAGATATGGACATCAATGTGGATCTTAAACCGGGGATAAGTCCTATATCCAAAGCACCGTACCCTATGGCACCTAAAGAACTGGAAGAGTTGAGGAAACAGCTACATGATCTGTTAGATAAGGGGTATATCCGGCCTAGTGTGTCACTGTGGGGAGCACCAGTGTTATTTGTGAAAAAGAAAGATGGGAGCATGAGGCTATGCATCGACTACAGAGAACTGAATCGTGTCACGGTGAAGAACAAGTATCCTTTGCCAAGGATTGATGATCTTTTTTTACCAGCTGAGTGGCGCAGGTGTGTTCTCTAAGATCGATTTGAGGTCGGGTTATCACCAGTTGAGGATAGCAGATGAGGATATTCCTAAGACAGCCTTCCGGTCTCGTTATGGTCACTATGAATATGTAGTGAAGCCTTTTGGTTTGACGAATGCACCAGCAGCTTTCATAGATCTTATGAACCAGGTTTTTAGCCCGTTCCTGGACATATTTGTGGTCGTCTTCATTGATGACAACTTAGTCTACTCTAAGACTAAGAAGGAGCATGACGAGCATCTGAGGTTAGTTTGCAGACTTTGCGAGATAATCAGCTATATGCCAAGCTATCCAAGTGCGAGTTTTGGCTAGAGGAAGTGGCTTTTCTGGGTCATGTGATATCTAAAGAGGGTGTGTCGGTGGATCCTAGCAAGATTGAGGCAGTGACCAAGTGCGAATCACCGAAGAATGTTGCTGAGATTTGGAGTTTCTTGGGTTTAGCTGGTTACTACAGGAGGTTCGTGAAAGACGTTTCTACGATCGCGAGGCCTATGACAGCTTTGATGAGGAAAGAGACCATATTTGAATAGGATGAGAGTTGTGAGATGACGTTTCAGGCCTTAAAGGAGCGTTTGACCACAACTCCTATCCTAGCCTTACCTGAGGGAAGTGAGAACTTTGAAGTATACATCGATGCTTCAAAGAAGGGGTTGGGATATGTTTTGATACATATCGGGAAGGTTATAGGTTATGCGTCGAGGCAGCTAAAGCTGTATGAGGAGAACTATCCTACCCATAATTTGGAACTGGGTGTAGTTATTTTTGCTCTTAAGATTTGGAGGCACTATCTTTATGGGGCAACCTTTAAGGTGTTTTCAGATCATAAGAGTCTAAAATATATCTACACTTAGAAAGAGCTTAATATGCGACAGAGGCAATGGATGAAGTTGATTGGGGACTACGACATGGAGATCATCTATCGCGAGGGTAAGGCTAATGTTGTTGCAGACGCTTTGAGTAGGAAGAGTGTTCATTCGTTGTGTACAACTATGTCTTTGCTGAAGCTGAGGGATAAGATGTCCAGGATGGGGATCCATATGATTCGGAAAGGGGAGACCGTCGGGGATTTGACGATCGAGCCATATTTGTATGAGGATATCAAGAGAAAACAAGAGCTTTATCCAAAGATCCAAGAATAGAAGTCAAGAGTGAAGAGTGGCACCTTTTCCATGTTTTCTATCCACACAGATAGGTGTGTTCGCTTTGATGGGAGATGGTGTGTTCCTGATGATGCAGATTTAAGGAGAGCAATCATCACATAGGTCATTGCACTCCTTATTCAGCTTACCCAGGAGGTGACAAGCTTTATAAGAACCTCAAGAAAACTTTTTAATGGCCTAACATGAAAAGGGATATTGTTGGAATAAGTGTCCTCCGACAATAATGCGATCACAACTGTTGATCATAATGATCACATGTTTAAGTCTCATTTTAAAGAATACAATTGGGAAATATTTTTACTGTCAACTGGTCAACATATATCGGTAATGATTGGCTGACTAGAATTTGACATTACTGTCGTGCGACGGTGGTGATCAGTTGATCCCGTAGGTCATACCTAAAGGATATTACTCTTAATTGATCATTTAAATAATCGTATAACGTTACGAGTTAATTAAATTACTTGAAAAATTGACGAACGATTTTGGAAGTTAAATTTACGTATTTCATTATAGTCTGATTAAATGAGATACGGTCTGAGTAATCGAATTGTTTCATTACTCAGATGAAATTATTGTTTAAGGAAACAATTGAAATTGGATGAATTATTATAAATACAAGTTATTGTAATTTATAATTGGTAAATTATTTTGGTACAAGTAATTATGAATTACTAAGTCGATTTTTGTATATGACGTATTTTTATTAATACGTTGATTTTTAATATGTAAAAAATACATAACAAATTTATGTAACATATGACATGTGACATATTGACAATTGACAAAAATAAAATGGAATCCATTTTATCTCAATTTGACCGAAATATTGGGAGGAATTAACATATATATTATGTTGATTAAAGTTAATGGAAAGCATAATGATGTAAACCTATTGCTAGCCATGCACACCTACACATTCTTGTAAAGAACAAATTGTGCATGCATTGGCCACACTTCCCCCACCCTACCCGGTTTTTGGACAAAAGAGGAGCCAAGGGTTTTCTCTAAATCTCTCTAATATACACTACATGATATCTAGTGTAAATTCATTCATTCTAACAACACAAATATTTTCAGTGAGATAAAAATATTCACTTCCTCTTTCTTTCTCCTCTTGACCGAAAATTAGAGAGGACCAAATAATTTTGGGTCATTTTATTTAAAAGATTAATGTTATTCTAGTATCAATAATATTAATTTTATTAAGGGTATATCTTGGGTATCATTCCTTGGGAGGGATTCTACATTTGAGTCCCTGTTCATCCATTGAGAAAAGCACAAGAACAAAAGAGAAGGAGATCTCTTTTGTGCCCATATGAACCGAAATTCCAATGTAAGGATGAATGTTTCTTCTTTATTTTGTTAAATAGTTTGCATGCATAAGATCATTTGTTAATTTTATGACAAATTAAAATGGAACATATATGAATATGTTAGTATTTAGATCTACTTTTACTTCAATCGGTATCAAGAGCAAGGGTTGTTTGCATGCAAATCGGTTAAAAGTTTTTCCGAGTTATAAGAATAACATATAAAACTTGAATAATTTGTGTTATTATGATATATCACGAAATTAATTTATGCATGTTAAAATTTCTGGTCCTAAAATGTTTTTTAGGATATTTTGGTTATTTTATGTATTTTTATTGTTCATATTACATAATAATGATATTAAAATATGATTTTATGAGTATAAATGTCATTTTCGGACTAAAAATAGCTAAACTTCGAATTTTGCAGTGATTTTTTGATATGTTGTCACATATATTATTTTGAGATTACCTGTAAATTTTCATAATTTTTGGACTTTTTATGCTCGAAAAATGGATTTTTCATTATTAAAATCGGATTTAAGTGAAAAATAGGTTAATATGAGATAAATTTCGAATCTGGTCATAGAACTTTAGTATATTGTCACATGCAATTTTACAAGATGTGTGTAAAATAATAGGCTATATTGAAGTCTTTGTGCATGATTTATGATTTTTTGAAGAAAAATAGCATAAATAGTGACATTATTAGTGAAAAATTAATAAAACATAATCTATGGCTAAGGAAAAACGTCACATGTTTCATTTTATTGTCTTTTTCAGATATAAAGTTGAAAAGTTAATGAATATAATTTTTCTCATGTTTTTATGATTATTTTGTTAAAAACCGATAAACCGCAACATTGTTTTTCCGGATAAATTTCGAAATTTTTAACCTAAGTTTTTGAACATTATGAGTGTCATGGTATTTTTCCAGAATGTTCATGAGTTTAAATTTCAAGTTTTGAATTTATTTGAAATTTTGTGATTTATTTGAAGTTTTTTTTTTTTTTTTTTTTGGGTAAAGGTAAGCTTTTCATTAAAATCAAAAGTATCCCATACAAGTACATATTACTCTTTCAAACATACTCAACAAGACTAGTATTGTCTAATGTAGGAAATCCAAGCTAAAGCACTAGGATTCCTACTGTGAAGCTGTAACTGTCCTACGCGCATTTTCACCTCATTCTTGACCCGCTGCGTAGAATACATTCAGTCTCCGACAAAGCCTTCCACCCTGCTAACATTTCGAACATTCCAAATATTATACATTATGCTGGCTAAAATCACTGCTGTAATCTTCTTCCTGCAAGCATTATGATCTCGCCTCTGAACCCACCATTTAATCACTTCTGAACATGATTTTTTTTTTGGTCCATTAATGAACAATTTTAGAAATATGAGTTAATTATGGTCAAATTATTAGTGAAGACTAAATTTTGAGTCCTAAGTGGTTAGGGTAATTAACTTATGCATAAATATGAATTTATCTAATTTTTGTGATTATAAAATGTTGAAATCACGCAAATCCGTAAAAACCGAGTAATATACGATATTGGCTAATTAAAGGCGATTTAGCATAAAATTGGGCATGTTCATACATATTATATTGCTGCATTTTCTTTATGATTGTCATAATTTAATTTATGTAATTTTTTTGAATTATGTAATTTTTACTTAGTATGGCCTTAGTTTTAATTGGTATTTCCCGAAATGTATGAGAATATCGATTCGGTTGTAATTTATTGTGATCTCGTATCACCGTTTTGTAATTTAATAGATTTATTTTATTTTAGTTACAAATGTATAATAGGAAATTATGTAATTTGCTATGTAATTTAATTTATCTCGGAGTTCCCCAAGACGGGTTTCTTCAAGATGGCGATACATAAAGACGGTGTTACCTCGAGATGCGTGCTACAACCGAAGTTCAAGGGACCAAATGAGTTGGTTTCCGAATATGTAATAGTTAAATAGTTTTTCTATTTTAGGAAGGCCATACTAGGATTTATTTTTTATGTTTGCATTTTATTTATATGTCGCATGCATCGCTAAATCGCCATAACTAAAACATGCATCTTCTTTCATCGAGTTTATCGACCGTGTCAATTAAAATTATCATAGTTCACCACTTTAGTTCACTTAAAACGTGATAGATAATAAATTGACATGACCTCTCGCTAAAACAATCAATTGAGACATAGCCTTACCAAATAGTAGAAACCATGAAAACCTATTTCGCAAGGGAGTGCACTCGGCCCTACCGGGGTACAAACCTTGTTACGTAGGGGAAGTGGGTGATAAATGTCTATCCACCGAGTTCATATTGATGAGGGTTTCATCGGCCATACCGTGCCTAAATTGATGTGGACTTGGATCATGGACACATTTATTCGAAATTTGGATTGAACTCAACAAAAGTTTTTGATAAGGGTTTCATCGGCCATACCGTGCCCTTGTCAGATGTGTTTTGGGCTAAAGATAATTATTAGAGTAATTTTATCGACCAAGAGTTCTAAAAGTAGAATCGATTAAAACGTTAATCCACTGAGTTATATTGATAAGAGTTTCATCGGCCATACCGTGCCCAAGTTAATATGAATTTTGATCTTGGAATCATTTATGATAGTTGGGTAGAGGTCACTATATAAATGCTCATATCTTGTTAATCTTTTACAAGTATGATTTAAAAAGACAAATGTTAATATTTCCTTTTCCTCCATATTTGTAGTTCATTAAAATGAATCCATCAAACACTACCGCACCGATAACTATTGAGTCTTACCACAATGTTTTTGACGACGTTTGCTCCAACAATGATTTCGACACTACTAGAGAACTTCATTTTGGGATAGGTTCGGATGGAAACCTTAACTTCATCACTTCTTCTAAACCACCTACTACTACTACTAGATCTCGTGTGATCCCGTCTCAGAAAGACCACCTCATAAAATCTATAGGGTCTTTGTTTCTGGAAGATAAAGATGCCAAAACTAGTGGGAGATCAAGCAATCAAGTTCTTGCTTCAAAGGGCAAAAAGTACAAGAAGAAGGGAAAGAAAATCAAAAACTTCAAGCAAGTTAATGATGAGTGCAATTATTGCTATGGCATGGGACATTGGCTTAGGAATTGTCCCGTATATTTGTGAAATATAAGGGAAGGAATCATCACTCCAAAAGGTAAAATTCCTATGGAAATTTATGTTATTGATATAAATTATACTTCCACTACGACATGGGTACTAGATACCGGTTGTGGTTCTCACCTTTGTAATCATTTACAGGGTTTAAGAGATGTGGAGAGGCTTAGCAAGGGAGATGTGGATCTACGCCTTGGAAATGGAGCTCGAGTAGCGGCCGAATCCAAAGGAACTTATGTTTTAGCTTTGCCTAACGGATTTGAGTTGTATTTACATAATTGTTTTTATGTGCCTACACTCTCTAAAAACATTATTTCAATCGCCATGCTAGACATGGACGGTTTTTGTTTTGTCATTAAGAACAATCGTTGTACTATTTCTAGGAACGACTTGGTTATAGGCCAAGCTTCCTCTATCAATGGCATTTACATTTTAGAGACCTCAAATCTGACTAATGATATCTACAACATTCAATCAAAGAAACTAAAATCAAGTGACCCAAGTGAAGCGTTCATTTGGCATTGTCGATTAGGTCACATAAACGAGAATCGCATCAAAAGATTAATTTTGACTAATGTGATTACACCATTTGATTATCAATCATATGGTACATGCGAATATTGCCTACTTGGCAAAATGACTCGTAATCCTTTTAGTGGTAAAGGGACACGAGCTAGTGAGCTATTGGGACTCATACACACCGATGTGTGTGGACCAATGAGTATCAGCGCTCGTGGTAATTATGACTACTTTATAACCTTCACCGACGACTTAAGTAGAAATGGGTATGTCTATTTAATGAAACATAAGAGTGAAGCGTTTGAGAAATTCAAGGAATTTCAAAACAGAGTAGAGAACCAATTGAACAAAAAGGTAAAAGCACTACGTTCCGATCGTGGTGGGGAATATCTTAGCCTTGAATTCGATTCACACTTGAAAGATTGTGGTATTATATCACAACTTTCTCCATTTGGAACACCAGAATTAAATGGTGTTGCCGAAAGGAGAAATCGAACCGTACTTGATATGGTTCGATTCATGATGAGTCAAACCGAGTTACCGAACTCGTTTTGGGGATTTGCGATTCAAACCGCAATTAGATCTTTGAACAATAGTCCCACTAAATCCACCGAAAAGACTCCATATGATATGTGGACGGGAAAAGTTCCCAATATATCCTATATGAGGATTTGGGGATGTGATGCTTACGTCAAAACTAAGAATGACCACAAGCTTGCCCAAAGATCCGAAAAATGCACCTTTGTAGGTTACCCCTCGGATTCTCGAGGATACTACTTCTACAAACCTCAAGAAAACAAAGTGTTTGTGTCTTGCGAGGCTGTCTTCTTAGAAAGTCAATTCATTTCTAAGAGACAGACTGGGAGAAATTTTGAACTTGACGAAGTTCAAGAGCCACAAACCGAGAAAGAGACGCAAGAAGATGTTCCTTCGTCGTCTAACGCAGTTGTACCTCCTCCACTAAGAAGAACGGGTCGAGTTATTCGCCATCCCGATCGATATGTGGGACTTATCGAAGAAGATGGAACACTCGATGTGTTGCTTATAGAAAGTGATGAACCCGCTACCTACAAAACCGCAATCTCTAGTCCTAATTCCTCCTTATGGCTTGAAGCCATGAAGTCCGAAATGGATTCTATGCATGAAAACCAAGTTTGGGACTTGGTAGATTTGCCTAAAGGGGCAAGACCCCTTCAATGCAAATGGATATTCAAAATCAAGAATGGCATAGAAGGACATGACGATGTCTACAAAGCTAGGCTAGTGTTAAAAGGATTTACCCAAGTCCAAGGTTTACATTATGATGAGACCTTCGGCCCCGTAGCCATGCTAAGATCCATACGGATTTTGTTAGCGATTGCCGCATTTCATGATTATGAAATATGGCAAATGGATGTCAAAACCGCTTTTCTAAATGGGCATTTAGAAGAGGAGGTGTACATGATTCAACCCGAAGGTTTTGTTGATTCTAAAAATCCTAACAAAGTGTGCAAGCTTAAGAGATCCATCTATGGTCTTAAGCAAGCATCTAGAAGTTAGAATCATCGATTCAATCATGTTATAAAGGAAAATGGTTTCACTCGAAGTGTTGAGGAACCGTGTTTATACATGAAATTTAGTGGGAGCAATGTTGTGTTCCTAATCTTGTATGTCGATGACATACTACTCATTGGAAATGATATTCCAACGTTGTCTTCTGTTAAGAAGTGGTTGGGTAACCACTTCTAAATGAAGGATTTAGGAGAGGCACAACGCATATTAGGTATCCGGATCCATAGAGATAGATCCAAGAGGATATTGGCACTAAGTCAAGAGTCTTATGTTGATAAGATTCTTCGACGGTTCAGCATGGACAAATCCAAAAGGGGTTTGGTACCTATGGTAACTGGGACAATATTAAGCAAGACTCAATCTCCCTCCGAACCTCATGATGTTGAATGCATGAAGACGATCCCTTATGCTTCCGATGTCGGATCAATCATGTACGCCATGATATGCACACATCCTGATGTCTCGTATGCCTTGAGCATGACGACATGTTGATGAGGGTTTCATCGGCCATCCCGTGCCCAAGTTAATGTGAATTTGGATCATGGACACATTTATTCGAAATTCGGATTGACCTCAACGGAAGTATTCGTGACCGTAGTCGCATGTGTTTCGGGCTATAGATAAACATTAGAGTAATTTTATCGACCAAGAGTTCTAAAAGTATAATCGATTAAAAGTTAATCCACCGAGTTATATTAATAAGGGTTTCATCGGCTATCCCGTGCCTAAGTTGATATGAATTTGGGTCTTGGAATCATTTATCTAAGTTGGGTAGAGGTCACTAGATAAATGCATTAAAACTTGTTTAAATTTTTTTTACGAGTATTATTTTGAAAACGACATATGTTTTATTCCTTCTATTTTGTTTTGTAGGCTGCTTTTATTTCTGATAACAAATGGCCAATCCAAACACCAACGCCACGCCTCTCACTAATACTTCATGGCTCCGATCCTTCATGGATCGTTGTAAACTTGAAAAGAATGGGTCAAATGTCTCCGATTGGGATGCCCAACTCAAATTAGCCGCCCTAGGTGACGACAAGCTTCGTTACCTTATCGAGGCCTCTCCACCCGAACCTAACACTAGGTCGACTGCCGCCACTAGGGAAGCATATGAGGCTTACCATAAGGAGTCCGCAACAATGAAAAATGTGTTGATCTTTGCGATGGAGGCGGATCTCCAAAGGAGAGCCTTTAAGATGGGCACCGCTAATGAAATCTACTCCAAGCTTGTGACAATGTTTTCACAAACTCCGCGGATCGTCCAATATGAGGCGGCCGCGGCATTCTTTGATCTTGACTTCAAAGAGGGTCAAAAGGTTAGCCCTCATGTGCTCAAATTAATGGAGCTAGTCGAGAATTTGAAGATTCAAAAAGTTGAAATCCCCAAAGAACTCATTGTAGATAGGATTCTACACTCCTTATCCAAAGTCAAGGCATATGTTCAATTCCGGGTGAATTTTAACATGCAAGACAAGGATTTGTCTCTTGAAGAATTGCACAAGTTACTTGTGCAAGCCGAAAGATACATGGGGTTAAATGTCAACCCACCCAAGGATGTGCTTAACATAAGCACCAAGAGTAAGGGGAAGTTCAAAAAGAATGGGAAGAAAGGTAAGAAGCAAGCTCCCACTTTCACCAAAGCTAAGACTTATGAAGCTAGCACTTCCAAAATCAAGAAGGGTCCTCTTGATAAATGCCATTATTGTAATGGTGTTGGACATTGGAAAAGAAATTGTTCCAAATATCTTGGTGACATCAAAGCTGGAAAGATCACTCCAGTAGGTAAATGACTATCCTTTCTTTTATGTTTCTAATTCAACTATGGTATTGTGATACAAAGTTGTGATAATGTATCCCCTTTTTATTGTAAATAGGGCCTCCACCAAGCAAGGACAAGGGAAAAGAAAAGCAAGCTTGAGAAACCATCGAGAAGCTAGGAGTAGCTTCCATGAAGCTTGTCTTTTTATTGTCTTATTTTAATCTATGTTTCGGATTTTAGAACCTTTTGATTTACGTGTTTGACATGGAAATGTATTTTGGATATTGGTTGTATTTTGGATAATGGTGGCTTGGTTTGCAACCCAAGTCACCCGTTTTATCGTATTCGTCTTTATCCGCTTGCTCATAGAAACATATGATCATTCACTTAAAGTGATCTAATTGACAACTATAATGATGGGATTCATTATATGTCCACAAGCTTAAGGCTTGTATATGATCAATTATAAAGTCAAATTGAGTTGATGAACTCTCTTAAATAAATGTTAATCACCAAGTACACTCATCAAATTTAAAACAATTAGTCAACCTATGAGATAGTCCTACTTATACTTCAAAATCATTATTTGTGTCTCATAAGCTATCTTTGAATCTCTAGTGTATTCATTCTAAAGATAGAGTGGGAGAAAAATGAGGACACAACACCAATTTGTGTACTTGTGTAAATGAGATCTACGCAAGGGAGAATGATTTGAATAAAGGTATATCTATTTATATAGTATACCTAATAAATGAGATCTATGGTCTCGAATAGATCTACATGACAAAAGAGACCAAGTGAAGTAATCAAAAGAATATGTTCTCAAGATAACTACATGAGGAGACCAAAAGAATGTTTTGGAAGAAAAATGACTAATTTAAAGTCTTAACCAAAAGTTATGACTAAGTTTATGAACAACTTTTGACCAATAGTTTCAATATTGATATTTACTTAAGAGCCTAAATGAAACAAAGTTACATCCTCGAAAATAAGTGAGATTTATGACCAAAAGGTTGCAAATGTTGATATGTCGATATCCATAAAAGCTGAGTTAAGTATTAACCTCGCTAATGTCATTACTTAACCTCATTATGAAAATGAAATGGTTAAACCTCCTTCCGAAAGGGTATCTTGAAGGGCGTGTATTAGATATAATTCACATTTGAATAATGACATTGCTACGCATCATCACAATATGAATGAGTTAAGAGATTAGAATCTCTTTTCATAAGGTTAAGATGAAACCTCTTCAAAATAGGTATTTTGAAAGGATATGATGGGAACATATATGGTTTTTATCTTAATAACTTGGCAAAGCAAAATATATTTTAATTCTTAAAAATGTTTCGATTGAGTAGTCAATTACGAAACATGTGGAATTAAGTGGGAGTTTAGAAATTATCATGTGAAGACATGGAATTTAGTGGGAGCAATCATCTTGTAAAATTTATAACTCACTAACTCATTGAGAATGACGAGCTAATACCTTCTTTCAGAAAGAAGTATTTGAGTTTTCAATTCTGGATGAAAATGGACTATGATGAATCCAATTACATCACGAGAAGTTGGATAAGTATTGAGATATACACATCGAATCAACGAGAAACATAGGTTATTCATGTCAATGAAAATGGAATTGCCATTAGCAGTCATGGTCGTTCATTGAACCTAAGAATGGTTGATCTCATGATTATTAGTTACTAATGTTTCCGCCATTAGAATAATCATGCACATGTCCAATAATGAATCATATGCATAAGTGGCAAGCCATAGAAGAAACGTCATGAATTCTCGAGGAGAATTCGATGAGCGATTTCAGTGTTGGACAGAACACTCTGTTATGTGTCAAGAGGTTGCACATATTTAAGTTCGAACAACACATAAGGATTTATGAAAATCCTAACCCTTTCAAGCTAAAAAGAGAAATAAAAGGTTTGGAAATGTACTTAGTTGAAGTAAGAAGTTACTCAAAAACTAATATTTCCTAATATGCTAGGACTTGTGAGAAGTGCTAGGCTAATCATCTTGACAATTGTTGCAAGACTCTGCAAAACATTTACCTAGTGCATTATGAGTGGGTGGAGTACTTGATCAGTGCAAGTTATATCATTCACCGCAAATTCATTGGTTATGTGATAATTGACAGAGAAGTTCTTTCAAGATAAAGAACCCAAACCAAGGTTGGAAACCTATATGTGTACTTGGTAAGGTTCATGCTATGATAGATAACATGAACGTAAAGGAAAATGCGATTATAAGAAGTTTGAACACATGGACACATGGTATTACAAGGTTGTATTATGGTATTGACTACCCGAATGTGATGTCGACATTTGTCGTTTGAGTTATTATTAACTCACCTTATACTTTGTTACATCCAACGGGTTGTAGAGACAATTGAACCCTGTTTAAGTGAACACGGATTGGCATTGTATTCGCCCATAGTTACTTACATGAGGTGACGTCTCGAAGTGACTAGAATGTGATGCGATTGATGGCAAGTTCAAGTGCCATGGAGTCATATGAGAATGACTAGTCGATCACATAGGCAGACCGTTAGGAACATTTTGTCGGGCCTTATGACCGCTTATAGAGTTCTGGCAAATTTATATAGCCTGGTTGTGGCGAGAGATACTATAGTATTCTAATGAGTCGATTCTTTTCGACTAAAGACTATTCGCCTAAGGTGGCATAGTTTCTGATTAACTTTGATTTGTGTAACTACGACCTTTGTAAATGGGGTCAAATGGGCATATTTTGGGTTATGATGGCTGTGGCTAGTCGAAGGGAATGAGTGCGATAGGAATTGTCCACCCCTAGTTAGGGTTATAACAATATCTCAGGGCCACTCGAGGAGTAATGAACTGGAAATGCGTGGCCACGCTCGGTAGATATCTATGGTAGATAAATCCGGTCAATCAGTTATTCTCCAAGATCGAGGAAACCACTCTCGATATTTTCACTTGCAAGTACGACCTGAAAGACACCTTGCATTGAGTGGGAGATAGTAATAGGACAAGAGAATTGGTGACGCACACTTGTCGAGGACAAGTGGGAGATTGTTGGAATATGTGTCCTCCGACAATTATGCGATCACAACTGTTGATCATGATGATCACATGTTTAAGTCTCATTTTAAAGAATACAATTGGGAAGTAATATTTTACTGTCAGTTGGTCCACACATATCGGTAATGATTGGCTGACTAGAGTTTGACATTACTGTCGTGCGACGGTGGTGACCAGTTGATCCCCTTAGGTCATACCTGAAGGGTAACACTCTTAATTGATCATTTAATTAATCGTATGACGATACGGGTTAAATAAATTACTTAAAATTGACGGACGATTTTGGAAGTAAAATTTACGTGTCTCATTGTAATTTGATTAAATTAGATACGGTGTAAGTAATCGAATTGTTTTATTACTTAGATGAAATTATTGTTTAAGGAAACAATTGCATTTGAATGAATAAATTATTATAAATACAAGATGTTGTGATTTATAATTGGTAAAATATTTTGGTATTTGTAATTATGAATTACTAAGTCGATTTTTGTATATGACGTATTTTTATTAATGCGTTGATTTTTAATATGTTAAAAATACATAACAATTTTATGTGACATGTGACATGTGACATATGACAAATTGACAAACATAAAATATATCTCTAATGACCGAAATTAAGGGGAGTATTAGGAATATATTGTGTTGATTTTGTTAGTGGTAAACATAATCATTTCCTTCTAAACCTAGCCATGCAACCCTACTTGCTCTTGTGAAGACCACCTTGTGCATGCATTGGTCCCTTTCCTTCCCCCTTACCCGGTTTTTCAAAGAGCAAGGCCAAGGGTCTTTTGCTCTATAATTTATCTTATACACTACATCAAAACACTTGTGCATGCATTGGTCCCTTTCCTTCCCTCTCTTTTAACCGAATTATTGAGAGACCAAATAATATTTTGGGTTAATTTTTATACAAAATTAATATTGTTCTAGTAATAATAATATTAATTTTATTAAGGTGTTACTTTGGGTATAAAACCTTGGGAGGATTCTCTACTTGAATCCTTGTTCATCCACTTAAGGAAGCTCAAGAATAAGTGAGTAGGTGAACTCACTTGTGCCCATATAAACAGAAATAACAATGTGAGATGATGATTTCTTCTTTAATTATATTATTGTTTGCATGCATAAGATCATCTTTTAATTTTATGACTAAATTAAAATTATAACATTATGAATATGTTGAGTAAAGAGATATAGATTTCTAACACATCCATATCTGTGTCTACATATTGTTTTTATTGCATTTCAGTTAGCACGTTTAATTTTTGCATGCATTGTTTATTTTAATTTCAAAAATTCAAAAATCTCATATAAATAAAAAATTCATAAATTCAAAAAAAAAAATCATGTTTCTTTTAGCATTTAGGTTGAGTCGAAACGGTAGATTTCAATGATGAAATTGTACTACACTTAGTCATTTTGCCTAAGCCTTGCAATTTTGACATCTTTTAGCATAGTCATTTGCATAATCTACGAGTTTATGTTTAAATTTAGCTGAACGAATAGACTTGACCCGACTCTTTGGCAACCTAAATATTATTTCTAAGGATTTAGAGCCGTATAAACTAGAGTTAGCCATTATCAGTTTCATGTAGGATTGTGAGTAGTTACTCCTTGCATAACTTGTAACATTAAAATGTAGAAGTATGAAATTCAATTGCTTTTTGCCTGCATGCATTCGGGTTAGTGGTTGGTGTCACATGCAGGGAGGTGCTTACATTCCCTTTTATTCCATTTTTACACATTAACTCCATATTTAGTCAAATTTGCCTTTTGACCCCTTAACTACATCCAAACATAGTCTGCCTTGTCAAGCTAGTTTAGTTTGTTTTTGCGGGTATATTGTTTATTGTGCCAAATTTGGTTTACATTGAAAAGTTGGGAGTTGGTATATTGGAGAAGGACAATTGAAAAGAAAAGAAGGAAGAAAAAAAAAAGAGAAATGAAAAAAAATAAAGAAATGAAAAAAAAATAGAAGAAAAAAAAAAACAGAAAACCGAAGAAAAAGAAAAAAAATGAAAAAGAGTTTGAATAATATCGGTTTTGCTCCTATGCTCTCATTATATCTCATGAGGAGTTGTTATTGTTTGGTTTAGTGAGTTTTTATGCCGAATAAAGGCAGTTGTGCTTAAGTTTTTAGGTGGATTAGAAGCGGGATGTTGTATTATTGGTTTTGTTTAGGCCACTAGATTGGCTTATACCTCCACATTCCCAAAATATTTTGCCCCTTATTACCCATTATCTCACTTTCCATACTAATGTAAGCACTCGACATGTGTCAGGACCTCGTTGGGTGGAGTGTATGTGTACGGTAGCTAGAATTGTTTATCATATTAGATTGCTTCCATGTTTATGTAGGTCGTAGTTTAGGTGAGCGGCTATATCTTTCTTTCTCTCTTACATTTATAAGCTTACCATTTGCTTCATTGAGAGAGAGTGACTCGTGAGAGTCCAATTTTGAAAGTCTTGCAAAGTCGACGGTTCAGCTATATTTATAAACATCCTTATAACTCGTTTGCATCTGACATTGTTGCTATTTTGTTGATTTATTGCATTAAACTGGTTTAGGTGGACGATTTGTAGCTAGCTCTGAGTTTTTACTCCGTTCCATTAGTTAGTTGCATATAGTTTGCTTGGGGACAAGCAAAGTTTTGGTTTGGGGAGGTTTGATGCGTGCATTTTATATAGACTTTTTTGTACCGTATTTGCATGCATTTCTATGCATATTTCGTAGTATTAAGCTACAAATGTCCCCGGAATAGTCTACTTTTGTTTGTCTTGTATTATTTGCAAGTATGAACCGGAGAGGAGCATAATCAGGCTTAAAACCTGTCCCTATGCATACATTTTGGAGATGAGTTGAGTCAGAGCTTGGAAACTACTATTTGGTGATGCGCGTAGAAGTAAAGAAGCTAGGCGAGCAAAATAAGAGCTTCAAATTAATAGTACCTAATTTAAAGAGCCATATTTCGAGTTCTACAAATAATATTTAAGTGATTCTAATTGAAGATGAAAGCTTATCCTCTTAGCTTTCAAACTCCATGAAAATCGCTTGTTTCCGACAAGTAACGAAGAAATGGCGGCCGTTTGACGTTCAGTGCGCGAATCAGAAATTACGCGTTGAAACCACTCGATTGAGTACTTTAGTGCTCGATCGAGTACTTTTTATGTTCGATCGAGTACTTTAAATCTCTCGATCGACTACCTTGATTCTTACTATACTCGATCGAGTGCTTTAGTGCTCGATCGAGAGCTTTTGAGGAAAAAATACTCGATCGACCAACTTTATGTTGCTCGATCGAGCAAAACCAAGTCTGACCCGCAAGATTTATGTCGAGACTTACTATATTTAGTTATATTATATTATTAGATAATAAAATCTCTTACTATATAAGAGAAAAACATTCATTGGGTAAAGGGTTCGAAACTTTTCACTGCTTGAACCTCTATTACGTTGCTTTGTTCTTCTTATTCCGGATCTATACTTGTAATTCTTTCCTCCTTTCTCTCCTTTCTCTTCAGTTAATTTAAAATCTGGAATTCCCTTAATTGTTTTCCTCTTTATTTCTCTTGTTGATTATCCTTCCTTACTCTCTTATCTTAATTAGTTTAATTGTTATTTCAATTTAATCATTATGTTTAGTTTAGTTATCGTTTCAATTATTGTTATTAGCATGATAATTAGTATGAGTAGCTAATCCCCTTGCTAGGATTTAGGGGAATCTATGAATAGGTGATAGTTGCTAATTAGGTTTGCAGATCTGTTGTCAGTATTATGTCTTGGTTGTTATAAGTAGCATTTAATGACGATTAGACGGTTAATGCGCGAAATTGTTCTAGTTGTTTTTGGCAAACTCTGACCTGGATCGGAAAATTGGAAGGAGTGAGACCTGCTACAATTCTTTAGGATACTCTAATAAGGGAGGAAGCTAAGTTAGTAGTATTTTAGGGTGAATAGCGGACCGGAAGGACCTTTTCAATACCCCTTAGACTGATACATTTGATTGATCTGTGACCTTAGCTGCAATTATCTGGCATTCATTGATGAACCGACATCCTAGTCCCTTTCTCTTATCTGTTAGAGTCTTTAAATTTTCGCTATTTAGTTTAGTTATCATATCTAAACCTCCATTTGTGACACCGACAAACTTAGATTAGCAAGTAGATAACAACATAGCCTCCCTGTGGATTCGACCCCGGCTTCCCTAGCTGCATTAGTTAGAGACCCCTCGGGTTTATCTATGATAGAGTTGCGACAGCCTCCTGAAATTTTGGCGCCGTTGTCGGGGTGGTAACGCTTTTTATTTGCTTTATTTTGGTTTGTCTTTAGCCTCAAGGAATTTATTCCTTGAGGCAGTTCTTATCTTTTTCCTTTAGTGTTGTTTTGATAGGTCCTACAGGTCCTACCTAGAGAGGATTCTAGGAGAAAGATCATCAAAGGGAAGGCTTGAGTACCTTTGATTTTTCTTCCAAGATGTCTGACATCCCCATTCTAGCACAGTTGGAAGCTCTTAATCCCAGATTTGACAAGCTGGAGAGTAGGCAGTCTTGGGGGAGTCCGCCTATGTTACATTCTATGGTGCAACAGGTGGTATTTTATGAGAGATGTGGTACTGCGGGGCACGATGGTGTCACTTGTTTAGCGGAGTATGACCAAGTCTATGCCTATCAGCATTATAGACAAGGTCACTATGGTTTTGGTTATCAAAGTGGGGGTTACCCAAACTTTACCCCACCTCCGCCGTAGAGTCATTATATGCCGCCACGAAAATCGCTTGTTTCCGACAAGTAACGAAGAAATGGCGGCCGTTGAAGTTCACTGCGTGATGGAGTAATTACGCGCTGAAACCACTCGATCGAGTACTTTTTGTGTTCGATCGAGTAATTTAAATATCTCAATCGACTAGCTTGATTCTTATTGTACTCGATCGAGTGCTTTAGTGCTCGATTGAGAGCTTTTGAGGAAAAAATACTCGATCGACCACGTTTATGTTGCTCGATCGAGCTAAACCAAGTCCGACGACGCGCAAGATTTATGTTGAGACTTATTATATTTAGCTATATTATATTATTAGATAATAAAATCTCTTACTATATAAGATAAAAAAATTCATTGGGTTAAGGGTTTGAAACTTTTCACTGCTTGAACCTCTATTACGTTGCTTTGTTCTTCTTATTACGGATCTATACTTGTAATTCTTTTTCTCATTTCTCTCTTTTCTCTGTAGTTAATTTAAACTCTGGAATTCCCTTAAATGTTTTCCTCCTTATTTCTCTTGTTGATTATCCTTCTTTACTCTCTTATCTTAATTAATATAATTGTTATATCAATTTAATCATTATGTTTAGTTTAGTTATCGTTTCAATTATTGTTGTTAGCATGATAATTAGTATGAGTAGCTAATCCCCTTGCTAGGATTTAGGGGAATCTATGAATAGGTGATAGTTGCTAATTAGGTTTGCAGATCTGTTGTCAGTATTATGTCTTTGTTGTTATAAGTAGCATTTAATGACGATTAGACGGTTAATGCGCGAAATTGTTCTAGTTGTTTTTGGCAAACTCTGACCTAGATCGGAAAATTGGAAGGAGTGAGACCTGCTACAATTCTTTAGGATACTCTAATAAGGGAGGAAGCTAAGTTAGTAGTATTTTAGGGTGAATAGCGGACCGGAAGGACCTTTTCAATACCCCTTAGACTGATACATTTGATTGATCTGTGACCTTAGCTGCAATTATCTGGCATTCATTGATGAACCGATATCCTAGTCCCTTTCTCTTATCTGTTAGAGTCTTTAAATTTTCGCTGTTTAGTTTAGTTATCATATCTAAACCTCCATTTGTGACACCGACAAACTTAAATTAGCAAGTAGATAACAACATAGCCTCCCTGTGGATTCGACCCCGGCTTCCCTAGCTGCATTAGTTAGAGACCCCTCGGGTTTATCTATGATAGAGTTGCGACAGCCTCCTGAAATTTTGGCGCCGTTGTCGGGGTGGTAACGCTTTTTATTTGCTTTATTTTGGTTTGTCTTTAGCCTCAAGGAATTTATTCCTTGAGGCAGTTCTTATCTTTTTCCTTTAGTGTTATTTTGATAGGTCCTACCTAGAGAGGATTCTAGGAGAAAGATCATCAAAGGGAAGGCTTGAGTACCTTTGATTTTTCTTCCAAGATGTCTGACATCCCCATTCTATCACAGTTGGAAGCTCTTAATCCCAGATTTGACAAGATGGAGAGTAGGCAGTCTTGGGGGAGTCCACCTATGTTCCATTCTATGGTGCAACAGGTGGTATTTTATGAGAGATGTGGTACTGCGGGGCACGATGGTGTCACTTGTTTAGCGGAGTATGACCAAGTCTATGCCTATCAGCATTATAGACAAGGTCACTATGGTTTTGGTTATCAAAGTGGGGGTTACCCAAACTTTACCCCACCTCCGCCGTAGAGTCATTATATGCCGCCACGAAAATCGCTTGTTTCCGACAAGTAACGAAGAAATGGCGGCCGTTGAAGTTCACTGCGTGATGGAGGAATTACGCGCTGAAACCACTCGATCGAGTACTTTTTGTGTTCGATCGAGTACTTTAAATATCTCAATCGACTAGCTTGATTCTTATTGTACTCGATCGAGTGCTTTAGTGCTCGATTGAGAGCTTTTGAGGAAAAAATACTCGATCGACCACGTTTATGTTGCTCGATCGAGCTAAACCAAGTCTGACGCGCAAGATTTATGTTGAGACTTATTATATTTAGCTATATTATATTATTAGATAATAAAATCTCTTACTATATAAGATAAAAAAATTCATTGGGTTAAGGGTTTGAAACTTTTCACTGCTTGAACCTCTATTACGTTGCTTTGTTCTTCTTATTATGGATCTATACTTGTAATTCTTTTTCTCATTTCTCTCTTTTCTCTTTAGTTAATTTAAACTCTGGAATTCCCTTAAATGTTTTCCTCCTTATTTCTCTTGTTGATTATCCTTCTTTACTCTCTTATCTTAATTAATATAATTGTTATTTCAATTTAATCATTATGTTTAGTTTAGTTATCGTTTCAATTATTGTTGTTAGCATGATAATTAGTATGAGTAGCTAATCCCCTTGCTAGGATTTAGGGGAATCTATGAATAGGTGATAGTTGCTAATTAGGTTTGCAGATCTGTTGTCAGTATTATGTCTTTGTTGTTATAAGTAGCATTTAATGACGATTAGACGGTTAATGCGCGAAATTGTTCTAGTTGTTTTTGGCAAACTCTGACCTAGATCGGAAAATTGGAAGGAGTGAGACCTGCTACAATTCTTTAGGATACTCTAATAAGGGAGGAAGCTAAGTTAGTAGTATTTTAGGGTGAATAGCGGACCGGAAGGACCTTTTCAATACCCCTTAGACTGATACATTTGATTGATCTGTGACCTTAGCTGCAATTATCTGGCATTCATTGATGAACCGATATCCTAGTCCCTTTCTCTTATCTGTTAGAGTCTTTAAATTTTCGCTGTTTAGTTTAGTTATCATATCTAAACCTCCATTTGTGACACCGACAAACTTAGATTAGCAAGTAGATAACAACATAGCCTCCCTGTGGATTCGACCCCGGCTTCCCTAGCTGCATTAGTTAGAGACCCCTCGGGTTTATCTATGATAGAGTTGCGACAGCCTCCTGAAATTTTGGCGCCGTTGTCGGGGTGGTAACGCTTTTTATTTGCTTTATTTTGGTTTGTCTTTAGCCTCAAGGAATTTATTCCTTGAGGCAGTTCTTATCTTTTTCCTTTAGTGTTGTTTTGATAGGTCCTACCTAGAGAGGATTCTAGGAGAAAGATCATCAAAGGGAAGGCTTGAGTACCTTTGATTTTTCTTCCAAGATGTCTGACATCCCCATTCTAGCACAGTTGGAAGCTCTTAATCCCAGATTTGACAAGCTGGAGAGTAGGCAGTCTTGGGGGAGTCCACCTATGTTCCATTCTATGGTGCAACAGGTGGTATTTTATGAGAGATGTGGTACTGCGGGGCACGATGGTGTCACTTGTTTAGCGGAGTATGACCAAGTCTATGCCTATCGATTATAGACAAGGTCACTATGGTTTTGGTTATCAAAGTGGGGGTTACCCAAACTTTACCCCACCTCCGCCGTAGAGTCATTATATGCCGCCACGAAAATCGCTTGTTTCCGACAAGTAACGAAGAAATGGCGGCCGTTGAAGTTCACTGCGTGATGGAGGAATTACGCGCTGAAACCACTCGATCGAGTACTTTTTGTGTTCGATCGAGTACTTTAAATATCTCAATCGACTAGCTTGATTATTATTGTACTCGATCGAGTGCTTTAGTGCTCGATTGAGAGCTTTTGAGGAAAAAATACTCGATCGACCACGTTTATGTTGCTCGATCGAGCTAAACCAAGTCTGACGCGCAAGATTTATGTTGAGACTTATTATATTTAGCTATATTATATTATTAGATAATAAAATATCTTACTATATAAGATAAAAAAATTCATTGGGTTAAGGGTTTGAAACTTTTCACTGCTTGAACCTCTATTACGTTGCTTTGTTCTTCTTATTATGGATCTATACTTGTAATTCTTTTTCTCATTTCTCTCTTTTCTCTTTAGTTAATTTAAACTCTGGAATTCCCTTAAATGTTTTCCTCCTTATTTCTCTTGTTGATTATCCTTCTTTACTCTCTTATCTTAATTAATATAATTGTTATATCAATTTAATCATTATGTTTAGTTTAGTTATCGTTTCAATTATTGTTGTTAGCATGATAATTAGTATGAGTAGCTAATCCCCTTGCTAGGATTTAGGGGAATCTATGAATAGGTGATAGTTGCTAATTAGGTTTGCAGATCTATTGTCAGTATTATGTCTTTGTTGTTATAAGTAGCATTTAATGACGATTAGACGGTTAATGCGCGAAATTGTTCTAGTTGTTTTTGGCAAACTCTGACCTAGATCGGAAAATTGGAAGGAGTGAGACCTGCTACAATTCTTTAGGATACTCTAATAAGGGAGGAAGATAAGTTAGTAGTATTTTAGGGTGAATAGCGGACCGGAAGGACCTTTTCAATACCCCTTAGACTGATACATTTGATTGATCTGTGACCTTAGCTGCAATTATCTGGCATTCATTGATGAACCGACATCCTAGTCCCTTTCTCTTATCTGTTAGAGTCTTTATATTTTCGCTGTTTAGTTTAGTTATCATATCTAAACCTCCATTTGTGACACCGACAAACTTAGATTAGCAAGTAGATAACAACATAGCCTCCTCAGGATTCGACCCCGGCTTCCCTAGCTGCATTAGTTAGAGACCCCTCGGGTTTATCTATGATAGAGTTGCGACAGACTCGTGAAATTTTGGCGCCGTTGTCGGGGAGGTAACGCTTTTTATTTGCTTTATTTTGGTTTGTCTTTAGCCTCAAGGAATTTATTCCTTGAGGCAGTTCTTATCTTTTTCCTTTAGTGTTGTTTTGATAGGTCCTACCTAGAGAGGATTCTAGGAGAAAGATCATCAAAGGGAAGGCTTGAGTACCTTTGATTTTTCTTCCAAGATGTCTGACATCCCCATTCTATCACAGTTGGAAGCTCTTAATCCCAGATTTGACAAGATGGAGAGTAGGCAGTCTTGGGGGAGTCCACCTATGTTCCATTCTATGGTGCAACAGGTGGTATTTTATGAGAGATGTGGTACTGCGGGGCACGATGGTGTCACTTGTTTAGCAGAGTATGACCAAGTCTATGCCTATCAGCATTATAGACAAGGTCACTATGGTTTTGGTTATCAAAGTGGGGGTTACCCAAACTTTACCCCACCTCCGCCGTAGAGTCATTATATGCCGCCACGAAAATCGCTTGTTTCCGACAAGTAACGAAGAAATGGCGGCCGTTGAAGTTCACTGCGTGATGGAGGAATTACGCGCTGAAACCACTCGATCGAGTACTTTTTGTGTTCGATCGAGTACTTTAAATATCTCAATCGACTAGCTTTATTCTTATTGTACTCGATCGAGTGCTTTAGTGCTCGATCGAGAGCTTTTGAGGAAAAAATACTCGATCGACCATGTTTATGTTGCTCGATCGAGCTAAACCAAGTCTGACGCGCAAGATTTATGTTGAGACTTATTATATTTAGCTATATTATATTATTAGATAATAAAATCTCTTACTATATAAGATAAAAAAATTCATTGGGTTAAGGGTTTGAAACTTTTCACTGCTTGAACCTCTATTACGTTGCTTTGTTCTTCTTATTATGGATCTATACTTGTAATTCTTTTTCTCATTTCTCTCTTTTCTCTTTAGTTAATTTAAACTCTGGAATTCCCTTAAATGTTTTCCTCCTTATTTCTCTTGTTGATTATCCTTCTTTACTCTCTTATCTTAATTTATATAATTGTTATTTCAATTTAATCATTATGTTTAGTTTAGTTATCGTTTCAATTATTGTTGTTAGCATGATAATTAGTATGAGTAGCTAATTCCTTTGCTAGAATTTAGGGGAATCGATGAATTGGTGATAGCTGCTAATTAGGTTTTGCAGATATGTTATCAGTATTTTGTTTTTGTTGTTATAAGTAGCATTTAATGACGATTAGACGGTCAATGAGCATAATTGTTCTAGTTGTTTTTGACAAACTCTGACCTAGATCGGAAGATTGGAAGGACTGAGACCTGCTACAATTCTTTAGGATACTCTAATGAGGGCGGAAGCTAAGTTAGTAGTATTTTAGGGTGAATAGTGGACCGAAAGGACCTTTTCAATACCCCTTAGACTGATACATGTGATTGATCTGTGACCTTAGCTGCAATTATCTGGCATTCATTGATGAACTGACATCCTAGTCCCTTTCTCTTATCTGTTAGACTCTTTTAATTTTCGCTGTTTTGTTTAGTTATTATATCTAAACCCTCATTTGTGACACCGACAAACTTAGATTAGCAAGTAGATACCAACATAGCCTCTCTGTGGATTCGACCCCAACTTCCCTAGCTGCATTAGTTACAGACCCCTCGGGTTTATCTTTGATAGGGTTGCGACAGCCTGATTAGAGTGCAAAAATCATAATCATTCATTTTAAGATGAAATTTCAAAAGATTTTGGATAACACTTTAAGATTAAATTCTGATTCAAATAAACATGTCTATTGACAAAGGAAAGTCAAAACTTAAGCCAAACAAGATTTTTTTTTTTTTTTTTTTTGGCCTCATTAGTCAACTAAAATAAGTTTTAAGCACTAGAATAAATCGAAACTCAAACATGAACATCCAAGCTTCAAAAGTTTTGTGACAAAATTTTCAAAATAAAATTTCAAATGTATGATAAGAGTTAACAATAACAACCAAGCTTTAGTCTTTGTTAAACAATTAACCATGCAACATACGCAACATCAAATCATTGAATTAAAACACACATTTTTGAGTTTATATTAAAAAAAATTTGAGCAAAATTCAACATAAAGATTTTATACTTGACATCGTAAATGTTATAAAGAGGCGATTAACATTATGGGTCAAACCAAACACATCATTAATTGATAAAATTTGAAAGAATTTGTGTTGGTTTAAATAATATCCAAATGGGAAAAGAATACGAGGAAAGAAGACATCACTTATATGATGAAATTAGCCAAGTTAAGGAATAAATGAAGTAGAAAACTCGAATCCGAACAATAAACATCAACAAGGGAATTTAGAAATAGTTTTAAATGACAAAAGAACAAAGAGGTAAAATAAAATAAGGTAATAACACCATTTTTGCGAAATTTGCAGCCCAGAAATTGGCACTCGGTCGAGTGCTGAGTTCACTCGGTTGAGTGTCCTCTTCACTCGGTCGAGTGACTCTCTTCCAGAAATTTTCAAGTTTCTGGAAATAGGTCCCCTCGGTCGAGTGGTAGAGTTCATTCAGTCGATTGACTGGTACTCGGTCAACTACTAGCCCGCACTCGGTTGGGTGCCTCTCTATGGTTTGCAATCCCGACTAAGAATTACTATGCTTATACTATCGATTACTTTACTAACCACTATTACTAATCACACTTTACTATGGTACTAGTGAAATTCAAGCATATATGCGGTATTGAAATTCTAAAAGACGGGGCTAGTGCCCCTTACACACCAACACGTAATAATCACTTTCAAAACATTTTATACACATTACTCTTTTCATCCAATTTTCACATTTTAACATGTACCAAATGAATAACGACATCGTGCAAGAATCCTATTAATTGGCTAAATCGCATATGCAATTTAAGGCTTTAAACCCATCGTAGTCAAACACGTAACGCTCATACAAATAAATACATTTCACATGAAACAATCCCCTACTCATATCACATATTCCGCATTCAAGTGAACATTTTCATTCCATCATTTCAACTATCACATATTATCATATGCCAATGAAAGGTTATATCAAGAAAGAAAAGAAATATATATACTCGTATCAACACATACAAAACCATGTCATGCGATGACTTGCCAACTTAACATTGTACAAATGAAATCGCCCAACATTGCACTTCATGTTTCCTGACTCATAACCAGCCACGTAGTGACCAACCGAAACAATAGGACCTAGTTCTGAAATGAGGGATCCTTCTCACCCAAAACTGACCTCCTATTGCACTCAAGCCGGGTTCATTTTATTAGACACTCCTAGATTCATTTTGGTTCATTGGTTTAGGTTCCAAAATCGTCGCTCTGATACCACTTTGTAACACCCCAACTATCCGGCCAAGATAATTGGAGCTATATCATCTCGGTTTCCCGAGGTAGTGTTTCAAAACTTGAATAAAAGAACATTTTATAAATAAATATAATGTTTAGTGAATAACATAAATGTAAACAAATGAATAAAAATACAACCCATGGCTACTATACTCTTCTAACTAGCTACACTCGTCTCGTGACTCATCAAGCTCGTCCCGTCTCCCGCGTACTATCCAAACCATCTATACATAACCTGCTCCCCATATGACCAAAGATATCATCTGGATCGACATAGGCCACCACAAAAGAGACAGGTGACAATTACACAGACACACAAACGTCAGTTTCAATAAGCAAATAAAGTGTGACACGACTCAAGTGTGTGAATATGCAATATGACTACTAATGTGAATGAGACGCTATCAAAAAAACCACCACCACGGTAACGGGACACGCCCAGACATACTGACAACCACTTTGGTACCGGGACACGCCCAGACATACCAACAACCACAAACAGATACCGGGACATGCCCAGACATACCGGGTCCGGAAGCCAACCGGATCCCCTGCCAGACGTCGTGCCTCAACCACACGAGTCCCTCCGTAAGTCAAGCCATTAATGTGCACGTCCCTCTTGGAGTGGGAAGCTCCAGGAGGCGACTTAAGCGTAAGATGGTCTCCCAACCGTCTTACGTCTCCAAAACAACAACAACAACAACAACAACAACAACAACAACAACAACATATCCTCCAACGTATATGATAATGACCAATGCATGAACCACAATCAACATGTCATAATCATCCTCTTAATGATGTGAATACCACTAAATATGTTATAATGCAAATATTCTAATTATGCAATATTAACTACAACATCAACACACACAACATCACATTATTGTAACTGAGTAGGATTAACCTACCTTTTAGCATACTCCATAAGCTAATCCAAGACAACAAGAATCCATCTCATAAAACTGTCTCATCCTACAATAATCACATAACAAATATCATAATACATCCTAATCTATTATACAATATAAACCCCTTATTATTACCCTCTAATTACCCATAAACACATACTAATTGCTAATTAATAAACCCAATTGAAAACCCCCAAAAGTTAGGGTTCATAAGACTAGAAAAGCGTAGATCTTAACTTACAAATCAAGAGGAAGGAAGGAGGAAGGTGAGAAATCCACTAAACCAAGCTTGAATCCCCTAATATGGTGTTTGTGAGGGTTTTAGAGGGAAGGGAGAGAGTTTGGAGAGATAAGGAAGAAGATAGAAATGATTTTAGGGTTAGGGAAGAAAGGGTTTAATCCCGTGTTCTGAACAGCGTCACTCGATCGAATGGCGAGTCCACTCGGTCGAGTGTCACTCACTTGGTCGAGTGTCACTCACTCGGTCGAGTGCCGGTCAACTCGGTCTAGTGAACCTCACTCGGTCGAGTGCGACACAGTTCTCAGCAATGACCAGTTTTCGCAAAATAGTCATATCTCATTCGTGTCTAGATCATTTTGTGCGTGTGACCTACCGTTGGAATTGTAAGAGAACAAGCTATCACTTCCAATTAGAATCACATCAATATCATATATAGATCTCAACTTATGACAGTTTAAAGATGACCCTTCTATAGACGGACATTATAACAACTCCACTAAGTCTAGTATTGGTTATACACTACGCCAAATAATCGGTGCAACAACGGTTAGATAAGGTGATATACCGTTGTAATACAAAATACGAAACCATTATTACATCGACCGTTGTTATTTCGTGACCACGGTTGTTTAAAAGGCGGAACCGTTATGAAATGTAAATAACGGGTTCAGATAACCGTAATACAATATTAAGAACAGTTCAAAAACCGTTCTCTATTATATTGAAACCGTGGTAGTATTAATCTGAATACTCTACGGAAACCTATGATAACGGTTTTAATGAAACACAACCGTTGTAAAATAGTAAATATGATAACGGTTTATGCTTATTAAATCGTTTTAGATGTCATGAATTCGACAACGGTTTGTGATTTTTAAACCGTTATATTATGGATGAATATGTCAACGAGTTTCTATTTAAATGCGACCGTTTTCAATAGATTTATTTACAACGGTTTGATTTTTAACCGTGATCGAATTTATAAATATTTTTTTAAAAAAATTGTTTTAGCAGGTTCAAAGAAAAAAATGCTAATTTTTGCGAAGAGTGGTCCCATTTGAAATGCTACTCGCAAAATAGCATTTCAAAGAATTTGTCTGCGGCATTGCAAAATTTCAATCCTTTTTTTTTGGGAAAATGTAAGCTTCTCATTAAAGATCATAATCTCCAATTGCATACAATTAGAAGGCATAGTGATACTAACTTCCTTCATGACTTAACAATTGTTTCTAACCAATTCAAAACACTAACAGTCTTACACTTAGATTGAAATTTCTTTACTCTATTACAAACATCATGTTGAACAAGCTTAACAAGTTTTTCTGAACGTAGCAATACCTGGTCCATCCTGCACTTATTCCTAGCCATCCAAATATGATAGATCAAACCTGCTAATATGACTCCTACAATTTTCTTCTTACTGAGAGTTCTGTAACGTTTTCTGCACCACCACCTGGTGCAATTTTCATCTGGCAAAGACTCAGCACACCAATCAGATACCAGCCTACAGCAGCGCCTACTGTAGTCACACTTAAAAAATAAGTGAGTATGGGTTTCCTGCTGTAGCCCACATAAGAAACACATATTAGCCTGAATAATCTTCATGCTCAGCAACCTATCTTGAGTAAGGAGTCTGTTATGACCCACTAACCAGCTGATAAACCCATGTTTTGGGACTGCTCACACATTAAGAGTCCAAGGGTACCATTCACAGTCAGCATCCTGAGGTTGTAACCATTTGTATCCCAAAGCAGTAGAATATGGTTCAGACACACCTGAGCTAGGCATTAAAAGCTCCTTGAATATAGTTTTTATCTGGCAAATCTTTCTCTATGCCCAGCTTGAGTTGATAGTTGGTTCATAATCTTTCCAACGCCTGTCCTTTATGTAAATTGCATGAACCCACTTCACCCAAAGATTATCTGCTTTAATCTCAATCTACCATACATATTTTGCAACAACAACCATGTTCCAAACCATCAAGTTATGTAGCCCACACCTTCCTTGTCTCTTAGGCCTACACACTCTGTCCCAAGCTACTAAGGCTGGGCTAACACTGTCTGCTTTCCCATGCCAAAGATAATCCCTACAAATGGAGTCAATCTTTTTCAACACAGTTTTGGGGAGGATGAAAATACGAGCCCAGTAGTTATGAAGAGTGCTGAGGACAACTCTAATCAGAACTAATCTGCCAGCATATGAAAGGTGTTTGGCCCCCAGACCTCGAATCCTATCCACAACATTATCAACCAACCTAGTGCAGTCCAGTATAGATAACCTCTTTGGTGATACAGTCACTCCCAGATACTTGAATGGAACAGTTGCATCCCAGTAGCTCTTCCTATCTCATTCACCAACCAGTCATCCATATCATTACAATAATAATTGGATTTCCCCTTATTCATCTTTAAACCTGAAGCCTTGGAAAAATAATTTAAGGCTTGCAATATTAATTCAATAGACACTCTTTCTCCTTTACAAAACAAAATCAAATCATCTGCAACTTATAAGTGTGAGAGCTCAATTGGTTTACAAAAACGGTGAAACCTGAACTTTGGGTGCTTCTAAGTTACCATCAAAGTTCTACTCAAATATTCTAAGCACAGGGTGAAAATCAGAGGGGATAAGGAGTCTCCCTGCCTCAGTCGATGCTTACCTTGAAAAAAACCAAAAACCTCCCCATTCAAAGCAATAGAAAAAGAGGGGGCAGTGATGTAGTTCATAAGTAAGGTTATCATGTGCTGAGGGAAATCAAGTGCTCTCAACATTTCTTCCACAAAAGCCCACTCAATAGTATAATATGCTTTCTGAAGGTCTAATTTCATTAACATTCTAGAAGAGAAACTTTTCCTCTTGTACAACCTAATGAGATCTTGGCAGATGAGTATGTTGCCCATAATGTCTCTCCCCTGAATAAAAGCACTTTGGGAAGGGTTAACAATATCTGGAAGTACTCTAATCAATCTGTTACAGAGCACCTTGGAAACACATTTATATATAGTATTGCAGCAGGCAATGGGCCTAAACTACAATACAGTCTCAGGAAGCTCCACTTTAGGCACTAGAGTAATTATTGTATTGTTGCATTGCCTAAGAAGCTGCCCAGACTGGAAAACATTTTGAACTGCTGCAATGACCTCCTGCCCCACAATGGGCCAACAGTCTTTAAAGAACTGACTGCTGTACCCATCTGGACCAGGGGCCTTAGTCCCTGGAATAAAGAATACAGCTCTCCTAATCTCTTCACCAGTTACAGGTTCCATCAATACCTCACAATGTTGCTTTGTAAGGCATTTGCCTGTCTTAACAATCTTCTTATTAACATGAGATACAGGCAAAGAAGTGCCCAAGAGGGAGATATAATATTCCTCAAAAGCCTGCTTAATCTCATCAAACTTAGAACACATCCTGCCCCTCATGTCCTTCACCTGGAAAACCTTATTCTTCCTCCTCCTCTTTTTTATGCTAGCATGAAAGAATGCAGAGTTTTCATCACCATCCAGAGCCCAAGAGATCTTAGCTTTCTGTTGCAAATACTTAGATCTAGCCTGTTGCAGCATTCTGACCTCCTTGGCACAATCCCTCTCAGCCTGGCATACCCCAACATTGAAAGGATCATCTCTGAGCAAAGTTTGAAACTGCTTCAGGGACAGTTCAGCAAATTGAGTAAGATTCTCTATATCACTAAACTGTTCTTTTGTTCAATGTCTTCAAAACTTTTTTCAACCTCGTATGTTTAGTCACCACTTTAAACATAGCAGTGCCCCTGACTTCAGGTCCCCAACTATTTTGACAATTTCTAGAAAATCAGGTGCCCTAGCCCACATATTGACGTATTTAAATGGAAGCTTTCTATTTTGAAGAGTCTCCTCAAAACTAATCAGGCACGGACAGTGATCAAACAACCTTTCAGGGAGGAAGTTTGCAAAAATGCCTGGAAAAGTATTCAACCACTATTCATTAGTGAACACCCTATCAATCCTGCTATACACTTTTCCCCCAACCTCATGCTTGTTAGTCCAAGTGTAAAAGGATCCACAACCCTTAAGCTCATACAACTCACAGTCCTGCACCAGCTGTTTTAGGGGTCTGATATCAGCCAGTGTAACTGGAGCACCTCCAATTCTCTCATCCACAGCCAGCAAAGCATTAAAATCCCCACAAGTAATTCAGGGCCCCCTAATGCTCTGATGATACTTCCTAAGCCTATGCCATAAACTCTCCCTTTCAGCAGGTTTATTCAGGCCATAGATCATAGTTAACCAAAAAGAGATATTCCTTCCCCTATCAAGGATCTGAGCATGAATACATTGATTAGTAATCTCCTGAATAGACACCATAAACATGCCAGGATACTAAATCAGCCATACTCTACCTCCTTTGTGACAACTAGAATTAGTGCAAACAGACCAGTCCTCACATAAACTAATCCTAACTTTATTCCAGTTCATAGACTTAACCTTAGTTTCTAACAAACCAAATAAACCTACTTTATTATGGTTGAAAAACCATTTTATTTTATTTTGCTTACTAGCCTTATTCATACCTCGAACATTCCAAAACCCAAAACTACCTATTATTAGTATGATTATGACTAGATTCTCCTTTATCAGACAGAATTCTTTCCATCAGCCCTACTTTAGACTTTTGAAGGGAGAAGGTAAGAGATTCCATAAAAGATAACCCCCCGGGGTAAAAATCTTCCTTTCACCATTATCTCCCCTCTTCAATCTAGTTAAAATTTTCCTAGGCATAGATGGTTCAGTTACAGGACCCTTAGACAACACCACTGGAGGATCCCTCTATACCACAGGAGTAACCACTGGAGTGGTGACATTTGGTGTCACAGGCTTTGGTGGAGTTTGTCTCTGTGGCACAGTCTGGTTCTTCTGAGGCTGTGTGTCCTTTCTCTTTTTAGTCACCACCTGTAGCTGTTTCTGCTGAGTAGGTGCCTTAGGTTTCCACACCATGCGAGTTCCAGCAGCCACTTCCCCCTTCCTGCAAATGTCAGTTGTATGTCCCATTCCTTGACAAGTAGTGCAGGTGGTGGGAAGCCAATCATAGACCAGCCTGGCTTTCTAAACCTACCCACTTCATCAATAAAAGACAGATCAGAGGGAAACTGTTGACCAATTTGTATTTCTATCATAACCCTAGCGTACCCCCGGAAGGCCCTGGTAGCAGTAGCATCATCACATTTAACAAACTGTCCCACAGCTCCACTCAATTTCTTCAAACAATCAACACCCTAAAACTTTATATCTAAGCCATAAATTTTCATCCATATTGGAACCCTAGATACATCGTGTTTGAGTAACTCTGCATCAGGGGTCCATTCCTTGATTATGACAGGCTTATTATCAAAGATGAGGTGACCATTTTTCAAAACAGCTTGTTGTTGCTCCTTCGTCTTAAATCGGACTAAGAAAATCCCATTAGGAAAGAAAGAAACTCTATCTACCCCATTAGACTGCCACACCCTCTTTCCAAAACCACTTATGACTACTCGGTGGATTCGCTCCAAGAATATAGCAGTAAACAGAAGTAGACCAGAACTTTACCTCATCCGTGACATCCTCCTTTGTGATACGAATCAACAGCGGTGAAGACGCTCTTAGTTCATCCTGTTCTGGAATTTCTGGGTCCAATTCATCAGATTCAACAATTGATTCTAAATCGCCTTCAAATTCAGCAGACGAAAATCGGATATGTCGCGCAACTGATTTCCCTTTGCTTTTCGAGTGATTAATACCATCATTTTTTTATGATTTTCTTCCTGTATTAAGTAAAGGGTTATTATTGTGTTTGTTTTTTGATCGAGCCATTGCATCTAATCAAAATTTCAATCCTGCAACATCAGAATATTACACAGATTGATCTATTCAACCCAGCATCAAAATATTATAAACATGGTGACCAAAACTAAATACACATGGCTCTATACACACACATTCATAATGAGCGAACTATTGACACTCCGGTTATGAAAGAAAATAAGTGCCCACTTATTTCTCATGTCGGCGAGGTCTTCCTTCGAATAGGTTGGGTCTTTGTTGTTGATTAAAGGTGGGAACTACAAATCAAAATATATTTAAATCAAAATAGACAGAATAAGTGAAATATTACACAGAATTAAACTCAAGTTACGTTTGAAATAGTTATTAAAACACACTAACCGGTGCGGGTATGTCAATATACTTTCGGGTGATAATCTCCCACATAGACCGACAACAGAAAAAGGCGCAGTCGTTGCTGCCTGGTTGTTATACAGGAGACTACTATATAAATCACATACAAATAAGATAAATTAGATCAACCTCTGGCATAAACATAAATTAAATGATAGGAGTAATTATTAAGAATACACTTACTTTTATCGTGACAAAAGTTGGACTTGATGCTCCAATTGTTTGAAACACACAAATTCATAAATATATACAGGAAATTATAATTAGCATTTGGCTCAGTAATACTGATGGGACATTAAACGGATCCTAGTCTTCAAAGGTCATACAATAACAATTGACATTATAATGTAAGGTTGTAAACTTACTCAGTCAACATCTTTAGAAATCTCTCAGTGGGAGTATGTCTGCAAGAGTCAATCCAGTACACTATGCCTTTTTGCACACTAATTGCCGTTAGCAGCCAATGCTTGCTATGAAATATTGAAAATTGAACTGTTAGTTCATATACATTGCATGCATGTAAGCGTGTTAATAAATGAATAGAATCGTGATTCATTATAATAAACTACTATACATACCGATTCTCATTGTATGGGGCAAACCATAGGCTTTTGGGCGTCATCAACCATTCATCAATTCTCTCGTTGTACTCTCTGTATGTGTATCCAAAGGACTTATGAGAGAATAACTCAGGTGACACGAATCCGTAGTCATGAGAAACATAGTTCCTCTCAGCCACGTGTGTACACAGGTACCTATTACGTCAAATATAACGAAGAATGTTATTTTCATTGATGATTTAAATAAACATCACTATTCGTAAAACCAAATGCCAAGTTTTAATTAAAAAACTTACTTCATTCAAATTCCAATGTGCATAGCATCTAACTCGTTAAGGTCGAGAAACTGGCACAGTGATTCCCCATCCATATAAATAGTGAAATCGAAACCCATAACATCCTCTTCGATGTCAATCATGAGTACTTCCCCGACAGCTAGCTTCCTTTCAGCCAGCTGGTGCAAAGCTACGAAAGCTGGAGTACTCAATTTTTGCTTATAATCATCGGTCTGATATTTAGCTTTAAGAGGAACACCAACGTTGTGTGCAGCAAGAGTAGATTTAACCTCGGTCTACAATTTAGAAAAAAAATATATACATTACGTGAGACGTCATATATAATTTAAATAACCAAAAAGAAGGAAAAACTCACAATCGATTTTTCAAATTATCACTACCTCTTGAATTTTGGGTGGAGAGGCAGTCGAATCAGTGACTTTGGGTGTTGACGTAGTAGTCCTAATTTCAGCCATAATGGCTTTGTGTAACTCCTGAAAATGTAAAAATCAAATACTTACTATATGTTAGATAAGGTTACCCTAATAAATTTAAAGGCGTTCATTATATAAAATGCGTTCGCTTTAGCATAACTGCCCGAGATGTCAACAAAGAATGAATTCTTCGAGCCATTGCACAATAGAACCCACGGCATCTTGCAAAAGCCAATTTTCACTACATGGTACTATTAGAATACCAGACTTCTCCAGATATAACTCGGTCACTTCCACTTCCCTCCATCCCTCACGGGGGGCCATGCCTTCAACCTGAACTCCCCTAGCAACAGCAATTCTGCCCGATGCCACTGTAGAGGTTTGGTAGTAAAGAACACAAGGCTTCTTGCAAACGACCTTCACATTTTTAATTAATTACTATATATATATATGCACTACTTTAAATAATAAATTTAATTAATTAGTATATATACAACAATTATAAACTAGTCGTAGTAGCTAATACCTCGTCAAAACCCGGAATTGGTGATGATAAGAACGTGTCTTCGGCTCCCACCTCCACGTCCTTCTCCCCTGCCTTCATGGCTGCCTCTTCATCTCCCCCATATTGATCCTTTGTCATGTCTTTCTCACTTCGCATGCCCGCGTTTTTCTTCTTCTCCCCTGCTTCCTTTATGACTTGCCGAACCATAACCAACTCTTCTTCATATGGCTTATCCCCCGTTTCCACCATTCTGAGTATCAACCTGGCCATTGTTTGTAGCTGTGTAGTAGAAATGAATATGATTAAAATTAATATATATATATATATATATATATATATATATATATATATATATATATATATATATATATATATATATATATATATATATATATATGAGATCTAATGAGTCCACCCAAATCCATTGAGTCCATAAGTCCTCTTTAGGACCCTTAAAAAGATAGGATGGAGGGCTGAGATTGAAAGAGAAAAAGGGAGGATTAGTGCAAAAATTAGGGGATCAATCCTAATTAATCACTTTTCATCACTACCATCACTAATTAACCCTATAATTACACTATATAATCGTTCTTTTTCCACTCACTTCTCTGTCCTATCACACAAAATATCATCCCTCCATCTCTCTAAAAACCAAAAAAAATAATAAAACAAAAAAAAGTCAAAATTCAAAAAACCCCCAAAAAAAAAATTCCCTCCTCTCATACCCACCACCACCGACCACCCCACCCAACCCTACCCCGACCTGTCAGCCGCTACCACCACAACCCCGAACTCCCTCACCATCGCAGTCCACGACACACCACCCTCACGCCCGCCTGCCACCATTCCAGATCTGAGGCCTACACCCCCACACCCGCCACCACCCACCGCGCACCCACCCCACGACCACCACACAAACCCACGACCACCACACATCACCAATAAAAAACTCCTTCACTCACCCCTGCCCGTCACAGCCACGACCACCACTCTCCCTTGTTCCAGATCTGCCCCCACACCGACACCCACCGCGCACCCACCCCCACGCCCACCAAGCAAACCCACGACCACCACACATCCCCCACAAAAACCTCCTTCACTCCCCCCTGCCCGTCACAACCACGACCACCACTCTCCCTTGTTCCACCACTCTCTCTTTCTACCGCATCGCGCAACACCAACAACGACGGCCACCACGCAACACCATCTTCCTCTCTCTTGTTCCAGATCTGAGTTTTAAATGTTATTTTGTTTTTGTTTTTTTTCTGATTTCGATCACCATCCACCATGTTTTTTGTGTTTTTTATTTTTCTGATTTCGTTTCTGTTTTTTTAATGTTTTTTTCCCTTTTTTTTAAGTTTGGACTTGTTTCCCGCTTGCTCGTTCTAGATCTAGGTTTTTCATGTTGGCGGTGGTTGTTTTCAGATTTAGTTTTAGTTTACAATTTTTTCTTTTAGAATTTTTTTTGGTTTTTGTAGATCTATATTATACACTCGTATTTCTTGTGTTTTTAGTTTTTTAATTCTTTTATAAAATAATTTTTTGGTTTTGTAGTTTTTTTTTAGATCTAATAAATATATTTATTATACTCATATTTTTTTTACATTTACAATCGTACTTCTTCACATTTACACTCGTAAATCATTACATTTACACTCGTATTTCCTCACATTTACACTCATATTTCTTTAAATTTACACTCGTATTTCCTCACATTTACACTCATATTTCTTTAAATTTATTTTCTCACATTGACACTCATATTTCTTTTTGTTTTTTTACACTTGTATTTTTTTACAGTTACAATCGTTTTTGTTTAAATTTATACTTTTACTTCCTCACATTTACACTTTTATTTTTTTTAATTTTTTTTCAAATCTATACACTGGTTTTTATACATTTACACATTTACAAATCATAATATCATAATTTTTATTCTTAGATCTAATAAATATATTTATTATACTCATATTTTTTTACATTGACACTCGTATTTCTTTACATTGACACTCATATTTCTTTACATTTACATGCATTTTTCAGATTTACACTCATATTTCTTTACAATTACACTCGTATTTCTTTACATATACACTCATAATTTTTACATTTACACTCATATTTCTTTACATTTACACTCGTATATTTGTACATTTACACTCGTTAAATTTATATAGATTTGCACTCATACATTTTTGTGGATATGAGTTGGTGGTGGAGGACGACGGTGGTGGTGTTTGTTGGTAGTCGGACTAAAGTTTTACTCGTAAAGGACCAAAGTTACACTTATAAAGAACCAAAGTCACACTCAAAGGACCAAATTTACACTCTAAAACTTTCAAATTTACACTTAAAATACTACATTTTCACTCGGAAAACATCACATTTACACTTGTAAAATGATCAAATTATATAAATTCAAAATTTCCGTCACAAAAAATCAAATTTACACTCTTAAAATATTACATTTACACTCGTAAAACATCAAAGTTACACTCGTAAAATGTTAAAATTATATAAATTCAAAATTTCCGTCACAAAAAATTTAGAACTACACTCTTAAAATATTAGATTTACACTCGTACAACATCAAATTTACATTTTACAATGTTAAAATTATATAAATTCAAAATTTCTGTCACAAAAAATCAAATTTACCCTCTTAAAATGTTACATTTACACTCGTAAAATATCAAATTTGCACTTGTAAAATGTTAAAATTATATAAATACAAAATTTCCGTCACAAAAAATAAAAATTACACTCTTAAAATATTACATTTACACTCGTAAAACATTAAATTTACACTTGTAAAATGTTAAAATTATATAATTTCAAAATTTTCGTCACAAAAAATCAAATTTACACTCTTAAAATGTTAAATTTACACTCGTAAAACATCAAATTCACACTAGTAAAATGTTAAAATTATATAAATTCAAAATTTCCGTCACTAAATCAAATTTACACTCTTAAAATATTACATTTACACTCGTAAAATGTTATATTTACACTTGTAAAACTCATACAACATTACATTTACACTTCTGAAATCTGAAACTCAAAACTGATTAATTAGGGGCTAGAGAGAGAAAGAAAAATTAATTAGTGTATAGAAATTTGATTAGTGGTAATTTTTTTTTTGTTATTTTCAATCTCAACCACCCATCTCAATCCAACCATCCACATTTTTTTCCTTTTCTTTTTAATTGCCCTTAATCAAATTCATCTCAACTATCCATTGAGTCCTTCCAATGGCCCTTAGAGGGACTTATGGTCTCAATGGCACAGGTTGGACTCATTAGAACTCCTCTCTATCTATATATATATATATATATATATATATATATATATATATTATGTTGAATAAAATACAGTATTTATATACCCTATCATCACCACTCATTGCCCTTCGAGTATTTTTCCCAAAATACTTAGTGATACCAACATGCGTCGATACCCCTCTCACACGACCTGGATGCTCTGCTTTGCCGATTGCCCTAGCAAGAATGGTATCGCGTCCTTCAGGCTTCCATTTTCCTTCCTCTACCTCCTTCTCATAGATCCTCTACATACACATAAAACCATTATGCAACTAAATTTTATTTAAACTCACAATTATATAACCGACCACCAGTGGTAGGAGTGACACATTTATTCAAACTTACAGTTTTCTATTTGACGGCCTTATCATATGGAGTTTCTAACATTTCATTCTTAGGAGTGTGACCGGCCACCCAAGCGTCGTGACGATTGATAGTTCCAAGATTCTTCTTAATCAATCTATAACCACATCTAGAGCCATGAAAGACGCTCTCTTTCTTTGAATTGTTCTCTTGGTTCTGCCTACTCATAGTCTTCATAAAATGAATTGTATCGAGTAATGTAAGCATATTTCATTACTTATTAAGTGATTACTAATAAAGTGATCTCAATGAGTCGCAGATAAATTACCTTAAACTTGTTAGACTGCCTATAAGCAATAAATTTAATCCAGTCCTGTTGGCTGACAAACTTATACTTCTTCTTTGGTACTTTCTTGTTTATCTGCCTGGTCTTCTTGTCGAATAAGTGGTTCTGAGCAACCTTTAACTTCCATGCTCTGTAGGAATCCCCTATCTTTCTTTTTAGGTAACCATCATGTTCTTCGGGGACAGTGTAAGCTGCCTGCATATATGGTGAGCATATTTGGTAAGTTTCGGCTAATAACACATATCGAATACTAAGATAATTTCATCTCACTGCATTTATTATTGTATATACATAACTTTATTCTCCCCCATAGATTTTCCTCCATGTCTTTACTCAACTGATTGATACGCAGCAAATCGAGAGGCACATACTCTCTTACACAATAACCAATCCAAGTGGCGAAATTTGCATAAAAATCACCATCTGGCAGCTCCGTTAATGGATCCCATTCAAGTTTATTAGGTATCCCTCTTTTTATTGCTTCTAGGGAAACCCTATGGGTCCTTTGCCCAGTATCCGATTTCTAATTATTCTCATCACCTGAATCTTCTTCGTTTGACCTTTTCCCATCATTTCTTTTCCGCTTTCCACCCATATCTAAATCAGAAATTAACAAACTACTAACTTTAAGCATTAAGTCGACATAGCAGGAGCACCGTCTCAAATAAATGATCATAGAGTATACCCAAAAATATAGATTTGTTTAACACACAATATACTTAAAATAATAGGTGTTGTTTAACACACAATAAACCTAAGATAATTAGGGGATAATATCACAACTAAGAAAATAAAGACATTAAGTTAATGAGACGAAGGTGTAGGGTTTATTATTACTTCAGGAATAGCGATGACGGAGGGGACGGCGATGGGGATGGCAACGGCAGAGGCAACGGCGACGGCTACGGGGAATAGTAGTGGTTCTAGGGAAACTCAGTGTTCGAGGGTTTTAAGTGGGCGAGGAGAAGGTTTGCAAGTATGTTGTTTGAATATTTTATTGAAATTAGTAAACACGGGTTAAGCGAAACCGTATTCTGTATTTTGCAATATGACCACGGCTGATTATAAACCCGTAATTGTTTTCATTATATTATATCGGTTGGTGCCTAACCGTTGTCATTTATCTTTCATTGTGTCAAGTTTTTATCACCAAAAAAAAGCATCTTCCATATTTGGTAATCCGTATTAAGTTAGTACAAACTTTTTTCCCCAATTAGGCAACTGGGATAGCAAGTGGGGGAAAATGAAAATTCAAGACTAAATTATACACAACCTAATGTAACTTCTTTCTTCAATTGGTTTCCTAAATAAAACCCAATGAGCAATTAATAAACATACACTGTCCCTTAATCTTTTATTTTCTGCTTCTTCTGACAACTTACGATCCCTCTGCACCCATGCACTCACAATATTTGTACCTTGGTTCAATAAAAATTAACTGAACCGTCTGTGCATTGGTTCAATAAAAAATAATGAGTCGTATCGTCATATCTTACATTTATTTATTTATTTTTTTAATATATTGAGTCGTATGGTCAAAAAATTAATAAATGGTGCACGTTGAAGTTAGAACGCCACAATTGACAACGGTTGTAGACGAACCGTTGTTAATGAACAAATTTACAACGGTTGTAGTTGTAGGCTAATCATTGTTAATGAACCAATTTACAATGGTTGTAGCTGAACCGTTGTTGATGAACCAATTGACAACGGTAGTTGGTGAACCGTTGTTGATGAGTATTACATAGCAGCAATCTGGATCTTGATTACTGACTGATCTATGGAGTTCAAAAAATGGAAGCAAATCAAACAAGCATAACTCAACACTTTCAAAATGATCATTTCATTTAATTTTAAACCAAATACATTACAACAATTATAAGAAATCAAAAGATGTATAATAAGCCGGAACGACCCCGGTTAAGCGTAAAAAGCGCTTCTCAACCTGCCACCAATCACGCCACTCTGTTATACCACTAACTTTCGGGTCATTGGCTCCATATTTTGCAATAACAGATTGAATATATGCAAGGACACGACTTGCATGTGGAGATAAGGTTGGAAGAGTACAACTCAACATATCTCTGGCTGCAGCCAAGTTGCGAGTAATGTGTAGCCGACGAGGGTATGAAGATGATGATGATGATGAGGCTTTGTTGACAAGCCGGACTGCTTTACGCCTCTTAATCCAATAATTCCGTTGATGTTCAAGGGATGCTTTGATTAATGGTTGTTGATCGGCAGGAAGCCCGGCGAGAACCTTCCCATCATCTTCAATCGTTTGTGTAAGCCATTCTTCGTTGTTGATAAAATTAGGGTTCATTGTCATGTTGTTTTAAATTTGTAATGGGGATGAACTATTGTGATTTGATTAATGAATGTTAGTAAAGGATGCTTTAACATTTATAGTCACATTTATAAGTTTTTTCAAAACCGTTGGTAATTAATTTAAGGGATATTCTACATGGCACCCCTTAACTTTTTGAGTTTCTACGTGGTACCCCTATACTTTTTAAAACATACGTGGTACCCCTAATTACTGTCAGTATCATTAAGTGCACCCCTGAACTTTATTTTCCGTCAATTAAACTCAGTTTTTAAACCTACGTAACTTGCAATAAATAGACAATAAAATACACTACCACACATATTTTAACCTACGTAACTTGCAACAAAACAATGCATGCAACGGTTCATTATTTATCATACATGCATCGGTTGAATATTTTACATTGAAAAAAGTATATAACGGTTATTTTTCACCCGTAAATGATAAATGACAATGGGTACAGAGGAACCGTTATATCATAATAGGAAATGATAAACGGTTACAAGAAACCCGTAGCTATAACATAACAACGGGTACCAAAACCGTTGCTAGTGTTAATTTAGTAACGGTTTTAGAAACGCCGTTTTCTTAAACTGGTAACGGTTGTCTAACAACCGTTGATAAGGGTGATTATATAACGAGTTTATGGAAATCCTTAAACGTTTTTGATAACGGTTTGTTATACAACCGTTGTCACATTATAATAAGAACGGTTTTCGACGGAAACTGTTATTCTTATTAGTGCGGTCTAGGTTTCCGCCAATATTTTGAAAACGGTACTCTAAGTGTCGTTATTAAATGCATTAAACCGTTGTGATACGCTCCTTATTGATGGTCCGATTTGGCGTAGTGATACTTGGTCCACTCGGTCTACTCGGTCGAGTGAACGCCTTAGAAACTACGAGGTATTACAACACAGCCAAATGCACAACAAATAGACATAGATGCTCAATCTGATTATACAGCTGATGAAAATGCCATGTACGCACAATAACACGCTTAAATAAATAGTAGAAACAACGATGATACGGAAGATAAACTAATATAGATAAGAGATGAAAAAAAACATGAATATCAATAGATAATTACGGCCAGGAGGGAGTAAAAACAATATTTATACCGGGTATAGGAAGCGATTGTATTGGTTTAGGATATTACAATTACAATTCTATCTACTATGGAGTATATATTATTATTATATAGTAGTTTTATCTAAACCTTCTCTTATCAAAGCCTAATAGCCTACTCATGGTAGAATTATACTAAGTAGGAGTAGTATTAGTAAATTAGACTATTAGTATAAGAATTCCAAAATATGTATTTATTCAATATTCTTATAGTAGTAGATGTCTAGATGATAATAAACTTCTTCGGATGATAGTTTTGTGAACCCCCGCAATAACGCGGAAAATATAACTTATAAATTCAAGCGGAAATTAGGAAATTTTTGAAACTTTTAAAGTTAAAAGCGCGGGTTCATTAAAATATAAAACATAAATAAAGAATGCGGAAATAAAAATTAAGTAATACAAACGTGATAGTCAATGTGAGGGAAAATATATCCCTCGAATGACAAATGATAAAAGACGAGTCTAAGCCATCCTACTAAACCGACTACTGGTCCAAGGTGCTCGCTAGCTGACACATGTCCTCACCCCATAAATGCACCAGCTAATACCTGTCATTCATGTAAACAAGAACGCCACAGTCGGTGGGGAGTAACTCAAGATTCTCTCAGCCACAAAATGTCGAAACGAACATAACAAATAACTAAAACAGGTAAGTCATGTAAGATACTTACAAAAGATATGAATATCAAGTTTGTAATTAAACATAACAATTAAATGAGATAGAACAAGATAGATCAACCTTAGCATAATAAAGATTCAACTATTCATGTTAGACAATCAAATGATATAAAAGACAAGATTACGATCATTTATGCAAAAGTACGCATTTCAAGGAATTACACTATAGATATGAGATTAGAATCTGAATCATGTGAAACAGTTAAGTAAGGGATCAACCAATGCAAATTACAAGAATAGAAACAATAGCCATTATTTGGAAAACCACTTAGGCAACATTGCACGGGACGTGGCTACTAATGTCACATTTATACTTATGGCTTGCATCTCACCATAAGAACGGATGGGAACATCAGTCCCGGCGATCATATCGCAACTAGGAGGCTTGCATCTCACCTCTAGTATCCGATAGGACCAAGACTCTTACATCCAAACAATTGACAATATCTATAACTAAGCAAGACCTTTACTACTCATTAAATATAATTTCCCTTGTAGGGAGACATTGATAAAACTCACTTGCCAGAACAACACAAATGACCAAAAACCGCACTTGCCAGAACAGCAGAAGTGACAAAAAACCGCACTTGGCAGAACAACACAAGTGATCGAAAACCGCACTTTCCAGAATAGCACAAGTGACCAAAAAACGCACTTGCCAGAACAACACAAGTGACAAAAAACCGCAGTTGCCAGAACAACAGAAGTAACCAAAAACTGCACTTGCCAGAAGAGCACAAGTGTTCAAAAACCGCACTTGCCAGAACAGCACAAGTGATCAAAAACCGCACTTGCCAGAACAACACAAGTGACCAAAAACCGGACTTGCCAGAACAACACAAGTGATCAAAATGTAATAAATTCAATTGAACCTTCTATTAACATTTTGATAACATTTTTTTCATGATTATACATGCCGGTTAAATAAAATAAATAATAAATAAATTATAACAAGCGAGGATGGACAATTTACATTATGTGAAATTTACGGAATAAAATGTGGCCAACTCAAGTGACTCATTTACGAGCCCAAAAAGCAAACTAAGTGAGACCCAAGGAATTAATCATGCGAGGTCCAACAATTTACTCATATCAAATCCAACTATTGAAAATATGATTACGTTATTAAATCACATCGCACCAAATGATAAAATTCCGTTTATTTAAGTAGGATAGCGAAAGTGCTCGTTCCAATAATATCATAACCTACATACGTCATTCTCTTCATGATAATAACTAATTGATGAGAAGAATTTAATATTGACACCTTCTCCAATAATAGGTTTACCTAGACTACTAATATCCTAAATGTGAAACCTATTCCATTCATGCAGCTCTGATTGATTAAGGAAAGCCTAATCTATAAGGATAAGGTCCTTAGAGATTATGTGAACAATTCGCCCGTACAGGCTAAGCTACTACCAATTGCATGCATCATAAATAAAAAGGAAAGTGCATGAGTGAGACGTAAATTAACACGATAATCCCATATATACAAACGACCAAATTCCGTACAAAGATAGTCCGAACAGCTCCTCCACGACTGCTCAAAACAGCCCATAAAACAGTCTGCTCAATCACATTAAAACATACCCGAAAATGCACAGAAAACCGTCACACATCAGTCACTCTTACGCCCCAAAAACAGTCCCGAAAGGCACCATTTTATCAGTAAAAACTGACTCAAAACAGTCCACTTTCCGTCTTAAAAACAGTCTCGAAACTTACACAAAGTCATCCCAAAATAGGGTAATACGCCGCATGAAAACATGCCAAACACAGTCTATGTCGAGACACTTTAGACACGAGTTTTCAAGTATAAACAAGGCGGAGTTTTCCCAACATAACGAGTACTAGGAGGGTGAATATGACATGTGATTTATCGGGTGTTTCAATTTTAAGAGAGCGAATTCTGTCCAAAAAGGAGGAAGTATAACAGAACTATTGAGCTTGAACGTACCGGAATATATCAGAACAGTTACACGAAAGAGGTGTATCCTTTTAACTCCAAACATCTTATTGTTAATTGAAAGCCTGAAAATTATTCCTATGTAAAAATGAGAGAAAAAGCTGTACATCTTGCTCGTCATGTATGCAGTCATCAAGTGAATATCAAACAAAAGGGCAGATGTAAGATGCATTGCAAAACCATCCCAAAAACAGTCCAATTCAAACACCAATATGAGACGAAATTTACCATATAAATGAGAAAAATGTAAAGAAACAAACTTTATCAAACAAGAACATATAAAACGACACATAAGACGGAATGTTGACGTTTTGTCGAGTAACCTTTCACCGTTACCTTTTTGCCCTTTAAATCTCCGAGGAAAACGTCTAAAAAGTACGAGCCTCCCTCCGGGTGTTCAGTTTCTTCAACTAGAAGAAGGAAAACGAAATAAAGGAGCTAAAAATTGGAGCTTTCATGAGGCGGGTCAAACTTAAATCACCACAAAAACAAGACTTTCTTACCTAGGAAGATGAAGGAGGAAGTAAGGGAGAGAATGGAGCAAGAATTAAGGAAAAAGGTTGAGAAACGAAGTCGGGATCTCGGGTTGAAGGTGGACGATTTGATGGTGTTTATGGTTTACTGATTATTATTTATTTCGCGACGGTTGTTGTTGCCTCAGAGTCTGTTTTCTCTTTGACGCCACGCCAGATTGCTTTATGGCAGTCTCAGCAGGGTTCTCACTCCTCTGATTGGTTGCGTGCAGTTCCTATCTCGGGGTTGGGTCAGACTATGAACGGGAGGACTTACCGTTGTGTGCTGGGATATCGTCTGGGTGTTCCATTATTCACGGTATCTAGGCCCTGTCCGGCTTTCTCTCGGGTTTTTGCTGAGGATGTTTTTGGGGACCACGCTGTTTCTTGTACTGGTACTGTGGGCGTTAAACATCGGCATAACCTTGTCCGGGACACTCTTTTCGACATCTGCTATAGATCGGGTATTACTGCGGGAAAGGAGGTTGATATCGGTTTGGTTGATGGACATGGTGGCTCTCTTCGTCCTGCGGATTTATTGCTTTATTCTTGGGACAGGGGGCGTGATGTGTGTGTTGACTTGACGGTTCTTCTCCTTTGACTCGGGATCGGGATGGCGGATTTTGTGCCTGGCCGGGTTGTCGCCGATCTTGCGCTCAAATGAAAGTGTGCTAAGTATGGGGATTTGTGCGCGATGGCGGGTTACGTTTCCTTCCTTTCTCTTTCTCTTCACTTGGAGAGTCAGTTCGAATCTTTGTTGTCTTGCTCAAGCGGATCCAGAAATTCTCGGTATCTCAGGATGCGGGGGCTCGGGTGGCCGCTTACATTTTTACTAGACTTAGCTTTGCTATTGCTAAGGGTGTGGGACACAGATTGTATCTCGGCTCCCCACCAATTTCATGTAAACTTTTATTTTTATTTTAATGAAAGCTGCGCGCAGCTGATAATAATAATAATAACAATAATAATAATAATAATAATAATCAATGTATATATATAAAAGAGGGTTTTTTCAGAGGATGTGATAGTCTCCAAATTTGATAAACCACTTAATTTACAATTTTAATTTAATTTACAATTTAATTATAAAAATAATAATCTTTTACAATTTTGAATTAGAAAAATGATAATCTTTTGGATAACTACTAAAAAAAATAATGGACCAACTTGAATCCTATTATGCATCAATATGCTATACGGAGTATATCTCTTTATTATCACATAATATAAAAGTTGGCTTTGGATTGAATTTGTCCACATGAGGTATTCTAAAGATAACAAAACTAAGCTACTATAAAAGAGGCTTTCAAAAATTCAGAGATTAACCGGCTAACTAATCTTTGTGTTTGTTATTGTTTGTTTTTAGGTTCAACAATTAATTAATTTGCTTTTATTTGCGTTACCTTCATAGAATATTAGACCTTTTGATTCTATATTTTACCATTATTTCAGATGGACGACAAAATAAATGTACGCAGGAGTGGCAAATAGCCAAATATAGTCTTAGCATGATGGGAATAAATTTAAAGAGGTGTATTTTCCATGCTACTGTATTAATTTGTATTTCATTATTATCATGTTGTTGTGTCTTTTATTGAAATTCTAAAGATCATTTTGTTTGTTGTTTTTTATATGCAGAAATACAAGTTGAAGGATTGGGAGTTACTTCACACAATGCATCGTACCCTTATATCGAATAAGTAGAGAGTCATCATCTATTTTTGCTTGGCTATAGCGAAAACAAAGTTTGAATCGTTAATTTGATGTTATGATTTTTCATTATAGAAAATATCATATTCTATCCCAAGCTAAAGCTGAGATGATACGAGGGAGATGCTTTTTATTAATGAATGATATGCATGAGGCATGTCAAATATTTCGTACGCCCCGAGTTATTTGTTTACCTCTTAAAATAAAAAGGTGAACGATTGTCCGACACACCTAAAATAAAATAGTCAAATAAATGACTGTGAAGAAGGGAATAACACTTATATAGACGTTAACTTAGTTTGATTATGCTTATTTGAGGGATACTATAATTGGAAAAAGAGATACGAAGGAAGACAAATATAACCGATCGATGAAAGAACATGAAACCATTACGGAGTATGTTTCAATAGAGGTAAGAGAAATGGTTGAGGACAATGAAGTAGGTGACCACTTCTGGATGTGATTCCAAGAGCCAAACAAGAGAAATATACTTGCCTTGGAATTATGTTTAAAGGTTCTTAAGAGTATTTTTAGTCTCCAAGTCTTTCAAACCATCTCAAATTCTCAATTATAAATTTTTTTTTTGAAAACATCTAAATTATAAAATAATATTAGTTGTTGAGATTTTATCCAAATTAAAAAATTATTATTTGTCCCAAGAATTGTAATCTACGTAGATTAGATATAAGTACGAGTATACAGTCAAGCTTCGGATATAGTTTTGGCTATGTATGCTAACTCCTTAATACGGAGTAATTATTTTGTATGGCTAGCAGCTTAAGAGCTTTAAACCTATAGTCAATTCGCCAAAATATGCATAAAGTTTAACTTTCTGTGATATGCAGTATATCTAAAAAATTAATTGATTGTTGTTAATAAAAGCTATCCTTCAAATGTGAAATTGGTAATGGCTAGTGACTATCAGACTCATTAGATTAGTGAGATTGGCTAATGCAAGAATCCTAATATCAATAGCATTACTAATATCATTGAATCATTATCATCAAATTGTAGAAATTATTCATCTTTGGAAGAGACGTCTTTGGTTAGGCTTCTTTTGTAAAATAAGATAGGTTAATGTGCAGTGATTTACATCTCAGATTTTAATTGAATATTTATAACAATTATAAGTTTAGTTGAGTGATGAACTTAGAAAAAAACAAAAAAAAGAGTGGCTTTACTTCATATAATAAATAGTCTGTATTATGGTCTTTGTATTGTGATCTTCACACATTGAGACGAATCCGCGATCATTGTCACTATACTTACGTCTTAACCATTAAGCTAGATCTATATGATTAAGGTAAAGTATATATGAAAAAGAGCAAGAGCCATTTTTCGAGCAACTAGAGACTCCATATTTCTAAAAACACTATTTTATTTTAAATAATTAACTCACTTAAAATAATTCAATTAGGTTCATAAAAAAAAAATATTTGGGAAAATAAATCTATTAGAGTAATTCACTTTTTCGTAAACACTAATTGTATGCAACAATACCCTGCCATAATTTTTAACCAACAATTTAGGTTTTCTCATGCAAGCACTTACATCTTTTACCAACGCTATTTAATTACCGTGCATCGCACGGGTATGAAATCTAGTAATAATAATATTGGAATGATACAATTTTTTCTTAGCAATACCCTTCGGGGACATCTGATAAAATTGGAACGATACAGAGAAGATTAGCATGGCCCCTGCGCAAGGATGACACGCATAAATCGAGAAATGGTCCAAATTTTTTCATTGGGCTAATCACAGCCTCAGCTATGCAGGTAAGGTTCTTCTGGTTAATTCTGTCATTTTTGGACTTAACAATTTCTGGGGGGCTAGTGTGTTACTACCTAAGGGTATTGCGAAGAAAATTACAAAATTATGCAAGGATTTTCTCTGGGGTATTAAAGATGGAGCTAGAAGGCATGTCTTTTTGAAATGGTAGTTACTATGCTCCCCTAAATTAGAGGGGGGGATAGGGATAAAAGAGGTCCTTAGTTGGAATTGTTCACAGATGCTGAAATGCGTATGGAAGCTTTTCTATAGGCCTCAGTGCATTTGGCCTAGGTGGGTTCATGCTTATGTTCTTAAAGAGGGGTGCTTCTGGGATGCTACACAATCTATCTCCCAGTCTTGGTATTGGAATAATGTGCTGAAGATGAAAGATCTACTCTTAAGGACAGCTGGTTCTCCTGATCAGGCTATTCAGTTGCTCCAGGATTGTACTTCTCATATGAAGTATGACACTAGTTCAATATATGTCTTTATTCGTGTCAGGGGAGCCCCCGTGGCTTGGTCTTCTCTGGTTTACAATGCGGGCCGCCACCCTAAGCATTCCTTCATTAGTATGTTGGTTTTTCAGAATGGTTTGCCCACTGTTGATAGGCTTGTTTCTCGTGGAATGTATTTGGTGAATAGATGTGTCTTATGAATGCTGCTCTGAAGACCTATAGCTAATGCATCTCTTCATTGCTTGCACTTACTCTAGGACTGTGCTTATGGACATTGCTCATTAGGCTCATTTCTCAGTCACCTCTGTGTTGCTAGAAAATGTTTTGCAGGACTTTATCTCTACCCGAAGATCAGGCAAGCAGAGAACTAGTCTGTTGGCTCTTCTCTACTTTCTGTGGAAGGAGAGGAACAATAGGATTTTTAAGGGGATTCAATCCTCCCCTGACACTCTTTGAATTGTTATTAAGAAAGTTGTAAACCTTCGCTTGTATGGGTTATGACTCTCTTAGGTTATCTTTTTAGGCTTTTTATTTCTTTCCCTCTTAGGGGACTACTCTGGTCTCCTTGTAGGAAAGTTTAGACCGGGTCTTGTACTTTAGTTCCTTATTTGAATGAATAAGATCCATTGCTTTTCTGCAAAAAAAAAAAAAAAAAAAAAAATAATAATAATAATATATTTTAAGTTAGATATAAGGTGAGTGTGAGTATGTGTAGTAGTATCGGATTGGTCCGAATAAATTAGCCACAAAATGAAAATGTGACGGTCTTATGCTAGACGGGAATACGTCACAAACTTATTATAATTTAAGACGAAACGTAACTATTATTAATATTATCATTATTATCCTACTCGACTAACAAAATATATTTTTATATAAACAGGCTTATAAAAATATAGTTTTTATAAAAATCGTGTTTAAAATAAAATTAATTAAGTTAAATAATTTAAAATGTAAATAAAACAATAGAATGGTGTGACACCCTCATTTTTAGCGTTAAATAAACACGTAAATTCTACAGAAAAACTGACAGGATATGTTTGTAATTGGTTCAACTAGATAAAACCTGTAATTTTAAAAACTTTTCTAAACCATTCACAAACATTTCCAAATGAAGAGTGCCAAAACCTGCAAAAACTAACAAACTAATTTACATAACATAGCTAAAGTCGCGAGAATAAAGTGATACAAACCAAAGTAAGAGAGGGAGACATATGTCCCTCCAAAATATAAACACAACCATAAGTTTAAAGGTTTACTACAAAATATAACCAAACTAGGTCCAAGGTTCTTTTGCTCGCTAGCTCGTCCATGTACCCCATCTAAACATCATCAACCTCACAATCGCATTTTATACAAACACGAAAGCCACAATTAAAGGGGGGAGTAACTTCGAGTTCTCCCAGCCACGAAATGTCATAATTAATATAACATGTAAACATAAGAATATAAATATGAAAACACATAGCCTTAGTATATAGATGCTAGACAATCGTGCTTATCATGTGAACAACAATATAACAACATGTAGTCCTAGCATGCGAATACTAGACCGACTCATACTACACTATCATGTGAATCACATAACATCCAGGAATCCAAACTCTATCAACCATAGCCGGCTTGCATCTCACCTTCTATGATTCATGGAATCATCAAACAAGAAAGGGCAATATATCAAAGACAGGCATAAGTTCTTAGCACGGTCAATAGTCACTCTGTAACTCGAGTCTATACCACGAGGTAGGGAAGGTAATCGAACCGGTATCTTGGCTCAGAGGTTCTATCAAAACATGGCCAAGACACAACACAACCCTAGCCTAAAATCTGCGCAGACCTAGACATGCGGATACACACCACCGCACCCAAGACCCACAATTTTTTTAAAACAAAGTGAGTACCCTAAGGAGTCCACCAAAGGGTTGGCTAGTACTTAAGCTAACCACTTACTCTCAAAATAAGTAACGAGGTCATGCCCCAACTTGGATATAAACCCACCAAGTCAGGAACACAAAGGCTATTGAGCAGTGAACATATACTCGTCAAAGACTATAAAGACCTATCTATGACAAACACAACAATACCACACATATAAGCAGCTGACCAACAACACAATCCCCAGTATTAATGGTACTCATAACCTTTATATATTCAATTACCCAAATTATAAGAATGAGAAACCAACCTGCAAGAAGTATTCAATACCAGTTCCATTTCAAGCACTATTAACAATATTAAAGGTTTCAGGGAATCTAAGGCCGTTTTTACAATATAAGAAACCATTCAAATCAACCAACAACACATGTGAAATAAAAACATAATAAATGGCCTAAAACAAGAATAAGGCCAAATATCCATTTCACACAATAATTTCATCCAACCGAATTTTTACCCGCAACCCCACCTGCGGCGAGTGCACGGTTCAATCGCTGGTGACCAATCACACAATTGACTGACATCGATTCAGTCAAAGGGACCAAGGCTCAGTTTTCGGCATAATCATCCAAACATTGCAATTATCGCTATAAAATTCATTTTAAGCCTATTCATTACAATTTCATATCATAGCCTATCCTAACATGTGCCAACTACCAATATAAGCATAACTTTACCATCAACATTATATTTACTATTAACATTATTCAATTCATAAGACTACCCATATGTTACTTATACTAAATATAACGTTAATAAACCCGAAACTACGAACAACGCATGAAAAATCGCGAAGACTAGCAACGGGCCGACCCGGGCCAACACAAGGTCGTGGGCCTGCACGGCTCTTAGGGCCAAATGGGCCGCCACCCCAAACCCTCCGTTTCTCCATTTTTGTTCATTTTAACATCGTTTTAAGCATCAATTAATCATTCCCATTTCAATTCCATACTAATATGTGAATTTAAACATACAAAAGACATGAATTTAACCCATATTTTCATGTGAAATAAACTACTCAAATAACATTCACAACATCATACAAAAAGCAAAGAATGTGACATTTATTCTTCGAGTAACTCGAAATATGTTACCTTAAGCTAGAAAAAGGCAAAATAACCCTTGAGAAAACCCTAAAAACAGTAGCTACCCATCATCCTCTACTATATAGGAGTCCCCTATATCATCCTCATAATCTTCACCTATTAAAAACAACAAAAACACCATAATAATTACTAAAACCGAAATTATGCCCAAAATCATCTTAAATCGACATAATGAAAACTGAAATTAAAACATACTAGGATGTAGATCTTGAAGAGAGGATTCCGAAAATATAAATTTTGCGAAAATCGGACTAGAAACGAAGAAGTTATGATGAAATTACGATTGTAAGTTTATTTGTTTTTTTTTTTTGTGGATTTCGGTCAAAAGGCAAAGGAAGCCTTAGGAAGAAATAGTAAGGAGGGGGAAGAAGGTGGGCCGTGGAAAGGGAGAAAGGAGCGGGAATTTGGCGGAATTTCATTAGTCGGTTTTTGGCTGCTTTTAAGACGATAATTTCGACGATAATTAGAACCGTTTGTCAAATGCAAATTCCGACAATGCCAAAGTTCTTAAACATGAGATTACAAGAAGATTGAGTACTCATATGACCCATTTCCAAAATCGTTTGCCCAATTTTCACACGAATTTCCATTTTCCCCGATATGCCCTTATTTCGAAATAAAAGGTTTTTACATGGTTTAAACTATTTTTAAACATTTCGAAACCATCAAAATAAATAATTTACTTTAAAATATAATAGAATTATATTTCATTGAATTATTACTACTTCATATACATTAATATTAAATTCAACTTGATTAATAAATTACTTTCGCAATATAATAACGGTCCGAAATTACGGGGTGTTACAATCATCCCTCCTTTTAAGAAGTTTCGTCCTCGAAACTTGCAAGTAGAAAACGAAAATACAATAAGGACGAACTCAATTTTCCAAGGGCGAAAATCAAAACATTCAAAACAAATTGGAATTTCAAAAGATGATCCTTCAAAAGGGGTTAAGAAAACTTTCAAAAGCACGATGTCCATATCAAGGGAATGAGAGAACTCTTGATGCATGCAAGCGCTATCATTCGAATCAAGGGCAAATCAAAATACGAAATCATTCGCCGATAAGTGCGAAAGACTAGTTATCGACGTCTCCAATAACGAATCCTGACAACGAATCAACGCCAAAACAAAATGAAAGCGAAAGGTCAAATGCAATTGTTATAGAAAAATGGTAAATCATTTTTCAAACTTTACCAGAAGTCAAGTTTTCAAATATAATACAAATTTTAACAATGAATCGAAAAGTTAACTCACATTGGTCCGAAATTACACAAAACGAGAAATAGCTTAGGTATCAAATCGAACACTAAGGTTGAAAGAAATTGAGAAATCATTTTCAAATGTTATAGAAAGAGGTCAATTTGTAGATTTAACTCCAAATTTAAAATAATGAACCAAAAGTTTACTCAAACTAGATAGAATCTATGCAAGATGGAAAACAACTCGGGAACGAGAAGGGAAATTCGCGATAGGGAACTCACACCCAACAGACAAGAAGGAATTGAACTCTTAAAGGTGGAATTTTTGGATGAAGTCAATAAAGATGTCAACGAACAAGACGCTTTACTCAAAAGGTCAAATGAGTTCCAAAAAGGCGAACTCAACGGAACAAGCCTGAATAGCAAGAATGACAATTGTCGGAGATCGGAATTAGGAAGATCGGTACATCGAGAAAAGTTCACTCAATTTTCCAACCACAGAGTCACCCTACTAGGTCCTCCGGACATCAACAGGGCAACAACCAGAGGCCACGCTAATCCAAAGAGCCATCTGAACCACTCATCGACAAGTCTACTTATAAGCTAATCCTTGAGACAATCATATCCACTACAATTATAACTTAACAATTTCCCAATCAAAATATTTCCACCAATATCCTCCACCGAACAAAATCAAAATCCAAAGTCGAAACTAGTAACAATATTATACCCTTACCAAGATTCAATATTCTCAAACGCATTCATGCTTGAAACCAACCCACAAGCAACAAGTTGCACTATCCAATCCATAATTAGCACTAACTATAAGATAAATGGGTTTATCACACAAATCATCTGATCGGTTTACTCAAGATTCACAATCCTACTTCCCAACAATATTCCAATTCCAATAGAAAGATTCCTCAAAGGATTAAATATAAGGTCCAAACTTACAATAACATTCCACAAACTTAGCTATTAATCCCCAATACCGTAAAGTAAGGAGTCAAATGACAAACGAACAATCCCCGAACGAACAATGCCCAAAACAAATCCAAAATAACCATAGAAATACTCCACCAAGGTAAACTAATCCCATTAGTCTCATCATCAAATCGAAACCAAAGTAAGTCTTATACCACCGAATCACGCGAACCTCAAATCGCAAGGAGACTACAACATTGCCATCATAAGAATTCGATCAAAAATCTAGCTCTCATATTACATGGTCAAATACAGACACAAACTCCTACACCAATTCCCGACAAAAATCAAAATACAAAAATCCTCAAATCACATCCCACTAACTCTGTAAACATGGTCAACAAGGTACCAACTACACTAAGTAGATAAGGAGTGATAACGGGATAGAGAAACGGTAAAATATTTTCGAAGGGTGCATGAGCATGACAAGTTAGGAAACTAGGGAGTGACCAAAGATAACGGTTGACATAAATAAGAGGTACTCGAGTCAAGAAGATATCTCGGGCAAGAAGAAGATACGTAAACTTCGGCATAAAAACAGGGTTCAACGAACGCTAAAGAGAAGGAGAGGAGAACAGAAGCGGCATAATGAAAGGGTTACCGCTTAACCAAACACTCCTCAAAGCTTATGATCGCTATGATAAGGTTACATCACTAAGGTGCTCAACAAAGACTCAAAAGTCTACCAAATCATAGGACTAACAAGGACTCCACAATGGTAGGTTTTCCTCAACTCAATTGGTTCCAAGAGCCAAAATCAATTCACCACACAAATTCATTTGTTACCATCCAAGTCCCAAAGTATCTCCTTTACAATTCTCGTCATCGAACTTCACTTGCTATGTCATCCCCAAGTACCATGGCTTGTTTACACTATCATCTCACCACTTCATACTTCTAGTCTCCGATACCATAAATTAGAATCGCATCTTTGAACTCACGAACTACATCGAACAACTCCCCACCAAAATTCCCAAATTCAGATATGATTAATAAGGTCAACCACGTGTTCTCAAATTTCAAAAGGTCAACAAGGGCTACTCTATACTAGATTTGGTCAACTCAAAAGGTTTTAACAAACTAACTAATTCCAAAGTACGATACCAATCCATTAAGCAACGTCAATGTCCTATTGTATTCCTTTCAAGACCTACAAGGATTGGGCTAACTATCATTCCTTTAATTCTCCACAAGAAACATCGAGACTCTCAAATGAAGTAGCTTAGGTTCATTCCAATTTATGTGCTAAGGTAGTACCCATGCTCAATCACCTATAACAAACAAGCTCTCAATAGACATAAATCCCAAGGTGTTTCTCAACTCACTAGGCTCTCTCATCAAGCACAACTAACAAGACTAACCAAAGGATCCCAAGTTATCTTCTCATATACAACTCAAACCTTAAACAATCAATTTCTCAACTCGTTCACGCCTTCCAATGATACATTCACTCACCCCAAGGTACGAGACTCAGTTAAAAACATTCTCTCAAAACCGGGTTCTCTTGAATAAGGGGACTATCCCGTGGAATAAAAGGAAGGTGTCCACAAGGACTCTTATTATAAGAAGAAAACGAACCAAGGATGAATCGGGAGAAAGAATAGAAGAGTAATTACCAAGGCGAGAGAAGAGGAATTAGAAAGACGAATAGACAACTAGATTGAAAGATAAAGGTAGGGTACACTGAATACGAAAAGAAATATCGAGAAAGTGGAAGCATCCTTCATTTGGCATAACCAATCTTCAACATTCGGCAACGGCCACTCAATCTTGGTCACCAACGAGTAAGATCACGGTCATAGCTTCAACGGCACGAAAATTAATAACTAACAATTAACAAACCTAGCTTGTAGGATTGCATTATCTACGTTTCTTGGAGGGCCATCTTGCAAAAGAGAACATTGGTTAGCACCTAACAAATAGCAATCACAAAGAGACTACAACATAAGGTCCTAAGTCTACCCATCCTACCCATCTCTCGAGTTTATTATTTGAAGGTCAAGTTATTTATATTGGGGTGCACAAACGTGCGTCGGGAGCAAATATGCTCTGATACCAACTGTGACACCCTCATTTTTAGCGTTAAATAAACACGTAAATTCTACTGAGAAAATCGACAGGATATGTTTGTAATTGGTTCAACTAGATAAAACCCGTAATTTTAAAAACTTTTCTAAACCATTCACAAACATTTCCAAATGAAGAGTGCTAAAACCTGCAAAAACTAACAAACTAATTTACATAACATAGCTAAAGTCGCGAGAATAAAGTGATACAAACCAAAGTAAGAGAGGGAGACATATGTCCCTCCAAAATATAAACACAACCATAAGTTTAAAGGTTTACTACAAAATATAACCAAACTAGGTCCAAGGTTCTTTTGCTCGCTAGCTCGTCCATGTACCCCATCTAAACATCATCAACCTGTCAATCGCATTTTATACAAACACGAAAGCCACAATTCAGTGGGGAGTAACTTCGAGTTCTCCCAGCCACGAAATGTCATAATTAATATAACATGTAAACATAAGAATATAAATATGAAAACACATAGCCTTAGCATATAGATGCTAGACAATCGTGCTTATCATGTGAACAACAATATAACAACACGTAGTCCTAGCATGCGAATACTAGACCGACTCAAACTACACTATCATGTGAATCACATAACATCCAGGAATCCAAACTCTATCAACCATAGCCGGCTTGTATCTCACCTTCTATGATTCATGGAATCATCAAACAAGAAAGGGCAATATATCAAAGACAGGCATAAGTTCTTAGCACGGTCAATAGTCACTCTGTAACTCGAGTCTATACCACAAGGTAGGGAAGGTAATCGAACCGGTATCTTCGCTCAGAGGTTCTATCAAAACACGGCCAAGACACAACACAACCCTAGCCTAAAATCACAAGAGACCTAGACATGCGGATACACACCACCGCACCCAAGACCCACAATTTTTTTAAAACAAAGTGAGTACCCTAAGGAGTCCACCAACGGGTTGGCTAGTACTTAAGCTGACCACTTACTCTCAAAATAAGTAACGAGGTCATGCCCCAACTTGGATATAAACCCACCAAGTCAGGAACACAAAGGCTATTGAGCAGTGAACATATACTCGTCAAAGACTATAAAGACCTATCTATGACAAACACAACAATACCACACATATAAGCGGTGACCAACAACACAATCCCCGGATTAATGGTACTCATAACCTTTATATATTCAATTACCCAAATTATAAGAATGAGAAACCAACCTGCAAGAAGTATTCAATACCAGTTCCATTTCAAGCACTATTAACAATATTAAAGGTTTCAGGGAATCTAAGGCCGTTTTTACAATATAAGAAACCATTCAAATCAACCAACAACACATGTGAAATAAAAACATAATAAATGGCCTAAAACAAGAATAAGGCCAAATATCCATTTCACACAATAATTTCATCCAACCGAATTTTTACCGCAACCTGACCTGCGACAGTGCGGGTTCAATCGCGGTGACCAATCACACAATTGACCGACATCGATTCATCGAAAGGGACCAAGGCTCGATTTTAGGCATAATCATCCAAACATTGCAATTATCGCTATAAAATTCATTTTAAGCCTATTCATTACAATTTCATATCATAGCCTATCCTAACATGTGCCAACTACCAATATAAGCATAACTTTACCATCAACATTATATTTACTATTAACATTATTCAATTCATAAGACTACCCATATGTTACTTATACTAAATATAACGTTAATAAACCCGAAACTACGAACAACGCATGAAAAATCGCGAAGACAAGCAACGGGCCGACCCGGGCCAACCCAAGGCTGCCGTGGGCCTGCACGGGCCAGCCGGGCCTTCCGGGCCAGCGGGCCCAAATGGGCCGCCACCCTAAACCCTCTGTTTTTCCATTTTTGTTCATTTTAACATCGTTTTAAGCATCAATTAATCATTCCCATTTCAATTCCATACTAATATGTGAATTTAAACATACAAAAGACATGAATTTAACCCATATTTTCATGTGAAATAAACTACTCAAATAACAATCACAACATCATACAAAAAGCAAAGAATGTGACATTTATTCGTCGAGTAACTCGAAATATGTTACCTTAAGCTAGAAAAAGGCAAAATAACCCTTGAGAAAACCCTAAAAACAGTAGCTACCCATCATCCTCTACTATATAGGAGTCCCCTATATCATCCTCATAATCTTCACCTATTAAAAACAACAAAAACACCATAATAATTACTAAAACCGAAATTATGCCCAAAATCATCTTAAATCGACATAATGAAAACTGAAATTAAAACATACTAGGATGTAGATCTTGAAGAGAGGATTCCGAAAATATAAATTTTGCGAAAATCGGACTAGAAACGAAGAAGTTATGATGAAATTACGATTGTAAGTTTAATTTTTTTTTTTTTTGGTGGATTTCGGTCAAGAGGCAAAGGAAGCCTTAGGAAGAAATAGGAAAGAGGGGGAAGAAGGTGGGCCGTGGAAAGGGAGAAAGGAGCGGGAATTTGGCGGAATTTCATTAGTCGGTTTTGGCTCGTTTCAACGATAATTTCGACGATAATTAGAACTGTTTGTCAAATGCAAATTCCGACAATGCCAAAGTTCTTAAACATGAGATTACAAGAAGATTGAGTACTCATATGACCCATTTCCAAAATCGTTTGCCCAATTTTCACAAGAATTTCCATTTTCCCCGATATGCCCTTATTTCGAAATAAAAGGTTTTTACATGGTTTAAACTATTTTTAAACATTTCGAAACTATCAAAATAAATAATTTACTTCAAAATATAATAGAATTATATTTCATTGAATTATTATTACTTCATATACATTAATATTAAATTCAACTTGATTAATAAATTACTTTCGCAATATAATAACGGTCCGAAATTACGGGGTGTTACAATGGTCAATTTTAACTATAAATGACAAAAATGGGAAATTCGCGGGTGTTACAATCACCCCACCTTTTAAAAAGTTTCGTCCTTTGAAACTTGAAAGTAGAAATGAAAGGTCATGAAAAGTAAAACTGGACTTTGTTTTGAAATCGATAACTAAAACATTAAAAGGTTACTTTTGTGAGAATTAAAATTCTTTCAAAAGTTTCAAGTAGAATTTTCCGACAGAACCAGATTCTCGTCAAAGGAACGGAAGTGCTCTCGTTGCGCATTCAAGAATATCACCATTCCAAATCAAAGATAAGGTCAAATACCAAACCTTTTGCATAAATCAAAAATCAAAATACTTCCAAAAACGTTTATAGATAGCTTTCAAAAGTATAAGTCTCCTTCATGAAACGAAAATGCTCTTGTCGTGCACACAAGAATGTTAACTTTCTAAGTCAAAGACAAGTTTGAAACAAAATCATTCACTGACAAGCGTAAAACAAGTTAGTAAACGTCTCTACTAAGGAGTTCTAACATCATATCAACGTTAAAACCAAAAGAAAATAGTAATCCACTCAAATTTTCTTTTGCAAAAGTCAAAATAGAAATAAATGTTTCACTTTTAAATCCAAAAGGGAGTCAAATTCCTGAAAATATAACATTAAACCTTGACAAAGAGATCATAAATAGATCAAAGTTAATAGAAATTGAGCAAAATTGAATGTAACTAGGGTTTAGCAATTAAAAACCATGATAAAGAGGTTTATACTCAAGGAACAAATAGGGAACTAAACCAAATTTTCATTTTCAAACCTTTAAAATAGGTAGAGTTTTGTAAGAGTAATATAAATTTTTAACAACGAGACGAAAATGGTAGCTTGAAATGTTTAGAAATTGGACAAAAGAAAAGTAACTTAGACCTCATAGATACAAGTATGCTAAGTGAGTCCAAACTTAACTAACAAAAGAGTAATGATGAACTTCTTAGGGGTAAGAATTGAAGTCAAATCAACAAAGATGTCAAAGATAAAATTTTATAGGTTACCACCATCAAATTTAAAGGAGGAGCATCATGAAGCGAGGAGGAGAGGTATGAACATTAACGCTTATGGTCAAAGAAGAAGGGAAATTATATAACAGGGGAACGCCCGGTACTCAAATATCAAATAACAACATCATCCTAAACGGTTCCGGAAACTTCCTAACATCAAAATTCATAACCACATCACTCCCAAGCATTTCCTCAAATCACTTACGTTAAGCTATTCCTTGAAACAAGGTACTTCACTATAAGTGTTATTTCACCACTCCAAATCCTCAAACATCCACAAACAACCTCCACGAGATCAAGGTCAAAGCTATACTCATATCCAACTAGTGTCAACTATGAATTTCTCAAAATGGTACTACCCTCGAACAAAATCCAAATTCAAAAGTTCTTTTGCACATTCTATCATCCCAAAGAGATCTTGTTATACTCTCGAAACCTAAAGCATAGATGGTGACCTTCTCCAAATCACGAGACAACCACCCAAAACATCTAACTCATCTCAGCTCAACATCTATCGATCCCAACTTATAATCACATCTCAAGAACTCTGGTACTAATCCTCATTACCGCAAAGTGGATACCCAAACGAGATTCCAAAACTAGCAACAACTCTCACCTAACATGGTTCCTATGTAACCATCACAATACTCACGAAAATTTACTGACTATGCTAACCTCGAGCTCAACTCAAACTTCCAAGTATAAACAACAAGGTCAAGTTCCATAACCTTAGTATCATAGGCAACTCACACTTAACACACAGAATCCACCAATCAAATATACTCACTTTATCAAGGATCTAGATATAAGAATCACTAAGTATGTTTCATCACACCACCTAAATCTTTCCAACATCACAACCTCTCAAAACCAAGGTTATGGGTCAACCACAAACAAACTCCACAAAGCCAAAATTTTCAACCAAGGTTAACATTCTACAAAAGAAAGAGAAATATCTATAAGGCGTTAAGGGAGGACAAGCAAGGAACCAAGGACAAGTTGGAAGGGTACAAAAGTAGCTTCCAAGGAAAAGAAAAGAGAGTTTAGAAGAAGGATAGGCACCAAGAGGTAAAGAATAAGGCAAGGTACACAAAGAAGGAGGAACATCTTCGAGGGAGTAAAAGCATCCCTAAAAAGTTTGAACAAATCTTCAATTCTCGGCAATAGGCACCAAGTCTTGATCTTCACGTAGGTAAGCTCACGGTCATTGATCTAAGGGTTCAAAAATAATTGACAATCAACAAACATGTTAGAACTTACCACGAAGCATACACAAAGAGACTACCAACTTAGGTCCTTATTTCTACCTATCTCTCATTTATAATTCAAGGTCAAGTTCAATTTAGGTTTGGGGTACACGTGTGTGCGTCGGGAGCAACGAAGGCTCTGATACCAACTGTGAACCCCTGCAATACGCGGAAAATATAACTTATAAATTCAAGCGGAAATTAGAAATTTTTTGAAACTTTTAAAGTTTAAAGCGCGGATTCATTAAAATCTAAAACATAAATAAAGAATGCGGAAATAAAAATTAAGTTATTCAAACTTGATAGTCAAGGTGAGGGAAAATATATCTCTCGAATGACAAATGATAAAAGATGAGTCTAAGCAATCCTACTAAACCGACTACTGGTCCAAGGTGCTCGCTAGCTCACACAAGTCTTCACCCCATAAATGCACCAGCTAATACCTGTCATTCATGTAAACATGAATGCTACAGTCAGTGAGGAGTAACTCAAGGTTCTCCCAGCCACAAAATGTCGAAACGAACATAACAAATAACTAAAACAGGTAAGTCATGTTAGATACTTACAAAAGATATGAATATCAAGTTTGTAATTAAACATGACAATTAAATAAGATAGAACAAGATAGATCAACCTTAGCATAATAAAGATTCAACTATTCACGTGAGACAATCAAATGATATGAAAGACAAGATTACGATCATTTATGCAAAAGCAAGCATTTCAAGGAATTACAATATAGATATGATATTAGAATCCGAATCATGTGAAGCAGTTAAGTAAGGGATCAACCAATGCAAATTACAAGAATAGAAACCGTAGCCATTATTTGGAAAACCACTTAGCAAACATTGCACGGGACGTCGCTACTAATGTCACATTCATACTTATTGCTTGTATCTCACCATAAGAACGGATGGGAACATCAGTCCCGGCGATCATATCGCAACTAGGAGGCTTGCATCTCACCTCTAGTATCCGATAGGACCAAGACTCTTACATCCAAATATTTAACAATATCTATAACTAAGCAAGACCTTTACTACTCATTAAATATAATTTTCCTGGTAGGGCGACACTGATAAAACTCACTTACCAGAACAACAGAAGTGACCAAAAATCGCACTTGCCAGAACAACACGAGTGACCAAAAACGGCACTTGCCAGAACATCACAAGTGATCAAAAACCGCACTTGCCAGAACAGTACAAGTGACCAAAAACAGTACTTGCCAGAACAGCACAAGTGACCAAAAACCGCACTTGCCAGAACAGCACAAGTGACCAAAAACTGCACTTGCCAGAACAGCACAAGTGATAAAAAACCGCACTCGCCAGAACAGCACAAGTGATCAAAAACCGCACTTGCCATAACAACACAAGTGACCAAAAACCGCACTTGCCATAACAGCACAAGTGATCAAAATGTAATAAATTCAATTGAACCTTCTATTAACATTTTGATAACATTTCTTTTCATAATTATACATACCGGTTAAATAAAATAAATAAAATATAACAAGCGAGGATGGATAATTTACGTTATGTGAAATTTACGGAATAACATGTGATCAACTCAAGTGACTCATTTACGAGCCCAAAAAGCAAACTAAGTGAGGCCCAAGGAATTAATCATGTGAGGTCCAACAATTTACTCATATCAAATCCAACAATTGAAAATGTGATTACATTATTAATTCACATCGCACCAAATGATAAAATTCCGTTTATTTAAGTAAGATAACGAAAGTGCTCGTTCCAATAATATCATAACCTCATACGTCATTCTGTTCATGATATTAACTAATTGATGAGAAGAATTTAATATTGACATCTTCTCCAATAATAGGTTTACCTAGACTACTAATATCCTAAATGTGAAACCTATTCCATTCATGCAGCTCTGATTGATTAAGGAAAGCCTAATCTATAAGGATAAGGTCCTTAGAGATTATGTGAGCAATTCACCCGTACAGGCTAAGCTACTACCAATTGCATGCAACATAAATAAAAAGGAAAGTGCATGAGTGAGACGTAAATTAACACGATAATCCCATATATACAAACGACCAAATTCCGTACAAAGATAGTCCGAACAGCTCCTCCACGACTGCTCAAAACAGCCCATAAAACAGTCTGCTCAATCACATTAAAACAGTCCCGAAAATGCATAGAAAACCGTCCCACATCAGTCACTCTTACGCCCCAAAAACAGTCCCGAAAGGCACCATTTTATCAGTAAAAACTGACTCAAAACAGTCCACTTTCTGTCTTAAAAACAGTCCCAAAACTTACACAAAGTCATCCAAAAAAAAGGTAATACGCCGCATGAAAACATGCCAAACACAGTCCATGTCGAGACACTTTAGACACGAGTTTTCAAGTATAACCAAGGCGGAGTTTTCCCAACATAACGAGTACTAGGAGGGTGAATATGACATGTGATTTATCGGGTGTTTCAGTTTCAAGAGAGCGAATTCTGTCCAAAAAGGAGGAAGTATAACAGAACTATTGAGCTTAAACGTACCGGAATATATCAGAACAGGTACACGAAAGAGGTGTATCCTTATAACTCCAAACATCTTATTGTTAATTGAAAGCCTGAAAATTATTCCTATGTAAAAATGAGAGAAAAAGTTGTACATCTTGCTCGTCATGTATGCAGTCTTCAAGTGAATATCAAACAAAAGGGCAGATGTAAGATGCATAGCAAAACCATCCCAAAAACAGTCCAATTCAAACACCAATATGAGACGAAATTTACCATACAAATGAGAAAAATGTAAAGAAACAAACTGTATCAAACAAGAACATATAAAATGACACATAAGACGGAATTTCGACGTTTTGTCGAGTAACCTTTCACCGTTACCTTTTTGCCCTTTAAATCTCCGAGGAAAATGTCTAAAAAGTACGAGCCTCCCTCCGGGTGTTCAGTTTCTTCAACTAGAAGAAGGAAAACGAAATAAAGGAGCTAAAAATTGGAGTTTTCATGAGGCGGGTAAAACTGAAATCACCACAAAAACAAGACTTTCTTACCTAGGAAGATGAAGGAGGAAGTAAGGGAGAGAATGGAGCAAGAATTAAGGAAAAAGGTTGAGAAACGAAGTCGGGATCTCGAGTTGAAAGTGGACGATTTGATGGTGTTCATGGTTTACTGATTATTGTTGTTGTTTTTGCAGGTTAGACGAAAGGAAGAAGGGAAGAAGCAAGGGGGGTGGGGACGGAGTAATATAACAATAATAATAATAATAATAATAACAATAATAATAATAATAATAATAATAATAATAATAATAATAATAATAATAATAATAATAATAATAATAATAATAATAATAATAATAATAATAATAATAATAATAATAATAATAATAATAATAATAATAATAATAATAATAATAATAATAATAATAATAATAATAATAATAATAATAATAATAATAATAATAATAATAATAATGTGGACAACGCCCGCGGGATCTGCGTCTGCGGGATCCACACTAGGCATAATCGACTCGAGGTTCTTTCGAATCGAATTAAGACACATTAGAGTCGCCACCAAGTTTTATGGGAACTTGGAACCGTTCAAGTCAACTTTACACCTTTCATCGAAAAGCATAAAGCCAATCGACTACGAGTGATTAAAGATAGAGACTTGTACCCTATATCACTCGATTTGAATGACTCTCGTAATCCAATGGTATTTAGACGGATCCACAAACCATAGATCTTGAGTAAGGGGTGAGGGTACGTGTTAGGAAGCCCATAAGGACACCTAACCCCGCCCGTCGATAACGGCCTCTACTAAGTCAAGTATCGGATTTCAAACAAGGTCGTAGCTACTGCGATATATGATATGCAAACATCGTTATAAAACCCTAACAAGTGAGGTTTCTATGTCGATTTAGATGCAACTAAACTAACTTTGTCAAAGTTGTAATTTAGCATGTGGGTTGATTGATCTAACAACATACAAAAAAAAAGCAAACAAGGCTTGATGGGAATGGAGGAGCCGTTGGGATCTACCCTATTACAACCCAGGCATTTCATGCCGACACAACGAGAAATTAGAGATACAACTCGATCTAAATACAATTGCTATATACGACACCATACACGACACATGGCCATTCGGCCTAGGAAAACGTGCACAAGGGGTGGCCCACGGCTTACATGACCCACGACTTTAGGTCACTCCTCGTAATGCGTGCTTTCGCTTAATCATTAGACATTGGGTCACACACCAAAGCTTGCATTAGCATAAATCGGGCCACGTTGTTTTAAACAACATGCGATTTACTACGCTCTTGCATGAATTGGAGCACAACTATCTAACCAAATAAGACTAAGGTTTTTGTAAATCAGTTGACTCGACCAAATAGAAAACTAATTACAAATGAATTACAAGAAACGACTCGATAAACAAAAGGTAATTACAAAATACGAAACAACGATGAACAAATGATATAAAGAAGAAGCAAGAAAGACAAAAGACACGGCCACACCCACGGCCAAGCCACGGCCACTCTAGTTCCTAGGTTAGGTTCATTAGGTTAGATAGATTTGCAAAGCGATCTGGGATATACATAAGAAATCGATGATAAAAGAGGTTAGAAGGCTTCGCCTAAAACCGAGTGCTCTACACGGCCTAAAGGGTCAAATTAGGTCAAGTTCGCTAATTAAATTAACTCGTCGAGTGTTAATAAGAAGGTGCTAATCACGTACTCTTATACTAGCAAGAAATCAGGTGAAAAGAGAGATGCATTCAATTAGATTATAGAATTGTTAGCCGATTTTAATGCTTGTGTCGAAGCACCCTAACATGTCTAATTAGGTTATTAAAATGATCTAATGTCATCTAAATGAGTCATATGTTAACAATCAGAGGTCGAACTAATATGCGAAGGGTCATAGGGCAGGTCGAATTGAACGAAACAAGCGAGGGGTCAAAAGCGAGGAACGAAGTTAGAACTCATTTTATTAATGCCCTACCTTGAACACGAGGATATGTAAATGAGAAGGGGGATACGAACGACCGATGTGGCGGATTTCTTTCCCGAATCAAGTCAATGCGGGTGTTCATGGTGATACTTTAACTCATACTCAGAATAACTAGTTTCATAGTTAACGATATCAAACAACGCAAAACGATAAACAATGTAAAACGAACAATGAAAAAACAAACATAAAAAGAACAAAATAAAAGGGAGAAGAGGAGGATTTGATGAACCCTCAACCTACATGTATCGTTGACACCGTCTTGGGTCGTAATCGATCGTAGATTTTATCTCGAGAGGCCGTCGTCGACGAAGGAACAAAGCAACAAACACGTTTTTTGTAAATCTGGACAGAACCTTTCAAACTGCAATTTCTCACTCGTTTCACGGTGAAAACTAGATTTAAAAGATGTTTAGCAAACTAGAAAGAGAGTAGAATAAAGATCTTAAAGCAAACCACGCTCGTTCTGAGTTATTGGGCCCGAAAAACGAGCACAAACAGAACTGGACAGACAGGAAAAGCCGCAAAAACAGAGTGTATGACACTCTGTTTTTCGAGGGGATTCGGGCACTCTCAAGGTCAATTTGGCTCGTGAATCTTTGTCTAAGATGTAGATGGATGTTATATGGTTAATTAGGAACAAGAAACTCGAATTTTAATGGAGATTTGAAGGGGAAACGAATGGTATTTCGAGAGAGACACAAATTGTTTCTCAGTTTGGATGTCTCGGTTTTGTCGAGGGTTTTGAGAGGCAACTAGGGTTTGTTTGCGGAGATTGATGCTGGTGAGTGACGTTAGTATGTATGGAGAACTTCCAGGAATGAAAGTATGGCAGAGGGGAGGTATTTATAGGGAGTTAAAGTAGGGTAAAAGAGAGCAACAAGCAGTCGGGCTCCCTGTTTCGCTGCTGCTGTCCAGCAGCTTTCGTGAGCTGGTGTAGGGTTTAGGAGGGGTGTTTCTTGGTGGTTAAGCTAAGGTTAATGGGCACGGGTTTAAGTGTGTTTGGAGCGGGTTTGGGGATTGGCGAAGCTGAACACGGGTAAGGGAAAGGGTTGGCTGTGCGGGCTGTTTGGGACGGGTTATTAGCTGGATTGGAGGGAGTTTGGATGTGGGCTTGCATGGGGTTAGGGCCTGGTTATGAGGATGAGTGATGGGTTGGGTTATGGGTCAGGAGTTGGTTCGAGTTTGCTTCGAAAATCGTGCCCAAATCAAGTTGAAAACAAGCTCGGAATCGCGTATAAAACCATCGTAAAAAATCGAGTTCTTCAAATACGGTTTATAAACGATATAAATTGATTTTTCAAATCAAGTGACTAAAGAATGATTTTTCAAATCAAAAAATATGTTTTATTTTTAATAAATTAAATTTAAGAAAATAAATTAAAATTAAAACAATAAAATGAATTTAGTTTAAAAAAACATTCAATTTAAATATCATTTAAATTAATAAAATATTTCATCGACGACGTCCATTCTACATCGTAAAACGAACTCCAAATAGCGACAATGACATCTAATGAATACATGTGTCCTATCATCATCGGGTGTTTGTCGGGTTCTCTATAAATTCCAATATCGACGGATACGGGTATCTACAGAGCCCCTACTTTGACTGAGGCTTGGACAAGGCGAAAGTCAAAGTATACCCCAGGTCCCTCTCGACCCGAGGATTCTCATGGGTCGTTTATAGTCCATTAGACTTGCGTATATAAGCTCGCCAGCCATAAGAAGAGATCATACCTGAAACTTCGTCGGGGATTAACTCTTGCTTCTGTTGCGCCAAATTGTCATTGTTGGCCGTCGACCCCTAAGACTGTATACATGGTGGGTTGAGCCTTATCCTCGGGCGCCTACGTATCCGTTTCTGACGGAATCAAACCCGCGTCGTAGTTCGGCAACTGCTGACACATGCCCAAAGTTTATCATCTGCTGGCGTTTATCCAAAAATCTGCTGACATTTGCCCAAAATTTATCATCTGCTGGCAGGTGCCAAATTGGGACGGGACTTTCCGAGGAGGTTGCCGCCACTTTCATCATTTTCTTTCAGCTACGGAATTCTTCCATTTCATACTCTTGTATCGAATTGAATTCTTGTTGGATGTCATCCTTTACATCTCGATAATGGTCTCTGAAGCCTACGTCTTCAGAGCCCCCAATTTGCAATGGCTCTAAAGTCGAAGACTTTAGAGCCCCCAGTTGAAGCATATCCTGCTATATTTGAAACACAGAAAATGTACAAGCAATAATCATCACATAAGAATATTTGGATCATCGATCTTGAAATTGGATCATTTAAAAGATTGGGTCATTGACCCGAAGATTGAACACGTTGAAAATCTTGAATAATTGGGCCATCGACCCGAATATTGAATCACTTAGAAAATTGGGCCATCGACCCGAGGTTTGAAGTTGAAGTGTTGGAATGCTGGGTCGGTCGACCTAAAATTAAATTTTGAATGACTGGGTCATTGACCCGAAATTTGAACAAGTTGAAAATTTTGAATAATTGGGCCATCGACCCAAATTTTGAATTTGAAATGAATCCCTTGGATGTTGGGCCATCGACCCGAAATTTGAATTTGAAACGAATCATTTTGATTTTGAACTTCGAGATTTGAACCTTGACTTGAAATGTACCACTACTTGGATCACCTATCCATAATTCGCAAAAAGTTTTTGAAATGTCGGAATTCTGAAATATTTGGCATTTTGAAATCGAAGCTTGACGGGTGAGCAGAAAATACGACTCAGACACTATGTATGACCCGTAAATAACGTGGGCGTAGCCCGCTACCGTAAAACAAAAAGGAAAATAAAACCGTAAGTGTGCCCGGGTTTTAGTTCAATTATTGACTTGTTAGGGGTAGAAATGTAAATTGGCCATTATGGCGCCAAAAGATGGCAAATGGGAATCACAAGGCCATCGAACTTGAGACAGAGATATCGTATGGCATGGGCGTGCTCCCAAGGGCACATGGGAATCAAGATCACTTGGCATTAACAAGGTGGATTAAACTCACGGAGCAACAATGTTGGCTTCGCCCAGACACTAAACACAGACTGATTTTATGAGAACACTTAGACATCACACATCACTCTTGTTGGGAACATTCTGTCACTCTTCTCCTCGCCTCCTTTCTTTTCAGCGAGTTTTCATCACTTCTTACCATCGCCTTCTTTCTTTTCAGCGGGCTTTTATTATTTTTTCTTCCACGCCTTCTTTCTTTTCAGCGGGTTTTTCATATTTTCTGTTCCCAACACAAACCCACATCTATATGACTCAGCATCTTTGCCTAAACCGTTCGATAAAGCTCATTCTGAGACTTGATACTATTCGTCTGAACCTATATCCTTATCCTAGCTTACATCGAGTACTAAGACCAACTCAAACAAAGGTGGCTTCATTTGGACTTGGTTAAGACCCGTAAGAAACCGACAAGATGACAACTTGGTTAATGAGTGGATTGAATCCCTTATTCTAAAGGACTGCCTACTTATTCGCGTGGAGCGAAATCAAATCCGACGTAGTTCGATCAAGGTGCATAAACATGGCATTTTGATTGTGTGTACACACTCAAAGGTTTTACCTAAGGTATCATGTCGTATCCTATTCTAGCCTGTAAGGTACCGTTGTATCCCATGTCTAGGTTTGGTACAAAAGGTTGTGATTCTTTGGGATGTGGAGCTTGGTAAAAATAGGTTCGCAAGGTAAACCATCATTCTGAAGGTTCGTTTTCTGGTGCTAAGGCTAAGGGCTATGGCTTCTGATGTGGTTGGAAATGGTGTCTCGGGTTTGATGAAACCCAAGTGCAAATGGGTTGAAAAATGATGTGGGTTCAAATTTCCATGTCTGGACCCTAAAGGCTGGCTATAACAGCACAAGCGGAATGATTCTCAAAATTCCCGATTATCCCTTGTAACTGTCTCAGGAAGGACTTAGAGGGTAAAGAGGTTACTACTTACGCTTTTGGGCTTCGCTCATTGAACTTCAACTATGAGTACTTGACTTGACTTATGGCTTCCGTAACTTCGACATCCAACCAAAAGCATTCTGCAATAACTTCAACATCTTTTTTTCTTTTTCTTTTTCTTTCATCACTTTTCTTTTTTCATTTTTTTTCATTTTTCCAATTTTTCTCTTTTTCCCATTTTTTCATTCTTTTTTGAAAAAAAAAATGGTCTACCACTCATTCTCCTAGTCACAAATGGATACACTTTGAAAATTGGGCTTCGCCAACTAATTTGGGTCAGAACTAACAATTCCTTGTTAGAACGGGTTGGTTTCTTCTCTCTTTGAGAGGGGACGATTTTATGGGGAAAAGGGTCACCATCCGTCATCGATAGGGGAAGCAAGAAGCTAGTACGAGTTCGTCATAGAATCATCTAAAAGCTTGTCATAAGCACTGGTTCTGATGGAGGTTTTATACCGCCAGACATGGAAAAGGTAAAGGAATCAAACATGGGATCCTATTGCACCTTACGTTTTGAAATGGGACATATTTCTACCCCAGGGATGCCTTTGAGTGTGTTGTGCATTTTATCATGTTTTCGGAATGATTGAGGATTGAAAACAAGAGATATTTGGAAACAAAACTGCAACTTTTTATTGGGAAGGCAAATGCTTAACAGACTCGAAGGAACGATTCCTAGGACACACCCTAGGTCATCGTGGAACAAACGACTCAACTTCAAGAAAAGAAAGTCCTAGACTCGACTCGACTAAGATAAGAAAACAGATCCCGACTCATAATTTTCAAATCTGGTCTTGAGCTTTCTCTTGTTCAGCTGTCAGCTTAGATGCTCGGCTCTGGTTCTTAATCCCTATGATGGTCTGCCTCCATCCCGAGGTAGTCCTCTGAGGATCTACGCCAGTGATGTAGGTTAGTGAATCGAATTGTCTTTTATTAACTTCGTTAATGAGAGGAGTACATTCTAGAGCAAGACTCCCGACTTGAATTTCATTCTTCGGGTTTGGCAAGAATTCAGAGAAATCCATAAATATTTTCCCGATAAACACCCCTTTCAAGTGACATGGGCGGATAAGATGGGAATAATCGACATTGTCTTCGAAATAAACAAAGTTGGCGTGATCGCCAAATGGATTGGTGATGTTATTGGGTTTAACAGTTGGGACCGGGAGTGCTCCATTCTCAATCATGTCTTGGATTTCGTGCTTCAGACGATAGCACCTTTCAGTATCATGGTCTTTCCCTTGATGAAAGGCACAGTAGGCATTTGGTTTATACCATTTACCTTGTTGGTCAGCGGGAGGGTCCGGAGTTGGACCAATAGGCTTCAGCTTTCCTTGGGCTATGAGCCTTTGGAGAGCGTATGTATAAGTGCATCCGATATCGGTGAATGCCCTAGGTGTTTGGCGCTGCGACTTCTTCGATTGCCTTTCTAAGAGATTGATGGCTTCATCAATATGGGTCATTGCTGGGGCTTTTGTCTTAGATGACGAGGCCCCTCGGTACCCTTTTGGCTTTTCAGCCTCTGCCCTTATGACATCATCTTCTACCTTTATCCCGATTCTTATCAATTCTTTGTGCTAAGTACCCCTTATAGGCCTTAACATGGTGGATCGGATCTTCTGTGCCCTTAAACTTTGGGATATCAATGAGTACCATGTTTGTGCGCAACTTATCCTGAACTGGGGCATAAGCCCTAGCATTTTCGTAGTGGATGTTCTTCCCCTGGGAGAGTTTCAGGCGGTCTTCAATGAATTTGAACCGTTTCTCCAGATCACTCAGAGGTGGGGTAGAGGAATATTCACCCAGCTTGGATTCGATCACATCCATTCTGGCCCACATGAGGTTCACGGCCTCAGTGAGTTTGTTAACAGCGTCTTCCATTGCTTGAAGTCGGGTTTTTGGCGGCCTTTCTACAAGAAAACCCCGAACTGAGTCAATATTCAAATGTAAGAGACCCTGCACACTTAAGAACACGACACCAACTTGACTCAAATAAAGACTCGACTTATGACTGACTAACCAAAAGGTTCGACTCACGGTTGGATTTAGACCTCGATTCATTTTAGACTCGACAAAACGGCATGACTCAAACCATCATAACTCGATTCTAAACTGGACCCGGTGTGACTAAACCCGTGATTGGACCAATATAGTCCTTAGGTTCGTACGAAACGTCCACAATGGCTTAGCTTGGACGTTTCTGTGGACTGTCCTAGACCAAAAGGTAGACCAACATGACTCGAAGCCCAAGAGGTGAGCTTGGGTGACCCAACAAGGTCGTGTTCTAGACACTTGGGGCAAAACACGCCTAGCCCAACACGGCCAGGACTCGGACACGACTCGACGCATTTCATGCTTGGTTAAGGTTTGAGAAACATTTTGGATTGAATTTTAAAAAAACGAATAATCGATTTGGAAATGAGATTTAAAATGGGCAGCATGCCGGCTATAAAATCTCATTTTGGTCCGAAAAATCTAGTCCTACTTGGGCAGCATTTCGCGTTTTTAAAACCATGCTATTTTGAAAGTAAGTTGTTCAAAAGTTCGGTTTTGAAATTGATATGGAAAATTTGAAAAGACTCGGGAAATTCACCTTGCACATTGTCATTCTCATGTTATAAGGATGTATGTTCCTAGACATTTCTAAGTCTCGGCAAGTCTTCTACAAGAAGGTTTATGCCCTCCATCCTTTTGGGTCTAATAGAGCAAGGGCCTTTAGGTAGAGTACCTAGAAGAGCATCCCCACCCTCAAGAACCACGACGAGGCGGAGCGGAAGCAAGCAATGTGCAAGCACCTGGCATAGTGGGACGTCGCCCCCCACGCGTCACAAAGAAGCGCTGGGACGGCCCGGGAAAGTCCTTAAGGGTTTATGCATGAATCGTAGCACTACGAGTAATGTTTTAATTTCCAATACTTTGTTTTCAAGTTTCACCTCGGAGGAAAAGACCCTAGAAACAAAGTGTAACTAGTCCTCTTTTCCCCAGCAGAGTCGCCAAACTGTGCACAACGCCGGCGGGAACTGCCTCCGCGGGATCCACACTAGGCATAATCGACTTGAGGTTCTTTCGAATCGAATTAAGACACATTAGAGTCGCCACCAAGTTTTATGGGAACTTGGAACCGTTCAAGTCAACTTTACACCTTTCATCGAAAAGCATAAAGCCAATCGACTACGAGTGATTAAAGATAGAGACTTGTACCCTATATCACTCGATTTGAATGACTCTCGTAATCCAATGGTATTTAGACGGATCCACAAACCATAGATCTTGAGTTAGGGGTGAGGGTACGTGTTAGGAAGCCCATAAGGACACCTAACCCCGCCCGTCGATAACGGTCTCTACTAAGTCAAGTATCGGATTTCAAACAAGGTCGTAGCTACTGCGATATATGATATGCAAACATCGTTTTAAAACCCTAACATGTGAGGTTTCTATGTCGATTTAGATGCAACTAAACTAACTTTGTCAAAGTTGTAATTTAGCATGTGGGTTGATTGATCTAACAACATACGAAACAAAGCAAACAAGGCTTGATGGGAATGGGGGAGCCGTTAGGATCTACCCTATTACAACCCAGGCATTTCATGCCGACACAACGAGAAATTAGAGATACAACTCGATCTAAATACAATTGCTATATACGACACCATACACGACACATGGCCATTCGGCCTAGGAAAACGTGCACAAGGGGTGGCCCACGGCTTACATGACCCACGGCCTTAGGTAACTCCTCGTAATGCGTGCTTTCGCTTAATCTTATCGAATTAGACATTGGGTCACACACCAAAGCTTGCATTAGCATAAATCGAGCCACGTTGTTTTAAACAACATGCGATTTACTATGCTCTTGCATGAATTGGAGCACAACTATCTAAAAAAATAAGACTAAGGTTTTTGTAAATCATTTGACTCGACCAAATAGAAAACTAACTACAAACGAATTACAAGAAACGACTCGATAAACAAAAGGTAATTACAAAATACGAAACAACGATGAACAAATGATATAAAGAAGAAGCAAGAAAGACAAAAGACACGGCCCCACACACGGCCACCCTAGTTCCTAGGTTAGGTTCATTAGGTTAGATAGATTTGCAAAGCGATATGGGATATACATTAGAAATCGATGATAAAAGAGGTTAGAAGGCTTCGCCTAAAACCGAGTGCTCTACACGGCCTAAAGGGTCAAATTAGGTCAAGTTCGCTAATTAAATTAACTCGTCGAGTGTTAATAAGAAGGTGCTAATCACGCACTCTTATACTAGCGAGAAATCAGGTGAAAAGAGAGATGCATTCAATTAGGTTATAGAATTGTTAGCCGATTTTAATGCTTGTGTCGAAGCACTCTAACATATCTAATTAGGTTATTAAAATGATCTAATGTCGTCTAAATGAGTCATATGTTAACAATCAGAGGTCGAACTAACATGCGAAGGGTCCTAGGGCAGGTCGAATTGAACGAAACAAGCGAAGGGTCAAAAGCGAGGAACGAAGTTAGAATTCATTTTATTAATGCCCTACCGTGAACACGAGGATATGTAAATGAGAAAGGGGATACGACCGACCTATGTGGCGGATTTCTTTCCCGACTCAAGTCAACGCGGGTGTTCATGGTGGTACTTTAACTCATACTCAGACTAAACTAGTTTCATCGTTAACGATGTCAAACGACGCAAAACGATAAACAATGTAAAACGAACAATGAAAAAACAAACATAAAAAGAACGAAATAAAAGGGAAAAGAGGAGGATTTGATGTACCCCCAACCTAATTGTATCGTTGACACCGTCTTGGATCGTAATCGATCGTAGATTTTATCTCGAGAGGCCGTCGTCGACGAAGGAACAAAGCAACAAACACGTTTTTTGTAAATCTGGACAACAACTTTCAAACTGCAATTTCTCACTCGTTTCACGGTGAAAATTAGATTTAAAAGATGTTTTGAAAACTAGAAAGAGAGTATAATAAATATCTTAAAGTAAACCACGCTCATTCTGAGATATTGGGCACGAAAAATGATTACAATTAGAACTGGACAGACAGGAAAACCGCGAATACAGAGTGTATGACACTCTGTTTTTCGAGGGGATTTGTGTAGTCTCAAGATCAATTTGGCTCGTGAATATTTTTCTAAGATGTAGATGGATGTTATTTGGTTAATTAGGAACAAGAAACTCGAATTTCAATGGAGATTTGAAGGGGAAACGAATGGTATTTCGAGAGAGACACAAACTGTTTCTCAGTTTGGATGTCTCAGTTTTGTCGAGGGTTTTGAGAGGCAACTAGGGTTTGTTTGCGGAGATTGATGCTGGTGAGTGATGGTAGTATGTATGGAGAACTTCCAGGAATGAAAGTATGGCAGAGGGGAGGTATTTATAGGGAGTTAAAGTAGGGTAAAAGAGAGCAACAAGCAGTCGGGCTCCCTGTTTCGCTGCAGCTGTCCAGCAGCTTTCGTGAGCTGGTGTAGGGTTTAGGAGGGGTGTTTCTTGGTGGTTAAGCTAAGGTAATATGGGTAGGATACTAGGGTATGGTTTAGGGTTAATGGGCACGGGTTTAAGTGGTGTTTGGAGCGGGTTTGGGGCTTGGCGAAGCTGAACACGGGTAAGGGAAAGGGTTGGTTTGTCGAGCTGTTTGTTTGGGACGGGTTATTAGCTGGATTGGAGGGAGTTTGGACGTGGGCTTGCATGGGGTTAGGGCCTGGTTATGAGGATGAGTGATGGGTTGGGTTATGGGTCAGGAGTTGGTTCGAGCTTGCTTCGAAAATCGTGCCCAAATCAAGTTGAAAACGAGCTCAGAATCGCGTATAAAACCATCGTAAAAAATCGAGTTCTTCAAATACGGTTTATAAACGATATAAATTGATTTTTCAAATCAAGTGGCTAAAGAATGATTTTTCAAATCAAAAAATATATTTTATTTTCAATAAAATAAATTTAAGAAAATAAATTCAAATTAAAACAATAAAATGAATTTACTTTAAAAAACATTCAATTTAAATATCATTTAAATTAATAAAATATTTCATCGACGACGCCCATTCTACATCGTAAAACGAACTCCAAATAGCGACAATGACAACTAATGAATACATGTGTCCTATCATCATCGGGTGTTTGTCGGGTTCTCTATAAATTCCAATATCGACGGATACGGGTATCTACAAATAATAATATTATATTTTAAGTTAGAGATAAGGTGAGTGTGAGTATGTGTAGTTGGAATCGGATTGGTCCGAGTAAATTAGCCTTAAAATGAAAATGTGACGGTCTTATGCTAGACGGGAATACGTCACATACTTATTATAATTTAAGACGAAACTTAACTATTATTAATATTATCATTATTATCCTACTCGACTAACAAAATATATTTTTATATAAACAGGCTTATAAAAATATAGTTTTTATAAAAAACGTGTTTAAAATAAAATAATTAAGTTAAATAATTTAAAATGTAAATAAAACAATAGAATGGTCAATTTTAACTATAAATAACAAAAATGGGAAATTCGCGGGTGTTACAGTTTTATCTAATTGATTTGCACGCTGGTTGGAATATTATCTTTACAAATTATAATTGTTTTTGGTGTTTCGTAAAAGCCGGACTCTTTGTAATCGATCGAAAAAAGCTTCCTTTAATAATATAGACTAGATTTAATGCCCGGCGATGCCAGGCCAATTTGTATTATCCTTTAATTATGATGTAATGATATTCTAAGACCCTGTTCTCTTACACTTAATTTTGCTGAACGCTGAACTGAATACATATATAGAAGCTGAACCGAGCGTATGAGTCCAACTTTTCTAAACTGAACTTATAAAAGTTTAACTGAACTTACAAATATATTTAGAGCAATAGTAAGAGAAGAACTCTATATAAAATTCTTCTAATACCATATCATATTTGTCTATTTCCAATATTTAAGAACTTTAATCCATAATAGAGGAGCTTTTTTTTCCCTTGGAAATAGACAAAGTTTTAAGACACTTCACATTTTCTATACATTGTCATTGGTCATCACATTTCCATATGCTTATCAACCTAGTTCTTATTTTAGTACTCAATTCCTAAAATTAAGAACCAACTTTATAATTTTGTAGATCAACTCTTTAAATAAAATTCTTGTTGAAGATCTCAAGAATAAGAACTACTATTACTAATGCTCTTAATTTAGTGTTTAATCAGGCTTTACTTCCACTTTTTCTCTAAGTAGTTATTACGTTTCTTATCGTGTCTTTTAAAAAAACCGATAGTATCAACATGTAATGCCTCAACGATTAAATTTGTATTGGGGGTTCTGGGTGTATGGAACAACATGAACACTATAAAGCTTGGTGAAGTTGCATGTGAATCATGACTTATAAATTGTTTTTAGTTCTACCTAATTGTATTATTTTACGATGACTTAGAAAACTCGGAATTTTTATTTGGGAAAAAGTAAAATTTTTGGTTTTATTATTATATATAACTTCAGGTAAGAAAAATGGTTATTTTCTTGAGCTAGGAGAATAGAAACTAATTAACTCATTTTTTATTTTCGGTCCAAATTCAATAGTGAAAATTGATTGTTTCAATGAAGATAGATAACAAAAATTTCATCTTACGGGGCCCCTCAGTCTCCGGCGCTCAGTAATGTGACCAACACTGGTTCAAATCCGACCCTGATTCAAGCATTGTTTCAGTTTCTTTTTTACCCATATCAAACCCGATATAAATCTAAATGCTTATGTAGTTGACACACTTTAGAGTTCTATCAGAGTATCACAAATAGGTAGATCTACTATGTATGAATGGCAACAAAGATTAAGACCTCTTTGGAAAAAAGTTGTTACTTATAAATTCATTTGTTTTCTTCTATAATAATATTTATTTATACACTACTTATATAAATTTTAAGAACTTGACGTTCATTTGGATATACATTGTCCGTATATCGTTGGACTTTTAACTAACCAACACTTCTTCTATAAGGCATTTTTCACACAATAGGGTAACACGGATTCAAACAAAACCATAGTAGTATAGAATTTAGTTACTAAAAGAATCGATTTTATAATAAATTTGTTTAATTAAGGCTGTCTTTCAAAAGTAGTTGTGTGTCAAAACAGTTGGTCATTTCAGTTATGAAAACAAAATTTCTATGAGAGTTGGTTCAATGTACGCAAGTCATTTCTGCTATGAGATTGATAATATAGATATAACTTATAAATCCCGATTTGTAAATATCGTCGACGTTTTAGTAAATATCGTCGACAATTTCATTCCAAAAGACGATAATGCTCTTTGCATAATTACACTCTTTTTTCTCTCTAAACAATTTTCTCTCAAATTCTACTAAAAACCAACTACATTTCAATCTCTCATCTGCATTAAACCAATTAAAAAATGTTAAAAATTAACGCACATCGACTAGAAAACTTAAATAATTTTAAAAAATCGGCAAATAAACTTATTAAACACGATTTTAAAAAAAAAAATGAACTAGCTCATGGACTAAATGTTGAGATTCAACAATCGACCATAGACCAAACGTTGAAAACTAACGTTTGCGATGGTCCAACCGTGGGAAACCAACGTTGGCCATGGTCCAAACGTTGGAATAAAAAAAATTTAAAAAAAAAATTAATAATTCTCCATGGCCAAACGTGGGATTCCAACGTTTGGACCATGGCCAACGTGGGATTCCAACGTTTGGACCATGGCCAACGTTGGTTTCCCACGTTTGTGTGGGGTAATATCCGTATAAAACCCTTAAATTATAGGACTATAATGCAAATTTAATACGTGATTTATTGTCATAAACGAAAAACAATGAAAAACGATAAAGCACAAGAATTAACCTTCGGTCCTAGTGCAATTCGGCAATGAGAGATCAAAGTAGATCTCCTCCTAATTGTTGCACCCAAGATCGTCTGAGAATATGCCCTTGTGCTAGAAATGTGTTCTCTAATTGCCTTGCAATATTGAGAGAACTTGATGTGAGTTTTCTTTAGATGTGAGATCTGAATTTTGAGAGGAAAAATGTCTCTCAAAACCCTAATTCTTTTTTGCAAATGACAATTAGGTTAACAAGGAGGAGAGGCTCTCCTTTTTGTTCTTCTAATTCGGCCAAACCGAAACCACATGGGGAAGTGGGCTTCCACTTCCTCTTAATTTTAACTCGTGGTCCGGTTCGTAAATTGCTAAAATGTATATGACGCGGTTTTGTTATAAATCGTCATCGGTTATCGGTTATTAAAGCATCAACTAATAACACGGATTAGTTGAATTATTAATACATGTCCGACAAAGACAATATCGTATAATTAATTTATCCAATATACATTAATCAAATATAAATCGCTTATATTTAATTTACGAATTAACCGCTTAATTCGTCTTAGCCATTTTTATTTAATCCGTATTAAATAATTATCTCAACATCGCGTTTGACTAATTACTAGTCAATAACTCCGACTAATGGTTAGTCAAATTTGGCATCAAGATGATCGTATTTTATTTTCATACCGTCACATCTCTCAAACGTATCCTATAGGTGTGACTTTTAGGGACCAGTTGATCACCGCCATCTGTATGACAATAACGTCAAACTTATCTAGCAAGCCAACCGTTATTGATAAACGTGGACCAACTGATAATAATACAAAAGTATACCCTTTGATCCTTTTAGAGATTTAAATGTTATTGCACTACTTGTAGAGGACACCAGCCCCAACAAGCTCCCACTTGTCCGTACAAGTGTATGTGTAATAACGTTATCCGCACGAACTGGAGGACACAGCTCCAACAAACTCCCACTTGTCCGTACAAGTGTATGTGCGATAACCGATTCTCATATTCATTTAAAATTTCTCCCACTCAATGTAAAACAATTTGCAGATCCGGATCCGCAAAGGTCGTATTTTACAATCGATCTGTATCTAGAGTGGTTTCCCCGACTAGAGAGTAACTTAACTGATAAAACGAATTCGTATTCGAGCATGGCCATGCATTTCAGTTACAGCTCCTCGAGTGGCCCTGAGAAATATCGAGTACCTGATAAAGGCTGAATATTTCCTTCAACTCGAACTCCTTCCGATCTAAGCACAACATGAAATGACCCATAAACAATCTACTTGGCCCCCTGTTACGGATGACCGTGAGAAAGAAACCAAAGTCACCCAAAATCTGCCTTAGTCTCAAGAGACAGTCGATAGTCAAAAGAATCGACTCTTAGGATCACCATGGAGGTCCTATCCACGACCTGGCACCGAATGTTATAAAACATTTAGGACTCCACGTCGATGTCACAATTGTGTCCTACGAGATATCTGTATAACCCGCTTCGTGATTGGTCACAACCGGTTGACTTATGGCTCGTTGAACCCACCATCAACCAACGTCACAAAATAATTGCCAGAGTTATCGGCTCATGTGGGCAATTAAGGACCAAAAATATAATGTTTGTTCAATTCACTTTGTGGTGTTCAAAATTGTCGTACAAATCCACATGAAAAACAAAATATATAAAATATCAAAACGATGATGTCGTATAGAGTACAAAAGAGAATGAATCTAATCCATAAAAGAGTACTACAACTTAGGAACACGTTTAATTCCCATGGAATTAACATGCCCTTCATGCTTATCTTGTCGTAATGGTTTAGTGAGAGGATCTGCTATGTTATCATCTGTAGCAATCTTTTCTATCACTACTTCCTTTTGCTCCACGTAATCTCGGATTAGATGAGCTTTCTGTTGTACATGTCTAGATTTGTTACTAGACTTAGGCTCCTTAGCTTGGAAGATGGCACCTCTATTGTCGCAATAGATGGTGATCGGGTCATTCGAACTAGGCACTACGGATAGTCCTTGTAAGAATTGACGCATCCATATCGCTTCCTTTGCGCCTTCGGACGTGGCATAGTACTCGGACTCGGTCGTAGAATCTGTTTGTAACACTTTGTTTGGAACTCTTCCAGTGACTACAGCGCCATTAAGAGTAAAAACGAATCCAGACTGAGATTTCGAGTCATCTCGATCCGTTTGGAAGCTAGCATCTGCGTAACCGGTTGCGCATAGCTTTTCTTCGCCTCCATAAGTCAAAGCCCAATCTTTAGTCCTCCGTAGGTACTTAAGAATGTTCTTGACAGCCATCCAATGTGATTCACCTGGATGTTTGCTGAATCGACTTGTCATACTCAATGCATATGCCACGTCCGGACGTGTGCATATCATGGCATACATGATTGATCCTATAGCCGAGGCATAAGGAATCCGTGTCATGCGCTCTTTCTCTTCCGGTGTCTCTGGTGCCTGAGACTTGCTCAAATGCACCCCTGGAGCCATAGGAAGAAACCCCTTCTTGGAGTTAGTCATGCTTTGAATCTCTCTAGGACTTTGTCTATGTAAGACTCCCCGATCGAGAGATAACATCCGTCGTGATCTATCTCGATAGATACGGATGCCCAGAATTCTTTGTGCCTCTCCCAGATCTTTCATCCGGAAATGGTTTTTCAACCATACTTTCACCGGTTAAGATAGGTATGTCATTCCCAATCGGGAGTATGTCATCGACATACAATATTAGGAAGACAATCTTGCTCCCACTCGACTTGATATAAAGACATGGTTCCTCGACCGATCGAGTAAATCCATTTTCTTTAATTACTTGGTCGAAGCGATGATTCCAACTCCGAGATTCTTGCTTAAGTCCATAAATGGAACGCTTAAGCTTGCACACTTTCTTAGGATTTTGTGGATCGATGAAACCTTCGGGTTGTACCATGTACAACTCTTCCTCCAAAAAACCGTTTAAGAAGGCGGTTTTCACATCCATCTGCCAAATTTCATAGTCATGAAAAGCGGCAATCGCTAATATAATCCGAATGGAACGCAAAGATGACTACGGGTGCAAAAATTTCATCGTAGTGCGGACCGGCACTTGGGTGAAACCTTTAGCAACTAGTCGTGCTTTATAGATATCTTGTTGACCTTCCACAGAATGCTTTATCTTTTAAAGCCATTTGCATTGAAGGGGACGAACCTTAGCAGGTAAGTCAACAAGATCCCATACGTTGTTCTCATACATAGAGTCCATCTCGGATTGCATGGCCTCAAGCCATAGCTTTGAGTCGGAACTAGTCATGGCACCTTTATAGGTTTCGGGTTCACTACTCGTTAAGAGTAGAACGTCATCTATGTCATGTTCCTCGACCATACCAATGTATCTGTCTGGAGGAATAGAGACTCTTCCCGACCTCCTAGGTTCCTCGGGAATATTAACCGCAAAGGGATTGAGGGAACTGGTTCCTCCAATGGTTGCTCGGTATTTAGTTCTGGAATCTCCGACAGGTCGAAGGTTCTATCACTCTTTGCATTCTCGAGAAATTCCTTCTCCAAGAATGTCGCACTAGCCGCAACAAAAACACGTTGTTCAGTTGGCGAATAGAAGTAATGACCAAGTGTTCCTTTAGGATAACCTATAAAGTATGTCTTGACCGATCGCGGGCCGAGCTTATCCTCGTGTCTCCACTTGACATAAGCCTCGCAGCCCCAAACCCGTATAAAGGATAAGTTAGGGACCGTTCCCTTCCATAGTTCATATGGAGTCTTGTCAACAGCGTTAGACGGACTTCGGTTGAGTATTAGAGCAGCTGACAGAAGAGCATAACCCCACAATGAGTCAGGCAACACGGTGTGACTCATCATGGATCGAACCATATCAAGTAGTGTTCGATTTCTCCGTTCGGACACACCATTCAACCGAGGTGTTCCAGGTGGAGTTAACTGTAGGGCAATCCCACAGTCCTTAAGGTGTTGATCAAACTCGTGAGAAAGATACTCGCCACCACGGTGCGAGCGCGGTGTTTTAATCTTTACGCCCGATGGGTTACTCGTACCCGATTCTAGTATTCCTTGAATTTCTCAAAGGATTCACTTTTGTGCTTCATTAAGTAGACATAGCCATATCTACTTAAATCATCCGTGAAAGTGATGAAATTCCTATAGCCTTCTCGTGCGGTGATTGACATAGGCCCACATACATCCGTATGTATGAGTCCTAATAGGTCAGCAGCGCGCATTCCAACACCTTTGAAGGAAATTCGAGTCATCTTACCGATGAGACATGATTCACACGTGCCAAATGATTGAAAATCAAAGGCCGAGATAGCTCCATTTTTGATGAGCTGTTTAACGCGTTTCTCATTAATGTATCCCATACGGCAGTGCCATAGATACGTTTGATCTTTGTCACCTACTTTTAACTTTTTATTCATTACGTGTAATATTTCGGTGGTCTGATCTAAAACATAAATTCCGTTCATGGAGACTGCCATGCCATAAATCATATCGTGTAATGAGAAAATGCAAGTATTATTCTCTATTACAAATGAAAATCCAAGTGTGTCAAGTGCAGAAACTGAAATAACGTTTTTGGAAAGACTGGGTACATAATAGCAGTTATATAAAAATAACTCAAATTCGCTAGGAAGCTGGATCACATATGTTCCCCTCGAGACGGCAGCCACTCGTGCTCCATTCCCGACACGCAGTCCACCTCACCCTTTACGAGGGGTTCGATGTTTGAGCCCCCGCACATGATTACAGAGATGAGAACCACAACCAGTATCAAGTACCCAAGTTCCGTAACTTGCGTGGTTAATCTCAATCATATGAATAAAAGTAGAAGAGGATGAAGACATACCAACAGGGTTTAACACGACCGCCTTTAAGTCCTCATGATAAACAGGACATGTACGCCTCCAATGCCCGGTCTTGTGGCAATGATGGCATTCCATGTTTTCATTCTTGCTCTTTGTCGCGCCCGATGAGGTGCTCGACTCACCAGGCCCACTCTTACCCGAACCCGACTTCTTGAACTTCGGTTTACTTACTGTTAGGTTTGCCCGAGCTTTGCCCTTACCCTTGCCCTTGTTTGTCACGACGAGAACATCTTGTTTCATGCTCCCACTGAACTTCATGTCCTTCTCGGTGCATACGAGAAGGGAGTGCAATTCATGGGGACTTTTCTTCAAATCATTCATATAGTAATTGGCTCTAAAGAGCGCAAAACCATCGTGGAGTGAATGAAGCATGCGGTCTATCACAATGTTCTCGCTGATTTTACAATCAAGCGCCTCCAGTCTCTCGACATTCTCAATCATGCTGAGAATGTGTGGGCTAACCGGTTGGCCCTTCTGGAGTCTCGCATCAAAGAAGCGAGTGGTATGCTCATAGGTCACGATTCTCGGTGCTTTCGAGAATTCCTTAGTGAGCGTGGTGAAAATCTTGTTTGCACCTTGGGCTATGAAGCGTTTCTGCAAATTGGATTCCATTGCAAAAATGAGTACGTTTTTAATCACACCCGCTTCCATGACGAAGTCGCTATACGTGGAGACCTCGTTAACTCGAGCCGTGGGGCCTGGGGCTGGCGGGAGGGGCTCAGTCAGATACTTGAGCTTCCCGTCGGCGGTGGCGGCATTCCGTAATGCCGCCTCCCATTCCGCGAAGTTTGATCCATCATTCTTCGATCTAGTGGACCGATTCATCCGATTCATGAAGATCCGAAGCCGGGACTCACGGTCCAATGTGGCACTTGGCATTGGGTCATCGAGGATGCCAGCCATTATGTTATTAGCGATTTAAAAACGTGATCTACGCTGAAAAAGAAAGAAAAACAAAAACGAAATAAGCAACTCATCGAGGTGATTTAAGTCTATTAAAATTCATTTTAATCATGTAGACTCATTGCACTTGCATAATTGATCTCCCTCAAGAATAATACAAGTGATCCCAAGACTCAATTTCTGTAAATTGATAAGCCAACTGTTTAGCTAGTTCTTCCGTAAAAACTCTTGGTCGATAGATTTCCGTAAATCCTATCTATAGTCCACCATAATCACAGGATCGTACGAGTGACCATAGTGTTGAGATAAAATAGGTCAATCGGTTCCAACTTACCCGACGTAGAAGGGGTCATATTATGCCTACCGACGAAGAAGGGATTCATTGGAGTTTGACCTATAAAGACTGTTCTCAATTTTGGTTTATACGAGGAAGATCCCATCAACTTAGTTTAAATTCATTTTAAGTGAACGAATAACTAGCAACTGCGTGAATGAATTAATTTAGATGATGGCTTAAATCGTGTGACATATGAATGTCATATAAAACTAACGCGTGACCTCTATATGAGTCAGTTTTCATGCAATTATTAGGTGGTTTGGTTTTAGGCGGAATATGATGCAATCTATCGTTACGATAAAATAAATAAAAGAATGCAAAACGTAAATAAAAATTCCTAGTGTGGCCTATCCTAGTAAAAAGAACATAATACAACTTTGAAATCCACCGCTGGACCCGAGAAGCTTGTCTTGATGTTCCATCTTTTTCATGCAAATGGGAGTGAGCATCCGGTCTCCATCTTTGGTCTTCTCAAAAATTACAATTAAAATTTACAAAAATAAACCTATTTACATTCTAAATAAAACTGTAATTACAAGGGAAAATTAAAAATGGAGATACGAGATCTCAAAATACAACCAAGACCGTGTTCCATCATTACGGTAACACGTTCTACTAAGGCCACACTAAGTTACAACCGTTTGTAAAAAGAATAAATACGTAATAAAAAGCATTCAAGGCATTCAACAATAACGATAAAAAAATGCATCAACTAAATTAAATTTATTCGTGACATAATTCCGTAATTATGTTAAATTTATCCAAACCACCTTTTAACAATTAAAATTATGTGACAAAACCGCTTCATCAACTTAATTTTAATTCATGATAATCCTTTATTTTAAATCGTTTTAAAATAGTTCAATGGTACGTGAGTGAACCGTTTCACTATCAAGCGAATGCATAAAATCCGTATTATGCACATGTTAAGGCCAAAAAAAAATTAAAACTCTATTTTTTTTTTTCTCACGTCAGGCGTGAACAGTACCCAAATTTTTTTTTTTTTTATATTGATAGCTAATGCCGAGATCTCAAAAGGCAAAAAAAAAAAAAATTCCAGCGGTACAGAAAAACAAAAAACGAGAGCCTCAACATCTAAAAACGAGATCGATTTGTTAAAACCAATCGCAATTTAATCTAATCCGTATAGAACAAAAAAACTACAATTGACATGATCTCAACATATTGTTATCATTATCGTTTATAATAACAATACGCAAAGAACAAATCGAATACAAAACATCGTCTGATTGGCACGGTTTATAAAAACAACAACAAAAAGACATGGCATGGAATGCAAAGAAAACAGCCGTGTAAAAAAAACAGGACACGTTTTTCAAAAAAAACTTTCAGCCGTGCATTGCAAATTTCAGCCGTGTTGGTTTTATGCAACAAAAATGCAATTGATAGATCCTTAACATATTGCAATGAATATCGATTACAAAAACAATATGCAAAGATCAAATCGAAAACAAGAAAAACAACAACCATCACCGTGTAAACTTGACACGGTTCCCAAGACAGAAAAAAAACGCAACATAAAAAAAATTTCTGCCGAGAGCAAAAACAGGCTGCCGCACGAAATTTTCAAGCAAAAAATTATTGATTCAAATTCGTTTGATGAAAATCACATAGAAAAATTTACGTGGCCTCGCTCTGATACCACTTGTGGGGTAATATCCGTATAAAACCCTTAAATTATAGGACTATAACTCAAATTTAATACGTGATTTATTGTCATAAACGAAAAACAATGAAAAACGATAAAGCACAAGAATTAACCTTCGGTCCTAGTGCAATTCGGCAATGAGAGATCAAAGTAGATCTCCTCCTAATTGTTGCACCCAAGATCGTCTGAGAATATGCCCTTGTGCTAGAAATGTGTTCTCTAATTGCCTTGCAATATTGAGAGAACTTGATGTGAGTTTTCCTTAGATGTGAGATCTGAATTTTGAGAGGAAAAATGTCTCTCAAAACCCTAATTCCTTTTTGCAAATGACAATTAGGTTAACAAGGAGGAGAGGCTCTCCTTTTTGTTCTTCTAATTCGGCCAAACCGAAACCACATGGGGAAGTGGGCTTCCACTTCCTCTTAATTTTAACTCGTGGTCCGGTTCGTAAATTGCTAAAATGTATATGACGCGGTTTTGTTATAAATCGTCATCGGTTATCGGTTATTAAAGCATCAACTAATAACACGGATTAGTTGAATTATTAATACATGTCCGACAAAGACAATATCGTATAATTAATTTATCCAATATACATTAATCAAATATAAATCGCTTATATTTAATTTACGAATTAACCGCTTAATTCGTCTTAGCCATTTTTATTTAATCCGTATTAAATAATTATCTCAACATCGCGTTTGACTAATTACTAGTCAATAACTCCGACTAACTGGTTAGTCAAATTTGGCATCAACATGACTGTATTTTCATACCGTCACATCTCTCAAACGTATCCTATAGGTGTGACTTTTAGGGACCAATTGATCACCGCCATCTGTATGACAATAACGTCAAACTTATCTAGCAAGCCAACCGTTATTGATAAACGTGGACCAACTGATAATAATACAAAAGTATACCCTTTGATCCTTTTAGAGATTTAAATGTTATTGCACTACTTGTAGAGGACACCAGCCCCAACAGTTTGGACCATGGCAAACATTGGTTTCCAACGTTTGGTCCATGACTAAACGTTAGATCTCAAAGTTTGGTCCATGGTTCAACCTTGGGGGTACAAATTTCAGATTTACGCAGAAAAATTGCAATGTTTGCTATTATTAAGTCAATACGTGACGTAAATCAATTATCGAATAGATTTAACGGTGCACAAAAAAAAATCTATACTAAATAATAAAACAACAACCATCACCACAATATTTCCCTCCAAACTACTCATATTTTTACTTTCATTGAAAATTAATATTTCCTAAAAGAACTCCTAAATTGGAGCACTTTATCAAGAAAAAAAAATCAAAATTTGTTTACTCATTCTCAAAAATTATATACTTTCGCTATTTTCTAAGTTATACTTAGCATTAAATGAAAATATTTTCGACATGGTCTAACTTATACATTGAAAAATTTTAAAAACTAAATTTATTTTAATAATTATGTTTTAATAATGTTTATGATTTCAAAAAAGTCACGACTTAATAAAATTTACTGTATTATTTAATATTCCATTTTTTATACATAGAAATTACATATTTTCATAAAATATATATAAAGTACTAATTATTAATGATTTAGTAATATTTAATTTAACATATATTTAACATAAACTTATTCTCAATATATCAGGTCGAACGTGTCAGATTTTGACCCTGAAATCACGAGTCATAAAGAGTCGTGGATAGTTCGAATTGCATATTATAATATACGGGACACGACTGTAAAATGGATCAAATATTCGAGTTTATGGTAGGGTCGGATTAAATTTTAACATTTTAATTGTAATGCATGATTGCTGCTTTTGGACGGGTTACAAAATCGTCAAAACACCGCCGAAGACATTGAGTAAACATATGATAAAGTTGGGTTCAAAAGGATCGACAAAAATGATCGAGATATTTTATAACAGTGGGTCTTGCTTCAGACCATTGCTTTTGGTCTGAAATAAGACGGATAACATGTTATCATTTGACAGTAAAATGTTTGTATTTTTCTGATAACATGTTACCATTATTTTTCCCACTATTTTCAGGGTAAAAAGTGACACCTCTAGTGATAACATTTTGTAAATTCACTGCTTACATTTTCTTAAAAAATGGCAACATTTTGTCGGTCTTATTTCAGACGGGAAAAGTTCCCGTCTGAAATAAGATTTTGCGGTTTTCTAAAGTAAGGGGTTTAAAATGAATATAGAAAATATTAATTTTGCTTTAAATTTATAAGTCAATTTTTAAATGATTTTACATGCACCCGTGCAACTTTGCACGGGTTTTAAACTAGTTAACCAAATAATGAAGCGATTAAGTTGTTTAAGTACCGGTGATTCGGGATCCGTCATGTTGTTAATTGTTGTTGTTGGGTTTTTTTTTTTAATTTAGTTAATTTTTAGTTGAATTTGAGAGGAAATTTTTTAGAGAGAGAAAATGTTGGATGAGTGGAATGGCAGTTATCGTCTTTTTTTTTGAAAAACGTCGTCGATATTTACTAAAACGTCGTCGATATAAATCAGCCCCCATAAATAAGTCTACTACTCCGATCTTGGGGTTAACAATGGTATTAAATAGTAACATCGTTAGAGTTATAAAATTTGTGTTTTCATTAATTCTATAAATTATTTGTGAGCCTAGTTAGTATGACTCTCCATGATATCTTTATAGATATTTTAAGGTTGGACTTTTTTGTGGTATGTAAGAGGGGGAAAGCCCCGAAAATTAACTAATAACTAAGCAAGTAAAGGAAACTCCTAAAATATTTTCACGAAGGATCGGCCTGAGCAGTCCATTAGGATTATCGATAATTGTAGTGGCTGGAGTCGAATTGATTCCTTTGTTTGCTAGCCTGTCCGCAACTCGATTAGTTTTTCTGTGAATATGATCAATATTAACTTTCCATCTATCTAGAGCTATCAAATCCTTGCATGTTTTATAAGATTGCTTGAAAGTTCTTTGAAATTGCTATTATTTGACTTTCACACTCCTTAATACGGAGCATCAAACTAAGATAATGGAAGTATGGAACAAATACTCCCGACGATTTCATAGTCTTAAAGCATAAAGATGTACATACTATATAACATTTGAGTTTTTCACATGCCATTAATAAATCTATCAAATCATCACATATTGGTTTACTAAAACCATCACATAAATAAAGTCGTACATTATACATTCTTAATTATTCCCCGTGTAATAACAAATAGTTAATTTTTTGAGACTTGTCCCTCATTCACACCAAAAAAAAATTATTATACATTCATAACAGTGAAATAGGTTAACCAAATACCAGCTCTTATAAAAAAGTATAAATAATTTTAAAATATTAACCTTTTATCTCACCCTTATGCATCCTATGTTAAAATAAACCTAAATCCTCTCTCTAGTTTTCTCTCCCCTTCTCTCTAAAAAACAAAACCCTAAATCCTCCCCCTTTGCCGCTGTTGTTCTCCTCCTTCCTCCCACCGCCATCCATCAACCCCCTACCATGTCACCGGGGATGGGATCTCTCAAGACTTTTCTCCGGCGACCCGTCTCCTCTCTTCCGATTAACCCTCCTCCCCTTTTTTACCCACACTTGGTTCTGGATCGTACGGGTATATTCGTTCCTCTCGGTCTGCGTGGTGTATGTGGGCTGTTCGGGTCTTATCGGACGAGTTTTTGAGGTGGTGTGGCAGGGTGGTGCTTGGATCTGGTGGTGTTGTGGGTTGGTAGGGAGGCGGTGGCTTCCGTTTTTTCCTGTGTTATGCTTTGTTTCCTTTATGTTTTTGTTTAATTTCCGCTTTCGTTATTGTTTCGTCTTTCTTTCTGAGGGCTCTGTCCCCGTCTATCGGTGGTGTCCTTCTCTCAGTTTGAGAGCTTTCGTTTTCTGGTTCGTTTGAAGTTTTCTAATAAGTCAGCAGAAGATCAGCGTTGTTATATATCGTTATATGATTTTACATATTTTGTCTGATTCATGGCTACAATCAATTACGTCAGAAGAAATGGATACTTGTCAAGGAAGATACGGAGACCCTCTTATGGATAAAAGCCTTTTGCGGCGAATCGATGATAGAGACTCTGTTGCAGTGTTTCATTCTTTGAAGAAGAATTTATTTCCTATGGTTGTAATCGATTTGTATTCGATTGAGCTTGGCATATGTTGTAGATGTCGTATGACTTTTTATTAATGATAATGATCTTTTCTCAAAAAAATAAAATTTGTTTTTTTATCAATAATCTGCATTATATATTAAACTAAATAGACATTAGTAAAATTAACTATAATCATGTCACTTTAAAAATACGAACAAAGTAGAAAGCTAATTGAAGGGAAATATTTTAATTAGGGATCATAGTGATAAGCAAGATATAATATAATCATGTCACTACGGGAGTTTCGTTATAGTGACTATTAGATTCATATATGTTAATCTGTTCGTCTTGAATTATTTCTACATGATCGAAACATAGAGAAAATAAAACTAATTATTAGGTAAGGAACATACATATAACATATTGGGTTTATGAATAACAAACACTTAATGGAGAGTCATGATGAAGATGCAAAATACTGGAAATATAAGAAACTATGCAAAACAACTTTCTCACAACAAATAATCACCGTCCCATATTGTTTTATCTGAATCCATTTGGAGATGAACTTTTCTCTATGTATTTTCAAGTAGGATCTTGGATTAATTACCAATTGTGCATACTGCATAGTACCTACAAAACAAATTAAATCGTACGCAATTAGAGAAGCCGAAATAATAAGGAAAAAAACATGCTGAATCATTAATAACGGTTTTACGATGAGGCCATAAGGAATATATGTATGTTTAGGTATGTAGTTGTGTTTTATTAGTGTTGTTATTCCTATAAAATTCTAATTTGTGAACAATTTAACTACATGTATACATATTAGTAATCACCAATTCACCATGTGGTACGTAAGAAGTAAATAAGAGGATGATGCTTTAAATTACATCTTAATCTTAATTAATTAATTTTAGGTAGTTCATAAAGGATGGACTCTCTATAATCGCTCGAAAAAAGTTTCCTTTAATAATATAGACTAGATTTAATGCCCGGCGATGCCCGGGCCATTTGGTATTGTCTTTGATAATCAATGTCCGGCGATGCTCAGGCTATAATCAATTGTTATGTCTTCAAAATCAATTATGACGATGTCTAAAACAGAATTGCTAAGATTAAGCTCAAAAACTTAGGAGAGATGGTATCTCGGTAAGTTATTTAGTGATCACTCTTACTGTTTTTCTTGATCATTTAATTTTTATCGTGGGGCAAAATGACTCTTTGTACTTTTCATAATAAGTGTACGATAAAATGCCCTGTTTTTTCGGTTGAATGGAGCTGAGCTAAACTGCAGTGAATGGAGCTGATCTGAATTGAACTGAACTGAATCGAGTTGATCTGAACTGAATGTAGCTGAAATGAGAGTTAATTTGTGAAAAGATGAGTTAAACTTAACTGAATGTAGTAGTTGAAGTAAGAGTTAAGCTTTATTCTTTTCAGTTGAAAAAGGCTGAGATCAACTGAATAAAACTGAGTTGAACTAAATAAAATAGAGTTTAAATGAATTTAGCTGAAATCAGAGTAAATTTGTGAAGTGATGAACTGGATTAAACTGAAAATAAATCAGAAAAAACAAACCCAAATTTGTGAAAAGATGATCAGCTAAACTATAATGAATGAAGCGAGCAATATGAGAATGGAAAGCCATTTTGCATGTTATCTCGTATATAAGTAATATAATTATCATATTAATTGTACGTAAAGTTTGTGACAGATAAGGACCGTAAATATACAACGAAACCCGAAAACTACTAAAGTTGATAATAAGAAATTAGGCGAGTAAGATTGTGATCTACTTATTTGCAAATTTTATATGTTGTTATTAAAAAATTAGGACAGAGGAATATGGCGGTTGTATTGTAAAACAAATAATAAGCAATATCACAAAAGCAGCTCAATCCTAGATCAAATAAGAGAAACAAAAAATTAGGGTTTGTCTATTTTCTTCTTAGCGTCAATCCTCTTGTTCGAGGATTATCTCACGATTTCGATTGTGAGATAATCGTTTTTCTTGCTTGTTTTTCTTGGTTTTCTTTCTTTCTTCTATGCAGGGCCAGATGGATAGCAAAACGCGAGGTCGTATTTGGGATGGGAAACGGCCGATAGGGGAGGAAGACGATACTGAAGGGGGGGTCTTCGAATGGGAGGAGGGCTTCGATGAGGCATAAGAGAAGGAGAAGCTGCTATTGGTGGGGAAGATATGGGCATCCAAATCGATTAATGTGAAAGCAGCCATTGAATCAATAATCCGGCTCTGGAATCCCACGAAGCCTATGCTAGGGAACATGATCGACGCAAAGGAGAAATTGTTTGTCTTTCGATTTGGTACGGAAAGGGATAAAGCTAGGGTTTTGGAGGGACAACCATGGCACTTTGATAAGTTCCTATGGTGCTTAAACGAACCGAACCGTGAAGGTAAACTTACTGATGTACCGCTCTTCTTTTTCCCGATTTGGACACGTGTCTATGACCTACCTATAGAGGGGCGTGCGATTACGTCGAACATACAGAAAATTGGGGCATCACTGGGATCATACATAGCCATGGAATTAGGGCCTAATAATGAGATTGACAGAGTTGTTCATATACGGATTCTTCATGATGTCCGTACACCACTGAAATCATCAGTCCCAATTAGAATGAAGGGTGGACAAGTGGTTAACTTCGATGTTAAGTATGAGCGACTGCCATTGTATTGCTATGGGTGCGGACATATAGGGCATGGTGAGAAAGACTGCGATGACGGACCTTATGACGAGGGTGAACTACGATATGGTGACTGGTTACGTGCATCCCCGTGGAAGGTAACTAGGACGGTCTCTGATGGACCAGGGCGAGCTAGGCGTGATCTTAGAGCAGAGTTTGATGCACAGAAGCTACAAAACATGGATGATGATATAGCTAAGATGATGTATAAATTGCAAGCCATTGCTATAGATTTGAAGACCCAAAAAATGGCTACTAGCTCCTTTACGCAGCAGCATGGCGGGGATCACACTGGGGCAGGGGTGCTTGATGAGAGTCTAACAGTTGGGGGAGGGAAAATAGGAGATGTGTGCCTGGATGGAGGAGGTAAGGGGACGGCTGGGGAGGGTGTTATGGTGAGGATGGAGGAAGAACAGAGTAGTGGTAGGGAAGAGGACTTTGGTACTGGGTTCGTTGATCTTTGTTCACAGAAGGAGGGGGGTGTACTCGCTGATTCTGAGGGCACTGATGGGGATGGTGGTGTGCATACGATGAAGAAGGAGTCGATGACTGGGACACGACTGGCAAGGGAGGTAGTGGAGAGGAATCGTGGTGGAGCTGGCCATGAAACAGGGAAGAGAAACCGGGGTGAGGAACAGTTGGGTGCGGGCAGTAAGAAACAAAAATTTTCTACAGACGGGGACGTCTTAGTATCTGAGGCGGAGGTTGAGGGTGCTCAACCCCGTTGGGCCCAATGAATCTCCTAAGCCTTAACTGTTGGGGCTTAGGCAACCCCGACGCTGTAAATAATCTTCGTGCTTTGGTACGAAAGGAAGCGCCGGCTATGCTATTTTTGGGTGAAACAAAATTGTGTGGTCGTGAGATGCGGAGTGTCCGAGAGAGTTTAGATGGTTTTTTGGGATTGAGGTTGATTGTATGGGGCGAGCTGGTGGCCTAGCCTTTATGTGGAAGAAAGAACTTGATTGTACTTTACAAACGGCGTCAGTCCATCATATCGATGTCGTGGTGAAGGAGGGGGAGAGGGAATGGAGGGTTACGGGCTTCTACGGTTGGCCGGCAGTTACGGATAGACACCTATCATGGGAGCTTCTACGACTCCTTCATGGGCAATATGACCTTCCATGGCTATGTATCGGCGACTTTAACGAAATACTCTATTCGACTGAGATGAAGGGAGGGAGCAGGGCCCAATGGCAAATGAACAACTTCCAAGCTGCTGCGGATGACTGTGGTCTCAAACATGTGGGGTGGGAGGGGTATTAATTTACGTGGGATAATGGGCAAGCAGGCGAAGCTAACCGACAAAGTATGATTGATAGAGCGATGTGTACGGGTTCGTGGGTGGATTTATTTCCATACGCAAAGCTTATTCATTTGACTCGGGAATGGTCCGACCACGCACCTATTAAGCTGATTTTCGATAAGAGAGCCACTGGAATGGAGGTGAAAAAGAATTTTCGATTTGAGCAAATATGGCTTGGAGAGGAAGGCATTGAGGATGCGGTCAGATGTGGGGTTAATAAGGGAGGAGGAGTGCTGGGCGAATCAATAAAATGTTGTGCCCATGAATTACAAGCGTGGAAAAAAACAAGCATAAGGAAAATTAGCAACTTAATTGAGCGTAAAACCAAGCAACTGACCCGTCTGACTGAAGGGGGGCGGTCTGATGAGGAAGTAAGGAGGAGGAAGAAGCTTGTCGCTGAAATCGCTACACCTAGAAGGCAATAAGAACAGTACTGGAGGCAAAGGTCAAGGGCGCTATGGTTACAAGATGGAGACCGCAACACAAAATTCTTCCATACAAGAGCAGGGGAGAGGAAGAGGAAGAATTATATCGGTATGCTTGTGGATGACAATGGGCTCGAACGTTCTGGTCATGATGAAGTCTCGGAGGTGGCCACGGATTATTTTAAGCAGCTGTTTACTTCGTCAAATCCGGGCAATTTCGATGACGCGCTGGTTGGGCTAGAAGGGAGGGTCACGGACCGCATGAACGCAGGCCTAAGGCTTGAGTACCGAGAGGAGGAGGTTATTGAGGCTCTGAACCAAATGCACCCGCTCAAAGCCCCGGGACCGGATGGTATGAATGCTCTTTTCTTTCAGTCTTTTTGGCATATCATTGGGCCGGAGGTCATTAAAACCGTGCTTGGAATTTTAAGGGGAGAGTTGGACCCGGGTGAATTTAATAATACTAATATTGTCTTAATCCCGAAGAAAAAGGCACCGGATAAAATTAGGGATTTCCGACCTATTAGTCTGTGCAATGTGGTCTACAAGCTTGTTGCTAAAGTTCTAGCCAATAGACTCAAACTATTTCTTGGTGAGATCGTCTCTGAGAACCAAAGTGCATTCACCCCAGGGCGGCTTATCACTGATAATGTACTCATTGCTTTCGAGATGTTCCACCATATGAAAAATTCGAGACAAAATGATGGCTTTATGGCAGTTAAACTGGATATGGCTAAGGCCCATCACAGGGTTGAGTGGCGGTTTTTGTGACGAGTTTTGGATGTTATGAACTTTGACCGTGGATGGGTCTCTCGGGTTATGTCTTGCGTTTCATCTGTGTCTTTTTCGGTTCTAATTAATGGAGTGCAGACCAGTGATTTCCGCCCTGAACGAGGTCTCCGGCATGGGGACCCTCTATCGCCTTATTTATTTATTCTTTGTACTGAGACCCTTTCTAACCTTATGCGACGAGCTGTGGAACATGGGTCACTCCATGGCTTGCGGATTTCAAACTCAGCCTCTACTATTTCTCATTTGTTCTTCGCAGACGTTAGTATTTTCTTCGTGAAAGCAACGGAGGATGAGGCTGAGATTGTGTCCGATATTCTTAGGCGATATGAAGCTGCTTCGGGTCAACTTGTTAGTTTAGAGAAGACCACAGTGTCCTTTAGTAGAGGGGTCCCTAGAGTGATGAGGGAAAGGGTGCTCGACAAGCTTGAAGTTCGTGAAGTTGAGACGCAGGAACGGTATTTGGGCTTGCCCACGGTGGTAGGAAGATCAAAAAAAGTTCCTACTGATATTCTCCGTGACAAGCTCAACAAAAGATTACAAGGGTGGCGTGGGAAATTATTGTCGAAGGCTGGTAAGGAGGTTCTTATAAAGGCAGTTGCCAATTCACTTCCTACCTATGTGATGAGTGTTTTCAAAATCCCGGCAACCTTTTGTAACGTCCTCCGTTCGATGGTGTCTCAATTTTGGTGGGGTCATGGCGAAGGGAAGCGCGGTATCTCGTGGGTCTCTTGGAAGAGCTTGTGTCGGCCCAAATGTGTGGGAGGTCTTGGTTTCCGAGACTTTGAACTGTTTAACGATGCTCTCCTAGGGAAACAAGCGTGGCGGTTGGTGGCTGATCCGGAGTGTCTCTAGGCTCAGGTCATGAAAGCTAAGTATTACTACACGAGGGATTTTATGAATGCGGAAGTGGGGCAAAGGCCAGGCTATACCTGGCGCAGTATTATTGGTGCACGAGAGGTTTTGGAGTGTGGTTTGCGAAGAAGGATAGGTGATGGTAGAGATACGCGTGTGTGGGAAAAGCCGTGGGTCGAAGGGTGCCAAAGGGGGAAGGTAATCTCTCCATGTGGGTCGGGGAACGAACTTATGTATGTGGCCGACTTACTCAAACCAGGAGGTAGGGGATGGGATGAGGAGATGCTAAACCGTTACTTGCTGCCCTTCGAAGCCAAACGAATCCTCAATATGCGAGTTAGTCCCAATTTACCGAGAGATGGGTGATATTGGGGCCTGGAGAAGGATGGCGAATACTCGGTGTAGTCTGCTTATGCGTGTTTGGTTGGGGATGCTAGTAACTCGGGGAGCTCGTCAAACTGGGAAAAGGAAAAGTGGTTGTGGAATCGGCTGTGGAAGGTTCGAGTATGGCCTCACGTTAAACTATTCTTCTGGCAGCTGTGCAGTGGAGCTTTGTCAACCTTGGATAACATTGCAAGTCGAACTAGAGGTGAGTCTTCTTTATGTTGTTTTTGTCAATCGTTTTCCGAATCTTCTTTACACTTGTTTCGAGATTGCAGTGTGGTAAGGTGGGTGTGGAATGCTCTCGGTTTAGAGGGGAAGGGGACTGATGAGGGGTTGGGGACGGGGAATAGTACGCGTGATTGGGTGGAGGGTCGATGGGGGAGCTTGAGGCGAGTTTGTATGGGGCCTTTAAGATTGGGTGCTAGGCCATTTGGGATCACAGAAACAAGGTGGTCTTTGACGGAATGCAGGTGGAGCCGGATAGAGTAGTGCAACGGGTCAGGGACATCCTACAAAAAGTGAGTGGTATTGTGGGGTATGGTGAAGGCCGTGGAAGGAAGAGGACGAAGGATACAAGTGGGGAGGAGCATGAAGGGTGGAGGCCGGCTGTTGAAGGATATATAAAAATTAACGTGGATGCGGGGATCAAGAAAGAGGAAGGGGTTAGTACGGGAGCGTTGTGTCGAGATGTCCGGGGTAGGGTGTTGTGGGGACTAACAGTGGAACGTGATGTTGTTTGGGACCCTCGTTTCGTGGAGGCAGCGGCTGTGTTGGATGGACTGCAAGAAGCTCGGGCACGAGGATATCAACGGGTAATGTTGGAGAGCGGCTGTCTTCAAGTCATCGATGCGCTAAGGGAAAAACGCAATGGACGAAGCTCGTTTTCTCTTCTTATTGCTGATATTTTACTTCTTTGTAATTCTTTTAGTTCGGTTATTTGGTCTCACACGGGTCGGATAAACAATACCGTAGCTCATGCTTTAGCTCATATCTTTCCTAGGGTAGCTGGCAAAACTATTTGGTCGAATGTTTTACCTCCTGTTGCGGATTCTGCAGCAGCCTTTGATTTATCATTAATGAATTAATACCCTCCGGGGTCTTTTCCTCAAAAAAAAAAAAAAAATTAGGACAGAGGAATATGGCGGTTGTATTGTTCACCTTCGTTGTACATCGGCCATAGTCTCCTTATATATGCAACACTATATGCGGAAGCAATTGTATAAAACTCATTTTATTATTCCGAAGAATTAATTAATATTATTAATTGATAATTATGTCTAACCGTAAAATTTTATTAGTGCAAAATTGCAAACTTAGTTTTCCATTCTAATTCAAACACCACCAAATTAAGGTGGCGTAAATTAATCTTACCATTGTATGAAATTGTTGCATGTTACGTAGCTTTTACAATCATGGACTATATTTTTTAGTCATTAAATTCACGACTATAGGTATTAGGTAATAGTAATATAAACAAACCCCATCACTAACAAAAATTATTTTAAACTTATTATCCATTCAAAAAGTGAAGATAACTAACGAAACGAATTGTGGCCTTACCCATGTATTTAGCCAAGGAAAATGTAATAACAAATTATGGTGTAACCTATGTATTTAGCTAAGGACATATCAAGTTATTTTAGCCGGACTTAGGGACATGTTTTGCGGGGATGATTGTCCCGAGATGGATGAACTCCTTGGTCAAGCCATTATGGAATGTGGAGTGCCATCTTTTAAAAGTGTCAGCATCCTCAAAGATAAGGGAAACACGTTCTTTAAAATGGGTGTTGTGCCTCGGGCATTTTTCCATTATAGAATCGCGCTTAAATTTCTCTTGCTGATGGGTACCCCTGCTAGTTATGATGAATCTTCTGCAACTTCTCTTGCAATCTCCATCTTTTTAAATCTCGCAGCTTGTGATTGAAAGACCCCCGATTACGACCAAGTTTGTTGGTACTGCTCTTTGATTCTGTTGGTTTATCCTTCTAATGCTAAAGCACTTTACCGAAGGAGGTTAGCTTTTAAGCATTTGAATCTCCTTCCGAAGGCCGTTGCTGATTTTGAATCCGCTCTCAAGTTTAGTCCACATAACAAGGATATTTCCCGAGAGCTACAAGATGTGGTTGACCGTTTGGCTATCAATTTAAATGGAAAACGAGAATCTTCTCCGACGGTTCCTCTTGACATAAAAAGGAAAGGAAAGAAGCCCTTGTTGTCTCCGGCTTCGTTTGTTGATTGTGTCCCTGCTAGCTTACCAGAGGTGACTATGGATTCCGAGAGTAGCCTTGTGCCTTGCGAGGCCATGGATGAGATCGTCTACTCAGCTAACTCAAGATCATCTCACTTCAGATTTACTAATAAGAAGAAGCCACATAATAATCTACATCTTTCATCTCAAGACTATGAGAATTTAATGCAGGGAAAAAATCTGGAATTCTTTCACCCTAGATCCATGTCTACCATGAGGGTCCGTCCCCTCATCTCTAAAACCATCCAGACGGGAACTCCCCTGGAGGATATTTCAGGGCCAGCAGAAGTTCCCATTTCTTCTCCTATGTCGGAGAATCCTCATCCAACCTTTGATGTCAAGCAAGAGAGTGATACGCTGGTTCAAGAGGACGTCATATTCCAAGTTGATAAGAAGAAAAGGCTCTCTTCTGAGTCTTCCCATGTTAGCAAAGTATCAATGACCACGTTTAAATTTGCAGCGGTTAGAAATCATTTAGATAGCAAATGGAGTCGCAATGAAGGTTTTTCTCATGGTAGCGGTCGTAAAGGTCTTGCTTTTACTATTTCGAAGAAACGCTCGTTTGTTTCCATCAACGTTTCAACCTCTTTTTGTAGATTTCCTCAATCTACCAAGATGGTAACAAGGACCAAGAGAAAGGACATTCAATCCATCGAGTTTGACACCCACTATCATCCACCTTTTAAGAAGAATCGTATTTTCTCTTCAGTTACGACTTCTTGTACCTTTTCTTCGGTTATATTAGGTTGCTCAGGGGTATCTAATCCCCCTTTGTTTGTATTTGAATAAACGGTTTGTAGTACTTTATTTTATTTATGAAAGTTTACTATTGTCGAAAAAAAAAGCTAAGGAAAATGTATCCGCCAATATTTTGTTTTCATTATTACTCGTATGATTTATGAAGCTAAGGAAGTAAGGAACGTTTGGTAACTTTGGTTCTATGTATAATTGGAGCTATTTTCCTTGGCTAAGCTAGAGAGATGATATATAGTTAGTCAATTAATAGACTATACCACCAGTTGTATGGTTTAGAATTCGAGCTCTATAATAAAGTTTTCGAGTTTTGTTTTAAAGTATCGGAGCTATACGGTAAATTTTCTGAACTCACACACTTAAACATAAAAGAAAATAAACTTTTAAAAAGCTCAGAAAAACTACACATGAGCTCGGATAAATGAATAGTGGTTGTATAATGCTTATTATACAACTGGATGTATAGTAGTATTTGTGATAGTTAGTAGTGTAGAAATAAATTGCATGTTAACTCATCTACCACTATAATGTAAAACTTTTTCTTCACGGCGGTAAAAAAAAAGCAACTAAACCAAAGTCCTAAAAGCTACCCATCTAGCGATAAAAGTAAAAGAAAAGTTGGACTCAAATATTTCATATATATTTTTTTTTTTTTTTTTTTGGTGACGAGGAGGTTGGATCCTCCCCGGATACAGGACCCCACCCTGCTAGGCGCCTGTACCATGTGAGTTCTTTCCCGCGGGGATTATTCCCTCTCCGGGCGTCAGGTCCCCAAGAAAGTGTTCATCTAGGGAATCGAACCCAGGACCTCGCAATTCCTCCTTAGTAGGCTTTGAGGTTACCCTGGAATTCCACTAGACTCACACATCTTGGGTAATATTTTACTTCTTTATTTTAGAGTAAATTATCAATTACACCCACGTCAAATACACATTTTTACATTTACTCCCACGTCAAATTTTTTTATTAAATTACACCCAAGTTAATAGCTCAGTTTACAAATTGCACCCAATATCGGAATCCGGTCACTTTTCCGTCAAAATTCAAATTTTCTGGGTAGAAAATTGATTTTAGGACATTTTTGCCCTCCCTTCCTTCTTCTTACTTGTCAGTTTGTTTTTTCCCCTTCATACTCATCTTCCCCAATTTAATTTCTCTCTCATCTTCCCCAAATTCCCAATTTAATTTATATCAATTCGAAATAGAGAAAGTCCCCAAATCCCCAATTTAATTTATCCCTCATCAATTCGAAATAGAGGAAGTATACACAAAGGAAGATTTATGTGAGCAATGTGTTGGCGAAATTGGACCCGAAGAAGTTTTGGTGCTTGAGCAATTTCGGTTTGAAAGTCGGCGGTGGTCAAACTGTCATTTGTCGTGGGAGTTTCGGGGTCGGGAAAGAGCACTATAATATCTCTTATACAAAGGTTTTATGACCCAGTTGCCGGTCAAGTTTTCCTGGATGGAAGAGATCTAAAGCAATTCAACTTGAGATGGCTTAGAAGCCATCTCGGGTTAGTTCAAAGGAACCAGTGATCTTCTCAACTACAATAAGAGAAAATATCATATATGCAAGGCACAATGCTAGTGAAGCTGAAATGAAAGAGGCGGCTAGGATTGCAAATGCTCATCACTCCATCAGCAGCTTACCTCATGGCTATGACACTCATGTTGGTATGAGGGGTGTAGATTTGACACCTGGACAAAAACAGGGAATTGCTATAGCTAGAGTGGTATTAAAAAATGCACCCATTTTGTTGTTAGATGAGGCAAGCTCAGCCATATAATCGAAATCTAGTAGAGTGGTTCAGAAGCTCGGATACATTAATAATGGGAAATAAAACAACAATTCTCATAGCCCACAGAGCCGCGATGATGAGACACGTAGACAATATTGTCGTACTTAATGGGGGTAGGATAGTCGAGGAAGGAACCCATGACACTTTGGCCGCCAAAAACGGATTGTATGTTAGGTTGATGCGACCTCATTTTGCAAAGGGTTTACGTCGGCATCGGGTGATTTGAGTAGAACTTTGTTATCGGGTTTTTGTTGATTGCCCTTTGTGCCATATGAATTATATTGATTATCTTAACCCTAAGCTCATGTTGACCGCTTAGGCGTCTGGGATGATTGGCGATGGTGAATACGAGATCATATTATGCTGATTGAATGTCTGCTAGCCTTTGGAGCGTGCTCTCGACCAAAGACAGCGATTTTAGGACGCAAAAAGGTGACGGTATATCTGGGTTGATGTCTCCGTTAAAAGATTAATTGACATTGATCAATTTGAGTTGGGGGAAACTGTAATATTCTTGGGTGGGTTTACTGCCAACTATTTTTTAAATATTGGGTTTAAGAATTTGTTTGATGTAGAAACTGTTGCCTAGAAATTTGTTTGATGTAGAGGGAGCAATGAAATGATGGTTATTGAGAAGATGAAAGAGAAGCATGAATGAAGAAGAAAATAAATGCAGGGGCAAAATCGTCATTTTATTAATTTTTTCACCTGAAAATGGCATTGGGTGCAAATTATAACCTGAGCTATTAACTTGGGTGTAATTTAATAAAAAAATTTGACGTGGGAGTAAATGTAAAAATGTGTATTTGACGTGGGTGTAATTGATAATTTACTCTTTATTTTATAATAAGTTAACTTAGATAAATTCAATTGTACATGTAAATAACATGCTGGTCTAGTTTCTTGTAGAAGACGATTTTACATAAAGATAATTAATAGTAAATAAATATTAAAAGACTCCATTGTACAATAAAATCACGTAAAACCTAAACCATTAATGAAATAAAGGTGGTTAGTCCGTATGAATTAACATAACATTCTTGAAATTTGGAGATTTAATCTACAAATTCATGGATCGGAGTAGTGTACCTATAAAAAAATCAGATGGCAAAATTATAGTATAAAATTATAAGAGTTATACATCCTTGAAACTTAGAGATTTAATCTACAAACTCAGGGATCGGAGTAGCGTACCTATAAAAGTATCAGATGGCAAAATTATAGTATAAAATTATAAAAGTAAAAATATTCAATGACAAAATCATAGAGTACGAAATCATAAAAGTTGAGCTTCTTCAGAAAAAAAAACTTTACCCACAAAGTTTCATTCTAGAAACCAAAACAATTTATAGTTGTATGCTTGTATAACTTACTTTCCTTTTATTAAAATTATCAAGAGTAATTAAGTACCTACAATCAAAGAATAGAGGAGATTAGTAAGCATGTATTGCAACTTGCAAATTCTTGAAATATAGCTTTATAAACTCATGAAATAGTATACGTAAACAAAAAATTAAGAGCAAGATTATACTCCATATAATAAAAGCTATATAAACATCAAAATTTCACCATGACTTTGTGTGTAGGGGTTTTCTGCCTTCGTATCAACACAATAAAAAAATTCAATCTCCCGGTATTATTTTCATATCTGTTGGAGGATAGAGTTGTTAGCTTTAATAGGCTTGTCTTGTAGAGTCCAGGTACATGTTCTCATAAGAGCCGAATACTACGACTCCATGGCAGCTCTCCAATTATTATTTTTTGCAGCTTGGTAATAAGTACGAGGCTCAATTTCTGTTTCATTCACTTTTGGGGTTAATGGATGCCTGGTTGATATATTTGTAGTCTATGGGTTGAGGGAATTTATGCGATCACGGGTTGATATGGGGTGAATGTAAGAAATATGGGCCTAATACAATAATATATGTGGATAAATTATTAATTCGGTAATAATTGTATTTATGTGCTATCAGTTAAGGTTAGTCCAAAAAGTGATCCATTACGGTGTATTAAATATGGGCTTATTCACGTCTTAAAAAGTATGGGTTGGTCTTTTATCTAAGTGTAGATACCCATTAGGTTTGCTAATGCATGATGGGCGCATTAGACTAAGCAGACTATATATAAGTCATTTGGGTTATGATCCGTGGTAGCACATAATAACCTAATCTCCCCGCATCCCATAAGTTGAGGAGATACTTGTTGGTATGTGTGTCTACTAGAAGACCTAATCCCGAAGACCGTCCCTTCACGCGGTTCATCCTAATCTTTTGTCATGTAATTAGGTACGCTTTCGCTCTACAATTACCGAGTAATTTAGTATGAAGTTATTGTCTCTATTCGGATTAAATCTAACAAGTGGTATCAAAGCCACCTTCATATTAAATTATTTGGATTTGATAAATTTAAACTACCTTGATATTGTACGCAATTTGACCTGCGGCATGACTCAAGTCATGTATCAAGGTATTAATTTTTTAGTTGGGATTGACGATTTGGGATCTGTGGTAATGGAAGTTTGATAAATTGATGTGGTGGATAAATCTTGCTCTTGCCTTGAAAATACGGTATTTAGGCAATAAATTAGATATGTTGTTCTTCGCACCAATTCCTCTTGTAGGAAGATTACGCCTTTTTCTCGCATTCAGAAGGCTGTTTCTTGCATATTGAAGCCTTCTATTGGCGTCGGGTATTTTCATTATCCGCGTCACAAATGGTTGGAGCATGACACTCTGAAACTGATCACTGAAAATTATGCATTTCACTTGTCGTGAGGGTCAAATAAATTGATAATCTATTCGGTAAGACGATTTAAACAAGATCTCAAATGATTATCTTTTATGTTATATATTAGAAGTTATATTGGAGATTCTTCTTACTAATGAATAGTGTCCAAAAAGCAAACGTACAGAAACAAATGGAACGGAGGTAGTACTTCACATTATTTAGCTTTAAGAACTCGAATTTTTATTAAGGAATAAGGTTACTAAACATTTTTTTGACAAAAATAACCTTCCCAAGTGCTTTGTTTTTACCCAAACTCTTGTTTACGGCGGAAGTATCCAATTTTCTTTTTGATAAAAACCCGTAAGGGTTAATTCCTTACTATTAAATCATCAAGAACCAAAGACATTATCCAGTTCAGAAGATCAACATTCCAACTACGTCTACCAGCAACCCATGGCATTGCATGATCTAGTCCATGCGCAACCATATTAAAATTCCTACGAACGAAATCAAAAGAAACTGACTCAAAACAAGTACAAATATCCAAAATATCTTTATAAATTAAAAACGGCTCACTGCGCCCGCTACGACGATTCTTCAGATCATCAACGACTCCACGACAGTCATTCTCGATCACGACTGAAGAGATACCCGCGTGCTTCGCTTCCTTAAGACCCTGCAACACCGCTAAAGCTTCGGCCAACACTGGAGTGATAACCCGTGCTTCTTGGATCGTAACTCCCCACTCCATACTACCCGAGGCATTTCGACAAACAACCCCCAACCCCGTACCCACACCCTCAATCACGCCCGCATCAACATTGACCTTAACCCACCCCTCTCTCGGCCTCACCCATCCCCGGTCACCATCAGCGACACCAACCCTCTCCCTATTCACCACGCCATTATCAATAGCGCCCTCCATCTCCCAAATTATCTCCCTCATCCTCCGTACCACCTCCTCCCCACGCCACTCACCATTATCAAAAACACCTTTGTTTCGCTTCTCCCAAATAGCCCAACACCCAGTCATGAACAGCCCACACTATTTTTCATCCAAACCTTTCATCACCTCTTCCACCCACTCCCTCACCCTCTCAAACCCCGCCTCAGGTAGTACCTCCACCCCTAACCCCTCTCATATCCCTTCCACTCACCCACAATCCCGAACTACATGGAGACAAGTGTCCACACAGTTCAAACAACGAGGACAAGTATTATCCGTCAATTCCATACGAGCTGCGATATTCTTTTTGGTAGCTATCGCATCGTAATTACATAACTGCCAAAAGAACACTTTGACTCAGAGTAACATTGGTGCTTTCCAAATTTTACTCCAAAGCAAATTCTTCTTCTCGTAGTGTGACTGCCCCGCCACTTCTCGAGAACTCTCCTCCGTCAGAAGCAGATAGGCCGATTTGACCGTATAGTGTCCATACCTTTCCGGCTCCCAACACCAATCATCTGCCGGTTTAGCATCACTAATACAAATACTTAACACACGAGGGCTTTCAAACGAAAGGAAAGTATAATTTACCTTATCCACATCCCAGCCATCGCCATTCCCGTTTAGTAACTCGGCCACCCGCATATCCACACTCACCGTACCCCTTGGAGATATAACCTTCATCGAACTCGTCTCGGGTATCTATGGATCAGTCCAAATCCTCGTACTCAACCCATCTCCTATCCGCCTTCTAGCCCCAATTCGAATCACCTCCCTCGCCTCCCATATCCCCCGCCAAATATAACTTGGTCACGAACCAAGTTCCGGCTCCATAAAGTCCTTACCATGGAAATACTTACCCGGCAACAACCTAGACATCAAGCAACCTTCATCAGTCATTAATCTCCAAGCCTGTTTTTCGAGCAAGGCCAAGTTAAACTTATCAAAATCACGAAAACCTATTCCTCCCCGACTCTTATGTCGACACATCTTACTCCACGCCACCCATGGTATCTTCCTCCTCCCATTATCGAACCCCACCAAAATTGTGAGACACGAGAGCGGAGCTCGTTGCAAAAATTAGTAGGTAGCCTAAAAACACTCATCGCGTAAGAAGGAACTGCTTGGCCTATAGCCTTGATCAGTATCTCCTTCCCCGCTTTACTGAGTAGCTTCCCCCGCCATCCCTGCAACCTCTTACTAATATTATCTAGAAATCACCTTCTTCGATCTCCCCACCACTGTTGGCAAACCCAAGTAGCGCTCTTGCTCATCCACCTCCCTCACACTCAATACCCCAGTGACTCGTTGCCTACGCTCAAATAAAGTGCCCCGGCTGAAAGAAACAATTGTTTTATCGAGACTAACCTATTGCCCCGATGCAAGCTCGTATTCACGGAGAATATCTCGAACATCAGTAGCTTTGGATTCCATAGCATGCGTAAAAATTATACTATTGTCCGTAAAAAATAAGTGTGAAACAATCAGAGCATGGGGCGACACACGAATACCATTTAACATCCCACGTTCTACTCCCCTGCGTAACAAATCCGATAACACCTCCGCACAAAAAATAAAAGATAAGGGGAAAGTGGATCACCTTGGTGAAGACCTCGTTCCGGCTTAAATTCTTCCGTCAAATTACCATTAATAAAAACTTTATAAGACATTGATGTCATACATGCCATAACCTGATTCACCCACCCCATCTCAAACCCCATCTAGGTTAAAACTGACTCCAAGAAGCACCACTCAACTCTATCATAGGATTTAGCCATATCTAATTTAAGCGCCATATGACCCCCATTACTCCTCGCATTCTTCATATAATGGAAAAGTTCAAAAGCAACCAAGATATTATCCATTATAAGTTGACCCGGTATAAATGCGCTCTGGTTCTCTGAAACAATTTCTCCTAGAAACCGCTTTATTCTATTTGCATGTACCTTAGATACCAGTTTGTAGACAACGTTGCAAAAGCTAATAGGGCGAAAATCTTGCATCTTATCAAGAGCTTTCTTTTTTGGTATCAAAACAATATTAGTAATATTCATACCTTCCGGGAATGAAGCTCCATTAAGAATGTTAAGAACACACCGAGTCACTGAGGGCCCAACTATATGCCAGTAGGTTTGATAGAAATAACTATTCATACCATAGATACCCGGAGCCTTCAGTGGATGCATCTGATTCAACGCTTCAATAACCTCCTCATCTCTATAATCCTCCGTTAGCCCCTCATTCATCTCCTCCGACACTCTTCCCTGCACCCTAGACATCAAATGGTCGAAACCCACAGGTCTCGACGAAGAAAAAAGATCCTTAAAGTAGCGTACCACACACGACGCCAACCCCTACCTATCACTCACTACACGGCCCCGCTCATCAACGAGCGTAGCAATGTGATTTTTCTCCTTCCTCTGACTCGCTTTTTTATGGAAAAATTTGGTATTCCTATCACCGTCTCTTAGCCATAAAGCCCTAGATCGCTGCCTCCATAAGCTTTCCTCTTGGCGAAGCAAACTCAGCAATATCTTTGACCACTTTTCGCCTCTCCTGAACCTCCCGCTCAGATCGGCTCCCTTCATTCAAAGATTTTAGTCTCTTCCGCTTCTTTTGAATACCCCTCATGATCTTCCCAATGCTCACCCCCTTCCAATATTGAAGCTCATGTGCACAAAGATTTATAGAATTAAGAAGCTCGCCATCTTCATAACCCCACGCCAGTCGCACAGCCTCTTCACACCCATCTTGACCCACCCAAATTTGCTCAAAACGGAAAACCTTTGGAGCCCTCCCATCCACTGCTCCTCGCCCGTCGAAGATAACCTTAATAGGAGCATGGTCCGACCATTCCCTATCAAGATGAAGCAGTTTTGAATATGGAAAGCTATCCGTCCATCCCCCGATAACCATAGCACGATCTGTCCTGCATTGATGATTAGCCTCACCCCCTTGCCCATTATCAAACATAAATTCATACCCCTCATAAGGAAGATCACGCAGACCACATTCATCTACCACATCTCGGAAATTACTCATTTGCCACTGTAGCCTTGTACCCCCCCCCCCCTTCATTTCAGTAGAGTAAAGAACCTCATTAAAATCCCCCAAACAAATCCACGGCAAAGTAGACGCAGAAGCTAAAATCCGAAGCTGCTGCCAAGGCAAGTGACGATCCTGAATTGCAGGCCATCCATAGAACTCATTAACCCGGCATATTTCCTCAGCATCCCCCACCTCCACATCAGTATAATTCACAATCGCAGAGACAACCGAACTGACAAAATTCTTTCTCCACAAAAACGCTAACCCGCCAGACTTACCTACACAATCGACCTCGTAACCATCATACTCATCAAACCTACTCCTAAGCTTGCACATATCAACACTAAAAGCTTCCTTTCGCACACAAAAACAAAGCTCAGGGCCTCCTTACGGAGCAAATTACATAGACCTCCTACTGCAGTCGGGTTGCCTAAACCCCCGCAGTTAAGGCTTAACAAACTCATTGGGCCCGGCGGGGTTGAGTCTCCTCAACCACCGCCTCGGATGAAAACACACCCATATCGATATGAAGTCTCTTCGTCACACTCTCCCACACATCCTCATCCACACCTCTCCCCCTCTTAGAACCAATCATGTCCCCACACCCTTCCTTTAATCTCCGACCTCCATCATCACCATCTGACTGTAGCTGCCTCCTCCACGAACCCACCCGCAAACCCGCCCATACATTCATATCAACACCCGTGATCTCTTCCCCGATCTCCCCCACCTTCTCCATAACTTCCTCCTCCTCAACATTACTCAACATCAGCCCCTGCTCCGCCCCCATCTCCCTTCCATTCTCTTCCACCATAGTAGTCGTATTCTCCCCCCCTTGAGTCCTCCGCCTAATCTTATTATTCTTTAATGAGACCACAATGTTCTGCAATTTGAAGATCATCTTCTCAATATCTAGCTCCTCCTTTTTAGTATTTTCCACCTCAAATGTAGCATTAAGATCACGAGTAGCCCCCATAGGCATCGACCCCCGATTCTTCATGATTTTCCGCGGAGATGCAAGAATCCAAGCACCAAATTTCAGCTCCGGCTTTTCTTACGGACCGTCATCGCAATCCTTCTCACCATGGCCCAATAAACTATGCCCATAGCAAAAAGTCGGAAGCCTCTCTGTAGATACCCGTATCCGTCGATATTGGAATTTATAGAGAACCCGACAAACACCCGATGATGATAGGACACATGTATTTATTCAGTTGTCATTGTCATTATTTGGGTTCGTTTTACGATGTAGAATGAGCGTTGTCGACGGAGTATTTTAATTTAAATGATATTTAAATTAAAGTCTTTTTTAAGGTGATTTCATTTTATTTTATTTTATTTTGAATTTATTTTCTTAAGTTTATTTTATTGAAAATAAAATAAATATTTGATTTGAAAAATCATTTTTATGAGTATATTTGATTTGAAAAATCATTTATTTTAATATGTTAATCGATTTGAAAAATCGATTTTTAAAAGCGAAGAAAACTCGTTTTAAACATATGTTTTAGAGCTCGATTATAGCTCGGTTTTTGAGCCCGTTTTCTTTACGAGTTGGCACGAATCTCGAGTACACTAACCAACCTAAGCCTCTACCCATCCAACCCCAGTTCGAACCCCATAACCATGGCCCAAATCCCGTCCCAAATCACCTCCAACAGCCCGCAAAAACACGAAGCAGCCCCCCTGTTTTGCAGCTCAATCCCGAGCCTAAAACCCGCTCCAAACACCACCAAAACCCGTACCCATTAACCCTAACCCATACCCTAATATCCTACCCATATTACCTTACCTTACCCCCTTAGAAAACCCCCGAAAAGCTGCTGGACAGCAGCTATGCTCAGCCGAGCCCGTCTGCCTCTCCTCCCTTTTAACCTACTTTAACTCCTTATAAATACAACCCCTTCACCATACATTCCGGCCTCTAAGTTCTCCATACATACAACCATCACTTAAAAGCTTTAAACTCCAGAAAAAAACCCTAATTGCCTCTCAAAAACCCTCCACAAAACCGACTTACAAACTGGAACAGTTTGTGTGTCCTCTTCGAAAAACAATTCGTTCCTCCTTCAAACCTCCATCAAAATTCGAGTTTCTTGTTCCTAATTAACCATACAATATCCATCTACACATTAGACAAAGATTTACGAGCCAAATTGCCCTTGAGAGTACACGAATTCCCTCGAAAAACAGAGTGTTATACACTCTATTTTCGCGGCTTTTTCCTGTCTGTCCAGTTCTGTTTGTGCTCGTTTTTCGTGCCCAATAACCCAAAACGAGCAGGGGTTGCTTTAAGATCTCTGTTCTCCTCTCTTTCCAGTTTTCAAAACATCTTTTAAATCGAATTTTCACCGTGAAACGAGAGAGAAATCGCTGTTTGAAAGTTGCTGTCCAGATTCGATAAAAACGTGTTGTTTGCTTTGTTTCTTCGTCGACGACGGCCTCTCGAGATAAAATCTACCATCGATTACGACCCAAGACGGTGTCAACGATACATGTAGGTTGAGGGTGCATCAAATCCTCTTCTTTCTCCCTTTTATTTCGTTTTTTATGTTTGTTTTTTTATAGTTTGTTTTTGTTTGTTTATTGTTTTTTTGTTTATCGATTGTTCTAATTAATTACGAAACTAGTTTAGTCCGAGTATGAGTTAAAGTACCACCATGAACACCTGTGTTAACTTGAGATGGGAAAGAAACCGCTACATCAGTCGGTCGTACACCCCCGTCTCATTTACATATCCTCGTGTTCAAGGTAGGGCATAAATAAAACGGATTTTTGACTTCGCTTTTCGCTTTTGACCCCTCTCTTCTCTCGTGTGATTCGACCTACCCCTGGACCATTTACATGTTAATACGACCTCTGATTGTTAGCATATGACTTATTTAGACGACATTCGATCATTTAAATAACCTAATTAGACATGTTAGGGTGCTTCGACATAGCTTTTAAAATCAATCGACGGTTCTGTAACTTAAATTGAATGCATCTCGCTCTTTCACCTAATTTCTCGCTAGTATAAGAGTGCGTGATTAGCACCTTCTTATTAACACTCGATGAGTTAAATTAATTAGCGAATTTGACCTAATTTGACCCCTTTAGGCCGTGTAGAATGCGCGTTTGCAAGGTATCTTTTCAAATCGGTCAACGTCTTTTCTAACTTGTTTTCTAATTTGTTTCGAGCTCGTTTCGCAATTAGTTGATCTAACTAACGAACCTGACCTAGGACCTAGGGTAGCCGTGTTTGGTTTGTCCGTGTCCTTTGATCTTTCTTGTTTCGTTTGTTTTGCATCGTTAGTTCTTTATTTGCTTTATCGCTTGTAATTTATCGTTTGTTCATCGAGTTGTAATTTTCAAGTTAGTTTTCTATTATCGAGTCAAAACCTCTTTCAAAAACCTTAGTCTTGTTTGGTTAGACGGTTGTGCCCCAATGCAAGCGAGAGCGTAGTAAATCGCATGTTGTTTAAAGCAACATGGCCCGATTTATGCTAATGCATGCTTTGGTGCGTGACCCAATGTCTAATTCGATAAGATTAAGCAAAAGCACACATTACGAGGAGTGACCCAAGGCCGTGAGTCATGTGAGCCGTGGGCCACCCCTTTATGCACGTTTTCCTAGGCCGAATTGGCCATGTGTCGTGTATGGTATCGTATGTAGCAATTGTATTTAGATCGAGTTGTATCTTTAATTTATCGTTGTGTCGGCATGAAATGCCTGGTTTGTAATAGGTAGATCCCACGGCTCCCTCATTCCCCCTTAAGCCTTGTTTGCTTTGTTTTGTATGTTGTTAGATCAATCAACCCACATGCTAAATTACAACTTTGAGAAAGTTAGTTTAGTTGCATCTAAAACGACATAGAAATTGTTGTCACATGTTAGGGTTTTAAAACGATGTTTGCATATAATATATCGTAGTAGCTATGACCTTGTTTGAAATCCGACACTTGACTTAGTAGAGACCGTTATCGACGGGCGGGGTTAGGTGTCCTTATGGGCTTCCAAACACGTACCTTCACCCCTTACTCAAGATCTATGGTTTGTGGATCCGTCTAAATACCATTGGATTACGAGAGTCATTCAAATCGAGTGATATAGGGTACAAGTCTTTATCTTTAATCACTCGTAGTCGATTGGCTTTATGCTTTTCGATGAAAGGTGTAAAGTTGACTTGAATGGTTCCAAGTTCCCATAAAACTTGGTGGCGACTCTAATTTGTCTTAATTCGATTCGAAAGAACCTCGAGTCGATTATGCCTAGTGTGGATCCCGCGGACGCAGTTCCCGAGGGCCCTGTCCACAGTTTGGCGACTCCGCTGGGGAAAAGAGGACTAGTTACACTTTGTTTCTAGGGTCTTTTCCTCCGAGGTGAAACTTCAAAAGAAAGTGTTGGAAAGTAAAACATTACTCATAGTGCTACGATTCATGCATAAACCCTTAAGGATTTTCCCGGGCCGTCCCAGCGTTTCTTTGTGATGCGTGGGGGGCGACGTCCCACTATGATAGGAAGCTGCACATTGCTCGCTTCCACTTCACCTCACGTGGTTCTTGATGGTGGGGACGCTCTTCTAGGTACTTTACCTTAAGGCCCTTGCTCTATAAGACCGCAAAAGGATGGAGGGCATAGACCTTCTTGTAGAAGACTTGCCGAGACTTAGAGATGTCTAGGAGCATACATCCTTATAACATGAGAATGACAATGTGCAAGGTGTTTTCCCGAGTCTTTTCAAAATTTTCCATGTCCATTTCAAAACCAAACTTTTGAACAACTTAGCATGATTTTCAAAACGCGGAATGCTGCCCAAATAGGACTAGAAATTTCGGCCAAAATGAGCTTTTATAGCCGGCATGCTGCCCATTTCAAATCTCATTTTCAAATCAATCCTTCGTTTTTCAAAATCAATCCAAAATGCCTCTCGAACCTCAACCAAGCATGAAATGCGTTAAGTCGTGTCCGGGTCATGGCCGTGTTAGGCCGGGTGTGTTTCGTTCTAAGAGTCTAGAACATGACCCTGTTGGGTCACCCAAGCTCACCTCTTGGGCTTTGAGTCATGTTGGTCGACCATTTGGTCTAGGATAGTCCACAGAAACGTCCAAGCTAGGCCATTGTGGACGTTTCATACGAACCTATGGGCTATGTTAGTCCAATCACGGGTTTAGTCACACCGAGTCCGGTTTGGAACCGAATTATGATGATTCGGGTCGTGTCGTTTTGTCGAGTCCAAATGAACCAAGGTCTAAATCCAACCGTGAGTCGAACCTTTGGTTAGTCAGTCTCAAGTCGAGTCTTTGTTTGAGTCAAGTTGGGGTCGTGTCCTTAAGTGTGCAGGGGCTCTTACTTTAAATATTGACTCGAAGACGGGGTTTCTTGTAGAAAGGCCGCCAAAAACCCGACGTCAAGCAATGGAAGATGCTGTTAACAAGCTCACTGAGGCCGCGAACCTCATGATGACCCGAATGGATGCAATCGAATCTAAGCTAGGTGAAGATTCCCCTCCACCTCTGACTGATCTGGAGAAACGGTTCAAGTTCATCGAAGACCGTTTGAAACTCTCCTCAGGAAGAACATTCACTATGAGAATGCTAGGGCCTATGCCCCGGTGCAGGATAAGTTGCCCACGAACATGGTACTCACTGACATCCCAAAGTTTAAGGGCACAGAAGATCCAGTCCACCATGTTAAGGCCTATAAGGGGTACTTAGCACTAAAGGGAGTACCTGCTGACATGCTCTCTGAAATCTTTGCCCAATCTCTGGATGAACACCCGAAGGCGTGGTTCTATAATCTTGACCTTAAGAACTTCCCCACTTTCGAAGATATTACGGTGGAGTTACGTAAGCACTATCTTGACAATGTTGAGATTCAAACCAACATAAGGACTTTGGAAGTAATGACACGAGAAGGAAAAAGAGGGCTTTCTTGAATTCCTCGCAAGATGGCGCGGCGAAAGCGTGAAACTAGCTAAGAAGCCCGATGAAGTCGAAATGGTAGATAAGTTCGTGAAGAATTTACGACCTGTTTACCGTAATGCTCTGAAATACTAGAATTTTGGTTCTTTCAAAGAATTGATAAGAATCGGGATAAAGGTAGAGGACGATGTCCAGAATGGTCAAGCCGAGAAGCCAAAAGGATACAGGGGCCTCGTCATCTAAAGAAAAAGCACCAGCGGCCCCCACTTTGTTGAAACTGTCAATCTCTTAGATGGACAGTAAAAAAAGGCCTCCGCGCCAAGCTCCGAGGGTATTCACCGATATCGGGTGCACTTACGCCTACGCTCTCCAAAGGCTCATGGCCCAAGGAAAGTTGAAGCCCATTGGTCCAACTCCGGATCCACCCGCTGAACAACAAGGCAAATGGTACAAACCGAATGCCTCTTTCCTTTCATCAAGGGAAGGGACACGATCTTGCGAAAGGTGCTTTAGACTAAAGCACGAAATTCAAGATATGATTGAGAACGGAACGCTCCCAATCCCGGCCATAAAGCCCAACAACGTCACCAATCCATTTGGCGACCACACTAACTTTGTCTCTACCGAAGATAGTGTCGATTACTCTCACTTGATCCGCCCATGTCGTCTAAAAGGGGTTTTCGTCGGAAGAATATTCGTGGATTGCTCCGAATTCCTACCAAGCTCAAGAAACGAGATTACATTCGGGGATTTTGTGGTCGATTGTACTCCTTACATACTCCGAACGAGAATGAAGTTAATGGCGTTTGGGGCGATGACGAGGACGATGTTTACCTCGTCAAAGGTGCGACAATTCCTCACACCCAAGAAGAAATCTTAAAGGTGAGGCAACATGCTTTAGAGTCAAACCATCTGACTAGATCCGGGCGCCCGTATCATGTGGAGAAAGCTAAAGGACATCCCGAGCAAGGCACCTCTCAAAGAGCCGGCAGTGGTCGAAGTTCATGGTGAAGGGTCGACCTCCGAGGCTTCTCTCATCAAGCAACTCCAAAAGACTAAGGCCGACGTGTCTATTTGGCAACTTATCTTGAGCTCTTTCGAACATCGTCAGGCTTTGTTGCAAGCCTTGATGAACATGACCGTGTCGTCAAATACTACTCCTGCAGACATGGTCACTCACATCGCCCAGAATCGGCCACAAATTACAAATGCCGTGACATTTTCTGACGAAGATCTACCATCGTTCGGGCCTCCACATAACCTGGCCCTTTATGTTGCTACCGTGTGTCTCAACAAGCATATCCCTATGACCTTGGTCGATGACGGATCGGCTGTCAACGTACTCCCTTTGAAAACAGCGCATATCCTGGGCCTGGAGAAGAATGACTTCATTTCCACTACACAGACAGTTCGGGCATTCGATGGCACTGTGCGTCGAGTAAGTGGACTTGTCGATATAGTAGTACAGACGGGGCAAGTAGAAAAGAAAGTGAGTTGCCAAGTAATTGACATTTTCTCATCCTTCAACTTATTGTTGGGAAGGCCTTGGATCCATGCTACGAGGGCTGGAACATCAACGCTGCATCGAAAAATCAAGGTCCCACTCAATGGCAAAACCGTCACCATTGAAGCCACGCCAATTACTGTGGCAGGAGGAGACATTACTTCTGAAGTAAGGGTCAAAACTGCCAATGACGCATGTCATTTCGAGATTGTCAACATGATCGAGCTGAACTCCGAGAAATATGGATCTATATACGGGAAGTCATGCCTGCGTGATTCTCAAGATCAGGAAGTACTTCGGTTTCTCTTTATATCCTAGAAAGGAGGAGGCTTTCAAGATGAAACCACCCGTAGCCAAAGGAGTAACATTCGGGCTTGGATATGAGCCCACTGAGAAAGATCTACGGGAAAAGAGGGGAAGAACGATCGAAGATCGAGATATCAAAATGGGACCGTATCACCTAACTCTAAACGGTCACTTCGTGAGGGCCGGGAGAACTTCCCGCATGGACTTCCCGAACCTATCTTTGACCCAAAGAAGAACCTTATGGTCCCAGGAATCGAAGTATTCCAAGATTGCTACTACATCCTGAAGACATTCGACCGTGATGCCGGTAGAAACCAAACCGGATCCAATAAATGACGAAAAGCCATGGGTCTCCTTTTCGGTGAAGAGAAGAAATCACCAATACCAAACGAAGATTTGGTAAGCATGATCCTGAGGAGCGAGCGGTTCGACCCATCTACCCTCATCACCGATGTGGATCCTCTTAGGACCAACACGGGATGGCGGAAAACCGTCAAGTGGACTGATAACAAGGGACTCCTTTTCAAGTTGACAACGGGAGAAGGAGAGATGTTCAAGCCAGATGATGTTACCGATTCTGAGTCTGAGTCTGAGTCGGAGTCTGAGTCTGAGATAGGTCCTAAGATTGAGTCTAAGGAGTCAGGTGTTGGAAATACCCCTCCCCTAGCTTTCCCTTCCTATGCACCTTTTCCTAATGGTGGTATTCCGGGGCCTGTCCCGAACACCCCTATCTCGCTAGTGAGCTCTGACCAGTTGGCTCAAATGTTAGCGCATTTCGCGCAATTTCAAATCAATAATAATATGAACCAGTTTGCTTACGACTTGTCTCACTTACATTGCAATTCAAACTTTGAAAATGATTCTTTTAATAATGACATTGAGACTGAGGTCGAGGATGAACAATTGGTCGAAGAAGAAGAAGTGGAACCACCTCTACAGTTGATAAAAGGGTTGGAAGAGTACGAACAGAAAACCTCGGTCATCGAGGATACCGAAACTATCAATGTAGGTACAACCTTAGAACCACAGGAGCTTAAAATAGGAACTACTTTAAGTCCCACCGAAAGACAGGGGTTCATTGATTTGTTGCATGAGTTCAAAGATGTTTTCGCATGGTCCTACAAAGACATGCCAGGCATTGATAGGGAAATTACGAACACGGGATCCCAATCAAGCCGGGATATAAGCGATCAAGCGAAAAACTACGCAAAATGCACACAGATTGGTCTTTGAAAGTCAAAGAAGAAATCGACAAGCAACTCAAAGTCGGGTTTATCAAGGTATCGAAATACTCGGACCGGGTGGCTAACGTCGTATCAGTGCCAAAGAAAGATGGTAAAGTTCGGGTTTGTGTCGACTTAGAGATTTAAACAAGGCAAGTCCGAAGGACGATTTCCCATTACCTCACATCGACATCCTGGTTGACAACACGGCAAATCACGCGTTACTATCCTTCATGGATGGATACGCCGGTTATAATCAAATCAAGATGGCGAAAGAAGACATGCATAAGACTGCGTTCAGAACGCAATAGGGAACCTATTGCTACACAATAATGCCTTTTGGGTTGATAAACGCAGGGGCTACATACCAGAGGACCGCGACAACATTGTTACATGATATGATGCACAAGGAAGTCGAGGTTTATGTCGACGACATGATTGTCAAGTCAACAGAGCGTGATGGCCACCTTGGTACGCTACGCAAATTCTTCGAGCGATTGCGCAAGTATAACATGAGGTTGAATCCACAAAAATGCGCATTCGGAGTCACATCCTGAAACAAGCGTTGGGTCACATCGTTAGCCACCGTGGCATCGAGGTGGACCCATCAAAAATAAAGGCCATAATGGAAATGCCTCACCCGAAAACCGAGAAGGAAATTCGAGGTTTCCTTGGAAGAATCCATTACATAAGCCGGTTCGTGGCAAGGCTAACTATGATATGCGAGCCAATTTTTAAGAAGTTGAAAGCCGGGGAACACGTCGTATGGGATGATCATTGTCAAGTCGCGTTCGATAAGATCAAAGAAATACTATCTTCCGCTCCGTTCTCGGCCCACCAACGGTGGGTTACTACTTTGTTGTATCTTACGATTCTGGATCTGCAATGGGGGCAATGCTTTGGCGCAAATAGTCGATAAAGAGGAAAGAGCAATTTACTACATTAGTAAAAAGTTCTTGGAGTATGAAATCAAGTATACTCAGCTCGAAAAGACATGTTTGGCTTTAGTATGGGCGACAAAGAAGTTACGACACTACATGCTCAGTCATAGTGTCTGCATCCACTCGAAGATGGACCCTATCAAATACTTGTTTGAAAAACCATTCTAAACGGGGTGTCAAGATGGACTTTAATGCTTTCCGAGTTTGATCTAAAATATGTACCGTTAAAAGTGATAAAGGGGAGGGCGGTTGCAGACTTCCTGGCGGATAACCCGATAGAAGAAACCGAGGTTGTAGATACGTGGTCGTTTCCTGACGAAGATATCGTTCACATAGACAACGATACGTGGGACCTCTATTTCGATGGAGCATCGAATTGCAGGGGTTACGGGATAGGAGTACTACTCATTTCACCAGAAGGTGAACATGTTCCCATTTCGATCAAGTTGGACTTTAATGTCACTAATAACGCGGCCGAATACGAAGCATGCCTACTCGGTTTGCACAGTGCTCTCGAGTTAGGCATCAAAAAGCTTGTAGTACACGGGGACTCGTCACTAGTGATCAACCAAGTAGCCGGGACGTGGAAAACCCGCAGCGACAACCTGGCCCCGTACCAAGCGAAAATCGAGGAACTAGAAAAGTTGTTCGCCGACGTCAAATACGTGCACCTCCCCAGGGATGAAAACCAGTTTGCTGATGCCCTATCAAAGCTAGTCATGCTCTAATTAACATACCGATCATATGGACACTATGCCGGTATGTGTCGAACGAAGATCGTCACCGCTACGTCAATATAATCGGAGACACGGAGGAAACGAGGTGAACCTTGGTATCATGCTATTCTCAAAATTTAAAGAATCGGAGAGTATCCACGACATGGATAACCGCGGAAAGCGCGCTATTCGAATGCTAGCCGCTCGATTCGTTAGAACCAATGATGGACAATTGTACAAGAAGACCGCGCAAAATATCCTTCTGCGATGCATAGACTCACCAACTGCAAAAAGAGTCATGGAAGAAGTCCATGACGGGGAATGTGGCCCACACATGAATGCCCATATGCGGGTTCGTAAAATCATGAGATTAGGGTATTATTGCACCACGATGGAGACAGATTGTCGCCAATATGTCAAACGTTGCCATAATTGCCAAATCTTTGCGAACATACAACACGTGCCGCCATCACTATTATATACTTTGACATCACCATGGCCTTTCTCAACATGGGGAATCGACATTATTGGAAAGGTCAACCCATCTGGAACAGGTGGGCATTGTTTCATGCTAGTCGCCATCGATTAATTCACGAAGTGGGTAGAAGTGAAATCATACAAAGTGCTACAAAGCGACGGTAGCAAAGTTCATTCAGAATGAAATCATTTGCAGATATGGTGTGCCGCATGAGTTCATTAGCGACCATGGCACTCACTTCGGTGAAACTGCCGTGATACTTGAAAAGTATAAAATCAAACACCACAAGTCGTCACCGTATCGACCTCAAACAAATGGTGCGGTGGAAGCCGCCAACAAGACAATCACTTTGTGATTCTCGGAAAATGACCGACAATTATCGCGAATGGCCGGAGAAGATACCGTTCGCACTATGGGGATACGGGACGTCTATTCGCACAGCCACTGGAGCAACTCCGTTCTATTTGACATATGGGGTGGAAGCGATCCGACCTATCGAATTAGAGGTACCTTCTTTAAGGATTTTGTTAGAAAGTCAGGTTCCGGAGGGGCCGGGTGCACGCAAGCTAGGTATGATTCTTTGGTCATGCTCGACGAGCGACGGTTAAATGCGCTACACCATGTTCAACTCTATCAAAAAAGGATACAAAGAGCATTTAATAAGAAGGTGAAACCTCGAGGAATAAAGGAGGGGGACTTGGTCCTAAAGTCCTGCTTCGCGCTTTACTACCAATAGACCCGAGGGGAAAGTTCAAGCCGAATCGGGCCGGTCCTTACAGTGCGAAAAATGCTATCGGGAGGCGCGATCGGACTAACGATCTAGATGGAAACGACTTTGCCAATCCGACGAATTTGGATCAACTGAAGAAATACTATCCTTAGAACTCACTCTCAATGTCGCGAAATAAAATTTTGAATTGCAGTGCTCGTGAGCGAGTCTAGGCCGCGCCACTTTTGCTTCGGTGCTTTTTTGTGCGCATTTGTCTTGTGGAACTACGAGCTCGGTTTGATTCTGTTGACAACAGATACGTAGGCAGCTCTTTATAAGAGTACAACCGACCCTTCCTTTAATAAAATGAAATTTTATGCAGAAACTGGGAATTTTAATAAATAGTAAGTCTTATTTAAAATCGGGCGATGCCCATTACAACCTTCAAATAAAAAGAAAAACAGCAAGCAACGAATGATAAATAGTAGTAGTAAATAATAGATTGGAGTCGAAGGCTCCTACATCTTCCTTTTCCCCTTGCCTTTTGGGTCACTTGGCCGAGGCTCCTGTGGAGGAGGGGTAGTTGTGTTCTGTCTTGCGCGCTTCTTAGGAGGGATCATCATTTCCTCCCGAGGGCCCAGCCTATCTTTTGCACTCAAGCGAGGGCCAAGTCTTCTTTCCAAGGCTGAGCCCGAATGTGCTTTTGAACCCAACCGTTTCCACACACCTGACATCTGTGAGTCAGTCTTAGGAGTTTTCTCAGTTTTAGCTTCAGGTCCAGATACAGACGGAAGATCATTAGCAAAGAAGTCGCGACTGTCTCTGCCTTTGTTATAATATCTGATGTCGACAAGCTCGTCCTTCCGACACAAATCCTTACCTGAACCAGTTTTCTCTTTAAGCCACTTAGTGTATGACGGGGATACCCAAGTAGTCTGAGGGCGCGCGGACACGTACCAAAGACACCTTTGGTGCCACCTTTCGAGCCAATCATCACATATAGAGGAATTTAGCTCTCTTGCTCGTCCTAGAACAGCCTCACACTTGGGAATTATTTGTCTACGGACCATCTAACGCAGGACGCGGTCAGGGTAAATGTGAATAGACCTCTCTAAACCAAGTAGTTGCAAACGTCTGGTCTTATCATCTTCCAGAAGGATAATAAAAGATTTGAGGCGAAGCCAAGGCATGAACCAGCAAAGGGGGCGGCCTCCTCCTTCTGTCAGCTTGTTTCGCCAATAAGCAAGGTCATTTTGATGCTCGTCTTCATACCGCTTGGCACGCATAGTCAGCATACGGGCGAGATACGAGTTTGGCTCACGCGGCGGGGCAAAGAGTCAAAATCTCTCACAAAGCCACACCTGCGAAAAAAAAGAAAAAGCGAAAAAAAGAAAAAAAAAACGTGAAAAAAAAAGAGACGAAAAAGAAAAAAGAACGAAAAAAGAGAAGAGAAAGAAAAAAGACGAAAAAGAAAGAAAGAAAAAAAGAAGAACAAAAAAAAAGAGAAAAAAAGACAACATAAGCAAAATCGTGGCAGAATGCAACAAAATCGGGGCGGAAACACAGAATTGTGGCAGAAATCGTGGCAAAATATAAATAAATCGTGGCAATAACACAAGAATTGTGGTAAAAGTAAAATCAATCAAGGACGCGAAACCAAGAGGATAGATTTTGTTACCTGCAATAGACGGGAGCATCCCGACCAATCAGCACCAAGGTTCATTTTCTTAGCATCTAAACCCCTGATGGTTTCAGCAAGAATAATCCAGGAAGGGTTATGTCCCGTCTCCATCTGAGACACAATAGACAAAAGCTTCGCTTGTCCTACACAAGTTGTCTTGTTCATCCTACCTTCGAAGACATAAAGATGTAACATGATCAATCCAAACGCCCTGCGGCAGTACGCTGGCAGTGAAGTACTGTTTCGGAAGATGCAAAATTTCCGATGAATAGCAAAAAGGTTGATTTCGTCACCAGTAACTATCTCCTCCGACTCCGTCCTGGAAAGGCCAAGACAGTCTAGATACGTTCCACGCCACCCCGAATGAAATTTTGGTATAGCCGGTATGGCCTCAGCATCCCATCCTCCCGGGCGAAAAACTCTTCCTAGTAAAGGCGGATCTCCCCCTCAGGAAAAACAAAGACATGGTTACAAGGATCCCAATAGCTAAGGCAGTGTTCCAACAACGCAGGTTGAAGGCGGATCTGGCGTAAGGGAAGTAATTGCGCCAGTTGAGCGGTCTTTAATTCTTGTCTCTCTGCGCCAGTGAAGTCTGTCTCCCACGCTCGCATAGCACTCGCTAGATTATTCATAATGATTTATGTTATTTGCACCAGTTTGAGGGAAAGCAGAATAAATTTGGCAATACAACTCTTCCTTATATATAGAAAGTATAAGGGAAGGAAACACCTAGGGTGACACCCCTAGGGTGCCGTTTTTTTTTGAGCCGTGTGGGCCTTGGGTCGCGCGCCTCTTAGGCCCGCCCCAGTTCACACCAGTCTTTGGCACGATGCATCGGGATTTCGCTCATCCATCGCATTTTTGGGAGCGCCAGAACAGCCAATTTACATTTCTACTCTCAACAAGTCCATATTTGAACTAAAACCCATGCACACTTACGGTTTTAGTTTCTTTTTTTGTTTTACGGTAGCGGGCTACGCCCACGTTGTTTACGGGTCATACAGAGTGTCTGAGTCGTATTTCATACCCACCCATCAAAGTTCGATTTCAAAAAAAAAAATTAAAAATTTCAAAATTCCAAAAACTTTTTTGGTCGATGATCCAATCCTTCGAAATTCAAAATTTCAAATTCAATTTTTTGAAGGGCCGAGGGCCCAACATTCCAAGTGATGTCAAATTCAAACTTCAGGTCGATGGCCCAGTTATTCAAATTTTTAAATTCAATTTTCGGGTCGATGACCCAATCTTTCAAATGATCCAATTTCAAGATCGATGATCCAAATGTGCTTATGTGATGATTATTGCTTGTACGTTTTGTGCTTCAAATATAGCAGGATATGCTTCAACTGGGGGCTCTAAAGTCTTCGACTTTAGAGCCATCACAAACTGGGGGTTCTGAAGCCGTTGGCTTCAGAGACCATTATCAAGATGTAAAGGATGACATCCACCAAGAATTCAATTCAATTACAAGTGTATGAGATGAAAGAATTCCGTAGCTGAAAGCAAATGATGAAAGCGGCGGCAACCTCCTTGGAAAGTCCCGTCTCATTCAGACAAGTGCCAGCAGATGATAAATTTTGGGCAAATGTCAGCAGATGACGAATTGTGGACAAACGCCAGCAGATGAGAAACTTTGGGCAAGTGTCAGCAGTTGCCGAACTACGACGCGGGTTTGATTCCGTCAGAAACAAATACGTAGGTGCCTAAGGATAAGGCTCAACCCACCATATATGCATTTTATAGGTCAACGACCAACGATGATAATTTGACACAACAGAAGCAAGAGTCAATCCCCAGCGAAGTTTCAGGTATGATCTCTTCTTATGGCTGGCAAGCTTATATACGCAAGTCTAATGGACTATAAACGACCCGCAGAATCCTCAGGTCGAGAGGGACCTGGGGTATACTTTGACTTTCGCCTTGTCCAAGCCTCAGTCAAAGTGGGGGCTCTGTAGATACCCGTATCCGTCGATATTGGAATTTATAGAGAACCCGACAAACACCCGATGATGATAGGACACATGTATTTATTCAGTTATCATTGTCATTATTTAGGTTCGTTTTACGATATAGAATGAGCGTTGTCGACGGAGTATTTTAATTTAAATGATATTTAAATTAAAGTCTTTTTTAAGGTGATTTCATTTTATTTTATTTTATTTTGAATTTATTTTCTTAAGTTTATTTTATTGAAAATAAAATAAATATTTGATTTGAAAAATCATTTTTATGAGTATATTTGATTTGAAAAATCATTTATTTTAATATGTTAATCGATTTGAAAAATCGATTTTTAAAAGCGAAGAAAACTCGTTTTAAACACGTGTTTTAGAGCTCGATTATAGCTCGGTTTTTGAGCCCGTTTTCTTTACGAGTTGGCACGAATCTCAAGTACACTAACCAACCTAAGCCTCTACCCATCCAACCCCAGTTCGAACCCCATAACCATGGCCCAAATCCTGTCCCAAATCACCCCCAACAACCCGCAAAAACACGAAGCAGCCCCCCCTGTTTTGCAGCTCAATCCCGAGCCCAAAACCCGCTCCAAACACCACCAAAACCCGTAACCATTAATCCTAACCCATACCCTAATATCCTACCCATATTACCTTACCTTAACCCCCTAGAAAACCCCCCAAAAGCTGCTGGACAGCAGTTATGCTCAGCCGAGCCCGTCTGCCTCTCCTCCCTTTTAACCTACTTTAACTCCTTATAAATACCACCCCTTCACCATACATTCAGGCCTCTAAGTTCTCCATACATACAACCATCACTTACAAGCTTTAAACTCCAGAAACAAACCCTAATTGCCTCTCAAAAACCCTCCATAAAACCGACTTACAAACTGGAACAGTTTGTGTGTCCTCTTCGAAAAACAATTCGTTCCTCCTTCAAACCTCCATCAAAATTCGAGTTTCTTGTTCCTAATTAACCATACAACATCCATCTACACATTAGACAAAGATTTACGAGCCAAATTGCCCTTGAGAGTACACAAATTCCCTCGAAAAACAGAGTGTTATACACTCTGTTTTCGCGGCTTTTTCGTGTCTGTCCAGTTCTGTTTGTGCTCGTTTTTCGTGCCCAATAACCCAAAACGAGCAGGGGTTGCTTTAAGATCTCTGTTCTCCTCTCTTTCTAGTTTTCAAAACATCTTTTAATTCGAATTTTCACCGTGAAACGAGAGAGAAATCGCTGTTTGAAAGTTGCTGTCCAAATTCGATAAAAACGTGTTGTTTGCTTTGTTTCTTCGTCGACGACGGCCTCTCGAGATAAAATCTACCATTGATTACGACCCAAGACGGTGTCAATGATACATGTAGGTTGAGGGTGCATCAAATCCTCTTCTTTCTCCCTTTTATTTCGTTTTTTATGTTTGTTTTTTTATAGTTTGTTTTTGTTTGTTTATCATTTTTTTGTTTATCGATTGTTCTAATTAATTACGAAACTAGTTTAGTCCGAGTATGAGTTAAAGTACTACCATGAACACCCGCGTTGACTTGTGATGGGAAAGAAACCGCTACATCATTCGGTCGTACACCCCCGTCTCATTTACATATCCTCGTATTCAAGGTAGGGCATAAATAAAACGAATTTTTGACTTCGCTCTTCGCTTTTGACCCCTCTCTTCTCTCGTGTGATTCGACCTACCCCTGGACCATTTACATGTTAATACGACCTCTGATTGTTAGCATATGACTTATTTAGACGACATTCGATCATTTAAATAACCTAATTAGACATGTTAGGGTGCTTCGACATAGCTTTTAAAATCAATCGACGGTTCTGTAACTTAAATTGAATGCATCTCGCTCTTTCACCTAGTTTCTCGCTAGTATAAGAGTGCGTGATTAGAGCCTTCTTATTAACACTTGATGAGTTAAACTAATTAGCGAATTTGACCTAATTTGACCCCTTTAGGCCGTGTAGAATGCGCGTTTGCAAGGTATCTTTTCAAATCGATCAACGTCGTTTCTAACTTGTTTTCTAATTTGTTTCGAGCTCGTTTCGCAATAAGTTGATCTAACTAACGAACCTGACCTAGGACCTAGGGTAGCCGTGTTTGGTTTGGCCGTGATTTGGCCGTGTCCTTTGATCTTTCTTGTTTCGTTTGTTTTGCATCGTTTGTTCTTTATTTGCTTTATCGCTTGTAATTTATCGTTTGTTCATCGAGTTGTAATTTTCAAGTTAGTTTTCTTTTATCGAGTCAAAACCTCTTTCAAAAACCTTAGTCTTGTTTGGTTAGACGGTTGTGCCCCAATGCAAGCGAGAGCGTAGTAAATCGCATGTTGTTTAAAGCAACATGGCCCGATTTATGCTAATGCATGCTTTGGTGCGTGACCCAATGTCTAATTCGATAAGATTAAGCGAAATCACACATTACGAGGAGTGACCCAAGGCCGTGAGTCATGTGAGCCGTGGGCCACCCTTTTGTGCACGTTTTCCTAGGCCGAATTGGCCATGTGTCGTGTATGGTATCGTATGTAGCAATTGTATTTAGATCGAGTTGTATCTTTAATTTATCGTTGTGTCGGCATGAAATGCCTGGTTTGTAATAGGTAGATCCCACGGCTCCCCCATTCCCCCTTAAGCCTTGTTTGCTTTGTTTTGTATGTTGTTAGATCAATCAACCCACATGCTAAATTACAACTTTGACAAAGTTAGTTTAGTTGCATCTAAAACGACATAGAAATTGTTGTCACATGTTAGGGTTTTAAAACGATGTTTGCATATCATACATCGTAGTAGCTATGACCTTGTTTGAAATCCGACACTTGACTTAGTAGAGGCCGTTATCGACGGGCGGGTTTAGGTGTCCTTATGGGCTTCCTAACACGTACCCTCACCCCTTACTCAAGATCTATGGTTTGTGAATCCGTCTAAATACCATTGGATTACGAGAGTCATTCAAATCGAGTGATATAGGTACAAGTCTTTATCTTTAATCACTCGTAGTCGATTGGCTTTATGATTTTCGATGAAAGGTGTAAAGTTGACTTGAACGGTTCCAAGTTCCCATAAAACTTGGTGGCGACTCTAATTTGTCTTAATTCGATTCGAAAGAACCTCGAGTCGATTATGCCTAGTGTAGATCCCGCGGACGCAGTTCCCGAGGGCCCTGTCCACACTCTCGTATTTAACATCAAACTTAAGGACATCACTACCCCGCATTCTAATAGCTATCGAGTCCTTCACCGGGTTCCGAACATCATGCAGGATTCGTAGCCGTATCGCCCTATCTACACCATCCTCATCGTCATCGCCCTTCGCCACAAACACTCTTTATTGCCCACTAAGCTTCCTAATATTACTAACATTACTCCTCCCACTAATTAGCAAGTCATAAACCCGAACCCGTACTGGTAGATGATACAACGGCACATCCAAAAACATCCCAAACTCGTTAGGTTTGTTAAAACACCATACAACCTTATCAAAGGGTCAAGGCTGCCCCTCTAATACCCTCTCCTTCTCACGAGCATCAGGAAATTTGAAAACAAAAATTTTCTCCTTAACATCAACAATAATGCCTACAATAGATTTATTCGAATTCCATATTTTTGTCATGGTATCGATGACCGCTTTCGCATTAACAGACTTCGTCGTCCAAATTTTCCCGACAAGGGAAAGGCCACGCTTCTGCCGTTCCACCCCCTCACCCGGCTCCCATTCAAACACCCCAACAGAATTTCCACCATTATCACCCATAATTTCCTTCCCCGGACGCCGATTAGGGTTATTACTCATATAAAAACGAACAACTGATGTAAACGGAAAAACAGGCGTAGCGAAGAAAAAGAAAGAGAGAAGAACTATGATGAAACTAACCGCAAGCACCAGAGAAATCCCCACGTCGAGACGGAGAGAAAGAGCCCCGAGAGATATAGGAGAGAGAGCAAAGACAAGCCTAGACCGAGATCTCCATAGGAAAACCCTAGGAGCAAAGAATAATTCTAAAGTCGTTTGTTTTAAAGCGGTTTTGGAAGTATTCAATTTTAAATAATCTTAAGACAGTTAAGTATGTCAAATAAAATAAAAGTAAAAGGAAAATGGTATAGTATCACCCGGTGTTAATGAAAGTTAGTAACACAGATGGTATTTTAGTAACTTTCTCCTACACCTTATTTCTCTCAAAAACTTTTTGAAATTCAAATTAGTTATAATAGAACGGAAATTTGACAATTCATTATTTTAGATAGAGAAAAAAATAGGACTTAGGAGTATTTGTGTAACTACAAATTACCATCATACCCTTTTAAGTTGGCGTAAACTTAAAAACATGAAATTATCATTTATGATTTTTATATTCTATTTTAAATTGGGTAGCAGCGAAACTCAGGAACACTCAATCTCGCTCTAGCAATTCCCAAAGTAAAATGTCTATGAAAGAACAAAATATTTGTCTTATCCATTCAATTGTGATATTACTTGACCAGTTCTTACCTATATCCATCTTAAGAGGGGACTAATTCTTTTAAAGAGATGAACATAAATAGGAGTAACTTTTCGAGTGATATAAGAGAGTCCACATTTTACAAATTATTGATTTTAAATATATATATATCTATAATCTATATGAAGACTTGTATTTGCTTGAGCATCAATAGCATTCATTGTAGGGGCGTGGCTAGTATTATAGCATGGGTTAGAACTTGCTATCCCAAACCCATAAAATTCTCGAGGAAGACGAAGCTTTGCGACCCCAAATACTTCGGATTTATAGAACAGAATAAGTAAAAAAAATGGCCATCATTATAGCATTAGAGCGTATGTGGTGCAACGGTTAAATAGTTCTCATTTGCGGAATGCCCGGGGTCAAGTCCCATCTGAATTCTCTTTTTTCTTAAATTCGTGGACACAAAGCACACAATTAACAATTAACTAAGTTACAGAGTACATGACAACCCTCACCTAATTTGAAAAACTTTTTATTGTTTCGCATCAAGTTTTCCCCCTCATTCTATATTTTTTTCACCAATTGGTCTCCCTTGTGACGGGTTACCATTTGTAGCGGATATTTTGTGAGATAAAATGGTAACAAAATGGGTTAGTGGAGAAAGGGGACCATATGAATAGTGTTGCAGAGAGAGAAAAAGTGGGTACATTGTGAGGTAAAGTGGTATCCGTCACAAGCTTGTGACGGATATGTCATGTCTTCAATGAGATTTTGTGTTTTTTCACATTTCTATTTTTTTTCATTTTTCTTTTACGAGATTTATGTTTTGACATTTTTAATTTTCCAACAAATTTACGGTCAACTCTCGAAACTTCAACCCTAAAAATATAATGAGACGGAATAGAAAATCAGAGCGGGTATAATATAACATTGGATAAAATGTTATTCTAAATAATATAGAGTACATTTCTTCCCGGATGCAGAGTTCTTTGAGGAAAACGACACTTCAAGTGAATTCTTATCATCCATTATTTCATATACTGGGAAGGGGGCAAAGAAAAAGAAGTTCATAACTCTCCAAATACTTTTGGCAATGATGTAAAGATAGAAGTGGGTCAAGGTAGCCAATCAAAGAACGACGACAAATTCAGTCATGTCGAGGAAGCTAAGGAAGAAAATCCACAAAGGAATGAAATTCTGGTGCTTCGGTACATTCCAAAGTCATGATGCAAGAAAGGTCAAAGTCCTTTTGTAGAATATCTTAACTCAAATACAGCATTCAAGGAAAAAGTTAAGTCCAACCATCATGTAGTCAAGCAAGAGTGGATGGTGAAGCTTGTCACCCTTCTACCTAGCGCGGTTGAAAAAAAGTTGTTAGATACGCTCCTGCAAGGTTCGTTCCATCATCATGTAAATCGTCCCAAGGGAAAGAAAATGGCGTGTTCTACTCCAATGCATATAAATTGTTAGGCAAAGCTGGATATGGCTCTGAAAATCCTACTCCACCGGGCAAAGTTATCAATGTTGAGCCTGACGGCCTGAACAAGATTCAAAAGAAACTTTTTAAGGAAGAGGGAGCTTTAGTGCTTCCAAGGTTGATCTAGGCTATGACTCTCCTTCACCTGTAAGGATTGGTGCTCAAAGAAAAGTAGATGCATTATCCTCTCAGTGCATCACACCTAAAGAAGTGGTAGAGGATAAAAGCGTAAATGACACGACATCGCCATCATGCGTCTTCGATAGTATTCGACCACCTGCAATAAGAGTGGCTCATTCTGTGTTCGAATAATTAAGGGGGCATACTCCGTCACAACAAGAAATTCCTTTAAGGAATCGTTTTTCCGTCTTTAGAAGGTTGGGTGTTCAAGATAACGTCACTTGTGCTTGCCAGTCAAGCATCTCATCGGATTTAAAGAAAGGATCAGTACTTAAGCATTTGGCCACTCTATCTCGTTCGATGTTTGATCGCCTGCAAGACCCCAAAGGGATTAAATATCATAAGTAATCACATAAAGCCTCAACAAGTCAAAGCGAAGAAGAGGTGAAAGTTAGTGATGATCTCAGAAGTGTTGTCCCTTCCCGAATGAAGCGCAAAGAAGTCATGAACATAGTGTAAGAGCAACCTTTAAAGGTAAAAAGGCACGTTGTGGTCCTTACTAATCAAGGGAAGTCATCATCTTTCCAAGCAAAGTGGAAGTCGTGTCTTGGTGAAGCTTCGACAATACCGAGTGCGAGTAACAAAAAAGAGTTGAAAGATGAAATAATGACATCTTATCACATCACCATGGAGGAAGTACCTGATGCTAATGAAGAAATTGAAGCCGATAAAGCTCCAGCATTGCTAGAGGATGGTGGACAATCAACTGTCGATGACCTAAAGGAGCTTAATTTAGGGACTTCGGAGGAACCTCGGCCAATATATGTTAGTGCTCTTCTTATAGAGAAGGAGGAGGATGAATACTTCAAGCTTTTAACTGAATACAAAGATGTTTTTGCTTGGAGTTACAAGGAAATGCCAGGATTAAGTCCTAAAGTCACAGTGCATCATTTGGCAATTAAGAAAGGTGTAAGTCCTAAGAAGCAACCTCAATGACATTTCAGGTCAGAGCTGATTCCAGAGATTTTAAAAGAAGTAAACAAATTCAATGAAGTCGGTTTCATTCGAGAGGTAACATACCCAACATGGATGGCTACTATCGGCCAGTGAGAAAGAAAAATGTCCAGTTACGCGTGTGCGTGGATTTTCGGGGTCTCAATGATGCTTGCCCAAAAGAATATTTTCCTTTGCTAGTCACGGAGCTCAGGATTGATGCAACGATCGAACATGAGGCTCTTTCCTTCATGGATTGCACAACATGATATAATCAAATTCTCATAGGCCCTGAGAATCAAGAGGCCACTGAATTCCGTACTCCAAAAGGGATATTTTGCTACAAAGTTATCCCATTTGGTCTCAAGAATTCAGCAGCAACATATCAACATGCTATGCAAAGGATTTCTGATGACATGTTGCACAAGTCAATTAAGGGTTATGTTGATGATGTTGTGGTTAAGTCCTAGAAAAGAGCAGACCATATCAACGATCTTTGTACCGTCTTTGAAAGATTGCGGAAATGCAAACTTAAAATAAACCCGCTCAAATGTGCCTTTGGAGTTACTTCGGGGAAATTCTTAGCATTCGTGGTACGACACAGAGAAATTAAAGTTGATCAATCAAAAATCAAGGCAATTCAAAAGATGTCAGAGCCTAAGAATTTGAAGGAGCTACGTGGTCTACATGGTCGCTTGGCTTATATTCACAGGTTCATCTTTAATCTCGCGGGACGTTGTCAGCCATTCAGTCATCTTATGAAAAAGGACGCTATATTTCAATGGGATGACAAATGCCACAATGCCTTTGAAAGTATTAAAAAGTATTGGAAAGCCTCTTATCCGCTACATTGCTACACAAGAACGTTTAATGGGGGCATTGTGTGCTCAAGAGAATGAAGATAAGAAGGACATGGCTCTTTATTACCTAATTCGAACTTTGGTGGGAGCTAAACTGAATTACTCTCCAATCGAGAAAATATGCTTGGCTTTGGTCTTCACAAACCATAAACCGAGGCACTACATGTAGGCACATACTGTCCATGTAGTTTCAAAGGACGCCCCTATCAAGTATATACTCTCAAGTCCAGTCTTGTCCGGTCGTTTAGAAAAGTCTGGAATTCTACTCATACAGTATGACTTAGTCCATGTGCCTCAAAAGGTAATCAATGGGCAAGCTTTAGCGGCCTTCCTTGCTAATCATCCAGTCCCCGCGAAATAGGAAATTCAAGATGATATTCCTGGTAACGAGATATTCTATGTGGATGTGCTTCCGCCATGGGAAATGTACTTTGATGGTACAGCAAGACGTGATGGAGTCGGAACTGGTGTTTCATTTTTATCTCCTGAAGGTCATGGGTTGGCTTACTCCTTTGTGCTCACTTAACTCTGCTCAAACAATGTGGTTGAGTATCAAGCTCTAGTCTTAGGCCTTCAAATGGCGAATAAAATAGGGATTATGGATTTGCACATCTGTGGAGATTTCTTGTTGGTGGCGAACCAAGTCCTTGATGACTTTGAAGTGAAGAAGGATGATCTTATTCCCTACAATCAATATGCAATCCAGTTAATTAATAAATTGGATAGTGTTCATATCGGACATGTTCCAAGGAGTGCCAATAAGTTGGCTGACGCACTTGCTAATCTTGCAGCCACTTTCGCATTGGGGTGTAGATACCCAATATCTGTCGAGTCTCCAACAAACAGCCGATGATTATCGGACTACAAAATGCTTAGGAACCGCAGCGTTTAATCGACAGTTTTGTATAACTATATGTCGGAAAACTCAAAACGAATTCGAAATCAGAACATTTCAAATTTTTTTAAAAGTACCTGGAGTATTTAATGCACGACAACGGGGTCGCAATGACACTAACTAGAGTCAAAACAGACACCGGACCAAAAACTGACTCAAAAATTCAAATCCCGACTCCAACAACGAGTCAAACCGAGTCAAACACAAAAAATAAACTTCTCAAAACTTCCATGTTAAGTATTCCCGAAATACTTAAATGGTCAAGTACAAATCATGTCATCCAAAATATAGGATAGAACAAATTATGATTTTAATTGCGTGATAGTGACAAGACAGTTCGAAGACCCGCGAAATGGCGCGCGCCTCTTCAAGTAGCCCATGTGGCCACGTCGCTCAAAACGCACACAACCACCCATTTCTCTATAAATACCTCTCAAATGCCACCATTTGAAGGTACGCGAGTATCCGCCCGCTCATCTCTCCCTTAAAATACTGTCCATGTAGTTTCAAAGGATGGTCCTATGAAGTATATACTCTCAAGGCCAGTCTTGTCCAGTCGTTTAGAAAAGTGGGAAGTTCTACTCAAACAGTATGACTTAGTCCATGTGCCTCAAAAGGTAATCAATGGGCAAGCTTTAGGTGCCTTCCTTACTGATCATCCAGTCCTCGCGAAATGGGAACTTCAAGATGATCTTCCTGGTAACGAGATATTCTATGTGGATGTGCTTCCGCCATGGCAAATATATTTTGATAGTACAACAAGACGTGACGGATTCATAACTGGTGTTGTATTTTTATCTCCTGAAGGTCATGGATTGGCTTACTCCTTTGTGCTCACTTAACACTGCTCAAACAATGTGGTCGAGTATTAAGTTTTAATCATAGGCCTTGAAATGGCGAATGAACTAGAGATTACGGATTTGCACATCTATGGAGATTTCTTGTTGGTGGTGAACCAAGTCCTTGATGACTTTGAAGTAAAGAAGGATGATCTTATTCCCTACAATCAATATGCAATCCAGTTAATTAATAAATTGGATAGTGTTCATATCGGAGATGTTCCAAGGAGTGCCAATAAGTTGGCTGACGTGCTTGCTAATCTTGCAGCCACTTTGGCATTGGGGTGTAGATACCCAGTATCTGTCGAGTCTCCAACAAACACCCGATGATTATCGGACAAAAACATGCTTAGGAATCGCAGCGTTTAATCGACAGTTTTGTATAACTATACGTCGCAAAACTCAAAACGATTTCGAAAACAAAACATTTCAAAACTTTTCAAAAGTACCTGGAGTGTTTAATGCACGACAACGGGGTCGCAATGACACTAACTAGAGTCAAAACAGACACCGGACCAAAAACCGACTCAAAAATTCAAATCCCGACTCCAACAACGAGTCAAACCGAGTCAAACACAATAAAGAAACTTCTCTAAACTTCCATGTTATGTATTCCCGGAATACTTCAATGGTCAAGTACAAATCATGTCATCCAAAATATAGGATAGAACAAATCATAATTTTAATTGCGTGATAGTTACAAGACAGTTCGAAGACCCGCGAAATGGCGCACGCCTCTTCGAGTAGCCCATGCGGCCACGTCGCTCAAAACGCACACAACCACCCATTTCTCTATAAATACCTCTCAAATGCCACCATTTGAAGGTATGCGAGTATCCGCCCCCTCATATCTCCCTTAAAATACTGTCCATGTAATTACAAAGGATGGTCCTATCAAGTATATACACTCAAGGCCAGTCTTGTCCAGTCATTTAGAAAAGTGGGAAGTTCTACTCAAACAGTATGACTTAGTCCATGTGCCTTAAAAGGTAATCAATGGGCAAGCTTTAGGTGCCTTCCTTGCTGATCATCCAGTCCTCGCGAAATGGGAACTTCAAGATGATCTTCCTGGTAACGAGATATTCTATGTGGATGTGCTTCCGCCATGGCAAATGTATTTTGATGGTACAACAAGACGTGATGGATTCAGAACTGGTGTTGTATTTTTATCTCCTGAAGGTCATGGGTTGGCTTACTCCTTTGTGCTCACTTAACACTGCTCAAACAATGTGGTCGAGTATTAAGCTTTAATCATAGGCCTTCAAATGGCGAATGAAATAGGGATTATGAATTTGCACATCTATGGAGATTTCTTGTTGGTGGTGAACCAAGTCCTTGATTACTTTGAAGTAAAGAAGGATGATCTTATTCCCAATAATCAATATGAAATCCAGTTAATTAATAAATTGGATAGTGTTCATATCGGAGATGTTCCAAGGAGTGCCAATAAGTTGGCTGACGTGCTTGCTAATCTTGCAGCCCCTTTGGCATTGGGGTGTTGATACCCAATATCTGTCGAGTCTCCAACAAACACCCGATGATTATCGGACAAAAACATGCTTAGGAATCACAGCGTTTAATCGACAATTTTGTATAACTATACGTCGCAAAACTCAAAACGATTTCGAAAACAAAACATTTCAAAACTTTTCAAAAGTACCTGGAGTGTTTAATGCACGACAACGGGGTCACAATGACGCTAACTAGAGTCAAAACTGACACCGGACCAAAAACCGACTCAAAAATTCAAATCCCGACTCCAATAACGAGTCAAACCGAGTCAAATACAAAAAAGAAACTTCTCAAAACTTCCATGTTATGTATTCCCGGAATACTTCAATGGTCAAGTACAAATCATGTCATCCAAAATATAGGATAGAACAAATCATAATTTTAATTGCGTGGTAGTGACAAGACAGTTCGAAGACCCACGAAATGGCGCGCGCCTCTTCGAGTAGCCCATGCGGCCACGTCGCTCAAATCGCACACAACCACCCATTTCTCTATAAATACCTCTCAAATGCCACCATTTGAAGGTACGCGAGTATCCGCCCCCTTATCTCTCCCTTAAAATACTGTCGCTGTAGTTTCAAAGGATGGTCCTATCAAGTATATACTCTTAAGGCCAGTCTTATCCAGTCGTTTAGAAAAGTGGGAAGTTCTACTCAAACAGTATGACTTAGTCCATGTGCCTCAAAAGGTAATAAATGGGCAAGCTTTAGGTGCTTTCCTTGCTGATCATCCAGTCCTCGTGAAATGGGAACTTCAAGATGATCTTCCTGGTAACGAGATATTCTATGTGGATGTGCTTTCACCATGGCAAATATTTTTTGATAGTACAACAAGACGTGATGGATTCATAACTGGTGTTGTATTTTTATCTCCTGAAGGTCATGGATTGGCTTACTCCTTTGTGCTCACTTAACACTGCTCAAACAATGTGGTCGAGTATTAAGTTTTAATCATAGGCCTTCAAATGGCGAATGAAATAGAGATTACGGATTTGCACATCTATGGAGATTTCTTGTTGGTGGTGAACCAAGTCCTTGATGACTTTGAAGTAAAGAAGGATGATCTTATTCCCTACAATCAATATGCAATCCAGTTAATTAATAAATTGGATAGTGTTCATATCGGAGATGTTCCAAGGAGTGCCAATAAGTTGGCTGACGTGCTTGCTAATCTTGCAGCCACTTTGGCATTGGGGTGTAGATACCCAGTATCTGTCGAGTCTCCAACAAACACCCGATGATTATCGGACAAAAACATGCTTAGGAATCGCAGCGTTTAATCGACAGTTTTGTATAACTATACGTCGCAAAACTCAAAACGATTTCGAAAACAAAACATTTCAAAACTTTTCAAAAGTACCTGGAGTGTTTAATGCACGACAACGGGGTCGCAATGACAATAACTATAGTCAAAACAGACACCGGACCAAAAACCGACTCAAAAATTCAAATCCCGACTCCAACAACGAGTCAAACCGAGTCAAACACAAAAAAGAAACTTCTCTAAACTTCCATGTTATGTATTCCCGGAATACTTCAATGGTCAAGTACAAATCATGTCATCAAAATATAGGATAGAACAAATCATAATTTTAATTGCGTGATAGTTACAAGACAGTTCGAATACCCGCGAAATGGCGCGCGCCTCTTCGAGTAGCCCATGCGGCCACGTCGCTCAAAACGCACACAACCACCCATTTCTCTATAAATACCTCTCAAATGCCACCATTTGAAGGTACGCGAGTATCCGCCCCCTCATCTCTCCCTTAAAATAATGTCCATGTAATTACAAAGGATGGTCCTATCAAGTATATACTCTCAAGGCCAGTCTTGTCCAGTCGTTTAGAAAAGTGGGAAGTTCTACTCAAACAGTATGACTTAGTCCATGTGCCTTAAAAGGTAATCAATGGGCAAGCTTTAGGTGCCTTCCTTGCTGATCATCCAGTCCTCGCGAAATGGGAACTTCAAGATGATCTTCCTGGTAACGAGATATTCTATGTGGATGTGCTTCCGCCATGGCAAATGTATTTTGATGGTACAACAAGACGTGATGGATTCAGAACTGGTGTTGTATTTTTATCTCCTGAAGGTCATGGGTTGGCTTACTCCTTTGTGCTCACTTAACACTGCTCAAACAATGTGGTCGAGTATTAAGCTTTAATCATAGGCCTTCAAATGGCGAATGAAATAGGGATTATGAATTTGCACATCTATGGAGATTTCTTGTTGGTGGTGAACCAAGTCCTTGATGACTTTGAAGTAAAGAAGGATGATCTTATTCCCTACAATCAATATGAAATCCAGTTAATTAATAAATTGGATAGTGTTCATATCGGAGATGTTCCAAGGAGTGCCAATAAGTTGGCTGACGTGCTTGCTAATCTTGTAGCCCCTTTGGCATTGGGGTGTTGATACACAATATCTGTCGAGTCTCCAACAAACACCCGATGATTATCGGACAAAAACATGCTTAGGAATCACAGCGTTTAATCGACAGTTTTGTATAACTATACGTCGCAAAACTCAAAACGATTTCGAAAACAAAACATTTCAAAACTTTTCAAAAGTACCTAGAGTGTTTAATGCACGAAAACGGGGTCGCAATGACACTAACTAGAGTCAAAACTGACACCGGACCAAAAACCGACTCAAAAATTCAAATCCCGACTCCAACAACGAGTCAAACCGAGTCAAACACAAAAAAGAAACTTCTCAAAACTTCCATGTTATGTATTCCCGGAATACTTCAATGGTCAAGTACAAATCATGTCATCCAAAATATAGGATAGAACAAATCATAATTTTAATTGCGTGATAGTGACAAGACAGTTCGAAGACCCACGAAATGGCGCGCGCCTCTTCGAGTAGCCCATGCGGCCACGTCGCTCAAAACGCACACAACCACCCATTTCTCTATAAATACCTCTCAAATGCCACCATTTGAAGGTACGCGAGTATCCGCCCCCTTATCTCTCCCGTAAAATACTGTCCATGTAGTTTCAAAGGATGGTCCTATCAAGTATATACTCTTAAGGCCAGTCTTGTCCAGTCGTTTAGAAAAGTGGGAAGTTCTACTCAAACAGTATGACTTAGTCTATGTGCCTCAAAAGGTAATAAATGGGCAAGCTTTAGGTGCCTTCCTTGCTGATCATCCAGTCCTCGTGAAATGGGAACTTCAAGATGATCTTCCTGGTAACGAGATATTCTATGTGGATGTGCTTCCGCCATGGCAAATGTATTTTGATGGTACAACAAGACGTGATGGATTCAGAACTGGTGTTGTATTTTTATCTCCTCAAGGTCATGGGTTGGCTTACTCCTTTGTGCTCACTTAACACTGCTCAAACAATGTGGTCGAGTATTAAGCTTTAATCATAGGCCTTCAAATGGCGAATGAAATAGGGATAATGAATTTGCACATCTATCGAGATTTCTTGTTGGTGGTGAACCAAGTCCTTGATGACTTTGAAGTAAAGAAGGATGATCTTATTCCCTACAATCAATATGAAATCCTGTTAATTAATAAATTGGATAGTGTTCATATCGGAGATGTTCCAAGGAGTGCCAATAAGTTGGCTGACGTGCTTGCTAATCTTGCAGCCCCTTTGGCATTGGGGTGTTGATACCCAATATCTGTCGAGTCTCCAACAAACACCCGATGATTATCGAACAAAAACATGCTTAGGAATCGCAGCGTTTAATCGACAGTTTTGTATAACTATACGTCGCAAAACTCAAAATGATTTCGAAAACAAAACATTTCAAAACTTTTCAAAAGTACCTGGAGTGTTTAATGCACGAAAACGGGGTCGCAATGATACTAACTATAGTCAAAATTGACACCGGACCAAAAACCGACTCAAAAATTCAAATCCCGACTCCAACAACGAGTCAAACCGAGTCAAACACAAAAAATAAACTTCTCAAAACTTCCATGTTATGTATTCCCGGAATACTTCAATGGTCAAGTACAAATCATGTCATCCAAAATATAGGATAGAACAAATCATAATTTTAATTGCGTGATAGTGACAAGACAGTTCGAAGACCCACGAAATGGCGCGCGCCTCTTCGAGTAGCCCATGCGGCCACGTCGCTCAAAACGCACACAACCACCCATTTATCTATAAATACCTCTCAAATACCACCATTTGAAGGTACGTTAGTATCCGCCCCCTCATCTCTCCCTTAAAATACTGTCCATGTAGTTTCAAAGGATGGTCCTATCAAGTATATACTCTTAAGGCCAGTCTTGTCCAGTCGTTTAGAAAAGTGGGAAGTTCTACTCAAACAGTATGACTTAGTCCATGTGCATCAAAAGGTAATAAATGGGCAAGCTTTAGGTCCCTTCCTTGCTGATCATCCAGTCCTCGTGAAATGGGAACTTCAAGATGATCTTCCTGGTAACGAGATATTCTATGTGGATGTGCTTCCGCCATGGCAAATGTATTTTGATGGTACAACAAGACGTGATGGATTCAGAACTAGTGTTGTATTTTTATCTCCTGAAGGTCATGGGTTGGCTTACTCCTTTGTGCTCACTTAACTCTGCTCAAACAATGTGGTCGAGTATTAAGCTTTAATCATAGGCCTTCAAATGGCGAATGAAATAGGGATTACGGATTTGCTCATCTATGGAGATTTCTTGTTGGTGGTAAACCAATCCTTGATGACTTTGAAGTGAAGAAGGATGATCTTATTCCCTACAATCAATATGAAATCCAGTTAATTAATAAATTGGATAGTGTTCATATCGGAGATGTTCTAAGGAGTGCCAATAAGTTGGCTGACGCGCTTGCTAATCTTGCAGCCACTTTGGCATTGGGGTGTAGATACCCAGTATCTGCCGAGTCTCCAACAAACACCCTATGATTATCGGACAAAAACATGCTTAGGAATCGCAACGTTTAATCGACAGTTTTGTATAACTATACGTCGCAAAACTCAAAACGATTTCGAAAACAAAACATTTCAAAACTTTTCAAAAGTACCTGGAGTGTTTAATGCACGACAACGGGGTCGCAATGACACTAACTAGAGTCAAAACTGACACTGGACCAAAAACCGACTCAAAAATTCAAATCCCGACTCCAACAACGAGTTAAACTGAGTCAAACACAAAAAACAAACTTCTCAAAACATCCATGTTAAGTATTCCCGGAATACTTCAATGGTCAAGTACAAATCATGTCATCCAAAATATAGGATAGAACAAATCATAATTTTAATTGCGTGATAGTGACAAGACAGCTCGAAGACCCGCGAAATGGCGCACGCCTCTTCGAGTGCCCCATGCGGCCACGTCGCTCAAAACGCACACAACCACCCATTTCTCTATAAATACCCCTCAAATGCCACCATTTGAAGGTACACGAGTGTCCGTCCCCTCATCTCTCCCTTAAAATTCTCGACTCGACTTCTTAAGTCACAAACCGACACGTATTTTCGACCTAACAATCAAAAATGCAAGCCATACACATTTTTTGGTACCGTCGTCGTGCATTAAATCACTTGACCGACCATCTCGACCAACTACACCATCACTAAACTTAACAAAACACTCTTTACAATGCTAAAATGGTTTTCAACCGAGTTTTCCGACCTAACAAGTTGTTACACTTTCGTCGATTTCTCGTCTTAAGCCTAGCATGTAAGTATGAGAGTGTAAAAATCCTCTTCTATCATGTTTTTCATCTGTTTTATGACTATAACATGCTAAAACATGCATAACATGATTCAAATATAGGTTACATGACCCAAAACCGGATTTTGGCCGGAGACAGGGGCTACTTGCGTAGCAGGGGGGGCTCGCGCCTCTATGCCCTCTCTGGCCTTAATCCAGCCGTGTTTGCTCTCATCTTTCCTCTTTATTTCACTTCTTATTTGGAATCGTTTTTTATCATTTCAAATATTTCAAATCATTTTCATGATAAAATTTTAACCATAAAACATTTTCACCCTTGGTTCCTCATGCCATGACGGTTTAATCCGTGTTTCGGTGATAATATTTGGTTAATTACATTTTAATAGGTATTTTAAAACCTTTTATTTCATTTCTTCATATTTCAAAACAAACATATTAGTCATAAATACAAAGTCATCCTTGGTTCCACATACCATGTCGGTTTTTAACTCGAGTACGATGATAAACATTGGCTAATTACAAACAAATGAACTTAATACAATTAGTTCATAATCAATTTTCAAAACTATTCATGTCAAGCTTGCGAAACCGAACCCGACGTCGAATATTGTCAATACAACGATGATTATTCAAGTCCCGTTCCTCATATTAACACAAAAGCGGTCTAAACGACCTTTTCAAACAAAGACGGGTTCAAAAACTCCCTTTTACAAACCATTTTACAAACATTATAACAGTCAGAAGACGTCCCTTGGACAGTCTGTTGACTCGCGCCTAAACATGCCAACCATTTTCAAGTTTTCAAACCAGGACAGGCCCGCTTGCATAGCTCGAAGGCTCGCGCCTCAATAGGCTGCCTGATGTAGACCCTGCTTCCTTCCCAGCACTTGTCTAGGACGATCCCGACTTCGGTTAACCCGAATACAGGACGCATCAGATGACAAATCTGCCCCTTTTATATTGTATTTGCAAAACGGCTTTCTAAGACAAATGATTCACGTTATGCACCATAAACCTAACTTGGTAAATGGATGTTTAATTTCCGTCTTGCATTCAAATCAACAATAAATCCAACTTGACATCAATTACTTGATATTCGGATAAACAACCCGACAAGGCACACACCGCTTTTCGAGACCTTTTTCAAATCCCGAGGACCATACACTATCCCCGAGACCACAACCTTTTTAAACCATTCAAAACTCGATTTTCAAAACATACAATTTTGAATTTCAAAAACTGTCTTTGGGAACAGCATATTGTTTCAAAGCCGCCGCAACTAGGGGTGAGCAAAAATATACGAAACGGTTTTAATATACGGATACGATACGGTATACGGTTTCAATTAAACGAAATTCCGTATATACGATACGGATTTCCGTATACACGATACGGTTTTCAAAAAAACCGTATCGTATCCGGGTCGGGCAAAAACAAAACCAGGTATACGGTTTCTGAAACGGTTTTTAAAAATAAATAAAAAAAACCAAAAATATCTTACAAAAACTAAATAATTTAACCAAAATCACTTTAACATGTCCACTTTCTTTTTCCCTAATGCATTTGTATAATGAATATTAAAATTTTGTTTATTTTAATATGTAACCTATTATTAAATTTAAGTTAGGGTGTACCGGTTTTATTGCGTATGCAATAAATTGAACAACAAACAAGTGAAATCCGTATCCGGGTATACGAAAACCGCATATACGGAAAAACCTGGTATACGAAAACCGGGTACACGGTTAAACTCGGTCAGATCCGTATCGACAAAATTTTGAATTTAAAAACCGTATACCCGATACGGTTTTCAGAACCGTATCGGGTATACGGTTTTGCTCAGCCCTAGCCGCAACCTGAACTCAAACCGTCTTTGAAACCAAACTTAAGACAACTTTTCAATTGGCCGACTTTCAAAGGTCCCTATTCTTTGGAATCCATTCATAAAGCGACAAACGAATTTTTTTGAAAATATCTATTTTCGAAAATTTCAGTCCACCAATCCACTTCTGCCTCGTATCTATCGAGTCGAAGCAAGCATACTTATGGGTCATTACTTATGAGTCGTCTCACCTCGAGACTCGTTCAACGGCGTCACGCCACTACTTTGGACGCGAGTCAAAATCCGGTCAACACCGTCACATTATAAACCGAGTCAGCACTGAGGCACCACACACGACTGCCCTCGTCTTGTTGAGTCTAATTTGTCTTTCCGTCTCTTGTGTTGTCTGTGTTTAGTCGTTAAACCGTGTTGGATTGGGATGTAACGTGAGCCATTTTCTACCTCAGAGCAATGGCCCCGTCTTCAGCTTCGTCCAAAAACAACAATGACAACAGATATCTCACGACTGGTCAGCTAGCTAGCCTACTCACCGCTCTTAAGGTCACCCTGGACCGTGTCGAGACCCGTATCGACACCTTGGAAAACAAGGAAACCGGAGAACACAATACTCGGCCTTTGACTGAAACCGAGAAAAGGCTTACATGTCCATCAAGGGGGTCAAGCAAGAACTTTTCACATGGATATTTCTGTCATCCTTGGAACCAATTCCCCGCCAATGGTACTATTCCCTCGACCCCAAGAGCATTACAACTTGGGACGAAGTCGCCGTTTAATTTGACAAACAATATGCCGACAACGTCGAAATCCAAGCCAACACCTGCACTCTTGAGGTCCTGACTCAGAATGATAAGGAAGGGTTTACAGAATTCCTAACCCGTTGTAGAAGGGTTGGCACTCAATTGGTCAGTAAGCCGAGTGAATGAAATCTGGTGGAGAAATTTGTCAACAACCTCCGCCAAGTTTATGCCAACCTGCTGAGATATCAAAACATCAAAACGTGACAGGACCTACAAGTCCTCGGAACCCGCATTAAAGATGACCTACGCAAGGGCGTCGCAGCCAAAACCACTGGTAGAGGCTATGAGGGATCTACATCAACTGCATCTCGTCCCTATGGTCAAACAAACAAAATCGATGAGGTCAACCTCCTCGAACGAACCACAAAGAAAACTGAACGTCCTCAAAGGGTATTCACAAACTTGGGAACAAACTATGCCAGTGCCTTAAAAAGACTCATGGACCAAGGGAAAGTACAACCAATTGGGCCTACTCCGGACCCGTCCGAGGCCAAGAAAACCCATTTCTGTAATCCCAATCCCTACTGCCAATACCACCAGGGTAAAAGTCATGACAAAGAGGCCTGCTTTAAACTGAAGCACGCTATCAAAGATATGATCGAGAAAAGGGAACTACCTTTACCTCCACCCACCAAACCGAATAACAAAACCAACCCCTTGGGAATCCATGCCATCTCTGATGACGAACCAACTTTAGAATGCTCACACTTCATCCTACCTGTTAATGACGAGCTGAATGCCTTGGATAAGGATACCTCAGACGGGTGATGCGTGTATTTTATATAAGGTTTTTACCTCATTTCTACACGCATTTCTGTACTATTTACGTGGCATCTAGCTAAAAATACCCCCGAATAGTCTACTTTGGTTCGTTTTATGTAAATTGCAGGAATAAACCGAAGAGGAGCTAAATCAAGCCTTAACTCGTCCTATTTGCATGCATTTATGGAGCACAAGGAGCCGGAGCTTCGAATCTATCACTTTGAAGACGCGTGAGCTGGTTTCGGAAGGTGTCATAGTGTCTAACGTGCCAAAATAGCTCGATCGACTACTTTTCTTGTGATCAAATGCTTTATATACTGAAGGTTACTCGATCGAGCAGTCCCAGTATCTAATCGGGAAGACAATACAAGGAGTTACTCGATCGAGTGGTTTATTTCCACTCGATCGAGTGGTTTGGCCCGTATAAAAGTTTTTCCGCCTAATTTCGTTTGGGCTTTTATAATTAAGCTATGGATTAGGTTTAAGGGAGTGATTTTCGTATGCTACTAAAGAGAATAGACTGCGTAACCCTTATTATCATCTTTCATTCACTTAGACTTTTATCTACTTCTACTGCTTATTCATTTTTACTCTCCTTCTACTCCTTTCTACTCGGATTCGGATTTGTAGTTGGTATTATTTCTCCTTTCATTTCTTAATCGCAATTATCGTTTTATTTCTATCTTTCCCTAATTGCTTTTATTACTGTTTACTTAATTCTCCATTTTCTGTTATTATTATGTTTAATTCCTATTACCTATATGTTATTGTTGTTGATTCGATAGTAATGTGTAGCTAATTCCCCTTTGCTAAGACTAGGGAATCCATGATTATGATGGAATAGCAATTGCCATATTAGGTCTTATGCTTGTATAGTCTCTGTTGTTAATCGCTGCACTTATTTGTATCTGTCTAATTGAGTCGACGCAATTAGGCATTTAAATTATAAACCTCGACCTGGACCAGAAGGTTGGAAGGGGTGAGACTCATAGCGAACATTAGGGAACTGTAGTGAGGGCGGAAGCTAAGCTATTTGTGCTTTAGGGCGAATTGAGACCGGAAGTAGATATTCACTACTCCTCAGACCATACTTGCATTGACCTGAGATTTAGATTGCTTGACTGAATGATCATGGTGAACCGTCTGCTTTAGCTGCTTTCTCTATTTTTGCTTAATCTTTATTCTCTTGATTTTCCTCTCTTTCTTAGGCTTTTTAGTTTAAAACAAACAAACACAACCCCCCAATTGGTTACCGTGACAAACTTAGACAAAGCTGACATTTTCCCATCTCCCTGTGGAGATCGACCCGACTTCCCTAGCTATATTAGTTAGAGCCAGTTGGTTATTTTTTATAGGTATACGACTGCCCTGTCAAATTTTGGCGCCGTTGCCGCTGAGGTGGCGCAATTTTGTTGCTTTATTTAAGTCTGTCTCTCTTCTCAAGGAATTTATTCCTTGAGACTGATCTTATTTTTGCGAAGTTTTTGATTAGTTTTGCAGGTTATCTGTTTTATAAGAGAACATCGTCACACCTGCTCTGCTTTGTAAACTATATCTGCCAGAATGCCTAATATAGCCAGCCATTCAGAGCCTAATGTGGATACCCTTCCAAAAGGTTTCTTACTACCCACTACTGAGTCGGGAACCTTTGGAATCCACCCATCCTACATACAGCTGGTCCAGAGAAATCTCTTTAGGGGGGTACCTGAAGAAGATCCGTGAAGGCATATAAAGCTGTTTACAAAGTATTGCTCTACCATTCCTCTTGCTGCTGGGATGACACAGGATAAAGTGAAGGGAGTTATTTTTCCCTTTTCTTTTGCTGATGATGCCCGGGAATGGTTGAGGGATTTAGATAGGGAGGCAGCCGGTGTAACCGACTGGAATTCTCTTGCTTTAGCTTTTTACAGGCGATACTTCCCACCGCAGCGCACCAATGCCTTGAGAGCTCAAATTACTTCTTTTGAGCAATTGTCAACCGAAGACTTGGATGGGGCTTGGACTAGGTTCAAGAAGCTCGTCCGTTCTGTGCCTCACCATGGGTTCAAGCGTTGGTTCCTTTGCACCCAATTTTACAACGGGTTATATCGGAATCAGAGAGCTATTCTTGATAGTGTAGCTAAGGGGAGATTCACTAAAAATGTAGAAGATGATCAAGGGTGGCGTCTTATTGAAGAGATGGCTATCCATGTTGCAGAATATGGAAATCCCCGAGGGAGTAGGCAAGTTAACGAGTTGGCTTCAGCTGTAGTGGAAAGTCCTAGCAAAAGCCTAGGTAATGTGGAGATTACGGAGGCTATGAGTGAGAGTGCACAAGTTTGTGCAATTACTGAGCATGTGGAGATATGCGGTAGATGTGGCATCGAGGGGCATGACCCCATTGATTGTCTGGCAAGTATAGAGCGTGTCCTTACTTATCAGAAATACAAGCAAGGGGCTCCTTTTTCTCAATTATATGAGGAAATGCAAAGTGTTTCTACTCCTTCTATGCCAGTGCCGCAGCCGGTCTCTCCTTCTACGAATGGGGAAATTGCCGAATTGAAGTCCCTAATGTTGAGTTTAACACAACAGTTTGGGGAGAAATACAATAGGAATGAAACCGTTATAGTGGAGTTGAGAGAACAAGTCGTGCAGTTAACACTCGCGAAAGACCAAGCCAACCATCCACCGACATGCGACCCAGTTAATGCTTCGAATCTCCAAGGTGGTCTTGCTCATAAGGGGCCAAAAGTAACAGAAGACAGGGTTTTGACAGCTGAAAATACCCCGGATGATGATTTGGACGAGTTTCTGGAAGATATTCTTGCTGCGTGCTGTCCAGACACTCAATCGAGTGAAATTTCTACTCGATCGAGTGAAATAGTCCATCAAATCACACGATCAGGTGATAATTGTGGTCGATCGAGTAATGTCCAAATCATAGATGCTCGATCGAGTGAACAAAGTGGTCGATCGAGTAAGCCTGAAAAAGAAATCACTCGATCGAGTGAAGAAAATGATCGATCGAGTAAATGCCAACATGAAACCAATCGATCGAGTGAGGAAAGTACTTGATCGAGTGCCAGAAGCAGCGGAGATCCTATTTTGATATCTAATTCCACTACCGTGTCATCTTCCCCTACTGTGGAGACGTCACGCACTGATAAAGGTAAATAGAAAGTCGCGGGTCCACTCATTGCTACCAGAGTACCCTTTCTAAGCCGTCTGAAGGACGTGAAGGTCGAGCGACAGTACGGTAAGTATGTGGACGTTCTGAAGAACCTCCAGGTAACTGTCCCTTTTACCGAACTTGTTACCCAGGTACCTACTTACGCTAAATTTATGAAAGAAATTGTGACGCGTAAGAGAGAGCTAGGTGAATTTGAGACCGTTTCATTTATGGAAGAGTCTAGTAATTTACTTTTAAATAAGGCTCCGCCTAAAATGAAAGACCCGAGTAGCTTTTCTATTACCTGTATTATAGGCAATGTGGTTATTGATAAGGCTCTTTGTGATTTAGGAGCCAGCGTCAGTGTCATGCCCTTATCTGTCTGCAAGAAATTGAATATGGGTCATCTTAAGTTGACTAATATTACCCTACAGATGGCTGATAGATCTGTTAGGAGACCCTTGGGTGTCTTAGAGGACGTGCCTGTGAAAATAGGCAAGTTCTTTATACCAGTAGACTTCATTGTTTTAGACATAACTGAGGACACCCGGACCCCAATTATCTTAGGAAGACCGTTCCGTTGTACAGCTGGGGCCATTATTGATGTCAAACAAGAGCGTTTTACTCTTGCAGTAGGGGATGACGCGATCACTTTTAGTCTGCCTAGTACCTTAGGTCGGCCAATGATAGAGGATACATGTTATTCAGTCGATATTATTGACGAGTCTATTTATGACTTCTGGTCGGGTTCCTTTATGAAGGACCCACTAGAAGCTCTTATGGTTTTGGATGAGTGTGCAGATAACCTTGATGACGATGATGCTATGTTGGATTTGCTTATAGATGATTTAGATGAGCGTGAGCTCACCGACACTGAGGGAGAGCAAGTGGAACAGATGATCAGTACCGTTTGCTCCATTGAGGTAAAGGTGCCGGAACGTAAGCCTCTTCCCTCTCATCTAAAATATGCTTTTTTAGATGATAGTGAGCGATATCCAGTCATCGTTAGTGCTAAGCTTGATAATGATCAGCTGACTTCTTTGTTAGCCGTGCTTAAGAAAAACAGGAAAGCTTTGGGTTATTCTTTGGACGATATCAAGGGGATTAGTCCCGATATTTGTATGCACAGGATAGAGTCGGAGGAAGATCACAAACCTTGCGTACAGGTCGGCGCCACTGAACCGAGAAGATGCAAGATGTTGTGATGGCTGAGGTAATGAAGCTGCTCGACGTAGGTATTATCTATTCTGTTGGTCATTCTAAATGGGTGAGTCCAGTGCAGGTGGTCCCAAAGAAAGGAGGGACTACCGTGGTTATGAATGACAAAAATGAGTTAATACCCACTCGAGTAGTGACTGGTTGGCGGATGTGTATAGATTACAGACAGCTGAATACCGCCTGATGTGACCATAATTAGAGCATATTTAGTCCCCGAATTAGCCTTGTTCCCATGCTTTCTAGTGCATATTTGGGTCATTTATTGTCTTTAGTTCTTTGTTTGGCATATTCTTTGAGGTTTTGTGTCCTTGGTAGAAAAAGAGTGCAAACCTTGCATTTTCATGGCAAAATGAGGCTAAATTGATTGAATTCAATGACCAAGCATCAAGGAGAGACAAGATTAGAAGGCCTTTTTACATACTATAGTAGATAGGCAATGATGAGAAAAGATCCTTGTATCCCCGAAGAAATCCTCAAGGATTTTATGAAGAAAAAGGAAGAAAAGAAGAAGGAATGAAACTGTTTGACAATCGGTGCGGATTGCCCTGAAGACGCCCGTCCCTCACCCACAATCCGAGCGTCTTCCTCCACAAGACGCCCGGGCAAAACCTCCACAAGACGCCCGTCTTCACCCTCTGGACGCCCGTCCAGAAGCTCCCAAATCCGCCCGTCCCATGCCAAAGACGGCCGGATTCCCAGACAGTACTTTCGTCTTCTACAAGCTTCAAGGAAGGATGCACATCTTTTTCTAAGACCGGCGAAAAAGAGACCGGAGTCTCCCTAGAGACCGGCGATTCCTCAAGGACTTAATCGTCATTTAAGCCCTTAGTAAACCCTAATTTATGTACCTAATTCCCACTATAAATACCCCTTTAGTCTAATTAGAAGAGCATGTTCTTCTTAGCAATCTTTAGTGTAGTTAATATCAATCAAATCTCTCTTTAATTTTGTAATCAACATTTAATCAAGTTTTAATACAAGTTTTATTTCCTTAATCTCTCTCTTGTTCATCCTTTATTTTGGGTAATTGAAGATTATTTGGGTTATTATTGGGAGATTGACAACCTTCCAATCAAGCATCAAGTACTTCTTTTATTCTTTGCTTTATTATTGGAATCATTAGTAGGTATAATTCTCTTAATCCCTTTTTAATTATTGTTAATCACTTTCATTTATTCATCATGTTTTACTATGTTGGTATGATTGACAACCTTGCTAGCATGCTCAACATGATAATGAGTGAGTAGTTTCCTTAGGTAAGGTTAATGGGTAATTAGGGGAAACCAACATGGGGAATGATTCATGCTTAAATTAATATGATTTCATAGTTTATTTGCTTGCTTGTTGTGATCTCAACTTATGCACATGTTATGTTTGATGAAATGTGAGCCTATGAATCCTTGCATTTTTTACCCATCACCTATCTTTTCAATGAGACATGTAAGACATAAACCAACTCGAGTCTCATTAGACCATGCATATTGTTGAGTAGGGAAGATTAAGTCGACTTGTAGGTGTTGTACAATCTAATTGATTCGGCTCCGGGACCCAAACATTCCTAGGATTGTAAGACATAAACCAACTCGATCCATCACAACAATAATTGCTTGCTTATAACTTGAGAATATGTTTGTATGATCAATTCCCATGAATCCCCTATGACCCCATGACACCCTAGTGCTTTTTATCAATTGTTTACACCCCTTTTAATTCATCTTGCTTGTTTACTTTCATTGCTATTTAGTTTAGTGATTGATGCGTGTCTTAAATATGATGTTTTACACCCCATTTTACACGCATTTCAGAGCTCATTTGTGTAGTTTATGCTACTATTTGCCCCATTTCGTCTACTTTCGTATTTTTATGTAATATTGCTGATTTATGCGGAAATGAGTAGATATTGAGCTAAATCCGTCCCTGAGTACCTTACATTGCATTTAACATGAAGTAGAGACTCGAGAGATGAACATGGTGCGCGTTTCGAAGCTTGAAAGACAACTTTATGAAGAATTAAAAGCTGATTATCGGCTACTCTAGTCGATCGACTGGACCCTATGGTTGATCGACCAGAGCCCGACTTACAGGAACTCCTGTTCAGCATACCTCAGTCGATCGACTGCTTTGTGTGGTCGATCGACCAAGCCGCTATTTCAGACGTGAATTAAAAGATCGAGAATAAGAAAGCCCAATGTATTGTAGGTTTAGGAATAATTTGTTACGTTAGATTCCTATATAACGTAACCTGACATCAAGCTTTAGGTATTCAGTTTTCATTGAGCTTGCATCAAGTTTTAATTTATCATTAATTAGGGTTTGGTTTCCGAGTTGAATCATTCAATACAATTCCTTTCGTTCGTGCTTTTCTTCCTGCAATTCTTCTACTGGTATTCCTTTCTTCATTATTTCAGTTTTATTGCTTTATTTCGTTCGTAGCTAGAATTGATAGATTAGTCTCCCGAAGCCATAATTATCGTTTTATGCTAATCTTTTGTTCCGTTAATTTAAGCATGAATTCAGTAGTTTATTTCGTTAATCTTGTTGTTGTTTTTACCAATATCATGAGTAGCTAAATACCTCGTGCTAGGATGTAGGGAATCAGAGATTAGGCGGCGGAGAATAGTACGACTGAAATCGCGCCACGGTCGATCGACGCGACGCACACCCCGGTCGATCGACCGCCACGTGAGGTTTTGCTTCGTTTTAATTGATTTAAATTCTATATTTGACGAATCGAGTGCACGTGACTAGTTGAATGCTCAAGAAATGACCGACCCATTAGATCGAAAGATAGGGAAAGTTGTTAGACTACCAATTAAAATGACTAAACTATGCTAAGATCGAAAGATAGGTAAAGTTTAGATTTTTAGTCACTTTTCAGGATGAGGGTCAGTACTAGTGATATTAGGGACCCGTAGCGAGATCAAAAGACGTTACTTGTTGAGAGTGGACCTAGAGGACCTCTTGTTTTCCCGCCTCATGTGTTTATTTCAGACATACTTAGTATGCTGCTGCTGAAACTACAGTGAACCGATCATCTTAGTACTCCTTTTAAATTTGATTTTATACATTTCTTTAGTTTATTGCTCATTAGTTATAGACCAATTCAAACAACCCCCACATAATCGTTACCTTAGACTGAAATTAGACAACTAATAATTACATCTGCCTCTCTGTGGTTCAACCCTGCTACCGCTATCTATAGTTGTAGTTAGGAATTATAAATTTATCTTTGGTGCACAACGACGGGCATCAAATTTTGGCGCCGTTGCCGGGGAGGCAATTGTTCTAATTTTTAGTTGTTCTATTTTTAGTCTGTTTCTTAGTTTAAGGGATATTTGTTCCTTAAACTATTCTCACATTCTTTTTGTAGTTTCTTCTTATGCGCAGGTCAAAGGGTGGTGAATTACTACCGTTCAATCCCGAGATTGAGAAGACTTTGCGCGAGTTGAGACGATCATCTAGGATATTGCCAACCGAGGAAGAGCTGAGTACTCTGTCTAGTTACTACGAGAACGGGCTGTTTGAGGAAGATCCACCTTCATCTCCCATTTCCACTTCATCAGCTGAGACCGTCACATCTCCAGATTTTCTAGAAATGGCTGAAGAAGCAACTATAGCAAGTCACTCTGAGCCGACAGCTATAAATCTATATAAGGGGTTCGAATTACCGGGAGCTGATAGAAAATTCGAACCGAAGCCTTCTTATATCAACTTGGTTGAGAGAAACCAATTCGGGGGAGCTTCAAATAAAGATGCAACCAAGCATATGGAGATATTTATTGATTATTGCTGCTCTATACCCCCGCCGACCGGTGTGACGCAGGACCAGGTAAAGGAGACTATGTTTATATTCTCACTCCGTGATGCTGCAAGGGAGTGGTATAGAGACCTGGATCGAGCTGCTAATGGGATCACCGACTGGAATTCTTTGGCCTTGGCATTCTACAAGAAATATTTCTCTGCCTCGAAGACGAATGCTATTAGAGCTCAGATCACAAGCTTTAAACAGGGTCCTGACGGGAACTTTCATGAGGCGTGAGCCCGTTTCAAGAAGCTGGTGCGAACCATTCCGCATCATGGGTTTGAGAAATGGAGCCTATGCAATCAGTTTTATAATGGGCTCTGTGACGATCAGAGAGCTATCCTGGATGCGGCGACTAGTGGCGGTCAGATTCCGGGAGAATATGGGGGAAACTAAGGGGTGGAAGATCATTGATGACTTGGCCACCCATAAAGCTGAGTATGGAAATTCCAGGGGAAATCAAAGGAGAGCTGCTGAATCTCCTTTTGTAGCTGCATTAGAGGCTGTCACGGCGAGATTTGATAAGTACGAGTTGGGGGGAGCTTCAAAAGGAGGGACTTACCATGTAAAAGCTGTTTCAGACGGTCCTTTTGTCTGTAAAAGATGTGGAGCTGAGGGACATGTTTTAGACAATTGTCCTAATCCCTTTGAGTCCTGTGCTGCCTTTCAACATTATAGGCAGACAAACACTTACTATGAGCCGAATGTCCATCCGAATCTCAGGTGAAGCAGCCAAAATGTCTTGAATCCGACTCAACCTCCACAAAGCAAAGACGTTATAATTATGTGCCCCCTCATAAGCAACAACAGCCCAAAAGCCTCCATATGTCCCTCAAGAAAGAACAAAGAATCCCAAAATTCTGAGTTTGCAATTGAAGAACTTGTTCTTTGAAGGAGTCCCAAGTTAGAGAGGCCGGGATGAAGATGTTAGAGAGCCAAATTGCCCAATTAGCTAGCAAGAATACAACTCGAGCTCCGGGACATTTACCGACTCAAACTGATCAAAAGGAGACCTTAAATGCAATTACCTTGAGGAGTGGGTCTACCCTTGATAGGCCTGCTATGGTTGAGGATGTCGCTGAAAAAGATGAGGCGGAACCGAGTCAAAAGAAAGCTGTAACGATTAATAACAAGAAAAAGACGATCAGCAGGTATGTCATTCGATCGACTGACATACCCAGTCGATCGACCAGTCCCAGCAAAGAGACAGCTTCTGGTCCTGTAGAAGTCGGTCGATCGACTGATAGCGCTGCTGAAGGTGATTCTTTTCGTCCTCCAATGCCTGATAACTTGAGGGACCACTTGTTTCGGGGTACTACTGCCCCGAAAAAATTGAGGCAAGACCCGAATGCTGATGGATCCGTTCCGGTTCCGAAGTACGACCCTTTGTCGATTAATGGTTTACATTTGAGACGGTCTGAAAAAGGGTAAAACTACAACAAGGAGAAGGTTGTGGACTTTCAGCCTAAGTCCACCGATGCCGACATGAGAGATTTAGAGGAGAGGGCTAAGTTACTTCTTACAGCTCCTTATCCAGAGAGATGGGTGCCAACGAAGGAACAGGTATCGTCTAATAAGTTTGAAAATGTTATTCGTAGCTTAAACGTACAAGTTCCTTTTCTTGAGTTAGTCAATCAAGTGCCTGCTTATATGAAATTCATGAAGCAACTCTTATCTAAAAAGAAGTCACTTAAACTGTGCACACTGTCGCACTCATTGAGGAATCATGCTCTTATTTGACCCATACTGCACCCTATAAGCTAGAGGACCCGGGTAGTTTTTCAGTTCCATGTAGTATTGGCACCTTTTCTATTGAGAGGGCCTTGTGTGTCCTAGGAACCAGTATTAGTGTAATGCCCTTGAGTCTTGCTAGGAAGCTCAAATTGACTAGGTTTGCAGTTACCAACATGACAGTACAGATGGTTGATCGTTCTGCGGTCCAGCCTATAGAAGTCTTAGAGGACATTCCTGTGCAAATAGGAAAGTTCTTTTTCCCTGTTGACTTCGTTGTACTAGATATGCCCGAGGATGCCCACATTCTTATTATATTGGGTAGACCATTTCTGCACACTGTTGGTGCACTTATAGATGTTGGTTTAGGGACTTTGACCTTTAAAGTAGGAAAACACTCTATTGTCTTTGCCCAGACTGCTAAGAAGAAAGACCCCATGTGGCCAATAACTTGTAACACGGTTTCTGAAAAGAAATCATATTTTGTGCTTCCTGATATGCCTGTCTCTAAGCCTGTTTCTGCCATAACACTTCCGCCCCAGATTGGGAGCAAAGTGGAGGACGATTCCTCTGTTTTAAACATTGCAGGAGCTGGTTTGGGGAAGGAAGAGCCGCATGTTGCTCCAGCTGTGCAGGAGCCAATCGTCTCAAGAGGCGGCTTAGGATGTCTTAGCTATGGCACTGATGAGGAGCTTGAAGATGAGCCAGTCAACGTGAGGGAGTCCGACTTGGACTTTGATGAGCTAGAGGAGGTCATTGAGTGGGAAAATGTCCGACCTGTTGATCCTTTGAGTCCTGCAGATGTTGGAGTTGAGAAGAGTGCAGCTGAGGAGATGAGCACTGTTGAGGCTACCTCTTGTAGCCAGAATCCAACCAAGTGGGCCATTCCGTGGCCGTTCTTGATCAAATATTAGTTGATCACATGCTTTTTCAAACTTTCATTTTATTGCTTTTTAAGACTTTTTATTGTTTTCGTGTGCGCGAGACTTCGCATTTTAATACGTTTGCTTAGGATTTTAAACACTTTAGTCGATTACTTTGGGTTTTGCGCACTCTTGGGCGCGTGTGCTTTTACAGGTATATAGACCATATTAGCTCAAGTTAGTGAGCTAATTCGAAGAAATCAGAAGGTTGTAGCAGCTATTCCAGTTGATCGACTGGTCTAAATGGTCAATCGACTGCCTGCACAGTTCCAGGAGCTTTTGTTCTTGACATCCTGGTCGATCGACTGGGTGAGGTGGTCGATCGACCGTTGCCCGCTGCTGTACCTGTCTTCGACCTTTCCCCTGCTGTGTTTGGTTGTTTTGCGGACTTGAGGGAGTCTTCTCTCCTCTTTATTTTCCGCCATATTTCTGTTTTCTTCCGTTTTAATTTTTGCACATAATTACCGCGTCCACTTTGCTTTCTTGGTTTTATGCGTGGTATTTGTTGTCTTTTCAGGTACTTATTGGTAGCACTGCTAGCTACTGAAACCTCCTAGCTCACGCTGGTTTGGGGAGGTTTCTTTTTCCTGCGCTTAAAAGTCTTGTGAGTTTCCGAGTTCTTACTTCATGCCTTATGTAGTTAATTTACGCAAATTCCCGTTTTCCTGTTATTTCATTATATGATTTTGCACAATGGGGACATTGTGCGATTTGGTTTGGGGAAGGGTTTTGCGTTGCATTTCATTTGCTTGCATTCACGTTTACATTTTTTGTCTTGCATTGTTGTTTATTTTCCTTTATATATACAGAAAATTCAAAAAAATTGAAAAAATTTGAAAAAATTTCAAAAAATGCACGTTTATTTTAGCATATAGGTCGAGTCGGAACGGTAGTATTTCAATGATGACATTGCATTTGCATCTGTTTATGCCTAAGCCTTAGTAATCGACATGTTATTAGTAGAATCAAATATGCATAGTCTACGAGTTTTTGTTAAATTATTTGCTGGTCTTGAAACTTGACTTTGATTTTTGGCAAACTACATCATTTTCTGAGATTTAGAGCCTATAACTGGTGACATCCATGACCAGTTTATCTAGGATTGTGAGTAGTTCTCCTTATGAGACATGTTACATAAAAATGCATAAATATGAATTTGATCTGCTTAATACCTGTATGCATTCGGTTTGTGGTTAGTTGACATATGTGGTAGAGGTTTTCCTTTATTCATTTTGCCCATAAGCTCCACACTGCCAGAAAGAGCCTTTTTGTCCCGTTACTACATCCTACATTTAGCCTGCCCTTGTCAAGCTAGTAGTCTAGTTTTGGGATTGTTACTATGTTTTTGGTGGCATATGCTCATTTTGAGATGAAGTTGGGAAGTTGGAAAAAGGAAAGAAAGAAAAAATTGGAAAGGAAAAAAAGAAGAGAAAAGAAAAAATGATTCGAAAAAGAAAGAAAAAAGAGAGTCTTCAGTCTTTGAGACGTGGTCGATCGACTGACCATCCTGGTCGATCGACTGATGCCCGAGAAGGAAAAGAAAAATCAATTCGCATAATTCAAAGTCTTTATTATATGGCGATTTTTGCTCCCATGTTGCATTTGTATCTTATGGGGAGTTAGTTGAATGATTACTACGGAGATTGTGAGTTTTGTGCTTGCTAATAGCACTGGTTTCATCGAAGATTTTGAGCAAGAAGTTGGATATTGTCATATGGTTTTGTTAGGGTACTAGCTTGATCACCTGTAACTCCACGTTCCCATAAATGTTTTGCCTCTTCCTGCCCATTACCTCGCATATCCCTTATTTACCTCAGCATGTGTCATGGTCATTTGTTTGGTTGGAATGCGTATGTACGGTTGTAGAGATCATTTTCATATTATATTGCAGGCATGTTCTTATAGGTCGTAGTTAGGTGAGAGTCACTACAAAGTAAATTCTTTCTATCTTTTACATATACTCACCTATATTTATTGAGTGATTTGAGCGACCCGTGAGAGTCCTTATTGATAAGTCTCTATCGTTGACGGTTCAGCAGTTTTTGACGACTTCATAACTAGTTTGCATGATTCACATTTCTAATTCATTGTTGGTTGTTGCATTAAATTGGTTTAGGCCTTGCAGTTTGCATTTCGCTCTGAGATTGAACTCGTTCAATTAGGTTTTAGGATTGAGTAAAGTTCTTGCTTGGGGATAAGCAAGGGTTTGGTTTGGGGAAGTTTGATGTGTGTCTTAAATATGATGTTTTACACCCTATTTTACACGCATTTCAGAGCTCATTTGTGTAGTTTATGCTACTATTTCCCCCATTTCGTCTACTTTCGTATTTTTATGTTATATTGCAGATTTATGCGGAAATGAGTAGATATTGAGCTAAATCCGTCCCTGAGTACCTTGCATTGCATTTGACATGAAGTAGAGACTCGAGAGATGAACATGGTGCGCGTTTTGAAGCTTGAAAGACAACTTTATGAAGAATTAAAAGCGGATTATCAGCTACTTTAGTCGATCGACTGGACCCTATGGTCGATCGACCAGAGCCTGACTTACAGGAACTCCTGTTCAGCATACCTCAGTCGATCGACTGCCTTGTGTGGTCGATCGACCAAGCCGCTATTTCAGACGTGAGAATTAAAAGATCGAGAATATGAAAGCCCAATGTATTGTAGGTTTAGGAATAAGTTGTTACGTTAGATTCCTATATAACGTAACCTCACATCAAGCTTTAGGTATTCAATTTTCATTGAGCTTGCATCCAGTTTTAATTTATCATTAATTAGGTTTGGTTTCCGAGTTGAATCATTCAATACAATTCCTTTCGTTCGTGCTTTTCTTCCTGCAATTCTTCTACTGGTATTCCTTTGTTCATTATTTCAGTTTTATTGCTTTATTTCGTTCGTAGCTAGAATTGATAGATTAGTCTCCCGAAGCCATAATTATCGTTTTATGCTAATCTTTTGTTCCGTTAATTTAAGCATGAATTCAGTAGTTTATTTCATTAATTTGTTGTTGTTTTTACCTCGTGCTAGGATGTAGGGAATCTGTAGATCAGGCGGCAGTAGAATAGTACGACCAGAGTCGCGTCACTGTCGATCGACCGCACACCCTGGTCGATCGACTGGCCACGTGAGGTTTTGCTTCGTTTTAATTGATTTAAATTCTATATTTGACGAATCGAGTGCACGCGACTAGTTGAATGCTCAAGAAATGACCGACCCATTAGATCGAAAGATAGGGAAAGTTGTTAGATTACCAATTAAAATGACTAAACTATGCTAAGATCGAAAGATAGGTAAAGTTTAGATTTTTAGTCACTTTTCAGGATGAGAGTCAGTACTAGTGATATTAGGGATCCGTAGCGAGATCGAAAGACGTTACTTGTTGAGAGTGGACCGAGAGGACCTCTTGTTTTCCCGCCTCATGTGTTTATTTCAGACATACTTAGTATGCTGCTGCTGAAACTACAGTGAACCGATCATCTTAGTACTCCTTTTAAATTTGATTTTATACATTTCTTTAGTTTATTGCTCATTAGTTATAGACCAATTCAAACTACCCCCACATAATCGTTACCTTAGACTGAAATTAGACAACTAATAATTACATCTGCCTCTCTGTGGTTCGACCCTGCTACCGCTATCTATAGTTGTAGTTAGGAATTATAAATTTATCTTTGGTGCACAATGACAGGCATCAGTGATCTTCTACTTCAAACTCCAATTGTGACACCCTTAGACACCACTAGTTGCAATAGAAATCTCATCTCAATTCCCGTCCCTTGGGATCCGACCTTTAATTGCCTCTTTACTAATTGTACAGTTGTTTGTGAAGTTATAAATTGTGATTTGGTCTAGGTGCTCCTAACGACAAGTACTGAAAACTAAACTCTCACGAGGGATCACGACCAAAAATGGGGCCGTTGCCGGGGACGGTGTTGTTTATTTGAATTGTTCTTTTGTCTAGTTTTAGTTGTGCTTCTTTTTTCTTTAGTTTATTATACTTGTTCTATTTCATATGTTTATCATGTCTACATTCACTTTTTGGCAATATGAAAATGAGTCATTTGATAAATATGTTGCAAGATTTGAAGATTATATGACTCATGCTTGGCATCATGGTTTTACTCTTTCAAATTATGAAGCATGTTGTGTTGTTTATAATGGCATGAACCTTGAGACCCGCAACTTGGCATTTCACTTGAGTGTTGGTAGGATATGTGAGATGAGTTGTGAGGAATTTTGGGAATTTGTTGAGTTCATGACCATTCATTGTCTCAAGCAAACTATACATGATATATTTGAAAGTGCCAAGGAAGGTATAGAAGCGATAAAAAACACATTTCAAAAATTCATTGAGGAAAACTATGATGAAAATGAGATTTGTGAGGATGAGAAACCTTCCTATAACCTTGAGCCAATCCACTTTGCCCACAAAATTACCCTACCTTGGGAAGATGGAGTGCTAGATGAGGAGAGTGATGATGAGGAGGAGTACATTCTTGATTGTAAAACTAATGCTTGGATGCCGTCATCCTACTCCTCTTGTGTTTCAATGAAATCAACCTCCATGGAATTTGATGTTAATGGGCAAAGTGAGAATAATATGGATGTGAGCTTGAGAGAAAACTCACCCTTTGAGGATGACATATTTGAGGGAGACAATTGTGCTGAACTTGGTGAGCCTTGTTACGACAACCCCTTTGATAATGGACCTTGTTGGGATGAGGAATATGATGAGGACATTTGGGAACCCCAAATAGACACCCTTAAAATCACCTTGGATGATAATGAGAGTACTTGCATTGAATGTGGTGATTTTGACTATTTGGAGGAAGAGTTGAGTGAATTACCAACCAACTACCCGTTTCATGTTCCTACCATCCATCATTTCTCTTATGATTTTTGTCATAGTATTCTTCACATGCTTGTTCGGTCTTTTACTTGGGCATTTTTCAATTGTATGATCTTGTGTTGCTATTCATGCCTATTTATTTCTCACTCCCAAGAATTTGACCGACTTCGACGTGCTTTGAGTGCTAGTGATAATCTTCCATGAAATTATTTATTGATAATCCTTGGTTTGATGGCGTCCTTAATAACCATTAATTTGTATATATGCATTTAGTATAGTTTTGCATTCATTTAATTGCATGAGAGATGAAAGGGAGGGATCTCATATTTTTAATTGAGTTTTTGAAGGAAAATCATAAAAATGAGAAGATGAAAAATGTAAAGAAATGAAGAAAATGGAAAATTTGGGCTTATGAGTAAGTGTGTTATCAAGGGAAAGGTGTTGGGTCAAAATTTCAAAAAAGATGCGCATCCCGAGACAAAGCCGAGCGGGTTGAAGGACAAGTAAAGAAAGAAAAGTTCCTGACAAGGAATCCGAGCGGATTTTAAGAAAGACGCTCGTCTTCGCTGCCAACCCGAGCGGGTTGAAATTATCTGGAGCGGGTTCTCAGCTAACCCGAGCGGGTCAGATCTGTCCCGAGCGGGTCCACCCTCTGAATGCTGAATTTTCCCAGAATCACGGGCAGAATAATACTACCCCACCCGTGTTCAGCCTTTAACCCATGAATGCCTTGTTTTTCAGCCATAAAATTCACTCTACACTCAAAGCTCACCTACCATCTTCATCTTCTACCTTCAAACTCAACCTCAACTCACAAAACTCACCCAAATAACCATAAAATCCAACCAAATCACCATCTAGTTACTCTAAAAATCATTCTAATCCATTTCTACACAATAAAAACCAACTTTCCAACCTTCTATTTGCTCAAAATCACCCATTTTCATCATTTCAAAAATTGGAGCTCCAAAAATCCGTGAGCAACAATTGATTTTCGGGTTTGATTTTTGCCTTCTAGCTTCACTACATTGCTTTTAGTGTTCTAGTAAGGCATTTTTAAGGTTGTTTGGCTCTTATTTGTGGAAATTTGAAGCATTCTTGGGTAGTGATACTTGGTGGATTTCAAGACTACAACAATGAATTTTTGGGGCAAGAGTAAGGCTATTACTTCTAAGGGATCAAAAAGAAGGAAAGGAAGCAATTCTAATGCTCCACCGGAGTTCCAAATGCAAGAAGAGGAGCTAGTACCGGAGATTGAGAAACTTGATGGTTTCCCGGAGGTAGTATTCATCAAAAATGAGCATAGGAGGCGATTTTTGAAACTACTTGGTAAGGAGTTCGAACCCACTCGTTTCATTTGTCGTCAAACTTTGGAAAAACTTGGTATTGAAGGACGAACCGAGTCCTTATTTAGAGAAATGGGTCTTGAGACTTTATTTAATATGCATGAGGAAACATATCTTAGCCTCACCTTGGAATTATTGTCTAGTCTCAAAGTATTTGAAGGAGAGACATATGGGGTGTCTTTGGAATTTAGGTTGTGTAATGAGACCCATCAAATGCATTTGGGTACCTTTGGTGAAATCTTTGGGCTTGCGATACCCGAGACCGACCATGAAAAGCCAGTGGGGTTCACGGAGTCACATTTATGGAGAGCAATCACCGGGTTGGAATTAGAGGGTTTTAAGAGGTGTCATGCCTTTTACATTCATCACCCGGTTATTAGGATGTGGCATCAATTTATAGCAGGGACTATTCATGGTAGAAGTGACACGGGATGTGTGAGTCAACTTGACATGACTTTTCTTGAGTCATATTTGAATGTCCAAGGTTTGCCAAAGTACAACTTTAATCCCGCTCTTGAATTACTTGTCCGATTTCGAAATCTATCAAGGGTTGCTACAAAATCAAAGGGAATTGTGATGGGTGGTCTTGTGACTAGGATAGCCGATGCTTTATGTCTGGGGTTTAATGATGATGGGAGGTATGAGGCTCTACCCGGAGATACTTTACTTGATGAGAAGGTCATCTTTTGGCATCACAAATGGTGCAAATATAATGATTTGGGAGGTATTGATTGGTACACCAAGGGAAGAACTACATTCACCCTTCCTTGTTGGGACCTTCCTCCAATCACACCTAGGTCAAGTTACCTTGCACCTATGCCAAGCTACCTCCTCCCCATTCAGAGGATTATGGTTCCACCACCTAGGAGACGTGAGGAGGCACCTTCTACTCCTTCCCATGCACCACCACCGTCCCAAGGTCCAAGCCTTGGATTTCCACCATTCCTTCATGGTGTTCGGCCCTCTTATGCGAAGATACCTCCATACCCCCATGTCTACCGACCCTTTTCACCTCGCCCCCCTCGCCCGAGTAGCCCGCCATCGGCCATGGATATATTGATGGGTATGATAAGCAACATGGATGTTAGGATGCACCGAGGGCAAGAAGACAACTATTTGGCCCTTTATCCTCAATATTATCATATGGCACAACAAGGGTTTATTGATCCTAATGGTCCTAGGCCTTCTTGGGTGCAACCGCACCTTGTGTTCCCAAACCAAGGCTTGAATGAAGATGACCAAAGAGGAGGAGAGGAAGAAGAAGAAGAAGAAAGTGAAGATGATGATAGCCTTAATGATAGAGGCTTTGATTGAGATTGTGAATGTGAGACCCTTCTTTCCCTATTTCTCATGTGTAGTTTGCATTGTAATATACCTCACATGATTAGATTAGTTTGCATTGTATTTATCCCACATGATTCATGTAGATAGTTGCATATAGATTAGAATTCATGCATAGTTACTAATGGCCAAACCTATTCATTTCTACACTAGAAATAGTGTTTAAATCGGTTTGGGGAGGTTTGATCATAGGTGACCATAGTCTACTAGAAATCATGAATCATATAGTATAGATTAGATTGCATTCATTTGTTATATATGTCATATATAATTGCATTTAGTTAGAGCATGCATGCATTCATTCATATCATTGCATTTATTTCCATAAATTCAAAAAATCCAAAAACATGTATTCCCTTTTTATTCCTAATCCTACATGTACATTGTGGACAATGTCCAAAATAAAGTGGGGGATGGGAATTTATATTCCAAAAATGCATAAAAAATGAAAAATTTCGAAAAATCACAAAAATATGTCTTTTAATTTCATAAAACAAAAATCCATAAAAATTTGAAAATTTGAAAAACCAAAAACAAGTTCTTTAATTTAGTAGTGTAGAATTGTATATACTTGTGTTTTCGTTCTCTTCTCACATAGATACAACACTACACTTGAGGCATTAGCAAGGGAAAATGAAGACCGCTTGATATGATCGCTCTAATCTCTATTTCCCTTCCATTTCTTTTTCATATAAGTAGGATGGGCTTACATGTCAAGGAGAATGAGGTGTATTTTGTTGTTGCGGTTTGTGTATCTATGTGTTGTTAGGACTTGCATTTAGATTATATGGCATACTAGTTGGTAGCAGCATATGCATTAGGATGTATATATGTTAGTTGCATCATGGCATGTAGTTTGCATGGTTAGGAAAAATTTTATGAAACCGTCTACTTGGGAAGCTTGACAAGTGTATATAGGCCCTAGTAGATGCTTTTTCTTCTTAAAACTTTGCTTGTTAGAATACTTGTAAAACACCCTAAGATGTGTCATGCTAGTACCCTTTGACCCATGGATTAAAGCCTAGTCAAGAGTACCTTGTGGTGTGATAACTCCTTGGCTACCATTTATTCCAAGGTGACCCTTGAAACCATGGAACCATCATCCATATTCTACCACATTTTGTCATCAAAAAGGGAATGGGCACAAAAAGAAATTATTTAAATTTGAGTTCAAGAAATGAAAAGAAAAGAAAAGAAAAGGTTTGCAAAATGCATCAAAAGAAAAGAGGAGTAACAAAAATGAAAACTCCTATGCTTCAAATATAAGGCACCCTCACTACATATGGGGTGACTTTGAAAATGTTCAAAAGAAAAATGCAAAAAGTTGAAAAGTTGTCAAGTATTGAATTGCCAAAAATCAAAAGAAATGGCAAAAGAAAGTGTTCTCAAAATGTCAAATGCCACAAGAAATTGGGGGGAAAAACAACAACAAAAGGAAACTCCCAAATGAAACTCAAATACTATCGATCCCTTTATCCATCGTATCCATTTTTGTGTATGGTAGAGAGGGGACGACCCTTCTTCTTATCTAGGCAAGAAGGGGAATTCCGCGATCCTCCAGCGTTTCTAACACCATGGGGAGTCTACTCTTGACAAAAGCATTTAACGATTGAGGACAAAGGTACCCTAACTTGACACAACTTGGAGGTGATTTATTGGTATCCTTCTAGGCTTAGTAGTTTGAAGAAATTATATCTATGAAGGAGTGTGTACCCTTGAATTGCTTCCCTTGTAGATAATTTCCGCCACTTAGATGAGGAAAGTGGCTATTCTTTTGTAGATGCATCCATTACTTGATTTTGTGTGCTTTAATGCTTGGATGTGTCGCCATTTTGGCAAGACCCACCTTGCCTTGCAAGAAGGCATCCTACCTCATGGTTGTCTTGTTGTGAGTTGAAGGGGTGGAGTGAGACCCGCTAATTGTCTCATATCGGCTATGTTATTAGGTTAGTTTAAATAATGGTCCTAGTCTTTGTCACCTCTTTACTCGGGACGAGCAAAGGTTCGGTTTGGGGATATTTGATGTGACCATAATTAGAGCATATTTAGTCCCCGAATTAGCCTTGTTCCCATGCTTTTTAGTGCATATTTGGGTTATTTATTGTCTTTAGTTCTTTGTTTTGCATATTCTTTGAGGTTTTGTGTCCTTGGTAGGAAAGGAGTGCAAACCTTGCATTTTCATGGCAAAATGAGGCTAAATTGATTGAATTCAATGACCAAGCATCAAGGAGAGACAAGATTAGAAGGCATGTGTACATACTATAGTAGATGGGCAATGATGAGAAAAGATCCTTGCATCCCCGAAGAAATCCTCAAGGATTTTATGAAGAAAAAGGAAGAAAAGAAGAAGGAATGAAACTGTTTGACAATCCGTGCGGATTGCCCTGAAGACGCCCCTCCCTCACCCACAATCCGAGCGTCTTCCTCCACAAGACGCCCGGGCAAAACCTCACAAGACGGCCGTCTTCACCCTCTGGACGCCCGTCCAGAAGCTCCCAAATCCGCCCGTCCTGTGCCAGAGACGCCTGGATTCCCAGACAGTACTTTCGTCTTCTATAAGCTTCAAGGAAGGATGCGCATCTTTTTCTAAGACCGGCGAAAAAGAGACCGGAGTCTCCCTAGAGACCGACGATTCCTCAAGGACTTAATCGTCATTTAAGCCCTTAGTAAACTTTAATTTATGTACCTAATCCCCACTATAAATACCCCATTAGTCTAATTAGAAGAGCATGTTTTTCTTAGCAATCTTTAGTGTAGTTAATATCAATCAAATCTCTCTTTAATTTTGTAATCAACATTTAATCAAGTTTTAATACAAGTTTTATTTCCTTAATCTCTCTCTTGTTCATCCTTTATTTTGGGTAATTGAAGATTATTTGGGTTATTATTAGGAGATTGACAACCTTCCAATCAAGCATCAAGTACTTCTTTTATTCTTTGCTTTATAATTGGAACCATTAGTAGGTATAATTCTCTTAATCCCTTTTTAATTATTGTTAATCACTTTCATTTATTCATCATGTTTTACTATGTTGATATGATTGACAACCTTGCTAGCATGCTCAACATGATAATGAGTGAGTAGTTTCCTTAGCTAGGGTTAATGGGTAATTAGGGGAAACCAACATGGGGAATGATTCATGCTTAAATTAATATGCTTTCATAGTTTATTAGCTTGCTTGTTGTGATCTCAACTTATGCACATGTTATGTTTGATGAAATGTGAGCCGATGAATCCTTGCATTTTTTACCCATCACCTATCTTTTCAATGAGACTTGTAAGACATAAACCAACTTGAGTCTCATTAGACCATGTATATTGTTGAGTAGGGAAGATTAAGTCGACTTGTAGGTGTTGTACAATCTAATCGATTCGGCTCCGGGACCCAAACTTTCCTAGGATTGTAAGACATAAACCAACTCGGTCCATCACAACAATAATTGCTTGCTTATAACATCAGAATACTTTTGTATGATCAATTCCCATGAATCCCCTATGACCCCATGACACTCTAGTGCTTTTTATCAATTGTTTACACCCCTTTTAATTCATCTTGCATGTTTACTTTCATTGCTATTTAGTTTAGTGATCTTCTACTTCAAACTCCAATTGTGACACCCTTAGACACCACTAGTTGCAATAGAAATCTCATCTTAATTCCCGTCCTCTGGGATACGACCTTTACTTGCCTCTTTACTAATTGTGAAGTTGTTTGTGAAGTTATAAATTGTGTTTTGGTCTAGGTGCTCCTAACGACAAGTACTGAAAACTAAACCCTCACGAGGGATCACGACCACCGCCACCAAGAAAGATCACTTTCCCCTTCCTTTTATTGATCAAATGGTAGAAAGGTTAGCTTCTCATAAGTTTTTCTGCTATTTAGATGGGTGTTCAGGGTTCTTTCAGATCCCTATTCACCCAGATGATCAAGCTAAGACTACATTTACTTGTCCTCAGGGCGTGTTTGCTTATCGCAGGATGCCTTTTGGTTTATGTAATGCCCCTGCCACCTTCCAAAGGTGCATGATGGGGATATTTTCAGAGTATATTGAGTCTATTATGGAAGTTTTCATGGTCGATTTCAGTGTGTATGGAAGTGATTTTTCTAACTGTTTGTCTAACCTTAATAAAGTATTGCAGCGCTGCATTGCGGTTAATCTCGTGCTTAACTGGGAGAAGTGCCATTTCATGGTCAACGAGGGAGTTGTCTTTTGGCACTTAGTTTCTGATAGGGGAATAGAAGTTGATAAAGCAAAGGTGGAAGTGATTCAGCAATTACCACCTCCTGTTAATGTTAAGGGGGTGAGGAGTTTCCTTGGCCACGCCGGCTTCTATCGTCGGTTTATCAAGGATTTCTCGAAAATTGCTAAACTACTTACACAGCTGCTACTTAAGGATGCCCCTTTTGTGTTTACTGATGAGTGTCTTTCTGCTTTTAACAGGTTAAAGCAGGCTTTGGTCTCTGCGCCAATCATACAGCCTCCCGACTGAGACTTGCCATTTGAGATAATGTGTGATGCCAGTGACTATGCACTAGGAGCAGTGCTAGGCCAACGGAAAGACAAAGCTTTAAATGCAATCCACTATGCGAGCCAAACTCTGGATGAGGCTCAAGTGAAGTACACTACCACTGAAAAAGAGCTGCTAGCTGTAGTTTATGCCTTAGAGAAATTTCGTTCTTACTTGATTGGGTCAGAAGTTACTGTTTTTACTGAACATGAAGCTTTGAGGCATCTCCTTGCTAAGAAGGAGGCTAAACCATGGCTATTGAGATGGATACTCCTTCTCCAGGAGTTTGATTTGCAGATCAAAGATAAGAAAGGAGCTGAGAACGTTGTAGCTGATCATCTGTCGCGACTGTCCCGACAAGAAGGGGAAGATTCTTTACCTATTGATGAGTCTTTTGCTAATGATTCTTTATTTGCTGTATTATCATCTATTGTTAACTAGGAGCCTTGGTATGAAGATATAGCTAATTACGTTGTTAGTGGCAAGCTGCCGCCTGACCTTTCTCATCAGCAGAGGAAGCGTTTTCTGTATAACGCTAAGAAGTATTTTTGGGACGACTCTTATTTGTTTAAGGAATGTGCAGACGGTCTCTACAGACGATGTATTCTGCAGTGGGAGACCAAAGTAGCCCTGGAAGGCTGTCACTCTTCTTCCTATGGTGGTCACCACGGTCCATCGCGCACCGTGGCTAAGGTACTTCAGTCTGGTTTTTATTGGCCTTCTTTGTTTGCTGATGCTAATTCTTTTATTTCAGCTTGTGATGCCTGCCAACGATCAGGGAACATTTCAAAGAGATATGAGATGCCACAAAATGGTATCTTAGAGGTTGATGTTTTCGATGTCTGGGGCATTGATTTCCAAGGACCGTTCCTGTCTAGTAAAAGTAACAGGTACATTTTAGTGGCTGTAGATTATGTGTCGAAGTGAGTCGAGGCAATTGCCTCACCTCATTGTGATGCCAAGACCGTGATAAAAATGTTTAAAAAGGTCACATTTCTCCGATTTGGTATCCCTAGGGTCGTCATTAGTAATGGGTGAATGCACTTTAAAGAAAAGAAACTAACTTCCATTCTGTCTAAAGTTGGTGTTCAACACCAGCGTGGTTTGGGGAATCACCCCCAAACTAGTGGTTAGGTTGAGGTCTCTAATCGTGAGCTAAAAGTGATCTTGTCTAAGGTAGTTTTTAAATCACGAAAGGATTGGAGTCTTAAATTAGAAGACACATTATGGGCCTACAGAACTGCCTTTAAGACACCAATTGGTGCATCACCTGTTGAGTTGGAATGTAAGGCTTGGTGGGCGATTCGTGAGCTTAACTTTGATCCTAAGTTGTGTGGTCAGAATCGTCTTTTGCAGCTAGATGAGTTAGAAGAATTTAGGCTTAATGCCTATGATAGCTCGCGCATTTATAAGGAAAAGACGAAGAGATGGCATGACAAAAGAATTCTACCCCGGGAATTTCATGTTGGGCAAAAGGTGCTGCTGTTTAATGCCCGACTGCGTTTATTTCCTGGCAAGCTGAAGTCCAGGTGGAGTGGTCCTTATACGATGACAGCTGTTACTAAATTTGGATCCGTTGAGCTAGAAAGCCCCAAGGGAAACCGGTTCAAGGTGAATGGGCAATATGTGAAGCATTATCACGAGGCAAATGAAGCAGACAATCGTGTTGAAGTCCTGTAATTCGACGAGCTTGACGCGCTAGTTAATTGATGTCAGAAAGGTCGCGCGGGACCTCTTAAACTTGCGCTCTCCGGGAGGTAACCTGGACTGTTTTGTTGTATTTTTGTTGAACTATTTCCTTGCCTTTAGCTTTTTGTTGAACTTTAGAACACAAAACTATGCTTTTTCAACATTCCCTATGCTTCTTATACGTGTTTTACAGGTAAAGTTACTCGATCGAGAGGTTTTTCTACTTGATCGAGAATTTTGCCCAGAGAGTCACTCGATCGAGTAATATTTTTACTCGATCGACAAGCTGCAATTCCGCTATCACTCAATCGAGTGATTATTTCATTCGATCGAGCCCTTTTTGACACCAGATCACTCGATCGACCTGTTCTAGGTCACTCGATCGAGTAGTTTTGTCTTGCAGCTGCTACTTTTCGTCTGTTGAGCTACTGCTTGACTTCCTTTGATCTCCCATGTTCATGGTCGGTTTGGGGAGGTCCCTCTTCATGACGTTTTGTAAGTATTCTGCCTCGAGTTATCCTTTTCTCCTTAGTTTGCATTTCTTTTCCTATTTTTGGTACAATGAGGGCATTGTACGGTTTGGTTTGGGGAGGTATGCATCCATATCTGTGTCTGCATGTTTTCTTGCAATTTCGTTTGCACGTTTATTTATTTTCGCATGCATTGTTGGTTTTAATTCAAATTTCCAAAATCACATAAATTTCAAATTTTTTCATGTTTAATTTGAGTTGGAACGTTTGAACAATGACACTACATTGAATCCTTACTTTAGCCTTGCATATTCTTGACATTTAGCTGGAATGATTATGTGCATGATCTACGAGTTTTTGTTTCTCTGTTATATGAAAGAATAGACTTGACTCACATACCGGCAAGCTACATTACATTATGAGGTTAGAGCTTTATAAACTGGTGACATTCATGACCGGTTTCATTTAGGATGTGAGTAGTACTCTCTGTAAGGCATGTAACATCAATTTGCATAAGCATGAGTCTAGTCTTCTTAATACCTGTATGCATTCGGTCTGTGGATGGTGACACATGTTAGGAGAGGTAGTTCCCTTTTATTTCATTCTACCCATGAGCCCCACATATCCAAATTGCCCTTTTTGTCCTACTAGCTACAAACTATAATTTTTCCTACCCTAGCCAAGCTAGTGATGTGTAGCTGTTTGGAATGCTTTACTGCAGTTTGGTTACTTTTATCTGATTTCAGAAGATGGTGGAAGAACTGAAGGGAATGAAAAGAAAAAAAATGATGAATGAAAATGAAAAAAAAATGAAAAGAAAAAATCGGAAATACGAAAAGGAAAAATCATGTGCGAAAAAATGGAAAATTATATGGATGATTTTTACTCCCATGTTTTACTTATATTTTATGGGGAGCTGACAAGTTTATGGCGTATTGGGAGATGAGTGCATTGAATTTGCACCGTTCTGTTTTGTTATATTGAGTACGAAGTTGGGATGCAGTTCAATATTTGGATTCGTTGTTGCTAACCTGGCTATTAACTCCACATATCCAAATTGATCTTAGCCCCTTCTTACCCATTACCTCACTTACCCAAATGTAAGTGCTCGGCATATGTTTTGGTCATTAGTATGGTTGGAATGCGTATGTATGGTTGTAGAGACTTTATTCATGTTAACTGCATGCATGTTTTTATAGGTCGAGTTAGGTGAGTGTCTTTACTTCTTTCTATCTTTCACATATATACTCACCTTGTGCCTAATTTTGAGTGATGAGCGACCCGTGAGAGTCCGATACTTTTGAGTCTTGAAAGGTCGACAGTTCAGTAAGTTTGAAACATTGATTTAATTCGTTTGCACTTATCATTTGCCACTCTGTTGGTTGTTGCATTAAACTGGTTTTGGTGGATGATTTGTAGCTGATGCGTTGGTCCCGTTCCACTGTTATTTCTTAGTTGTATTCATAGTTTTCTTGGGGACAAGCAAAGGTTTGGTTTGAGGAGATTTGATGCGTGTATTTTATATAAGGTTTTTTCCTCATTTCTACACGCATTTCTGTACTATTTACGTGGCATCTAGCTACAAATACCCCCGAATAGTCTACTTTGGTTCGTTTTATGTAAATTGCAAGAATAAACCGAAGAGGAGCTAAATCAAGCCTAAACTCGTCCCATTTGCATGCATTTATGGAGGACAAGGAGCCGGAAATTGGAATCTATCACTTTGAAGACGCGTGAGCTGGTTTCGGAAGGTGTCATAGTGTCTAACGTGCCAAAATAGCTCGATCGACTACTTTTCTAGTCGATCGAATGCTTTATATACTGAAGGTTACTCGATCGAGCAATCCCAGTATCTAATCGAGAAGACAATACAAGGAGTTACTCGATCGAGTGGTTTATTTCAACTCGATCGAAGGGTTTGTCGCTGAGTTACTCGATCGAGTGGTTTATTTCCACTCGATCGAGTGGCTTGGCCCGTATAAGAGTTTTTCCGCCTAATTTTGTATGAGCTTTTGTAATTAAGCTATGGATTAGGTTTAAGGGAGAGATTTTCGTATGCTACTAAAGAGAGTAGACTGCGTAACTCTTATTATCATCTTTCATTCACTTAGACTTTTATCTACTTCTACTGCTTATTCATTTTTACTCTCCTTCTACTCCTTTCTACTCGGATTCGGATTTGTAGTTGGTATTATTTCTCCTTTCATTTATTAATCGCAATTATCGTTTTATTTCTATCTTTCCCTTATTGCTTTTATTACTGTTTACTTAATTCTCAATTTTCTGTTATTATTATGTTTAATTCCTATTACCTTTATGTTATTGTTGTTGATTCGATAGTAATGTGTAGCTAATTCCCCTTTGCTAAGACTAGAGAATCCATGATTATGATGGAATATCAATTGCCATATTAGGTCTTATGCTTGTATCGTCTCTGTTGTTAATCGCTGCACTTATTTGTATCTGTCTAATTGAGTCGACGCAATTAGGCATTTAAATTATAGTAAACCTCGACCTGGACCGGAAGGTTGGAAGGGGTGAGTCTCGTAGCGAACATTAGGGCACTGTAGTGAGAGCGGAAGCTAAGCTATTTGTGCTTTAGGGCGAATTGAGACCAGAAGGAGATATTCACTGCTCCTCAGACCATACTTGCATTGACCTGAGATTTAGATTGCTTGACTGAATGATCATGGTGAACCGTCTGTCTTAGCTGCTTTCTCTATTTTTGCTTAATCTTTATTCTCTTGCTTTTCCTCTCTTTCTTAGGCTTTTTAGTTTAAAACAAACAAACACAACCCCCCAATTGCTTACTGTGACGAACTTAGACAAAGCTGACATTTTCCCATCTCCCTGTGGAGATCGACCCGACTTCCCTAGCTATATTAGTTAGAGCCAGTTGGTTATTTTTGATAGGTATACGACTGCCCTGTCAACGGGATGTTCGTATTCAGCGCCACAACCATGCTCACCATGTTCCAACAAGCTGAAGAAGCCATAGCCAGTCTCTCAGAAAGGATTACCCGACTTGAGGACGCCTATCACCGGTTGATTTTCAACCCACGAACACCAACAACACGCCCGAGGAAGGGTCTTCCAAGCGCCCAAAACTCCCCTCACCAGAAAGGATTGCTCCCGCGAGCATTCTGGCATCAATCCCATAATAATCAACCCCACAATAATTAACCCCGCAATAATCAACCCCACCAAAACTAGCCCCATAAGAACTTCCCCTTTGAAAACTTTCCGCCGAGGAATGCCCCTCCAACATACCCTCACGATCCCAAAATCAACGGTATCCGGAGAGACGACACAGAGGATGTCTACGTGGTTCCGGGAAAGGGCAAACAAGTAAAAGAGATATGTCATCTTACCCGGTCCGGACGACCCTACCAAAACCCGAACAATATAACAGTCGTTCCAACAACGAATAACCAAGTTATCCCGGACGTGGACACTCAACCCAAGGTTCCCAAAAACTCGATCCTTAAACAACTGTAAAAAGTGAAGGCCGAAATTTCAATTTTGCAACTGATTGCTACATCCTTCGAACATCGACAGGCTTTGCTACAAGCCGTGGGAAAGTTAACAGTTCCCTCTACCTCCTCTCCAGAAAAAGTGGTAGCACACATGACAAGGGATGTCCATGACCTAAACAACCCGGTTAACTTCTCTGACGAAGATATCCCTCAATTCAGAGCCAACCATAACCTGGCCATGTACATCACCGTGCAGTACCTCAAGAAGAATGTGCTTATGGTTCTAGTGGATGACGGATCTGCGGTCAATGTCATTCCCCTCAAGACGGCTCACAAACTGGGCATCAAAGAAGCCGATTTGGTCCCAATCAACCAAGGAGTACATGCCTATGATGGCACTCGTCGTAAGGTTGCGGGGCTTATCACCTTGACCATTGCAACTGGACCCTTGGAAAGACAAGCAAGTTTTCAGGTGTTCGACATCGACGCCTCTTACAACATGCTTCTGGGACGCCCCTGGATTCACGCCGTTAAGGCCGTCACCTCAACCCTCAATCATAAAATTAGGGTCCCTTTCAACGGAAAAACAGTCACAATTTCCGCATCCCCGATCAAGGCTATCATGAAGAAGGGAATGGCCTCTCAGGCCATTGAAGAGGACGATTACGAAAATGTGGAGATTCCAAGCTGTGAATGCCAGAACGGCGACTCAGCACCCTTTGATTGTGAATCGTTCTCCAACCTCACATTCAACCGCATTTTGATGCGCCAGGGTTATTTCCCGGGCCTACCCCTCAATCCGCTAAAGAGAACCTTGCCTCCTATGAAACAGGCCAAGATGTCTAACATCCCTTCGAGCTAGGCTATGAGCCTACCGATGAAGACATCCAGAAGATGAACTTCTTAATACAGAAGCGCAAAAAGGACGGAGTCATTCTCCGTCCCTACCATTTGACTCTCAATGGATACATCGTCCCCAAGGGAGAATCCGATCTCTACAACGGCTTTCTTGAGCCAATATATGAATCCGTAGCTATGGTCAAACACCCGAGCGTAGAAGTCTTTCAAGACTGCTTCTTCATCCTAGATAACACTAAAGTTGCGTCAGCCAAATCTGAGTTGACCCCATGCTTTGACGGACAAGCCGTCAGTCTCCTCTTCGGAGAAGACAACATCAAGCACCTTGGCTATGAGAACCTCATCAACGTTACCCTAAAGGATAACTAGTATGATCCCACCGCCATAATCTCTGATACTGACCCAGAGAAAGCTACACAAGGCTGGAGGAAAATTCTCAAGTGGACCGATCGCCAAGGCCGCATTCTCAAAATTACGACGGGAGACGGCCCTATGTTCAAAGAGGGAAGTGAAGAAGAGTCTGAGTTTGAGTCAGAGTCAGAGACTATCCTTGCTCCTAGTACTCCTGATGTCCCAGTCAAAGACCCCTTTCCACTGTTTTATCACAAACTTGTGGCTGCTTCAGAGGCCGAGTCAACTAAGGTTATCCATACTCCCATGGAAGGTAGCAACTTGGAGCTTGTTCGAGGGGCCAGCTCCCCTGCTGCGTCGCCTCTGACTGCCCATGAGATGTCTATCCTATCCGAGCTTTTCGCTAAATTCGACTTAATGAACGCTAAGTTTGCTTATGACTCGTCTCAATTTAACTGCATTGCAATTATGAATGAATATGAGGAATTTGACTTGAGTGACTACCCACCTCACCTATCCAAAGAACTTGACAAACGAGAAGATAGGACCCCCATCATTGACAAGACCGAGCCTATTAATGTAAGGACCGATAATACACCTCAATAACTTAGGATAGGGACCACCCTTGACCCCTCAGAAAGACAACAGTTTATCGACCTCCTACACGAATACAAGGAAGTATTCGCATGGTCCTAAAAAGACATGCCTGGGATCGACAAGGAGATTGTAGAGTACAGTATACCCATTAAACCCGGAGCTAAGCCCGTGAAACAGAAGTTGCGCCGTATGCGCCCTGAGTGGGCCTTGAAAATTAAGGAAGAGGTAGACAAACAGTTCAAAACTGGGTTCATCAAGGTGTCTGAATATTCTGACTGGGTGGCCAACATAGTCCCCGTACCTAAGAAAAATGGGAGAATTCGGGTTTGCATCAACTTCAGGGACCTAAACAAAGCAAGTTCAAAAGACGAGTTCCCTCTGCCACATGTTGACATTCTGGTGGATAACACCACCGAGCACGCCCTATTATCATTCATGGACGGGTATGCTGGGTACAACTAGATCAAAATGGTTGAGGAAGACATGCACAAGACTGCATTCACTACACAGCGGGGTACATATTGCTACACTGTCATGACCTTCGGTCTAATCAACGCCTGAGCAACCTATCAAAGAACCGCCACCACTCTCCTGCATGACATGATGCACAAGGAAGTGGAGGTATATATCGATGACATTATTGTCAAGTCAAAAGAGCGAGAAGGCCACATCTGCGCCCTTCATAAATTCTTCGCTCGCCTTCGGAAATACAACATGAGACTAAATCCTCAGAAGTGTGCATTCGGGGTCACCTCCGGAAAACTCCTGGAACACGTCGTCAACAAAAGAGGCATCGAGATTGATCCTACAAAAATCAAAGCTCTTCAACAAATGCCTCGGTCTAAGAATGAGGAGATTCGAGGATTTCTCGGTCAAGTCCAATACATCAGACGCTTCATCCAAGCTCACTATGATTTGTGAGCCAATCTTCAAGAAGCTTTGCGCCTCCAATCACACCGATTGGGACGACGACTGTCAAAAGGCCTTATCCAAACCTATGGTTTGTCAAAAGGCCTATCCAAACCTCCTGTCCTCATACCACCTCAACAAGGAATTCTCTTATCCCTATAGCTGACTGTCACCGACACAACCATGGGAGCAATGCTAGCACAAAAAGTCGACGACGAAGAACGAGCCATCTACTACATCAGCAAAAAGTTCATCAAGTACGAAATAATGTACACCCAACTGGAAAAGATATGTGACATAGGAGGGATATGGGTATATGTTCAAAACGCAAGTTGAAGTCACTCTTCACATTTCAGATTCGTTCTCTAGATTTAGAACCTAAATATCTCCAAACATATAGATAATTATGGTCTGATTCTTGTTCTAAATGAAAGCAGATGATGTTAGCTTTCCAGAAAGTGGTCATACACTTTATTTGGTTAAGTAACGAAGGAGATATGACCGTTTTAAATTGAGCTGTCCAAATTGTACGCGAGTGACGCTATTTTGGCGAACTAAGATGGAAGCTTGATTAGAAAGTAGAAGATGTGGTTGAAGATGAACTATTTTATTTCGATGAGGAATGTCATAAAGAAGATACATCATTATTTGATCCTAACCAACCGGCTATTTTTTATGAAGGATTTGAAGAAGTTGATAGTGAAATTAACGAGGACAAGAATGAGAATGTAAGTCATGAAGATCTTAATCATATACCAATCATGGGTGAGGAATTAGTATATGATTTTTTGGATTCTTAAGTTAAAGAACAATATAAATCCCCACTCGATAGATCCATTGATATGATGCTAGACGGTGGAATAATCAATGTTATTTCTTCTTGAACTTAATTCATGTGGATACATCGGATGGTGTTGTTATTTTAAGAAAGCATTGTTTTGATTGTTCTAAACTTGTGCAAGGAGGGAGGTGGGGTGGAAAGCACAAGAAAAGATGGCACAAGAGGGTCATTGATTTCCATGTAGGTTGTCACTATGGCAAAAAATCAAAGGAAATTGACAATCTTGGAAAATACATTGAAGATGACAAATTGATAGAGAGATCAAAGGTGTGCACAGATAAGTTCCTATGCTCCTTAGATGTTCTTACTTACAAGTTTTCCAGATTTGTATTTGATCCTGGTGGGCATAAAGACGGATTCTATACTTTATGATTTTGAAGATTGTAGGACGAATCTTTTTGAAGAAGGGGAGAATGACATAGGAGGGATATGAGTATATGTTCAAAACGGAAGTTGAAGTCACTCTTCACATTTCAGATTCGTTCCCTAAATTTAGAAGCTAAATATCTCAAAACATAAAGATAATTCTGGTCTGATTCTTATTCTAAATGAAAGTACATGATGTTAACTTTCCAACAAGTGGTCATACACTTTATTTGGTTAAGTAACGAAGGAGATATGACCGTTTTAAGTTGAGCTGTCCAGATTGTACGCGGGTGACGCTATTTTGGCGAACTAAGATGGAAGCTTGATTAGAATTGTTCTCAAGTTATTTCCCTAATTCGTGTCTTATAATTAGTTTCCTAATTCGAGTCAGTTTGTTATTATTTTCCTAATAAGTATAGGAGGAGAAAAAGGAACATACATCGGATGTACTACCTCCAACCTTTTTGTTTTTGAGCATATATGTATATTTTTTGAGCTTATTACCTCAAACTTTATTTGTTTTTGAGCATATGTATATTTTTTTGTGTTTATTAAAATTTATAAGTTAGATTTTAATTTTTTTCCTTTAAAACTCAAATTTTACTAAAATTATATGTAATGTTTTTGAGTTTCATTGTAATTTTTTAGAGCTTAATGTTTAAATGAATAAACTCAGAAACTTTATAGTAAAACTCAGAAACATTAAAACAAAACTCAAAAACTTTTAGAAACTAATAAATTGGTGGTAATACATCAGATGTATAATCCACCTACTGGTATAGAAGAGTTTCCTAATAAATTTAGGAAAGTCTGTTACTTTTCTAATCCCAATTAAGGTAGTTGTTATATTATTTCCTAATTAGTTTAAGGTAATGTTAGTAGTATAAATAGAGAGGTTGTATGTCAATCTTATTCAATTGAATGAGAGAGTTTAATTCAAGTTTTATACTTGTGTCATTTATAGCTTGCGAGTTATAAGTTCTTTATTTCTTCCCTGCGAGGTTGAGATTTTAGTGTTATTCGATCCTTGCGAGCTGAGAGACACCATTCGTGTATATCTTAGAATTTCTTGCAAGGAAGGAGAGTTTATTCACGTCATATGGTAGTTTTAGTTGAGAGGTCATACGGGATTTTCACAACTAATTCATATCCTTTTTTTAGTGCATCTATCATACAAAAACACACCAAAATACATTAATTCCGCTGCGTCTTTTATTATTCAAAAATCAAACATCAAAATCCGAGTAGTTTTACATCAATTTGGTAAAACTTGTAATTATTTTACATCAAATTGGTTACTAGAGCCAGGTTCTTGATTTTCTTAAATCCAAGACGGTCCTAGGGTTTTATCGTTTGTTACCAGCGCTGCCTTTGAGCAAGAATTCTTTTTGAAGGAAATGCAAAAGAGAATTGACCGTATTTTATTCAATTTAGAAAACTAGGAAGGTTTACTTTTTCGATCATATGAAAGAGAGAAAAAAGAGGAAAATATTGAGGCTTTTAATGTTGATCATGAAGAAAAAAAGAAAGTAGAAGATGTGGTTGAAGATGAACTATTTTCTTTCGATGAGGAATGTCATATAGAAGTTACATCATTATTTGATCCTAACCAACCGACTATTTTTGATGAAGGATTTAAAGAAGTTGATGGTGAAATTAACGAGGACGAGAATGAGAATGTAATTCATAAAGATTTTATGATATACCAATCATGGGTGTGAGGAATTAGAATACGATTTTTTGGATTCTTAAGTTAAACAACAATATAAATTACCACTCAATAGATCCGTTGATATGATGCTAGACGGTGGAGATAATCAATGCTATTTCTTCTTGAACTTAATTCATGTGGATACATCGGATGGTCTTGTTATTTCAAGCAAGCATTGTTTTGATTGTTCTAAACTTGTGCAAGGAGGGAGGTGGGGTGGAAAGCACAAGAAAAGAAGGGACAAGACGGTCATTGATTTCCATGTAGGTTGTCACTATGGCCAAGAATCAATGGAAATTGACAATCCTGGAAAATACATTGAAGATGACAAATTGTTAGAGAGATCAAAGGTGTGCAGAGATAAGTTCCTATGCTCCTTAGATGTTCTTACTTACAAGTTATTCAGATTTGTATTTGATCCTGGTGGGCATAAAGACGGATTCTATACTTCAAGATTTTGAAGATTCGAGGATGAATCTTTTTGAAGAAGGGGAGAATGACATAGGAGGGATATGGGTATATGTTCAAAATGCAAGTTGAAGTCACTCTTCACATTTCAGATTCGTTCCCCAAATTTAGAAGCTAAATATCTCCAAACATAAAGTTAATTATGGTCTGATTCTTATTCTAAATGAAAGTACATGATGTTAGCTTTCCAACAAGTGGTCATACACTTTATTTGGTTAAGTAACCAAGGAGATATGACCGTTTTAAGTTGAGCTGTCCAGACTGTACGCGGATGACGCTATTTAGGCGAACTAAGATGGAAGCTTGATTAGAATTGTTCTCAAGTTATTTCCCTAAATCGAGTCTTATAATTAGTTTCCTAATTCGAGTCAGTTTGTTATTATTTTGCTAATAAGTATAGGAGAGTTTCCTAATAAATTTAGGAAAGTATGTTACTTTCCTAATCCTAATTTAGGTAGTTGTTATATTATTTCCTAGTTAGTTTAAGGTAATGTTAGTAGTATAAATATAGAGCTTGTATGTCAATCTTATTTAATTAAATGAGAGAGTTTAATTCAAGTTTTGTACTTGTGTGATTTATAGCTTGCGAATTATAAGTTCTTTATTTCTTCCTTGCGAGGTTGAGATTTTAGTGTGATTCGATCCTTGCGAGCTGAGAGCCACAATTCGTGTATATCTTAGAATTTTTTGCGGGGAAGGAAAGTTTATTCACGTCGTATCCTAGTTTTAGTTGAGGGGTCTTACGGGATTTTCACAACTAATTCATATACTTTTTTTAGTGCATCTATCATACAAAAACACACCAAAAATACATTAATTACGCTGCGTATTTTATTATTCAAAAATCAAACATCAAAATCCGAGTAGTTTTACATCTATTTGGTAAAACTTGTAATTATTTTACATCAAATTGGTTACTAGAGCCAGGTTCTAGATTTTCTTAAATCCAAGATGGTCCTAGGGTTTTATCGTTTGTTACCAGCGCTGCCTTTGAGCAAGAATTCTTTTTGAAGGAAATGCAAAAGAGAATTGACCGTATTTTATCCAATTTAGAAAACTTGGAAGGTTTACTTTTTCGATCTTGTGAAAGAGAGAAAGAAGAGGAAAATATTGAGGCTTTTAATGTTGATCATGAAGAAAAAAAGAAAGTAGAAGATGTGGTTAAAGATGAACTATTTTGTTTCGATGAGGAATGTCATAAAGAAGATACATCATTATTTGATCCTAACCAACCGACTATTTTTGATGAAGGATTTGAAGAAGTTGATAGTGAAATTAACGAGGACAAGGATGAGAATGTAAGTCATGAAGATCTTAATCATATACCAATCATGGGTGAGGAATTAGTATATGATTTTTTGGATTCTTAAGTTAAAGAACAATATAAATCCCCAATCGATAGATCCATTGATATGATGCTAGACGGTGGAGATAATCAATGCTATTTCTTCTTGAACTTAATTCATGTGGATACATCGGATGGTCTTGTTATTTCAAGCAAGCATTGTTTTGATTGTTCTAAACTTGTGCAAGGAGGGAGGTGGGGTGGAAAGCACAAGAAAAGATGGCACAAGAGGGTCATTGATTTCCATGTAGGTTGTCACTATGGCCAAGAATCAATGGAAATTGACAATCTTGGAAAATACATTGAAGATGACAAATTGATAGAGAGATCAAAGGTGTGCACAGATAAGTTCCTATGCTCCTTAGATGTTCTTACTTACAAGTTTTTCAGATTTGTATTTGATCCTGGTGGGCATAAAGACGGATTCTATACTTCAAGATTTTGAAGATTCGAGGATGAATCTTTTTGAAGAAGGGGAGAATGACATGGGAGGGATATGGGTATATGTTCAAAATGCAAGTTGAAGTCACTCTTCACATTTCAGATTTGTTCCCCAAATTTAGAAGCTAAATATCTCCAAACATAAAGTTAATTATGGTCTGATTCTTATTCTAAATGAAAGTACATGATGTTAGCTTTCCAACAAGTGGCCATACACTTTATTTGGTTAAGTAACCAAGGAGATATGACCGTTTTAAGTTGAGCTGTCCAGATTGTACGCGGATGACGCTATTTAGGCGAACTAAGATGGAAGCTTGATTAGAATTGTTCTCAAGTTATTTCCCTAAATCGAGTCTTATAATTAGTTTCCTAATTCGAGTCAGTTTTTTATTATTTTGCTAATAAGTATAGGAGAGTTTCCTAATAAATTTAGGAAAGTATGTTACTTTCCTAATCCCAATTAAGGTAGTTGTTATATTATTTCCTAATTAGTTTAAGGTAATGTTAGTAGTATAAATACAGAGGTTGTATGTCAATCTTATTCAATTGAATAAGAGAGTTTAATTCAAGTTTTATACTTGTGTGATTTATAGCTTGCGAGTTATAAGTTCTTTATTTCTTCCTTCCGAGGTTGAGATTTTAGTGTGATTCGATCCTTGCGAGCTCAGAGCCACCATTCGTGTATATCTTAGAATTTCTTGCGAGGAAGGAGAGTTTATTCACGTCATATCGTAGTTTTAGTTGAGGGGTCTTACGAGATTTTCACAGCTAATTCATATCCTTTTTTTAGTGCATCTATCATACAAAAACACACCAAAAATACATTAATTCCGCTGCGTATTTTATTATTCAAAAATCAAACATCAAAATCCGAGTAGTTTTACATCTATTTGGTAAAATTTGTAATGATTTTACATCAAATTGGTTACTAGAGCCAGGTTCTTGATTTTTTTAAATCCAAGACGGTCTTAGGGTTTTATCGTTTGTTACCAGCGCTGCCTTTGAGCAAGAATTATTTTTGAAGGAAATGCAAAAGAGAATTGACCGTATTTTATCCAATTTAGAAAACTTGGAAGGTTTACTTTTTCGATCTTGTGAAAGAGAGAAAGAAGAGGAAAATATTGAGGCTTTTAATGTTGATCATGAAGAAAAAAAGAAAGTAGAAGATGTGGTTGAAGATGAACTATTTTCTTTCGATGAGGAATGTCATATAGAAGATACATCATTATTTGATCCTAACCAACCGGCTATTTTGATGAAGGATTTGAAGAAGTTGATAGTGAAATTAACGAGGACAAGAATGAGAATGTAAGTCATGAAGATCTTAATCATATACCAATCATGGGTGAGGAATTAGTATATGATTTTTTGGATTCTTAAGTTAAAGAACAATATAAATCACCACTCCATAGATCCGTTGATATGATAATTCATGTGGATACATCGGATGGTCTTGTTATTTAAAGAAAGCATTGTTTTGATTGTTCTAAACTTGTGCAAGAAGGGAGGTGGGGTGGAAAGCACAAGAAAAGATGGCACAAGAGGGTCATTAATTTCCATGTAGGTTGTCACTGTTGCTAAAAATCAAAGGAAATTGACAATCTTGGAAAATACATTGAAGATGACAAATTGATAGAGAGATCAAAGGTGTGCACAGATAAGTTTCTATGCTCCTTAGATGTTCTTACTTACAATTTTTCCAGATTTGTATTTGATCTTGGTGGGCATAAAGACGGATTCTATACTTTAATATTTTGAAGATTCGAGGATGAATCTTTTTGAAGAAGGAGAAAATGACATAGGAGGGATATGGGTATATGTTCAAAATGCAAGTTGAAGTCACTCTTCACATTTCAGATTCGTTCCCTAAATTTAGAAGCTAAATATCTCCAAACATTAAGATAATTATGGTATGATTCTTATTCTAAATGAAAGTACATGGTGTTAGCTTTCAACAAGTGGTCATACACTTTATTTGGTTAAGTAACGAAGGAGATATGACCTTTTTAAGTTGAGTTGTCTAGATTGTACGCGGGTGACACTATTTTGGCGAACTAAGATGGAAGCTTGATTAGAATTGTTCTCAAGTTATTTCCCTAAATCGAGGCTTATAATTAGTTTCCTAATTCGAGTCAGTTTGTTATTATTTTCCTAATAAGTATAGGAGAGTTTCCTAATAAATTTAGGAAAGTCTGTTACTTTCCTAATCCCAATTAAAGTAGTTGTTATATTATTTCCTAGTTAGTTTAAGGTAATGTTAGTAGTATAAATAGAGAGGTTGTATGTCAATCTTATTCAATTGAATGAGAGAGTTTAATTCAAGTTTTATACTTGTGTGATTTATAGCTTGCGAGTTATAAGTTCTTTATTTCTTCATTGCGAGGTTGAGATTTTAGTGTGATTCGATCCTTGCGAACTGAGAGCCACCATTCGTGTATCCTAGTTTTAGTTGAAGGAGAGTTTATTCACGTCATATCCTAGTTTATTCACGTCATATCCTAGTTTTAGTTGAAGGGTCTTACGATATTTTCATAACTAATTCATATCCTTTATTGTTTTCGTTCAAAAACTTACAAAAAACCAAAAATAAACACTTTAATTCCGCTGCATATTTTTACCTAAAACGAACAGTCCAACATACTGTTCAGATTTAATTCGTACTATATTTTACATCAACATGCCTTGTCCTGGTCTGGTCAACTAAGAAGCTGCGACATTACATGCTCAGCTACACGGTTCACATCTACTCCAAGATGGACCCGGTCAAATACATCTTCGAAAAACCCGTACTAAACGGAAGGCTGTCTGGATGGACATTCATGCTATCTGAATTTGACCTCAAATTCGTTCCCCTAAAGGTTTTCAAGGGAAGGGCAGTCGCCGATTTCCTGGTAGAAAATACTATAAACGAGGATACAACAACCGACACATGGTCACTTCCTGATGAAGACATCCTTTGTGCCGATACCGACGCATAGGACCTATACTTCGACGGTGCATTAAACCTGAGAGGCTTTGGGGTAGGAATCCTGAAATATCACCAGAAAGGAAAAATGTTTATTTCTCAGTCAAACTAGACTTCACCGTCACCAACAACGCCGCCGAGTATGAAGCATGCCTCATCGTCCTACAAGCAGCCATAACACTTGGCATCAAGAAGTTGAGGGTCCACGACGATTCCTCACTCATCATCAATCAGGTGTCCGGATCATGGAAAATCCGAAGTGACAACTTAGCACCCTACCGAGCAAAAATCAATCAAGAGGCCGAATTCTTCGACCAAGTCGACTACTTCCATTTGCCATGAGAGGAGAATCAATTTGCCCATGCCCTAGCAACACTTGCCGCGCTCGTCAACATACTTGAAGACATGGCATCGACGCCCTTATGTGTCGAGAGAAGGAGCGAGCCAACTCAAATTTGCTCCATCAATACCGACGAGGAGAACCATGTCGAACCTTGGTACCAAGCCATCCTCAACTATAAAACCAAAAACGAATTCTCTCCTAACTCTGATACAAGAGGACAAAGAGCCATCCGCTTACTTGTATCACAATTCGTGATAAACCTAGAACAACTATACAAAAGAACACCCCAAGGGACTCTTCTCCTTTGCATTGATCACCACAAAGCCAAAAAAGTCATGGGAGAGGTCCACGAAGGAGAATGCGGCCCTCACATGAGCGCAATAATGATAGCCCGAAAAATCATGCGGTTAGGCTACTAGTGGACCACCATGGAAGCCGATTGCAGAAACTACGTCAAACATTGCCACAATTGCCAAATCTTCGCCAACATACAACACATACCACCATCCCTCTTATAAACCATGACATCACCCTGGCCTTTCTCGAGCTAGGGCATCGACATCATCGGGAAAGTCAACCCTATAGGCACCAAAGGGCATTTCTTCGTCCCCGTCGCCATCGACTACTTCACCAAATTGGTGGAGGCGCAGTCCAATGCAATCTTGACCGCCAAACAAGTGGCCAAGTTCATCCAGGACAACATCATCTGCAGATATGGGGTTCCCCATGAAATCATCAGCGACCAAGGCTCCCACTTCCGGGCGGAAACACAAGCCTTGCTGGACAAATAAAAAATCAAGTAGCATCGATCATCTCCCGATCGTTCCCAAACCAACGGAGCGGTAGAGGCAGCGAAAAAAACTCTTGTCACCATCATAAAAAAGATGCAAGATAATTACCGCGATTGGTCGAGCAAACTCCCATTCGCACTCTGGTGATACCGAACCTCCATTCGAACACCAACATGAGCCACACCCTTCTACCTAGTATACGGTATGGAGGCGGTTCAACTAGTAGATTTGGAGGTCCCATCTCTACGCATCCTACTGGAAAGTCAAGTTCCTGAGGCGGAATGGACCCGTCGAAGGTTCGAACAACTCACGCTTCTAGACGAACGGCGATTAAACGCCTTGCAAAACGTCCAGCTATACCAACGACGTATACAACGGGCATTCAAGAAAAAAGTCAAACCCAGAAATATCAAAGAAGGCGACTTGGTCCTCAAGTCGGTTCGAGCACCACTACCCGTCGATCGGAGGGGGAAATTCAAACCCAATTGGGCCAGGCCATACCTTGTCAAGAAAATAATTTCGGAGGGCGCAATTAGACTGAGTGACCTAGACGGGGAGGATTTCAAAAACCCGACCAACCTAGACCAACTTAAGAATTACTACCCTTGAACTTTAGTAACCACAAACCTTTCCCTAGTTTCACGACTAGAGACAACAATATCCCTTTCAAGTCAATTCCTCAAGCGCGTTCTGATTTGAAATTGCATGTTTTATCGAGTCTAAGTTACGGCACCTTGCCATGTTTCAAACAGCTATTGATCTGTCAAAGGCAACATCAATTTGCACTCACACAAAACACATGAACTACAAGCATGGTTTGATTTCACCTCTTCAGGTGGATACGTAGGCAGTCCTTTCTTACACAAGAAGGATACAACCACAACACCCAAATAAAGTTAACAAAACCTTTCGAAATATGATCATGGTTTGATTTCGCCTCTTCAGGCGGATACGTAGGCAGTCCTTTATTACACAAGAAGGATACAACCATCCCCACAAACACAAAAAAATCACCCATATCAACTTCAAAAAAAAAAGAAAAGGAAAAACATTCCTTTTCCCACAAACTTACAAAAATAAGCCTTTCTCCCTTCCCACAAAAATTCCCTTTCACAAGTGCAATGTTTAGGATAATTCAAACCGAATTGCCTTTACAAAATGGATGGAAGAAACAAGCGTTCACAATTTCTTTTAACACAAGCAATCCTCTTATTTAGTTAATAATGAGAAAGATTACAAATTTAACAAAAACAAAGCTATGAAAGTCTACAACTTGTCGTAGCTAGAATGTCGACTAAGACATCTCACATAGTAAAACTAGCACAAAATACACAATACATAGCTAGTACACCATAATAAAAACTCACAACACTATTATAACATAATAGTAAAACGGGTAATTGAGGTCTTCATTCTTCCATTCTACCCTTGCCTTTTTCCTCGGGGTACATCTTCCCCTTGCCTTCTTGTTGGCCCGCCTAGCTTGTACTTCCTCTTCGGAACGGATCCTCAACGGATCTACAATGGCGACGACATTCGGTCTCTTGCAAGACCCCATACTCGGCCCTAGTGAAAAATCATAGATCCATATTAGACTCTCTAATAAAAATTAAATTATCTCATAATTTGTCATTTAGGTGATCTATGTAACATGCATGCTAACATGAAAGCATAAAAATGAAAGTATAAGGAAAAACAATTTCCTTACATTGATTTTGTGGTAAAAAAGGGCCCAAACTAGTTCACCTTACTAGCTTGTTCTTGAGCTTATACCAAATGGATGATCCTCCTTGCAAATCTTCAAAAAGAAGATCTCCTTCTTGTTGCACCCAAGAACTTACCCAAAAATAATAACAAGTATTTTACTAGAACTTGTTAATATTATAACCTTGATCTTATTTGTAATATTACTAACAAGTCTTAGTAATAAAAATTATTTACTAACAATCTTAGTAAAGATGAGTATTATTTTTAGAGATAAGAAGAAGACCAAATGATATCACATGCAAAAATACACAAGTGAATGTTGTAGTGTGTCAAAATGAACAAACAATTTGGTCTATTAAAGGGAAAAAAACCGGGTGGAGTGTGGTGAGGAAGAGTGTTCAATTGTCTTATAATATTTTATCTTACATCACTTGCAAAATCATTTATAAGATAACTTATGGTAGTATATAAAGTAAGGTGAAATGATTATGTTCCTAATCATCCACTACTCTATTTTACACGGTCCACTTGCCCATTTACGGGTCCATGTTGGTTCTAATATTTGTCGCACAAATACGTGTAATTTTATTTTAAACATCGTTTCATGTTTAAATACTTCCATAATGAATTCGTCCAAATCACTCCGTAAATATACGTGTACCACTACACATATTATTTACGTACTAATATTAATCACATTAATCAATTAGTACAATTTTAGTGAATTAACAATTAATTAACTAAAACCCGTCTCCCAAAATTTATTATTCAATTATCACATAATTAAATAATAACTGCCGTTCTTCGAGTTCGCAACTCGAATTCTCTCATAAAATATTTGACTAACCTTTTAGTCTACAAATCAAAGGACTAAATAAATTTTATCTCGTACAATTAATTAGTTGTCTATTGGGGTTCGTTCCTTTAGGTGTGATCGAAAGGGGTCAGTTGATCACCGCCGTCTCACGACAATAACGTCAAACTCTAGTCAGCCAACCGTTATCGATTTACATTAATCAACTGACGAGGATCAAATAAATAAATATCTGATGATATTCCTTTAATGAGATTTATTATGTAAACGCACTATTGTGGAGGACACTAACTCCAACACCTAGTCGAGCCCAAACACGGCCCACTGCCTCTATGGGACCCGAGCTTCTCCTCTTAGGTGGCCTCATTACATAGGGGCTAACATCATCGGCAAAATCGTCAAAGAAAGCACGGTTGACCTTACCAACCTCTCTATACTACAAGTCCACCACCTCGTCTTTACGACACTTGGACCTTTCCTCCAAGGTTTGAGCTCTTGACCACTTGACATAAGCGGGAGTCACCCATGTCGTGGCAACGGGGTTTGGTACTTCCCAAGTTGGCCGAGTGGCCCACCACCTTTCGAAGTCCTCCACAAGCTCGGAGTTTCGAAAAACACTCTCTTGGACGAGAGTATCTTGAGCGGGCACCTTTTGTTGGTGGCTCCTTTGCCTCAGAAGCCTTTCGGGATAAATGAAGGAAGCAACCTTCAAGCCCACCACCATCAAGGAACAAGAACAAGCGGCCGAAGCGGGCAACCCCGTGAAGGACCTCATGTGCCACCATGGCACCACCCAACGGATATGAGGACCACCCTCCTCCACTAATCTCGAGGTCCAATAGGCCTTGGTGGATGCAAAACTATCCGAGTACAACTTCTTCTTCATAGTAAGGTTACGGAAGGAGTAAGAAGAAGAATCGGTCGGAGGCTCTACATACCTTAGCCTCTCCAAGAGCCACACTTGGAGGATCCTTGGAGATCCAAATAAGGGAGCTTCTCCACAAAAGCCTTTCTTATCCAAATATTGGATGATCTCGCCAAGCACCAACCATGATAGATCCCAACCGTGCTCCCTTTGCTCAACTATATGCACAAGGGTCATACTACCATACCACTTTGACCCCTCCTTTTTTAAGGCATCGACAAGGAGATATGCATGCACTAGGTAGAAGGCAAGATCCCTTCTCCTTGCCACCTCCGAGACATTAACATCCAACCGGTTTTTGAAGATGTTGATGAGAGGCAACATATCCACACCATGGGGAGCAAGGAGAAAGTTGACTTGTCTTGTTGATAAGCCCAACATTGAACGAAACTTCTCTTTGTAACACAACCGAGTCGGAGGAAGCACCGGAGTACAACCCGGCCACCCCCCAATGGCGCCCACTTCTTCGGCAAGAGGGCAAATTTAACCTTTCGGGGAAACGAAAACATGATGTTTCGGATCCCAAAATCGAGAGCATGCTTCAAGGAGCGAGGATTGCACCTTGACTTGACGAAGCACCAATAATTGACCAACTCCCATTACAACGAGTTGATACTTCTCGGGAGGCGATAAATCCCGACACCAATGTCGCAACCTATTTTCGAAAGTATCGATGAATTATTTTGTGGAAGAAGAAGAAAGGTTTTCGTAGAGATGTTTTTTGTGTTTCGGATGATGAAACAATGAAGCACAAACGTCCCTATTTATACAAAACAATCAGCGCTTTTTTTCTTAAAAAGGGAAGATCATTTGTATCGACTCTGGCCTCGCGCCTCAATGGGCTGCTTCTCAAAATCCGCACCTTGATTTGTCCCTATCAAATTGTGTTTCTTCCTGACACCTAGTTTTTCTCGCCTCAAGGCTCGCGCCTCTTCGGGCCTATCCGGGAATTTTTGTGTTTTCTCACACTCACATTTCCTTGTTTTCGCATTTTACGAAATCCGACACGGTTTCCATGACGCGGATTTAAACATACGAGTTTTTCTCTTCTTTTTTAAAGGGGGAAGGGCTAGGCGCCCCGATCCGCGACGGATCGTTTTCATGACAGTCGAAAATTCCGAAATTCATTGCTTTTTCGCATTTTCCACAAAAATCGAGAATTGATAAGACGACGTCAATTTTCTTCAAAAATTCAAATTCTTACAAATCCGAGTCTTCATTTCACAAATATCAAAATCAAACACAATCGCAAAATCCCTTTTAAAATTCATCGATGACGGTTTGAGTTTTAGTTTTTCTAGTCGCAAATGAATTTTCGGCAAAATTCGACGCAACTTAATTCAAACACGAGTTAATTACTCAAAATGTAAAAATCATTTTCTTTTGAAGAATCAAAATGTGACGACTTGTCGCGGAATTTTCAAAATTTCAATTTCAATTTTTAACTTCGAGTCATCGTGGTTATTTTTGTTCTCATCAAACGCTTTTGCGTGTTTATGTGTGTGCATACGTGTTACCTATTGCCTGTTTTCTACACTAGGGGAATCAGTCGCTGACCGTGCTTCTCCGAAACACAACACAAGAAAGCCAAACAAAACAAATTACAAACCAATAACACATAAATAAAAACCGCCTCACGCGAAATGTACATATATACAAACAAAAGTCCAAAACACGGGCAAACAGCTACAACTACTCAGCGCCTCCCAGCGGACCAGTCTCGATGTCCCGAGGAATCACGGGCAAAGCAGATACCACCTCCTGCTCGGGCCCCCTCTCAGGAGAACTCTCCAACGTCTCGTACTCCATAGTGACGCGAAGCTCCTCCGCTGCAGCCAACTGAGCCCTAAGAAAGGAAATCTCCGAATCTCTGGTCTGGAACCCGTCCTCACGACGCTTTAGCTCCTGGTCCCGACTGATGATCCCCAACTCCTGTGCCCGGATCATCGACCTCGCTGCGTCCAACTCAGCACGGGCTCGAGCAAGCTCCGCCGGATCCGCAGTACCCTACAGAACACAATACAGGTCGTCAAGATCTAAAACGTCGCAGCCAGGTCACCAGTAAGTTATCTCCACCGGTTAGCCATTTGTCACAAAGCCTGATGGCTAACGGTCGAAGCCTAAAACCAGAAAAACCTTTTAACAAAACAAAAACGCGAGGCAAAATACAAACAAAAAAGTGGGTTCAAACCAGAAACCCACCCTCAAAACTGTTAACCTCCTCTTCATGCCAGTGTCGGTCACCTCAGGAGCCGCAGGCTCTGGCAGACGCAGCTGTAACTCCTCACCACCCGGCCCCTGGAAAGTGGCCTATGTCGGGAAAACTGGAGTCTAGATCCTCATGAGCTCGTCAACACCCTACAACGGGAAGCCGTGGCAAAGGTAACAAACCCTTCCACCAAAAAAGCAAAAGGAGGCAATAAACAAAGAACAGAGTAAAACGTAGCTCAATCGGGTACCAAGCAAGCCTCGACAGATGAAAAGTGTCGTAATCGGCCTCCCGTAACAACAGCTCCTCACCCTCACGGTCGTGAGGGTGCTCCTCAACCTCATCGGGTGTCGACTCCTAGAACAACACCCTAGGCGGATCGACCGGCACCACAAAGGTCTCACTAAAGCACTCACGAGCTAAAGGCTCGCCCAGGTACCGCACCGGCTCGATCGCCGTCTCGAGGTACAAGCGCTGGCAACTGCGAGGTCGCAGATTCTACTTGATAGCAGCCGGTACGCCTGTGTAGTGCTCCCAAGGCCACCCGACAAACTGCACTCAAGGCAAACCTAATCAACTAACTGGGGGCTTTCTAAGATATCTAGTCATCCTATCTCAATCTTTTTATACAAAACAATAGAGACAAGAAGCACTGAATTACATCACCAACTCGGAGGGCGTTCACCCGACGCCTGCAGTCCTCATAAGCGACTTGGTCGACTGCTTCCGAGCCACCGTCCAACCCCTTACATCAGGGTAAACCAAAGGCACGTCATCTGTCATCTTCGGGCGCAGGGGGACGAAGTAAGCAAACAGCCAAACCTGTAACAAAACACAGCAATCATAAATCAGCCAATTTTCCAAAAATTGCCAAAAATCAAATCAAAATCAAAATCGATCAAAACAAAAACCCACAAAAATGCTCGTACCTCCAAGATAAGGCCAGGACCAACCAAAGCGGGAGAACTCCCATCCCCTATCACCTCTAAACAAACCGCAGCGTGCAAGTAACGGGTAAAACTCGCCAAGGCCGGCGTCACCCAGTCGTACTGACCTAAGGCGTCTAGGTCAGCGAGCAGAGGAAGTACCTTAGTCGAAAAGTGCTCACCCTTGTCACCAAAGTATGTGGTACCCAAGAAGTACTACAACCACAACCGCGCCTCCTGCACGTTAGCTCTAGCCTCGGCCACCGGACTCGCTAACGGCGCCGAAACAAAGACAGCCATTCTCCACCTAAAGTGGTCCCTCACATAGGAGTTCGCTATCAGGAAAGGAGTAATGTCCATCGGCGCGGGCAAAACACTGCCGATCAAACCCGTAACCACGGCGGAAGACATTCTCTCTAACGTCTCCGAGAGCTGAACAGGCGTCTTGCCACAGGGAAGGCTCGATATCATGGCAACGTCCTCCAAGGTGACCCCAACCTCCCCAAACTCCATGTGGAACGACGATGTCGTGTCCCAGTAACGGTCCAACATGGCGTGAATCAAACACAGGTTCGACCTAATCGAAGCCCTGTGAATCTCGCGTCAGGCAGCCACAAACGGCCCCGTAGCCAACCTCTCTATCAACGCCCTTGTACCAGCCCAGAGAACGTAGTAAAAACCCAAGCAAGTCGAGAAGCCTGAGAAAGTCTTCATGGTAGAAATCTCCTGATATTGGAAAATAAACAACATCAGAACACCTATTTAGGTCTAGAAAAAAACAAAAACAGCAAAAAAAACCCAACAAAGCAGCAGACTCACCAAGCCCTCGTGTGCATGGTAAGAGATTTAAGTGTCTAGCCGCAACAACAACTAGCTACCCTAAAAGCCCTCTCAATGACCCGTGCGACGATCTGGAGCTTCCGTCTAGGAACCCGAGGAACCCTCGTCACAGTGCTAACCCTCCTCCCGGAGGTACCGGCCTTAGGCCCAGTCTGAGCCCTCCCACCACCAATAGCCTCAACAACGGGCTCCTCCCGAGCCCCCGTGGCTCCCTCAGCACCCACGGCCCCAACAAAAGCCTCCTCACGAGCCTCTGTAGCTCCCTCGGCTCTAACAGCCTCCTTAGTGGGTTCCTCCTCGGAAGCGTCCTCCACCACCACCTCGGGCGCACTCGTCGGAGTACTAACCGTCCCGGTCCCAAACAGGAGCTCTAAAGCCTCAGCAACGGACCTAGTGGGCTCGGAACACTCAGCTGCAATCAAAACAAAAACAAAAACGTCAGCCGAAATTTCAGCATTACGACGGCACAAAATGGACAAAATCTTAGAACAAACCACCTGCAAATGCAAAACAAAACAAAACAAGGGCAAACTCGTCCAAACCCGTCCAACAAAAACACTTCACAAAAATCGCACAAGAAAAAACGACTCGCCCTTCTTTTCAAGCAAAAGACGAGTCAAAACAACGACAAAAATCACGCAACACCTCAAGGCCCACACAAGGTCCGCAAAATAAACAACAAAAATTCCCAACACAACTGGGTATTTTTCATAGTTCAAAAAAGGCAATTTGACGCCAATTCGGGCACAAACAGGTCAAAAATTCAAAATACGACCACAACAAAATAACGTGATAGGTCCATTTCAAGACAAACCGGCTCAGTTTGAGCTCAAACAGACGCTTATTTCGTCAGCATAAGACCGTCTCACAAAGGCAAAAATTCAAATTTTGCCAACAACACCCAACTAAGGTTCAATATAGCAAAGACACTCTTCCCCGACCACAATGCAACCTAGTGGGGCACACAACTCAAGCAAACAAACACGACATTGTGAAATAAGACGATTTTCCGTTTCATTCACGTTTTTCGAGCCTAGGGAGCGGGAGCGGAGACCAAAATGCAAACTAAAAGCACACCTATACTCCTAAACAGGTTTCTAACCTGATGCAATCATCAATTTCGCTCAAAAATGGGCTAAACAAAAACGCCCAATTCGGTTTTCGAAGGGTTAGGGTTTCACCCTAATTCAATTAACAAAAAGACGAACAATTTCAAATGGATTCAAGAGGATTAACATACCTTGAGATGACATGATGTTTGTAGCATGAAAGCAAACGAAGGAAGAGATCAAAAATGGCGATTTTTTTGGTCGAAACCGGGTTTGTGACGAAGAAGATGAAGGAAATGAAGTGCAAAGACTTCTCGCGTCTTTTTGCAGAAAAAAGGGGAAGCCCCTTCCCTCGCTGGAAGGCTCGCGCCTCAATGATGTGTTCCCTGCTTATTCAGCGGAATTTTTGGCTTTGGGTCAATTCCCACACCATTTCCACAAATTTCAAACGACGGAATTAAAAACCGTCATTTTCTCAAACAAACACAAAATAGTGAAATTCAAATTCGCTATTATCACAAAATTTTCAAACAACGGAATTAAAAATCATCATTTTCTAAAACAAATACAAAATGGTGAAATTCAAATTCGCAATTTTCACAAATTTCAATGACGGAATTAAAAACCGTCATTTCCTCAAACAAATACAAAATAGTGAAATTCAAATTCGCTATTTCCGCAAATTTCAAATTTTCAATGACGAAATTAAAAACCGTCATTTTCTCAAACAAATACAAAATAGTGAAATTCAAATTCGTTATTTCCGCAAATTTCAAATTTTCAACGACGGCATTAAAAACCGTCATTTTCAAACAAAAATACAAAATAGTGAAATTTAAATTCGCTGTTTCACAAAATTTTCGACAACAATTTCAAATCATGGAAAACAAATAATGAAAATCAAATTCGCTATTTTCAAATTTCAAACAAACGGCATTAAAAACCGTCACACCTTCGAACAAGATGGTGAAATTCAAATTGACTACTCCTTGCAAATTCCAAATCACGGGAAGACGGAATGAAAACCGTTGTCCCCAAAACACACAATCAAATAACAGAATACATATCTGCACTTTTCTACAAACTTCCAACAAAATGCAATAAAAACCGTTACCTCTCTTCGAGATTCAAAGTCAGCGCCGTCCACAGGAGCCAGGCTCACAAGCCCATCTCTTTCCGGCACTACGAACATCCAATATGAACACCGAAATTCCCTAGCAGGATATCGGAGGCCTCCCCACGGAGCCCGCTAAACTCAACGACCTCTCGAAATAGGCCCGTCCAACACGACTATTTCCCACAGTCGATCATTCGACCTTCAACATGGCTGGCGAGCCTCATAACGCACATTCACCATGGCTGGCAAGCTCATAACGCAAATTCAACACGGTTGGAAATCCTCACAACGCACATTCAACATGGCTGGCAAGCCTCACAACGCACATTCAACATGGCTGGCGAGCCTCAAAACGAACATTCAACATGGCTGGTGAGCCTCACAACGCATCACATTCAACATGGCTGGCGAAGCTCAAAACCCATCACATTCAACATGGCCGGCGAGCCTCACAATGCACATTCAACATGGCTGGCGAGTCTCACAGCGCACACCTTCAACGCTGCTGGCGAGCCCTATCATATCCGCAACACGGCTGGGAGCCTTTGCCCGCAAACAAAAAATAATTCAAGAACATATCCTAAAGATGCCTCAGGTATGACTCCTTCTTATGGTTGGCGAGCCTTCGTACGTAGTCTAATGGATTTTAAACGACCCACACGGACAGTCGACAGACTCTAAATTGTTCCGGACGATGGGTCCTTGACTCATATTCTTTCGACCCGCCTCGACGTCGCTTCGGTCTCCAGGTTATAATATTCGATTGACCTGGGGGCTATACCCAATATTTGTCGAGTCTCTAACAAACATACAATGATTATCGAACTACAACATACTTAGGAATCGCAGCGTTTAATCAACAGATTTGTATAACTACACATCGGAAAATTCAAAACGATTTCGAAAACAAAACACTTCAAAACTTTTCAAAAGTACCTGGAGTATTTAATGCACGACGGCGGGGTCGCAATGACACTAAATAGAGTCAAAACCGACGCCGAACCAAAAACCGACTCAAAAATTCAAATCCCGACTCCAACAACGAGTCAAACATAAAAAACAAACTTCTCAAAACTTCCATGTTAAGTATTCCCGGAATACTTAAATGGTCAAGTAAAAATAATGTCATCCAAAACATAAGATAGAACAAATCATAATTTCAATTGCGTGATAGTGACAAGACAGCTCGAAAACCCGCGAAATGGCTCGCGCCTCTTCGAGTAGCCCATGCGGCCACGTCGCTCAAAACGCACACAACCACCAATTTCTCTATAAATACCCCTCAAATGCCACCATTTGAAGGTATGCGAGTGTCCGCCCCCTCATCTCTCCCTTAAAATTCTCGACTCGACTTCTTAAGTCACAAACAGACACGTATTTTCGACCTACTGATCTAAAATAAAAGCCATACACATTTTTTGGTACCGTCATCGTGCATTAAATCACTTGACCGACCATCTCGACCAACTGCACCATCACTAAACTTAACAAAACACTCTTTATATTGCTAAAACGGTTTTCAACCGAGTTTTCCGACCTAACAAGTTGTTACACTTTCATCGATTTCCCGTCTCAAGCCTAGCATGTAAGTATGAGGGTGTAAAAATCCTCTTCTTTCGTGTTTTTCAACTGTTTTATGATTATAACATGCTAAAACATGCATAACATGATTCAAATATAGGTTAGATGACCCAAAACCGGATTTTGGCCGGAGACATGGCTCCTTGCATAGCAGGGGGGCTCGCGCCTCTATGCCCTCTCAGGCCTTAATCCAGCCGTGTTTGCTCTCATCTTTCCTCTTTATTTCACTTCTTATTTTCAATCGGTTATTACCATTTCGAATATTTCAAATCATTTTCATGATAGACTTTTAAGCATAAAACATTTTCACCCTTGGTTCCTCATACCATGACAGTTTAATCCGTGTTTCGGTGATAATATTTGGTTAATTACATTTTAAAAGGTATTTTAAAACCTTTTACTTCATTTCTTCACATTTCAAAACAAACATATTAGTCATAAATACAAAGTCATCCTTGGTTCCACATACCATGTTAGTTTTTAACCCGAGTACGATGATAAACATTGGCTAATTACAAACAAATGAACTTAATACAATTAGTTCATAATAAATTTTCAAAACTATTCATGTCAAGCTTGCAAAACCGAACCCGACGTCGAATATTGTCAATACAATGTTGATTATTCAAGTCCCGATCCTCATATTAACACAAAAGCGGTCTAAACGACCTTTTCAAACAAAGACAGGTTCAAAAAGCCCTTTTACAAACCATTTTACAAACATTTTAACAGGCAGAAGACGTCCCTTGGACAGTCTGCTGACTCGCGCCTAAACAGGCCAACCATTCTCAAATTTTCAAACCAAGACAGTCCTTCTTGCTTCGCCAGACGCCTCGCGCCTCAATAGGCTGCCCGATGTAGACCCTACTTCATTCCCATCACTTGTCTAGGATGATTCTCACTTCGGTTAACCCGAATACAGGACGGATAATATGACAAATCTGCCCCTTTTATATTGTATTTGCAAATCGCCTTTCTAAGACAAATAAATCACTTTATCAACCATAAACCTAACTCGGTAAATGGATGTTTAATTTCCGTCTTGCATGCAAATCAACATTAAATCCAACTTGACATCAATTACTTGATATTTGGATAAACAACCGACATAAAAAGCTCACATGTTAGGTTCAAACTTGTGGATGCGCATTCATTCATTTACCCGTTTTATCAACTTTTGCATTAACCAACCAAGATTGATCAGTAGAGGCCGCTACCGCGGGCAGGATTGGGTGTCTGATTAAAGGGCTTCCCAATATGTACCTTCACCTCTTACTCAGAAACTTTGTATAGTGGAGGACCTTATCCAGGCCGTACGAGAGCCATTCTAGAGATAGGATGCTAAAGAGAGACGAATCCTTATCTTTAGTACCTATGTCAAACACCGCTTTTTGCCTTGGTTGACCTAGGTATAAAGTGGATTCAAACGGGTTCCAAGCATCCCACAAATGCTTGGTGGCGACTCCAAACATCTCTTGCATCATTTCGAGACCCGTGGCGAGACGAAATCGACCGATCTAAAATGATCCAGTCGAAAGCATTTTTACGCCGCCGAGCGTGGCTTTCAAAAGACCGCTGCATGTCCACGGATTGGGTTGGCGTGCAGGTGGCCTGTGTCTACAGACTGGTAAGGTGCCCACGTCCACAGACCGATATGTGGCCTATATCTACATGGGGGGCAGAGGAAGTCACGGCAATTCCAGTTTGCAACCGCTGGGTAGTACTACCACTAGAAGGAGGAGAAATTGCAGAGTCATCTTACATAATTAGCGTTTACCAAGTCGATAATGACGATTAGTGGCAACCTATCATCGATTTCTTGAAACATCAAAAGCTTCCTGATGACCCTAGACATAAAGTAGAGATACGTCATCATGCTCCAAGGTTCATATATTATAAGGCAACACTTTACAGACGATCTTTCCTCGGGCAATGGCTAAGATGTCTTGGTGAAACTGAAAGTATGTACGAAGCCCATTCAGGTGTTTGTAGCGCTCATCAATCTAGTCCAATGCTTCATGATCATGTGAAAATAATGGGGTACTACTGACCAACCATGGTGCAAGATTGTAACACCCCCATCTACCAAGGAGCCTTACCAAGACCTTCTTTGACGCCCCGCGATAAAGGGGAAGAATAAACTACTAAACATATGCGGAAAATGAGGAATTTTTTAAAACTTTTATTTAATAGATAGAGTTTAGCATGCGGGAGTCACTAACATTCAACGGGAAAGAAATGCGGAAATAAAAACATGGGTTCATACAAACAAAACGGTCAAAAGTGGGGAAAATATATCCCTCGAATGACATAATGAAAGAGGTGAGTCTAAGCGGTGAAAAAGAAATCTAAAAGTCTCGGGTACTTGCTAGCTCACACGTCTAACCCCACATAAGCATCTTCACCAATTTTTCATTCATGTAAACATGAAAGCCATAGTCAATGGGGAGTAACTCAAGGTTCTCCCAGCCACAAAATGTCAAAACGAACATAACAAAGAACATAAATAGATAATCATATTAAATAAGATGTGAATGAATTGAATTATGACTAAACATGGAATCATACATGTTTAAGATGACAAGGATAAAGGAAAGGAAATGAGATAGGCAAGTAAGCAAGGCATAAGCAATGTTAAATAATAGAGAAGGAATGTAAAGGGAACGAATAAAGACCACTTGACCATGAGCACGTAATTCAAGGAGATATGACCAACGTAATCATCCAAAATGCAAAACCTTTACTACACTCATCAAAATATAATTCCCTTGTTAGGACGACAATGATAATCACAAAGACTCAGTCCTAATCTAAATCTGGCCATACTCTCGGGACCGAACGGTTCCCGATTCGACATGCGGCAGAATAATCCGCATCCAAGACTCGTTCGACATAACAAAAGTTGAGAACACACAATCAGCAAAACAGTTCCAAAGATGCGGAATAAATGAGCTAAACCATACTTGGCAGAATAGCACAAGTACGCATAAAGGCATATCAAGCACATATGGTAGTATCATGGCATTTCTACAAGAATACGACTCTTACAAGCAATTATTTATAACAATCTTTTCACAGTTGTAACATAAAAATAAACATTTCATTTCATAATCAAACATGCCGGTAAAATAAAATATAACAAGTGATAATGAATAATTTACGTTATGTGAAATTTACGGAATGAAATGGAAACGACACAAGTAGATCATTTTTAAACATTCCCATGATAATGGGTTGGCCCAACCAAGTAAAAACATACAAATACAACCAAGAAGAGCATACACACCCAATACATGAGACATGGTGAGCCCAACAATTAAGTTGTGGTGAGCCCAACAATTAAATGGTGGTGAGCCCAAAATTTTAAAACAAACAAGGCAAATTACCAAACAAGCAAATTACCCATCTAGCATACAAGTCGACTACCACCCGAGCTCACCACGAGCCGTGGCTAGGCCATGGCCATGCTGCTAGCCCACGACCAGCCAACACAACCACACAGGCACCATGCCAGGTCCACAGACAGCCAGCAAACACCACCAATACTCACCCGAATAAACTATCATGTAAGCAAAAGACGAACATATGAACATGCTTAAGACGGATATATATTTATACACACATTTCACCATACATACCAACCAATCTTTACCACCCAAAAACCAGTCAAAAAAGGCCTTAAATCTCCTACAAGAGAGCACCCGAAAACCGAATGCGCCTACCCAGAAAGGGCTGTAAACAGCCGCCCAAAACAGGGGCAAGCACGGTACCAAAAATGGGTTTCCAAGCGGGAAAAATCAAGTGTACATATGACGATCCTATCATGAATAAAGCAAGCACAAAAACCACTCCGAGGGACTGATTTATCCGTCACAAAACAGAAGCAAAACATCAACTGTCGCAGCATAAAATCGAGTTCTAGCAGCCCATTTTAGACCAAACTCAAGACGGACATTGAAGGCAAAGTTAAGACGGGAATGAGCATGACTATAATGTGAATAAACAACACAATTTATACCATGAACAAGCTTAGTAAAGTAGGAAATAAGCCAGCTAAATACTCGAACAAAAGAAATCGACAGCCTACACTTGACAACACCATGGCCGACTACTTCTTGTGAAACAAGCCACGAAAAGCACCTACAACCAACCATGTAAACTGACCACATCACTACAAATTTAATAACATACATGGGGAAGGCAAAAGACTTAAACTTTACGATAAACAAAACTGAAAAAAAAAAAAAAAAAACAAGTAAAAGGATAAATATCGACACTTTGTCGAGTAACCTATCACTGTTACCTCGAATGCTCTTCAATCTTCAAGCGAATGGTCCACATTATACGACTCTCCCTCCGGGTCTTCAAATTCTTCACCTATAAATAAGGAGACGGATTATTTAAGCTAAAAGTCGAAAATTTTATAAGGTGGTCGATTTTGAAACTTCCAGAAGAGTGGGACTTTCTTACCTGGAAAGTTGAAGGACGGAAAGGGGAAGAGAATAGCACAAAAATTACGGAAAAGGGTTGAGAAATGAAGTCGGAATCAGAGCTGGAAGTCGCCAAAAATGGTGTTTACTGGTTCCTATGGGTTTGTTATTGTTGCCGAAGGATTTCAAAAAAAAGGAAGGGGAAAACGGGTTGGGATTGGTCCAATTGTGAGAGAGAGAGAGAGCAAGGAAAATTATTATTTTAGTTAGGTGCTAAAAGTGAGAAATGTGTTGTCGATATGGAATAGGTCGAGAATAGATTAATCTCACATGTGAAAATGAGACGGTCTTTTGCTAGACGGAAATACGTCTTAAACCTACTATAATTTAAGACGGAACTTTACTACTACTACTACTACTACTACTACTACTACTACTACTACTACTAGTAGTAGTAGTAGTAGTAGTAGTAGTAGTAGTAGTAGTAGTAGTAGTAGTAGTAGTAGTAGTAGTAGTAGTAGTAGTTTTATTATTATTATTATTATTATTATTATTATTATTATTATTATTTTTTTTTTTTTTTTTTTTTTTTTTTATAAAAAGATGCGCGCAGCTTTCATTAAAAGAAAAATAAAAGTTTACATGAAATTGGTTGGGAGCCGAGAGCCAACCTGGGCTCCCACACCCTTAGCAACAGTAAAGCTAAGTCTAGTAAAAATGTAAGCAGCCACCCGAGCCCCCGCATCCTGAGATACCGAGAATTTTTGGATCCGCTTGAGCAAGGCAACAACATCCGAACCCAGCTCCCCAAGTGAAGATAAAGAGAAAGGAAGGAAACCATAACCTGCTGCTGCGCACAAATCCCCGTACTTAGCACACTTACGCTGAGCAGCATCAACGACAACCCCACCAGGCACAAAATCCGTCATCCCAGTCTGAGTCAAAGGAGAAGACCCTGTCAAATCAACGCACACATCACGCCCTCTGTCCCGAGAATAATGCAACAAATCCGCAGGACGAATAGAGCCACCATGCCCATCAACCAAACCGATATCTGTAGGTTAATATCCGTATACTACCCTTTAATTGCAGGACTATAACGTAAATTTAGACATGCAATTTATAGTCATAAAACGATAAACACAATGAAATGATTAATGTATAGAAATAACCTCGGGTCCTTTAAATTGCGGCGTAAAGAACAGAAATCAAAGCAGATTTCCTCCTAATCGTTACACCCAAGACTTTGTCCGAGATATGCCCTTGTGCTAGAACAGTGTTCTCCGATTGCCTTGCAATATAGGGAGAACTGATGTGAGTTTTGTCGAGATGAGAGATCTCAGGTTTTTCAGAGGAGAATGCTCTTCAAAACCCTAGTTTTTCTGCAAATGAAATTGTCTAGGTCAAAAGGAGAGGGAGTCTCTCCTTTTGTTTGGTTCGGCCGGACCGAGTGCATGCATGGGGAAGTGGGCTTCCACTTCCTCTTAATTTTAGCTCGAGGTCCGGTTCCAAATGCTAAAATGTATATGACGGGTTTATATTATAAATTGTTATCGGTTATCGGAAATTAAGGCATCGGCTAATAATACGGGTTAGTTTGAATTATTAATTCGTGTCCGACAAAGCAAACGATTGTATAATTATATTCAATATACATTTAATTAAATATAAATCGTTTATATTTAATTTTACGAATTAATCAGTTAATTCGCCTTTTTAGCCCATGATATTTAATCCGTATTAAATATAATATCTCAACATCATATTTTGACTAATTATTAATCAAATAACTCGAGACTAACCGGTTAGTCGATTTGCATCTACATGATCGTATTTTCATACCGTCACATCACTCAAGACGTATCCTATAGGTGTGACTTTTAGGGACCAGTTGATCACCGCCATCCGTATGACAATAACGTCAAACTTATCTAGCAAGCCAACCGTTATTGATAAACGTGGATCAACTGATTATGATACAAAGTATACCCTTTGATCCTTTTAGAGGTTTATAAGTCCTTGCACTAATTGTTAAGGACACCAACCCCAACAAGCTCCCACTTGTCCGTACAAGTGCATGTGCAATGACGTTATCCGCACTAACTGGAGGACACAAGCTCAACAAACTCCCACTTGTCCGTACAAGTGTATGTGCGATAACCGATTCTCATATTCATTTAAAAATTTCTCCCACTCAATGTAAAACAATTTGCGATCCGGATCCGCAAAGGTCGTATTTTTACAATCGACCGTATCTAGAGTGGTTTCCCCGACTAGAGAGTAACTTAACCGATAAAACGAATCCGTATCCGAGCATGGCCATGCATTTCGATTCTGACTCCTCGAGTGGCCCTGAGAAATATCGAGTACCCGATAAAGGCTGAATATTTCCTTCAACTCGACTCCTTCCGATCTAAGCACGAAAGATGAAATGACCCGAAAAAAATCTACTTGGCCCCTGTTACGGATGACCGTGAGAAAGAAACCAAAGTCACCCAAAATCTGCCGTAGTCTCAAGAGACAACGATAGTCAAGAGATTCGACTCTAAGGATCACCATGGAAGTCCTATCCACGACCGGGCAACGAATGTTATAAAACATTTAGGACTCCACGTCGATGTCACAATGGTGTCCTACGAAATATCCGTATAAATCGCCTCTGTGATTGGTCAGTCAACCGGTTGACTTATGGCTCGTTGAACCCACCATCAACCAACGTCACAAAATAATTGCCAGAGTTATCAGCTCATGTGGGCAATTAAGGACTAACAATATATGATGTTTGTTCAGTTCACTTTGTGGTGTTCAAAATCGTCGTACAATTCCACATGAAAAACAAAATATATATATATAAAATATCAAAACGATGATGTCGTATAGAGTACAAAGGAGAATGAATCTGATCCATAAAAGAGTACTACAACTTAGGAACACGTTTGATTCCCATGGAATTAACGTGCCCTTCATGCTTATCTTGTCGTAATGCTTTAGTGAGAGGATCTCGCTATGTTGTCATCTCGTAGCAATCTTTTCTATCACTACTGTCTTTTGCTCCACGTAATCCCGGATTAGATGAGCTTTCCGTTGTACATGTCTAGACTTGTTGCTAGACTTTGGCTCCTTAGCTTGGAAGATGGCACCACTATTGTCGCAATAGATGGTGATCGGGTCATTCGAACTAGGCACTACAGATAGCCCATGTAAGAATTGACGCATCCATATCGCTTCCTTTGTAGCTTCGGACGCGCATAGTACTCGGACTCGATCGTAGAATCTCGTAACAGTTTGTTTCGAACTCTTCCACCGATCAGCGCCATTAAGAGTAAAAACGAATCCTGACCGAGATTTCGAGTCATCACGATCCGTTTGGAAGCTAGCATCTGCAGAATCGGTTGCGCATAGCGTTTGAGAGCCTCCATAAGTCAATGCCCAATCTTTAGTCCTCCGGAGGTACTTAAGAATGTTCTTGACAGCCACCCAAATGTGGTTCACCTGGTTCTTGTTGGAATCGACTTGTCATACTCAATGCATATGCCACGTCCAGACGTGTGCATATCATGGCATACATGATAGATCCTATTGCCGAGGCATAAGGTATCCGTGCCATGCGCTCTTTCTCTTCCGGTGTCTCTGGTGCCCGAGACTTGCTCAAATGCACCCCTGGAGACATAGGAAGGAACCCCTTCTTGGAGTTAGTCATGTCAATCTCTCTAGGACTTTGTCTATGTAAGACTCCTGATTGAGAGATAGCATCCGTCGTGATCTATCTCGATAGATACGGATGCCTAGAATTCTTTGTGCCTCTCCCAGATCTTTCATCGGGAAATGGTTTTTCAACCATACTTTCACCGAAGTTAAGAGAGGTATGTCATTCCCAATCCGGAGTATGTCGTCAACATACAATATTAGGAAGACAATCTTGCTCCCACTCGACTTGATATATAAACATGGTTCCTCGACCGATCGAGTGAATCCATTTTCTTTTATCACTTGGTCGAAGCGATGATTCCAACTCCTTGATGCTTGCTTAAGTCCATAAATGGAACGCTTAAGCTTGCACACTTTCTTAGGATGTGCTGGATCGATAAAACCTTCGGGTTGTACCATGTACAACTCTTCCTCCAAAAAGCCGTTTAAGAAGGCGGTTTTCACGTCCATTTGCCAAATTTCATAGTCATGAAAAGCGGCAATCGCTAAGATAATCCGGATGGAACGCAACATGACTACGGGTGCAAAAATCTCATCGTAGTGCAAACCTGGCACTTGGGTGAAACCTTTAGCAACTAGTCGTGCTTTGTAGATATCTTGTTGACCTTCCACGGAATGCTTTATCTTGTAAAGCCATTTGCATTGAAGGGGACGAACCTTAGCGAGTAAGTCAACAAGATCCCATACGTTGTTCTCATACATAGAGTCCATCTCGGATTTCATGGCCTCAAGCCATAGTTTCGAGTCGAAACTAGTCATGGCACCTTTATAGGTTGCGGGTTCACTACTCGTTAAGAGTAGAACGTCATCTATGTCATGTTCCTCGACCATACCGATGTATCTGTCCGGAGGAAAAGAGACTCTTCCCGACCTCCTAGGTTCCTCAGAATGTTCACATGCAGCGGGATTGAAGGAATAGGTTCCTCCAATAGTTGCTCGGTATTTGGTTCTGGAATCTCCGACAGGTCGAAGGTTCTATCACTCTTTGCATTCTCGAGAAATTCCTTCTCTAAGAATGTCGCACTAGCCGCAACAAAAACACGTTGTTCGGTTGGCGAATAGAAGTAATGACCACGTGATCCTTTAGGATAACCTATAAAGTATGTCTTGACCGATCGCGGGCCGAGCTTATCTTCAGGTCTCCACTTGACATAAGCCTCGCAGCCCCAAACCCGTATAAAGGACAAATTAGGGACCGTTCCCTTCCATAGTTCATATGGAGTTTTGTCAACAGCTTTAGACGGACTTCGGTTAAGTATTAGAGCGGCTGACAAAAGAGCATAACCCCATAATGAATCAGGTAAAACCGTGTGACTCATCATGGATCGAACCATATCAAGTAGTGTTCGATTTCTCCGTTCGGACACACCATTCACCGAGGTGTTCCGGTGGAGTTAATCGTAGGGCGATCCCACGTCTTTAAGGTGTTGATCAAACTCGTGAGAAAGATACTCGCCACCACGATCTGAACGTAGTGTTTTTATCTTTCTACCAAGTAGGTTCTGTACCCTATTTTGGTATTCTTTGAATTTCTCAAAGGATTCACTTTTATGCTTCATTAAGTAGACATAGCCATATCTACTTAAATCATCCGTGAAAGTGATGAAATACCTATAGCCTTCTCGTGCGGTGATTGACATAGGGCCACATACATCCGTGTGTATGAGTCCTAATAGGTCGCAGCCACGCATTCCAACACCTTTGAAGGAAATACGAGTCATCTTACCGATGAGACATGATTCACACGTGCCAAATGATTGAAAATCAAAGGCCGAGATAGCTCCATGTTTGATGAGCCGTTTTACGCGTTTCTCATTAATGTGTCCCATACAGCGGTGCCATAGATACGTTTGATCTTTGTCACCAACCTTTAACTTTTTATTCATTACGTGTAATATTTACGTGGGTCGATCTAAAACATAAATTCCGTTCATGGAGACTCGCTTTGCCTTGTCAGAATCATATCGTGTAATGAGAAAATGCAAGTATTATTTTCTATTACAAATGAAAAACCAAGTTTATCAAGTGCCGAAACTGAAATAATGTTTTTCGAAAGACTAGGAACATAATAACGGTCATATAATGACAACTCGAATCCGCTAGGAAGTCGGATCACATATGTCCCCTTGGAGATGGCAGCTACTCGTGCTCCATTCCCGACACGCAGTCCACCTCACCCTTTACGAGGGGTTCGATGTTTCGAGCCCCCGCACATGATTACACCGATGAGAACCACAACCAGTATCAAGTACCCAAGTTCCGTAACTTGCGTGGTTAATCTCAATCATATGAATAAAAGTAGAAGAGAGAGAAGACATACCAACAGGGCTTAACACGACCTTTAAGTCCTCATGATAAACAGGACATGTGCGTCTCCAATGCCCGGTCTTGTGGCAATGATGGCATTCCATGTTTTCACTCTTGCTCTTTGTCGTGCACTCGATGAGTTGCTCGCCTCACCAGGACCACTCTTACCCGAGCCCGACTTCTTGAACTTCGCCTTACCTCTCGCTAGGTTTGCACGAGCTTTGCCCTTACCCTTTCCTTTATTTGATACAACGAGAACATCCTGTTTCGAGCTCCCACTGAACTTCATGTCCTTCTCGGTCTGTACGAGGAGGGAGTGCAATTCATGGGGAGTTTTCTTCAAATCATTCATATAGTAATTCGCTCTGAATTGCGAATAACCATCGTGGAGTGAGTGAAGAATACGGTCGATAACAATATTCTTCTGATGTTACGCTTAAAGGTCTCCAGTTTCTCGACATTCTCAATCATGCTGAGAATGTGTGGGCTAACCGGTTGGCCCTTCTGGAGTCTCGCATCAAAGAAGCGAGTGGTATGCTCATAGGTCACGATTCTCGGTGCTTTCGAGAATTCCTTAGTGAGCGTGGTGAAAATCTTGTTTGCACCATGGGCTATGAAGCGTTTCTGCAAATTGGGTTCCATTGCAAAAATAAGTACGTTCTTTACCGCACCCGCTTCTAAAGCGAAATCGTTATACTTGTCGATCTCGTTTATTCCAGCCGTGGGGCCTGGGTTTAACGGCATGGGCTCAGCGGATATCCGAGCTTTCCGTCGGCGGCGATTCCGTAATGCCGCCTCCCGATCCCGCGAAGTTGGATCCGTCATTCTTGATCCGAGTAGACGATTCATCCGACTCATGAAGATCCTAAGCCAGGACTCACGGTCCAATGTGGCACTTGGCATTGGGTTATCACTTGAACCAGCCATTTGATGTTTAGCAGTTTAATACGTGATCTACACTGAAAAAGAAGGAAAAACAAAACGAAATAAGCAACTCATCGAGGTGATTTAAGTCTATTTTAAAATTCATTTTAAACATGTAGACTCTCCCACTTGCATAATTGATCTCCCTCAAGAATGATACAAGTGATCCCAAGACTCAATTTCGTAAACCGATAAGCCAACTGTTTAGCTAATTCTTCCGGAAGAACTCTTGGTCGATAGATTTCCGTAAATCCTATCTATAGTCCACCATAGTCACAGGATCGTACGAGTGACCATAGTGTTGAGATAAAATAGGTCAATCGGTTCCAACTTACCCGACGTAGAAGGGGTCATAGTATGCCTACCGACGAAGAAGGGACTCATTGGAGTTTGACCTATAAAGACTGTTCTCAATTTTTGTTTATACGAGGAAGATCCCATCAACTAAATTATAATTCATTTTAAGTGAACGAATAACTAGCGTCTGCGTGAATGAATTAATTTGGGTGATGGCTTAACATGATCGTGTGACATACGAATGTCAAAGAAAACTAACTCGTGACCTCTATATGTGTCAGTTTTCATGTAATAATTAGGTGGTTTGGTTTTTAGGCGGAAAATGATGCAAATTATCGTAACAATGAATAAATAAAGTAATGCAATACGTAAATAAAAAATTTCCTAGTGTGGCCTATCCTAGTAAAAGAACATAATACAACTTTGGAATCCACCGTTGGACCTGAAAAGCTTGTCTTGATGTTCCATCTTGATCCAAGTAGCGGGAGTGAGCATCCGGTCTCCATCTTTGGTCTTCTCAAAAATTACAAATTTATAATTACAAAATATAAACCTATTTACATTCTAATTAAAACTGTAATTACAAGTGAAAAATCCAAAACGGAGATACAAGATCTCAAAATACAACCAAGACCGTGTTCCATCATTACGGTAACACGTTCTACTAAGGCCACACTAAGTTACAATCAATTGTAAAAATTAAATACGTAATTAAAAGGCATTCACGGCATTCATAAATTAACGATAAATAAAAATGCATCAACTAAAAAAATTCATTCGTGACATAATTCCGTAATTATGTTAAATTTATCCAAACCACCTTTTAATGATTAAAATTCATGTGATAAAACCGCTTCTATCATTTAATTTTAATCCATTATAATCCGTCATTTTAAAGACGCTTTAAAACAACTATATGGTACGTGAGTGAATCAATTCACTATTAAGCGAGTGTACTATATCCGTATAAAGTACATATTTAAGCCAAAAGAAAATTTAAATCAAAAGAAACAAATTTTCAAAGTCAAGAAAGATTTAAATCCCTCGATCCAGGGACATAAGTGCTCGATCGAGGGACGGAGGGCTCGATCGATCGAACCGCAAGTCGATCGAGAGGTATGCTAACCAGGAGGTGCTCGATCGACTAAACTGGAGGTCGATCGTGTACCTATATCAGCAAAACTACTCGATCGAGTACGAGGACAACTCGATCGAGCGGGTTTTGAAAGCGGGTCGATCGAGTACAAGAAGGACTCGATCAAGCAAAAATTTGGAATGGGTCGATCGAGTACAAAGCAGGACTCGATCGAGCAAAAATTATACTGAAAAAGCCACTCGATCGATTAAAAACATGGTCGATCGAGTGCAAAAATCTCTGGAAAATCCAAAACCCTCGTGAAAACATATTTCGAGACAAAATCAATTGCAAATATGATCAAAAACGCATTAAAACAAATTTGACAATTGACAAAACATGACATATTGTTATAATCTCTGTATAAAACAACAATATGCAAAAACCAAATCGAAAAAACATGAAATTACCGTGTAATACATGACACGGTTTGAAAAAAAAATCTGCCGTGTATACTAGGCACGGTTTTCAAAGCGAAAAATCATCGTTTCAAAAACGTTTTATGAAAAACACATGAAAAATTCACGTGGCCTCTCTCTGATACCACTTGTAGGTTAATATCCGTATACTACCCTTTAATTGCAGGACTATAACGTAAATTTAGACATGCAATTTATAGTCATAAAACGATAAACACAATGAAATGATTAATGTATAGAAATAACCTCGGGTCCTTTAAATTGCGGCGTAAAGAACAGAAATCAAAGCAGATTTCCTCCTAATCGTTACACCCAAGACTTTGTCCGAGATATGCCCTTGTGCTAGAACAGTGTTCTCCGATTGCCTTGCAATATAGGGAGAACTGATGTGAGTTTTGTCGAGATGAGAGATCTCGGGTTTTTCGAGGAGAATGCTCTTCAAAACCCTAGTTTTTCAGCAAATGAAATTGTCTAGGTCAAAAGGAGAGGGAGTCTCTCCTTTTGTTTGGTTCGGCCGGACCGAGTGCATGCATGGGGAAGTGGGCTTCCACTTCCTCTTAATTTTAGCTCGAGGTCCGGTTAACAAATGCTAAAATGTATATGACGGGTTTATATTATAAATCATTATCGGTTATCGGAAATTAAGGCATCGGCTAATAATACGGGTTAGTCAATTATTAATTCGTGTCCGACAAAGCAAAATTGTATAATTATATTCAATATACATTTAATTAAATATAAATCGTTTATATTTAATTTTACGAATTAATCTAGTTAATTAGCCTTTAGCCCATGATATTTAATCCGTATTAAATATAATATCTCAACATCATATTTTGACTAATTATTAATCAAATAACTCGGACTAACCGGTTAGTCGATTTGGCATCTACATGATTTGTATTTTCATACCGTCACATCACTCAAGACGTATCCTATAGGTGTGACTTTTAGGGACCAGTTGATCACCGCCATCTGTATGACAATAACGTCAAACTTATCTAGCAAGCCAACCGTTATTGATAAACGTGGATCAACTGATTATGATACAAAGTATACCCTTTGATCCTTTTAGAGGTTTATAAGTCCTTGCACTAACTGTTAAGGACACCAACCCCAACAATATCAACCTCCTTTCCCGCATTAGTACCAAATTTATACCAGATGTCGAAAAGAGTGTCCCGGACGAGGTTATGCCGATGTTTAACGCCCACAGTACCAGTACAAGAAATAGCGTGGTCCCCAAAAACATCCTCAGCAAAAACCCGAGAGCAAGCAGGACAAGGCCTAGATGTCGTGAATAACGGAACACCCAGACGATAACCAAGCACACTACGGTAAGTCCTCCCATTCATAGTCTGACCCAACCCCGAGATAGGAACAACACGTAACCAATCAGAGGAGTGAAAACCCTGTTAAGACTGCCATAAAGCAAGCTGGCGCGGTGTCAAAGAGAAAACAGACTCTAAGGCAGCAGCAACCGTCGCGAAATAAATGTCTGCCATTTTTTTTTTTTTTTTTTTATTATTATTATTATTATTATTATTATTATTATTATTATTATTATTATTATTATTATTATTATCATATTATCATTATTATTATTATTATTATCATTATTATTATTATTATTATTATTATTATTATTACTATTATTATTATTATTATTATTATTATTATTATTATTATTATTATTATTATTATTATTATTATTATTATTATTATTATTATTATTATAAAATGCGCGCAACTTTCATTATAATAAAAATAAAAGGTTTACATGAAATTGGTGGGGAGCCGAGAGACAATCTGGGCTCCCACACCCTTAGGAATAGTAAAGCTAATACGAGTAAAAATGTAAGCGGCTACCCGAGCCCCAAAGATCCTGAGATACCGAGAATTTCGGATCCGCTGAGCAAGGCAACAAAGATCCGAACTCAACTCCCCGAGTGAAGAGAAAGAGAAAGGTAGGAAACCATAACCCGCTACCGCGCACAAATCCCCATACTTAGCACACTTTCGCCGAAGAGCATCGATCGACAACCCGCCCCGGACAAAATCGCCAACCCGGTCCGAGTCAAAGGTGAAGAACCCGTCAGTCGACACACACATCACTCCCCCCGTCCCAAGAATAAAGCAATAAATCCGCAGGACGAAGAGAGCCACCATGCCCATCAACCAAACCGATATCAACCTCCTTCCCCGCAGAAATACCGGATCTATAGCAGATGTCGAAGAGAGTGTCCCGGACAAGGTTATGCCGATGTTTAACGCCCACGATACGATAAGAAACCGCGTGGTCCCCAAAAACATCCCCAAAAAAAACCCGAGAGCAAGCGGACAGGGCCTAGATACCGAGAATAACGGAACACCCGGACGATACCCCCCAAGACACTACGGTAAGTCCTCCCGTTCATAGTCCGCCCCAACCCCGAGATAGGAACCGCACACAACCAATCGGAGGAGTGAGAACCTGCCGAGACCGCCATAGAGCGATCTCGGCGAGGTGTCAAAGAAAAAAAGCAGGACTACGAGGCGTGTAGCAACCGTCGTGAAATAAATGTCTCCAATTTCTTCATAAGTTTGGGGGCAATTTCACTAGGGCGACCTAATATATCGAAACATGTAGTCGCAAAAACACACCGCGGCATCATCAAAAAGCGGGGCTAGCGGCTACAACACGAGAAGGGCCGAGGAGCTTAGCACGCAAACCAACAGACTGCAAGTGGGACGCAATAAAAGCATAGAACAAAACATCTCCGCCGCATAAACACCAAGGCCACCCGGATGAAAAGGGAATGTAGCAAGGCGCCACGCCAATCCCAAAACCCGGCCCGACGCGGTGACAATACGTTCCAAGCTAGAACGCAGAGCGGCATCAAAAGGAAGATGGACGGACCCAAAAACACTAGGGGAGCAAGTACGAAGAGAGAAGTAGAGCTTAGATATACCAAGATCAAGCTCGAAGAAGAAGCAACTCACACTGCGGGTCCTCAATCCTCGCAACCAAGTCCATCACTCAATGGTCTTAGTTACTCTCCGCCACAATCTCACTTTGCTAAAACCAGGACAAGTCTTGTGTCCTCCCAATACTTTGTAACATCTTGCGCAATGGCCAAGAAATAGAAGTGGGGAAAACCTCCTAAGCCGGCTCAGTGGATCCTCAACAGGCCAAAAGACCTCCGTCTTGGAGACATTTAGGTGTAAACCAAAACAAGGGCCATCCAACCTAATCAAGTCCAACACCTTCCTCACCTCCAAAGTATCTCCCACAATGGTGCCATCATCTAAGTACCATGCCTGCAAAGTGAGGTCAAAAGTGCCCGGATCTTGCAAACCAAGGGATGCAAAACCAACGCGAAAAGCAAAGGCCCCAATGGATCACCCTATCGAACACCCCGACAAGACCACAAGCAGTGCTCCCCATAAAAAGGCGGGCCGGGCTGGAATAACAAAACTCCACCCAACGGGAGAGAGCCGGGCACCGATGGCGGACCTCCTGAAGCATGGTCGAACGGTCAACAAGGTTGAACGCGTTCGAAATCAACCAAAGAACATGGAAAGCCCCACCTGTTCCCCCGAGCCTCAATGAGCCGGTTCAAGGCATGCAAGATAGCCTCTCCTCCACCGGACACACCCACCCCGAATCAAGCCCATCAAAATAAGAAGATAAAGACGGGCCAACCATAGAAGCACCAACCTTAGAGACAAGCCGTCTCCACTGCACCGTCTGAAAATGAATAGGGCGAACTCCACCACCCGGTTTAACGAGTGGTGTGAGAGGAGCGCGCAATGTACTCACTCAGGGAAGAGGGCACCGACCCTCAAGAAAAAGATTAACCACCCTAGTAATAGAAGTGATCAAATCATCGGAGATAGCCACAAAGCGCCCCACTCAAACGATCCATAAGGTGTCGAGCACGAAAACCATCCCTCCCACAAGAAGTACCACGAGGGAAGCTCCGAATCATATCTAAGACCACCGCGGAAGAGGCAACCAGAGGATGATGATCCCAGAGGAGGCAATGAAGGAGGCGGGGCGACAGGATGCTTCTCACGGGGCCACGAGAGTGGCATCGGAGTAGAGGGCGACCCGAGGAAGAAAGCACTCGTGCAAAGGCGATATAATGGCCATCTGATATCTTCCGCCGGTATTGGCGGAGGTTAAGGTCACTCAAATCGAGATCCTCATCCACGAAAAGAAGAAGGACCCTCATCAAAGCACTCCCGAATAACCGCAAACCTCCCCGGTGTCCCCCAAGCAAGAATAGCTCCGGCAATGCTCTCCTCCTGATGCTGACGCCGAATAGCAATCCGACACTCATGATTACTCCGAGGAGCGAAAGTCCTGAGCAAACAAAGAGGTAAAGCAAGCAAACGAACCCAGCGGGAGAGATCACTAGGGGCGTCAAACACCGCATCCAAGGCCCCTTTCAAAGCCCGAGCAAACCCAAGACGGCACTTAGGAGGAATAGATTTCACGGTCACGAAGGCCCAAAGACAAAAACGATCCGGCGAAGATATAGACCACTGAACGAGCTCCACACTATCATCAGAAGAAACCGAAGTAGAAGGAGCCAAAGGTCTCGGAATACCATGAATATGGAAGGTGTAAATGCCATCAACACACCCCGGATGCTCCACAATATCACCCCGATTATGCCGACATCTAGCTCTAACAGTACGGGTCATAAAACACACCCCACACAACCAGAGCCCCATCCGTCTCAAAGAACTCTCGGCATTGGAATAAACAGTCAAACTATCAGAAAGAGTCTGCCGTGTAAGGTCCAACGCTCCGCCATGACAATGTCGGTCCTGAAAATGTTTCTGCCAAGCTGCCTTTGTAAGGCCCTTACCGAAACCATCCCGACACCCATGAAGACCCGAAAAAGGACAATGGTACCGCACAAGTTCGGGCATGAAGGAAGAAAACCACCAAAACAAACCACGGCCAGAACCACCAGCAGGCCAGGACCGAAGTAAAAGGCCACCACAACTCCGGCACCAAGCATAAACTTAGCACGAACAAGCAGCGGTAACAAGGCGGCGTAAAAAGGAAAAAGTAAAAAGCAAAAGAAAGAACCCATCAGGATGGTGCAAAACTGACCGTGGAAGTGGCACCAAATGGCGGCAGCAGGAGACGCTTGCAGGTGGTGCAAACCGGCAAGAAAGAACCCCGCACACTAGCAACAAAAACCCGCAAAATCGAAACCGATAAAACAGCAACGACCCCCGGCAAAAACACACCGGCAGAAGCAGCAGTAACCACCGGCACGATCCCACTACCCTGAAAAGATGGCCACCAGCAAACGCAAACCCATGCCAGACACCAAAGAAAAGGGTCGTCGTCGTATTGGTGATGAGAAACAGCCGCAAAAACGCACAACCAAAACTTTCACACCAAAGGGGCCTGCTCCGATGACGATCACCGTTAATAGTTGGCGACCACAACGTGAGAAGGTGGCCGGCAACCAGCAGACGATCAACAACGACAAACGGAACCCTAAACAAAAAGAAAACCCTAAAACAACAGTGCCCACACCAGTCAGAGGACGGCGGCAGCAGCAGTAGGGTCGCCGTCAAGGTGGCAGCAACAGCCACTCGAAAACGTCTCAAACCTCTCTCTCTATAACCTCTCTCTCTATTATTATTATTATTATTCTTATTCTTATTCTTATTCTTATTCTTATTCTTATTCTTATTCTTATTCTTATTCTTATTCTTATTCTTATTCTTATTCTTATTATTATTATTATTATTATTATTATTATTATTATTATTATTATTATTATTATTATTATTATTATTATTATTATTATTATTATTATCCGGCTAGATCGTATATTCTATATAAAATAAACTTTAAAATTATAGCTTTAATAAAATTTACGTTTAACATAAAATTAATTAAATAAAATAATATAAAAATTTTTTTATAACTATTATACGAAAAGAGCGGGTGTTACACCTTCCCTTGCAGATAAGGGCGTTACTATCTCGGTTGATCGAGGAACGTCAATACAAGAACAATTAAGTTTATTACAAGTTACTCAACAAAATAAAAGATACAACTGATGACATCTATCAACTACATGATGCTATCTTTGCCATGACTCGTGGTAGACTCGTCCGTCCAAAGCACCAGCTAACTCCATATCTCAACCTGCTAATACCGACTGCTCACCATAATGGATCACGGCAGACACAACACAAGAGGAAAACACAAACAACACCACACAAGGTCAGTAATTGAAGGAACACACAAAGCTAGATATAACAAATATACAACCAGCATCTCCTCCAATCATCAACACTCCTCTGACGGCCCGAAGGTCCAGTTCTGCAAGATTACGACCGCAACCAGTAATCCTCACCGCCAGTGGGGGACCCCAGCCGCTCTCACCTAAGCCCCGCTCATCAATACCGAGCCCAAACCCATGTTCCTTAATGTGCACATCCCCTTTGTGGCAGGTTCAACAAAGGGTGAATCGAGGGCGTGAAGCCACTCCCGCAAGTGACTCAACTCAGCCGAGGATGCACCTCGCGAACCAGAGAAAAACACACAACCACCAACTACAACCAATCCACGCTACAACCACCATACAAAAATCAAGTAAACAATACAATCGACATACTAGACAACCAATAGTACTGAGTAGGAAAACCTACCTTTAGCAATCCGCAGCAATACCGCATACGACCATAAGACGACAAGCAACCACCATAACCACCTATTACAAACAGTATGACAACTATATTACAACAACCACAATCATAATCAGAACTAAAGAAGACGATGATGATGATGATGACATACCTATACATAGCGTTCCGGCGACAAGATCGCTACCAAACTCATGCTTCCCATCCCCATGGTGTATCAACTCACAAAGGCTCCAAAAGGATGACTATGGGTGAAGGAGAGAGATGTGACGGTAGTTAAATTTAGGAGAAATGAAATGAAATAATTTTGGTTTCACGATTCCACGATTTATATTTTACCGCTGAACTCCAGCTACTCGATCGAGTATGGGACTTACTCGATCGAGTGGCCTCTACTCGATAGAGTCACTGAGCTACTCGATCGAGTATCCTTCGCTAGATCGAGCTTCCTAAACTCCAAGGTTTACTATATCTCAAGGTTGAACTCGTATGGCTTCCAAAGGTCTAGATATATGTCTAAGGTCAGTCAACGACGGTGACCGGGTCCCTAACAGGGCGGGTGTTACAGTCTTCCCCCCTTAAAAAGAACTTCGTCCCCGAAGTTCAACTCATCGTCCCCCACAACTCAAGGTGTAAGAAGAAGTAAAGTAACTGACACCAACTCATCCCGACATGAACAACACAACCATTCCCTTATACCACCCATCTGTTCACGCCTACCACTCATCATCTACCTCTGCAAACATGATCATCAGATACAACCTCCTACTGAGTCATCAACCACGTATCACACATGAGAAAACACACTAACACCAACTGTTACTTCTACCTTACTAACCGAATTTTAACACTGCACGATTCCATACACCATACATGTCATACTCATCTGGCACAATTATTCTATTTACTCATCCAATAATTAATCATTAATAACAATTAATTACTAATCACCAATGTATAGTAAATTATCAGTCAATTATACAACAATAGATTCGACATTCATTTAAATCATCTTAACAACATTCATATTACTCAGCAATGTAATGTGGACACGGGGGGCCCACGGGGGCACTTAGGAAAACAAGCGTTTGCAATTGTGGAGTCGCCTACAATTTATTGTGGAAAATTTGAAACCGTTCGGGTAATTCCCGTCATGTCAAGACACAAAGTAATGACATGGACACCAAGAACTCGTTACCCTTGGCATTTTATGTCTAGAATGACTATCGTGGATGCCAATGAACACGGATGTTCACAGAGATCTGGAGTAAGGGGTGAGGGTACGTATTAGGAAGCTCTTTTGATCGAACACCTAATCCCGCCCGCCTCGATAGCGGCCTCTAATAATGATTAGGGAAATCATCTATACTTGATATGTTGTCGATTATATGTATGCAATGCAACATCCAATAAATTAATCCTAGCATGTGACAATTAACTAAGTCGGTTAACATGTATTTAAGCATACATTTGGGTCGAAGTAAGGATTTAAGATTGATTACATGTGAGAGAAAACAAACGATAATAAAAAGCAGAATAAATAAAAATAAAATAAACAATAATAATAAAATTACAATAATTACAATGGCTCAATGATTTACGTCGAAAATACGTTTAAAACGGATAATTTTAGAAAAGAAAAGGAAAATAATTATGGTTAGAAAACGGACCGATTAGTAGTGATACTACAATTAATAGTCGATTAATACATAAGCTAACAAACTATGTCAAAGCAAGAACGGAAGTTCAGAGACAGAAATCACCCCGGAACAGGTGCAGCAGTGCTGCGTCCCTTGGAAGAGGAGCAGTGGTCACTGCGTCATTCTGAGTGAGTTCTCCAAATTTGTGAAGCCGAATCGCATATTGTTAATGTTCGTTGGTGAATTTAATGATCGATTATTAATGTTCGACTCAAGTATAAGTGATTTAACGGATTAGTTACATGTGAGTTGGTCATAAATGGACAAAGAAGGAACTTAAATTAATTAGAACAAATTAAAGTGAGCTATAAACTAATCACAAATTAGGTTTATTAATAAAAATTAATTAGGTTTTCTATGTTAAACTATTGATGAGGATGGTGATAAACAGATAAAAGATATACAAAAGGCGAATGCCAGAAACTTGATATGAACAAATCGAATCTCTAAAACCCGGGTTTGATTTTAATGACAAAAACCCGCAAATATTGATTACTTGGGATTTAAGTTGGATTTAAAGGTGATAAAATAATATGAATTATGTTTTATAATTATACGAGTGGAAATATGAAGAAAATAAGACAAAACGAAATAAAAAAGACGAATCAACAAAGAACAAAGAAAGAAGAAGAAAAGCAGAAACTGCGGCAGCCTCAGGAAGAGGCGTAGCAGATGCTGCGACTCTTCGAAGAGGCGCAACAGTTGCTGCGTTTCTTCTCGACGTCTGTCTTTTGTTAATCCGTGAAAATAGGTTTGATAAAAGGTTTTACAAATCGGTTTTAAACATGCTTTCGACGTAAATCTTACAATAATTTATACAATAAAAAGTACAATAATAAAATATGGGATTTACACCATCAGACTTATATGTCTGGCGAAACGAGATTAAATAAGTTAACAATTAGTGATTGCTCGGCTCGAATGTATGATGAAAGTGCCCTCGTAAGAGGAATTAAATTAAGTTGAATTGATTAATTGAGTGGAGTTGGTCAAATTGGTCGGTCATGCAAAACGAGACGGGTACTCAGAAGGATCCGCGCTTACGTGGTCGAAAGTTGAAGCACGTAGACGTCAATAAGCAAAGAACGCGGTCTTATAATGCAAAGGGAGAAGAGAAGGGCGGACACTCGCATTTGAAATATGTGGAACGAAGGTCCCTATTTATATTAATCACACAGAGGAATTAGGGTTACGGTAAAACTTTGGAAACAAATCTCGAAAAGATTTTAAAATACGCAGAAAAGAGCTGGGGAAGAGGCGCAACAACCACTGCGACCTTTGGAAGAGGCGCAGCAGGTGCTGCATCTGATACGTGCATTTTATATAGTCTTTTTAGCCTATTTTACGCACGTATTTCTATGCTTTTATCGTAGTTTTATGCTACGAAATGCCCCGAATATGCTACTTTGGTGTATTTTGTCTTATTTGCAGGAATAGACCGGAAAGTAGTGAAATCAAGTCATTTACCGTCCGTTTTGCATGCATTTGGAGAAAGAGTAGATTTGGAGCGGGAAATATTGCTGTCTTGGGATGCGTGAATGCGTTTCGGGAGCTAAAAGGACAAGTCAAGTCAAATTGACGAGAGTGATGAGCTGCTGAAGTCAAGTTTCACTTGATCGAGTGATTTATTGCTCGATCGAGTGGTTTAGGGGTCAATAATCGGTCGATCGAGCTGTTTTAAGGTTTGAGTTTGCTCGATCGAGTGATTTCTTTACTCGATCGAGTGGCTTCACTGACGGGTTGGGCTTTTAAGCTTTAATTCGTTAATTAGGTTTAATCCTACTCCTATTTTCTTATAAATAGGAGTTAGGGATGTCATTTGTAAGCATCCAACAATCGAAGGATCATATACTCTCCCTCTCTCTCACACTTTTGCTACATTGCTGATTACTGTTACTCTGTTCTTATTTCCGGATCCTTAATTTCAGTAATTTCTTCTCTCTTTTCTCTCTCTTTATTTAATGTTTATTATTCCCTCTCCCTATTTATTTATTGTACTTATTTATTCCATGTCTAGCTAAATTCCCGTAGTATGTTAGGATTAGGGAAGCCGTGGTAGCGATGCTTTAATTGTATTAAATAGATTAGCCCTGCGATAGGAATTGTATTAGGCAATTTAATTGTTATCCGGTCGAATGAATGCATGCAGGAGACCATAAATTTAGTTAACCCCGACCTAGATCGAAAGATTGGAAGGGAAGGCTTGCTTAATTACAATAGGGTATTGCAGTGAGGGCGAAAGTTAAGCTGTTTACACTCTAGGGCGGTTTAAGGACCGAAAGGTGACGACCATAGCTCTTCTTATCAATAGTCTAATCGCCTTAATATTCTCGATAATATAAGATCTGATAGCTGCCACGGTGGACCGACTCCTAGCATACTTCCTTTCTCTTATTGTTAATTTCTCTCATCTTTTTCCCTCGCTTTAGTCTTTAGTTTAGTCAACACGATCAATTCAACCCCCAATTGTGACATCAGACGGATAGAATAGACAAATAGATAGTACACCGCCTCCCCGTGGAGATCGACCCTACTTACCGACTTGTTAGTAGTACTTAGGTATTTTATTTTTGGTGTAGAAACGACCGCATCAAATTTTGGCGCCGTTGTTCTTGTAGGGAGGCAATCTAGTTATTTATTTGTTTAAATTTTATCTGTTTTTTAGCCTCGGGGGATTTTTCCCTTGAGGCCGTTTTAATCTTTTGTTTAGTCTTTGTTTTGATAGGCCTTACAAGTACTACCTAGACAGTTCTAGGTGAAAGACAGTCAAAGGGAAGGCCTGAGTACCTTTGACCCATCACCGATGTCCCATTATATGGAATGTGGTGATCTCGCTACTGAGAGATGTGGTTCTCACGAGCACAATGCACCGTAGTTGTGCAGCCACACCCGCCCTATCAATGGCCACCGCAACAAGATTCCCCTGATATACAAGGAGAAGACATTGCGGAGCTGAAATCCTTGATGGAGGCACTTGCATTCCAAGTGCAAGAATATGTCTCGCGATTTGATGAGCTCGAGTCTCAGGTTGCTCAATTAGCAAAATGAGATAGAGAGAGAAGAGATCGCAGAGCTGACATATTTAATGAGAATGCTTGTATCACAAATGCAAGAGAGTGATAGATATATGGACGCTCGAATCCCTGAACTGGAGTCACAAATAGCTCAGTTAGCAGCTGAGATGCAAGAAGAAGAGGTTTACCTTGCTGAGAGCGGTTTTCTCCTGAGGAAACCATGTTGCCCAATGATGAGGATGACTTCTATGACTCGGACGACGAGTTCCTTTCATATTTCACTGCCCCACGTGAAGATTTCAGCTCTATGCAGGAAGAATCACTCGATCGAGTGACTTACAATGGTCGATCGAGTGAATTTCCAGAAGACAGTCCTCGATCGAGTAATATCCCTTCTCGATCGAGTGACATACAGGAGGATAGTTCTCGATCGAGTGATGTTGTTACTCGATCGAGTGAGATGCGGGAGGAAGTTGGCCGATCGAGTGATTATTCTGCTCGATCGACTGAAATGGCCATTGGGAGCTTTGGTTCGTCATTTTGGTTTGATTTGGATGACGAGTCTGACGATGATGAAGGTTACGGTAAACCTCCCCTATTCACAGCCGAGTCGGATACACTTGAAGCTGCGATTTACGGGATGGATTCCACTGAGGAGGTTGATGAAGAAGCAGTTGAGACGGTAATTGCTCCTAGCACGGGAGAGGTAATAAACTCTTTTACCTATGATTCCGTGGTCAAGAGCGACCAATCTGAGGTAGTAAACGATAATTTTATTATTGTTTGTCCTAATAGTATTTTGCCTCGTTTGACTCGCGCTGTTTCTTTCAGAGCTATACCCCCTCATATGTGGACGCACAAATTAACGATTTTTCACCGTCCTTATCATTATAAAATTGTTAATCTGAATTGGAGCCCTATATTATCGTCAATTGCTCCCGCGCTCCTATATTTTGTGGATAAATTTAGGAGCGCCCATAGGAAATTTGTTAGACTTAAATGTTTACATATCTTTATTTCCTACTTTGCTATTCCACTATGGTGCTACTTATCTTTGTTGTGTAGCACATGCGCACTATTTGACAAAGTTCTTTCAGCGCGCTTTGAGCTGTTTTGATTGTGATTAATTAGAGGAGCTTGAAGAAAAGAAGGTCGAGCTGGGACCTGACTGAAGCTAGCGCTATCCGGGAGGCAACCCGACGATTTTAGTTTTACATTTTTATTCACTTTCAGTTGTAATAAATGGTTTTATACCATAGACTATCTCAGTTTACTTGTCTAGTTAGTTTACGGGCTGTTTACATTGCGTGTTTGCAGGAAATACGATGAGAAGTACTCGATCGAGTACTTGTGCTGCCAAATCCTCTCGATCGAGCAGATACTCCACTCGATCGACCACCTGCAGAAAGAAAACCACTCGATCGACCACATCACCATTCGATCGAGCAGTTCTTGGATGCCCATTCACTCGATCGACCACTGTCGGATGGATATCGAGTGTTTTTGACTTGTATCAGCTTCCTGAGACGGTTTTCTGGGCCTTAGCTACCTCCCATTTCATGGTCGGTTTGGGGAGGTCCCCTTATTCGCGCAATCTTGTGAGTTCTTCCGCATTTACTCTCTTTCTCCTTTCAGTTTGCATTTCCTTTCCATGTTTTGGTACAATGGGGACATTGTACAGTTTGGTTTGGGGAGGTTATGCATCCATATCTGTGTCTGCATATTGTTTTTATTTGCATTTCTGTTATCACGTTTAATTTTCTGTTTGCATTGTTTTTTTTTTCATAAAAATTTAAAATTCCATAAAAATTCAAAAAATTGTTAAAAATTCAAAAAAATTTCACGTTTATTTTCGCATATAGGTTGAGTCGGAACGGTAGATTTCCATGATGAAATTGCTCTATATTTGTCTTTTTGCTTAAGCCCTGCATTGAATTAATTATCTTATTAGCTTTGTCTTATTGCATATCTACGAGTTAATGTTTAATTCAGCTGAACATATAGACTTGACCTGAAATTTTGGCAACCTACTTATAATTTCTAAGGATTAGAGCCTTATAAACTGGTGTCATTTATGACCAGTTTCATGTAGGATTATGAGTAGTTACTCCTTGCATAACATGTATCATTAATTTGCACGTATATGAAATTCAATTGCTTTTTGCCGTCATACATTCGGGTTAGTGGTTGGTGTCACATGCAGGGAGGTGCTTACAAATTCCCTTTCTTTCATTTTTACCCATTTAACTCCACATTAGCCAAATTTGCCAGTTGACCTTTAGCTACATCCAAATTTAGCCTGCCTTGTCAAGCTAGTTTAGTGTATGTTTTGCGGTATATATTTCATTGCTTCAAATTTTGGCGCATATTCTATTGATTCGGAGTTGGTAATTTATGAAGAAAGGGAGGATGAGAAAAAAAAGGGATGAAAAAGAAAAATAAGACGTGAAATTGAAAAAAGTATCGAAAAAAAGAAAAAAGGTGAAGAAGAAACCGAAAAAGAATAGAAAAAAAAAAAAAAAAAGATGTTGTTGGTTGACGGTTTCTGCTCCTATGTTCTATCTTACATCATTTGAGGAGTATTATCAGTTTGGTTTGGTGAGATTTATGCCAATTGAAGGGCATGTGCTTATTCCATAATTGAGTTGAGAATTGGATGTTGTCATATGGTTCTGTTTAGGTACTAGCTTGATCACCTATACCTCCACATTCCCATAAATGTTTTGCCTTTTCTTACCCATTGCCTCACTTTACCATATCTTTGTAAGCCCTCGGCTGTGACGGACCTTGTTTGGTTGGAATGTATGAACGGTAGCTAGAATTGTCTATCATATTAGTTGCATGCATGTTTATGTAGGTCGTAGTCTAGGTGAGCGACTATTTTTCTTCCTCTCTTACATATATATGCTTGCCCTTTGCTTCATGAGAGAAAGAGTGACCCGTGAGAGTCCATTATTAAAGGTCTTGCAAGGTCGACGGTTCAGCTTTATTTATAAACATCCTATAACTCGTTTGCATTTGACTGTTAGCTATAAGTGTTAGTTTGCTTGCATTAAATTGGCTTAAGTGGGCATTTGTAGCTAGCTCTGAGTTATCTTTTTCCGTTCCTTTGGTTGCATTCTAGTTTACTCGGGGACGAGTAAAGGTTTGGTTTGGGGAGATTTGATACGTGCATTTTATATAGTCTTTTTAGCCTATTTTACGCACGTATTTCTATGCTTTTATCGTAGTTTTATGCTACGAAATGCCCCGAATATGCTACTTTGGTGTATTTTGTCTTATTTGCAGGAATAGACCGGAAAGTAGTGAAATCAAGTCATTTACCGTCCGTTTTGCATGCATTTGGAGAAAGAGTAGATTTGGAGCGGGAAATATTGCTGTCTTGGGATGCGTGAATGCGTTTCGGGAGCTAAAAGGACAAGTCAAGTCAAATTGACGAGAGTGATGAGCTGCTGAAGTCAAGTTTCACTTGATCGAGTGATTTATTGCTCGATCGAGTGGTTTAGGAGTCAATAATCGGTCGATCGAGCTGTTTTCTGGCTGAGTTTGCTCGATCGAGTGATTTCTTTACTCGATCGAGTGGCTTCACTGACGGGTTGGGCTTTTAAGCTTTAATTCGTTAATTAGGTTTAATCCTACTCCTATTTTCTTATAAATAGGAGTTAGGGATGTCATTTGTAAGCATCCAACAATCGAAGGATCATATACTCTCCCTCTCTCTCACACTTTTGCTACATTGCTGATTACTGTTACTCTGTTCTTATTTCCGGATCCTTAATTTCAGTAATTTCTTCTCTCTTTTCTCTCTCTTTATTTAATGTTTATTATTCCCTCTCCCTATTTATTTATTGTACTTATTTATTCCATGTCTAGCTAAATTCCCGTAGTATGTTAGGATTAGGGAAGCCGTGGTAGCGATGCTTTAATTGTATTAAATAGATTAGCCCTGCGATAGGAATTGTATTAGGCAATTTAATTGTTATCCGGTCGAATGAATGCATGCAGGAGACCATAAATTTAGTTAACCCCGACCTAGATCGAAAGATTGGAAGGGAAGGCTTGCTTAATTACAATAGGGTATTGCAGTGAGGGCGAAAGTTAAGCTGTTTACACTCTAGGGCGGTTTAAGGACCGAAAGGTGACGACTATAGCTCTTCTTATCAATAGTCTAATCGCCTTAATATTCTCGATAATATAAGATCTGATAGCTGCCACGGTGGACCGACTCCTAGCATACTTCCTTTCTCTTATTGTTAATTTCTCTCATCTTTTTCCCTCGCTTTAGTCTTTAGTTTAGTCAACACGATCAATTCAACCCCCAATTGTGACATCAGACGGATAGAATAGACAAATAGATAGTACACCGCCTCCCTGTGGAGATCGACCCTACTTACCGCTGACTTCTGTTAGTAGTACTTAGGTATTTTATTTTTGGTGTAGAACGACCGCATCAGCGTCCTTTCCCCAGAGGTTTCGTCCTGCAGAAGAAAGATTTTTCGCGTTTCTGTTATGGAATTGCGGTAGATCTCAACTTCCTTATTGTTTAAAATATGATTTCGGGATATATTTTGCCGAAAGATGAAAAGATTAAGATTATGGAATGGAAATATCCGGAATATTCCAGAACGTTCTGACTCGACATTTTAAACGTTTTATTAGAAAATGAAGACGGTTTTTGACCCGGACTCCAAATGAACTCTAATTACTGTCAAAATGACCGTAATTGCACGTAGATGATGACCAAGGGGTAGACACAGGTATTTGAGCTATTACTTGACGATAAAGTTACGAACTGTCATAAATCGTTCCGTGTACCATACATGCGGCTCAATCATCACCGGGTGGTTTGCGGGAGGTGTAGAAATGAGGAATCTACAGAGACCCCACTTTGACTGAGGCTTGGACAAGGCGAAAGTCAAAGTATAGCCATTAGGTCAATCGAAGATTACAACCTGACGACTATGGCGATGCGAGGCGGCTCAAGGGGTCTCAGCCAAGGACCTGTCGTCGGGAACATTTTAGAGTCTGTCGACTATTGGGGAGGGTCGTTTAACGTCCATTAGACTACGTAAGGAATCTCGGCAGCCATAAGAAGAAACCATACCTGAGACTTCTTTCTCGAGATGTTTTCGGAGTTGCGTAGGAGCTAAGGGTAAGCGTAAGATCTAAGGTTAGGACCCAAAGGATATGTGAAGGTTGTGCTAAGGGTATGGGACCCTAAAGGAAAACATCGGCTAGAAGGCGGCCTAAGGGTAAACATGGTTTTGGGCGTATGAACCCGGAAAAGGCGATTTCTAAGGAGTCCGATCCTATCGGTGAAGGCTTAGTGTAGGAACATGGGTAGTTTGGGAACCTACGAGATAGTTGGCATGAGAACAAAGTATAATATAATATTGAAGGCAACAGGACGTCGGTAGAAACTGTTGGGGAAATCTGCTTGTGTCGGTGTCAAACGAACTCCATATCTTGATAAGTACAATCGACTGTCATGAACTCTCGCTGGGGAAATAATTGAGGCGTGTCGAAACACCGTCAAAGAAAATCCGCTCGTTGTTGCAAGCGAAGTCTTGATAAAGTACTGCGAAAATTTACAGTCTGCTTGAAAATACTGGTCCGGACAAAGAATATATATCGAACGGACCAAATATACGATATATGGTTTTGGAGAAGAGGCGCACCAAAGATGGGCCCTCGAATAACGAACTTGTAACGAATTTTTGAAAATTGAATTGGAGGGAAGCTAAGGAAGAGGCGCAGCAAGAGCTACGACTCTTGGAAGAGGTGCAGCACCTGCTACGTCCTTCCCTGGGTTCATCTCTGTCTAAGTAAAAACTCGACAGAACCCGTGTTATGTTCATAATAACAAAACACAAAACTCTCTAAACTCTCTCAAATTCCGACCATTTTCCGTCAAAGTTTGATCAATCCATTCCATTAATCATGACTAATCGAGGTATGTGTCTCATTCTCGCTTTAACATCCGTATTTTGCTTAATGTGAATCGAAAAAACTAGGGTTTTCAACCCTAATAGCTCGAAAATTTGGGGCTTTTTCCCCAAAGGATTTGCCTTGTGAAATTGATATTAGAAATGGATAATTGGTAGTGTAAGGAAAATAACCATGTATTCTTTTCGAATTTTCATTGAGTATTGAGCATTTGAGTAGATTTGAGACAGTTTATAAGTTGTTTTGTAAATTGCTTCGAAAATAGCCTTAGGATTGCCCATTTGCGTTGAAATTTGGTATTTGGGATCCTTGTGTGATGGGTAAACTTCCTACCATCTCGGATTTTTTATTTGTGATGGCTTTTTCAGGACACTTTTCTAGGTCATAATCACCCTTATAGCGAAATGCTGCCAAAATTTCACTCAAACCCATTACTAGGCTCGAACTTAGACTTGACTTGACCCATTTTACCACAAGAGCAGCCAGGTTTCGAAAGAAATGGCCAAGTATGGCGGGAAAAGGCTATATTCGGAGATTGAAAGGCTTGGAATTCACTTTGACCGTGGCCCGCCGTCATTTGACGCAGCCTAATTTACTCTAATTTTGCAGGTGACATGGCTTCTACGTCGGGGAGGGATCCCATGGACGTGGACAGTAACTTCGACCCTTCTCTTACTTTTGAGGAGGTGTTAGAGGAGGCGTTTGCTGAGGAGGCTGCTGAGGAAGGGGCAGCTGAAGAGGCGGCCCCGATCGGGCCAACGTCGGACGAGGTGGTCGCCAGCTAGCGAGGGCACCTGAGTGGGCTGAGAAATGGGATGGTCACCATCTCATTTGGACAGCGGAGAGCCACGTGTCTTACAGGACGGTGAAGAGTTTGGTAAGTCTCAAGCTTGTCGTTCTCTCATCATCTTTCTTTATTTGTTTGCCGTTTCATTTTTCCTTTACTTTGAGCTAAAGATAGATTTGCGTCGAATCGATACAGGAGGCTGGGAACATGAGGTCCTATTCTGGCTATACGACGATGATGGAGGTCTACGGGAGAATGTCGGAGGAGGAGGCCATCATTGAGCTAGGAGCTTTCGCAGCCTTGGTTGGGAGCGTGGAGGGAGATCAAGGGAAGGAAGCTTCGAGCTAACCTTTGCCTGATTTGAGCCTTCCTTGATCGGTATTGGGACACGACCTCGACCTTTCACATGCCTTTTAATGAGGTCGGGGTCACGTTGGAGGATTACGGCATGATTTCTGTTCTCTCATGTGGAGAGGAGGCTGTGGTGTAGCCGTCGACGTCTATGAGGGTCGACTCGGCCGAGACAAGGAGGCCGATCGGCTGGAACTTGGCGGCGAGTGCTGATACGGTTCCCGGGTTAGTGCCGAGCTCTTACGTCAGGGATTGCTTTGCGGATAAGACCCAGGCGTTGGTGACGATGGATGGGACGGAGGTGGCTCCTCCTCCTTGTACTGCAGAGTAGAGGGCTCGTCTGTGGCTCTGGTGGTTCTTGTCTTCACTCTACCTTGGAGACAAGGGGGGAGAGGCTGTCGATGAAGCTTCTTTCCTTCCTTTCTGACCTGAGTGACCTAGGTCGTTGGGATTGGGTCACTCCTGGCTTTGCGGTCCTCACACGCTACATGAGGGCCATGGTTCGTCCAGAGCTGCTGGAGAAGAGGGCTTCTCCTGCTACCGTCGGCCGTGGACTTTTTTTGGAGGTATGAACCTTTATTTTATATTATGAAAATCATTGCTTCCTTTTATCGAATCGTGAGGACGGAGCCTGGACCGAGAGCTTACCCCGTAGTGAGGGACTGGGTGATGTGTCATAGGAAGAGCCAACGCTCTTCTTACGATGTCTGTCGACTGGGCGTGAATGCCCTGAAGCTGACTGACGTAAGTATTTTCGATCACTTGTTCTTCACGGTCCCCATCGATCCTCCTCGGACGATGTTTAGGGAGCCTTCTGACGCTGAGAGGGAGGCTGACCTAGCAGACGTTTGTGGCGATGCTCTTCTCCTTCCTGGTGAGGAGTACACTCTGTTCGTTCGCCAGAGGCTGGCGTACTGGCTGGTCGTGGTAAGTTCTTCATTTTCCCTTTCGAGTTTGACAAAATGATGAATGATCATCGAATAAAGACTTCTTTTGAACTTTGAAAGAGGTTGAGGAGGTGGGCGTCGAGCCCCCAGCGTACCCCGAGACCCTTGAGTACACTGACGTGGCGGGGATGACGACGATCTCTGAGCTCCGCGACTTTGGCGAGGCGGTGATAGATGCTGGCTTGGAGGGGTGGCAGCACTTGGTTAGGAGGGTAAGCCCCTGACTCAGTTTAGCTTTTGTTGTTGTATAAGAATACATTTGTCCATTTTTATTAAAAATCTTGCTGGCGTTGTGGATGGTGGCCAACCGGCTACGGGCTACAGCCATCGAGGCACTTGCTGGCGGCCGAGAACTACAGGAATGAACCTTTCATTTACTTTTATTTCTGTTGTAATTTTCCCGCATTTTGTTTGAAATGATTGAAACGAGGTACTTCTTTGTCATTTGCAGAGGGAGTGCGACCTGGAGTGGGAGCTGGCACAGTCCCTGGAGGAGACGACTCGCCTATAGAGGGAGTTGGAGGTCAGGGATGCCGAGATCGCTGCCCTTGAGTCTAGGGTCACCGAGCGAGGTGGCGACCAAGAGTAGTTGTCTTTGGTTGTGTTGTCGTCGGCTGTGTTGTATACATTTTGTACATTTAGGACTTCATCTTGATTTTTTGGACTTGTTTTGGGCAGGAGCCCCCAGTTTGATGTACATATGGCATTTTGATTGTATATATGATGGCCTCGAGTGCCTTTCTTCTTTGGGTTGTTTGTTTGTTCTGCGCAGTTAGCTTAGAACAAGTTTGGTAGATGACGGTTTACGCCGTCATACTGCCGAAATTTACATAGAATTACACGTAAACACATATTGTACATATGGCTTAAACTAGCGCAAAACGAGGAAGAGACCTAAAAAATGCAAAAAATTGCCCGGAAATGAGCGGAAAAAATTGCCAAAAAATGATCGGATGGTAGGGAGGGCTACCCCCTAAAAAAACGAAAAAAAGAAATGTATATGTTTGGACTGAAATGTGAAACGGGGAGTGATATAATTCCTCCAAAAAAAGAAAATAAAATGAAATGGGTAAGTGTGCTTATTTGGCGAAAATGTCGATTTCGTCTCGAGAAGCGTGCCCTGAAAATTTGGAATCAGAATTTATGGATTTAACGGAATTACAAAAATAATAACCTATAAGAATAGGAAATTATAAGCAAAAGGAATTCGAAAAGATCCAACGCGGAAAAATCACAGAAATCCTCTGAGGAAGAGGCGCAGCACGAGCTGCGATCCTTCGAAGAGGCGCAGCAGGTGCTGCGCCATTTCCTCTGTTGGTCAGTTCTGACGGAATTTAGAAAACAGCTTTTAGTATAAATATAGACGTCGATGGAGCTTTTATTTACATAATTCTCCCATATGTGGATGGTAGGGAGGGCTACCCCCTAAAAAAAACGAAAAAAAGAAATGTATATGTTTGGACTGAAATGTGAAACAGGGAGTGATATAATTCCTCCAAAAAAAGAAAATAAAATGAAATGGGTAAGTGTGCTTATTTGGCGAAAATGTCGATTTCGTCTCGAGAAGCGTGCCCCGAAAATTAGGAAACAGAATTTATGGATTTAACGGAATTACCAAAATAATAACCTATAAGAATAGGAAATTATAAGCAAAAGGAATTCGGAAAGATCCAACGCGGAAAAATCACAGAAATCCTCTGAGGAAGAGGCGCAGCACGAGCTACGATCCTTCGAAGAGGCGCAGCAGGTGCTGCGCCATTTCCTCAGTTGGTCAGTTCTGACGGAATTTAGAAAACAGCTTTTAGTATAAATATAGACGTCGATGGAGCTTTTATTTACATAATTCTCCCATATTTTATCCGTCTATTATATAAAAACTCTCCTAATACATAGAAAAATTTACAAATCATAGATGCCTTGGAAAACCGTCTCAAGGAGTGGACAAATGAATTTACAAACGTTGAGAAGCATGATATGGGTGCTTTAAATTTGGGGTCGATTTTGAGTCACAAATTGGTGAAGGTTGTGAACCCTTTCTTGGATGCTTGTCTCGAATATTGGGACCCTAACTTCTATGTATTTGCCTTCCCTGGAAGTGACATCTGCCCTTTTCCTGAGGAAAGTGCTGCAATTGGAGGATGAGACCCAGAAAATATGTATGTTATACCCTTTAGCTCTCAAGGGTATAAAAGCAAATTTAGAGATTTGCTTGGACTGACTAAAGATGAGGTTGACCGTCTTGTGACCTCAAAAGGAGTCCGTATGCTTGACTTTATTGATCGATTTATAAATAGGAAAGACCCTTCTATCTCTTATGTAGCTAGGCGTAGGGCATTCGGGTTTTTCCTACTGCATGGTTATGCCCTCCAAGGGCATGTTGATAAGGTAATGAGAGGAGATCCTCGTTATTTGAGCTTAATTGAGCAAATGGAGCTGCGCAGGAGCCCAGCGTGTCTGTGCTTAGGAGAAATCATCTTGGGGCTGGATAACAGGAAAGCCAACCGCGAGCTTCCTTACTTGGGAAGTCCTATCATTTTGCAGGCAAGAATCTTTTTTTTTTTCTTTTAATTTTTTTTTTTGGTTTTTTTTTGGTTTTTTTTCGATTGTTTTTTTTTTTCGGTTGGATACTAATTCCCGTCTTTGGTAGGTTTGGCTCTTGGAGCGTCTGCGGTTGATCGAGCCCCCAGCTAATGTTCCAGGATATCATGCTAGGTCGATTGCAATGAGGACCAGGCTCTATATGGTAGACTTCACTCGGGTTTGCAACTATTGGGAGAACAAGTTGAAGAACGAAGGTGGTCCTTTGATCAGATAGGTCGTGCCATAATGGCATCTTAAGGCAGTCACTGGAGTGTCATCCTTAGATCCTACTCGGTCAATACGCATTCCTGGCTTGGAATTCATGGTATGCATCTTCTCGGAGAGATTGATGAGGCAGGTGGGCCTTAAACAGAAGATTCCCAAGCTTGAGACCGTTCCTTAGACTGTAGTGGCACATACAACCGATAGTCGTAGAGAGTGGGCCCTCAAGTGGGCTCAGAGAAACATGTGGTTCCTACATTCTTCTGTTAGTTCATTGTGGGTATTGGATTCCTATTTGCAATGGAGGAAGGCTACTACTCTCGAGGAACGCGAGAAATTGAGGAAGCGTGAGCCCATTGACTACAAGATTCGTGAGATAACAAAGGAGAACCGGAAGTATTTGACTGAGGGGGAGGAAGAAGCCGGATTCCGAGTTGTTCATCCGTAGAAAAACCGAAGACTTCTCCTGCCGCAGAAATGGTGGTTGATCGAAATGGTAAAGCTAGAACGCGAGAGAGACCTTTGGTGATCAGGTTCGAGATAGCACATGAGCGCCCGACTCATGGTCGAGACAAGAAGTATGATAAAAATGACAAAGGCAAAGGAAAGATGGAAGAGTAGCCTAGGTCGTAGTATTATTTATTATTATTATTATTTATAATAAATGGTGGGGTTTTTAGAATCTTAGCCTATTTATTTTTCAGCATTTTTATATTATGTGGCGTATTATTATTATTTATAGATGAAAAGAATAAAAGATTAATTAGTTATGAAACTATTGTGATTTCCTTTCTTTTATTATTCTTGTCGAATTTCAAATGCAATTGTCCTTCTATTTAAATTTAGAATAATGGGTTGTATCCTGCGAAGGACTGCCTACGTATTCATTTTAAAAAAATGAAATCAAACCCTTGCGCGTAGTTCAAGTAAATTTAAAAGAATAATTGTTCTAAGCAAGAGCTTGTAGCGAACTAGAAATTGAGCATGAGCTTTACTTACTCGTAGAATACAATTCAATTTATTTGATGATACAAGGATGACGAATTGTCAAAATACAAGAGTAAGGTGACATAAGCATTATTTCAGTGGGCCAGGGGCCGTTTTTATTTTGTGTCGCATGAGCGGCACGTGGCTGTTACGCGAGGCGCGTTTCTGTCCTATTCTAGGCATAATATCGTTTCAGTTGGTCGAGGTTAGTTGGGTTGGCAAATTCGTTCCCATCAAGGTCTGTGATTCTAACCGCACCCCCCGGGAGTATGGACTTAACCAAGAATGGTCCGGCCCAGTTGGGTTTGAACTTTCCTCGTGGATCGACAGGGAGAAGAGCTCTAACTGATTTTATTCTTGTGGTTTATTTTATTGTTGTAGTTTTTGAAAGATGATTAATAAAAGAAAGTATGTAACAACAATTACAAATAAAACGATATACAATGAGTGTAACTCCCTTCCCCACGCTTGAACGACACTTTGTCCTCAAATGTGTGAAAATAAGACAAAACAAAAAGAAGGAAAGGGAGCACCTCATAAACTCAAGAAAGGGAAGAGGAAGTAGCGCCACGTGAGTGAGCCCCACGTGCCATTTTCCTAGCCAACCGGGCCTCCTTCCTAGCAGCTAACTCAACATAGAATTCCGAAGAAGGCTCCACTTACTCTCCCGGGTACCTCTTCAAGTAAAACTGGTTCACACACCGGTTCATCTCAGCACAAAGAAGAGAATTATCTAAGCTCTCTTCTTGCATATCATCCATCTTCTCCCTCCACTCACCCCACTTCTCGAAATCTGATGAACTAGATGGACCGACCGCCTCAAGAGGAGAAGACACAAATGGTGACACTCGTGATAAAGCTCGCTCAGAATCTCCGAGCTCTACATCATGTGGAATGAAGAAATGGGCCGGAGTGGGTCCTAACGGCAGTGGCCGACCATCTTTGCCTCTAGGTAAACGCAAGTAATAATGATGATCAGTGCCACGAGTCCATACATATCCCACAAAATCAGCCACCCACACAACTATTTCACAGCTCTTCATCAACTCCAGACTAACCGAGGTCTCTCCTGCAACCACATCTTCAGGATCCTCAATTTCAAAGTGACGAGCAAGTAAGGTAACCATGCCCCCCAATGGAATATTTCCAGAAGCAGCCTTTTGGTGTTTCTCACACCCGGACAGAAAAATCTCCAGCCAATCCGGGTGGCTGTGACTCTCGGGCATCATTGCCCACAAATATTTCAAATCAGCTCGGGGAAGATGTGTTGGTTCACCCTTACATAAGAAGGTAGAAGTCAAAACTCTATGAATATAACGAAGGGTCGGATGTGGAATATCAACATTTTTCTCACCCGCAGGACGAAATCCTGCTCCCCCCGTAATAGCCTTCCAAAAAACCTCTTGCTCTAGTGGGCTCAACTTTTGACACACTCCATCTCCTTTCTCATCAATCCCAAAAATCTCCCTAAACTCCTCATAATTCAATTCCCTCTCCTCGCCATCAAGATGAAAGGTGATCCTAGGTGGGTCATCATCTCTGTGTATTTGCAAAGTGGAGAGGAATTCTAAGGTAAACCTCCGGAAAGTGGGCACTTTGAGGTCATAGAAAGCTCCCAAACCAACCCGACGAAGCAACTCCTCCACTGCATCTTCAATCCAAAGCAATTCAGTGGCAAAGGGATCGACAAACTTAGTACCCATAATAACCCTATCATACAAAATTCTCCAAGCACTCAAATTTCCACACCTCATAAAATCAACAACCGATTTCTTTAACTTCTTATTACCCATAACAACAATAGTGAGCAACTCAACAACAATTTTTCAATTAACGAACTCAAATGTCAGCAATAACCCAACTCAAAGTTCAGCAACTAACCGACTCAAAGTCCGGAAATAAATAACTCAAATTTGGCAGCAATGACCGACACAAATTTTAGCAAAGTTTGACTTAAATATCAGCAAGAATCCATCTGAACTTTCAGTAAAACAAAACGATCTAATCCCAACAAATGACCAACGCAAATCTTAGCAGTTAGACGAACAATAATTGCAGCTAAAGACCGACTGAACTTGAGCAGTAAACCAACTTAACTTGCAGCAATTATTCCAACTTAAAGTCCTAGCAAAAGACTGACTCAAAATTTTCGCAAGAGACCGTCTTAAATTTAGCAATTAGACCGACACAAATTTTAGTAATGAACCGTACGTCGGACAAAAATTCCAGCAGCTTGGACGGACACAAATTCAGCAATAAACAATTTCAGCGTGAGTCTGACGCAATGCACATCGACTAGACCGATACAAATTCGGCAAAGCTCAACTAAATTTCAGCAATTAGACCGACGAATTTTGCAGCAATTAGACCGACACAAATTCAAAGAAAGGGTAAAAATCAAAAAAACCATGAACAAGACGGTCTCGAAACAGACCCAAAGACCACTAAAACGAACCAAATAACCCGAAAAATCGTCCCTCACTGCGTTTATTTTCTGATCGCAATTAACCCCAATTTCTAGGCTTTGCGGTGGAATCGCATTTTGTGTAATTGGAGCAGCAATTAGGGGTGTTTTTGGGGACGAATTTTTGATGTGTATGAAGGGAAAGTATGAGATAAGAATAACAATGGTGAACTAGGGAGTAGAAGGAGCAATAATGGTGAGGGAGAAGGTGAATGACGATGAAGGAAGAGTTTTTGATGTAAATTTTTTTGATTTTTTTTTTTTTTTAAGGTAGAATAAGGAGACGGGCGGGTCGCCTCATGGACCACGGGCCGCAGCTCGGTCTGGCTCTTTTTCCTTATATCGTCCTTTTTTTTTTAATAATAGACGGGATAGCATCTTCCGACCTAAGACAAAAACACACAATTAGTATAGAAAATGATTAAAAATGAATGAAATAAATTAACTTGAAATTGAAAGAAAAACTAATAAACATAAATAAACCCCGGGTTGCCTCCCGTAAGCGCTTTTGGTTATAGTCGTTTGCTCGACTTAGGGGCGAGATTTAGTCTTCATAAATAGGCTCGTAGAGAGTCAAACTCTCCACCGTCTCAACTTGGAACCCCTCGTAGTAAGGCTTTAATCGTTGACCATTCACTTTCAAAACTTTGTTAGTAGCCAAACTACGTATCTCAATAGCTCCATGAAATGCTACATACCGTCCAACCCAATGCGACCTTAATTTACCGGGAAATAGCTTAAAACGGGATTGAAAAAGGAGTACTTTTTTACCAACAGTGAACTCCTTTCTAGATATCATCTTGTCATGCAATAATCTCGTCTTTTCCTTGTAAATAGTCGCGTTCTCATATGAGTCATTTCGTATTTCCTCAAGCTCTTTAACTCCAATTTTCAACTTTCACCCGCTCCAATCATGCCTGTATTAAAACTCTTCACTGCCCAATATGCTTGATGCTCCAACTCCACTGGCAAATGACACGGTTTACCAAACACTAATCGGTACGGAGACATACCTATGAGCATCTTATAAGTAGTACGGTATGCCCACAACGCATCTTCCAAGCGTTGACTCCAATCCTTACGATTAGGATTTACCGTCTTCTCTAAAATAGATTTAACCTCTCTATTAGACACCTCTGCTTAGCCGTTAGTCTGCGGGTGATAGGCGGTCGAAACCTTGTGGGTAACGTGATACTTCTTCAGTAAAGCACCAACTGTTCTATTGCAAAAATGCGTCCCACGATCACTGATTATAGCTCTCGGAAATCCAAACCTAACAAATATGAAAGACTTGATAAAATCTGCAAACACTTTAGAATCATCAGTCTTAGTGGCTATTGCCTCTACCCACTTCGATATATAATCAACAGCAAGTAATATGTAAAAAAAACCAGAAGAGTTAGGGAACGGTCCCATGAAATCAATCCCCCATACATTAAAAATTTCACAATATATAATGGGGGTTTGAGGCATTTCATTGCGTTGGGATATATTCCCCGCTCTTTGACAGTTGTCACAAGACTTACAAAACCCATGGGCATCTCTAAACAGGTGTGGCCAATAAAAACCACAATCGAGCACCTTTTTTGCTGTTCTATTGGACCCAAAGTGGCCACCACATGCATGAGAATGACAAAAAGTGAGAATAGAAGTCATCTCACTCTCAGAAACACACCGCCTAATAATCTAATCAGAGCAATGCTTCCATAAATATGGGTCATCCCACACATAATATTTCGCGTCACTGCGAATCTTATCTTTCTAAGCTTTAGAAAACCAAGCAGGAAACTTGTTAGAGACCAAATAGTTAACAATATTAGCATACCAAGGTTCGATAGTACGTAAAGAAAATAAAGTTTCATCAGGAAAAACTCCCTTTACCACCTCTAAACCTTGGTCATGGTCATCATTCCTTACCAATCGGATCAAGTGGTCAGCAACCACGTTTGCTGCACCTTTCTTATCTCTCACCTCAATATCGAACTCACTTAGGAGGAGAATCCGGCGTATTAACCTCGGCTTGGCTTCCTTCTTCACCATCAAGTGGCGAAGTGCAGCGTGATCTGTATAAATAACAACTTTAGTACCAAGCAAACACAACAACCAACAACTCTTTCTCAGTAGTAGAGTAGTTGCGTTGTGCATCATTAAGGGTCATAGATGCATAATGAATAACATGGGAAGCTCTCCCATTCTTTTGACCCAAGACCGTCCCAAGAGCATAGTTGTTCGCATCACACATGATCTCAAAAAGAAGAGACCAATTAGGGGCCTGAATAATCGGAGCAGTTGTAAGACGAGTTTTCAGCTGATCAAATGCCGTCTTACAAGCGTCATCAAACACAAAGTCAACCTCCTCTTGCAGCAATTTGCACAATGGTTGTGCAATCTTGGAAAAATCCTTAATGAACCTTCTGTAAAAACCTGCATGTCCAAGAAAGGAGTGAACTTGTATCAATTTTAATTGTATCAATTTTGCATCAATTTGCACAGTAGAATAAGGTAAACTCTTAATTGTATCAATTTTAGCTTTATCTACCTCAATCCCCTTACCCGACACAACATGTCCCAAAACTATACCCTGCTCAACCATGAAATGACACTTCTCAGAATTAAGCAGAAGGTTAGTTTAAATATAACGCTTCAAAACAAGTGATAAATGATTTAAACATGCATCAAAAGAGTCACCATGCATAGTAAAATCATCCATGAATACCTCAATGAAGTTCTCCACATACTCAGAGAAAATACTAATCATACAACGCTGAAATGTTGCGGGTGCGTTACACAACCCAAATGGCATGCGTCAATACGCGAATGTGCCAAAAGGGCATGTAAAAGTAGTCTTCTCCTGATCCTCAGGAGCAATAGCTATTTCAAAATAACCTGAATATCCATCCAAAAAGCAGTAATATGCCTTTCCAGCAAGTCTCTCTAACATCTGATCAATTAAAGGGAGGGGAAAATGGTCTTTCCTAGTTACCGTGTTCAACCTACGGTAATCTATACACACCCTCCACCCATTCTAGACTCTAGTAGGTACTAAATCCCCATCTTTATTCTCTACAACAGTGACTCCGCTTTTCTTAGGGACAACCTGAGTGGGGCTAACCCACTTGCTATCAGAAATAGGATAAATCATACCTACTTGGAGAAGTTTCAATACGTCCTTTTTCACAACATCCATCATAGGAGGATTCAACCGCCGCTATGGTTGCCTTACCGGTTTTGCTTCATCCTCCAATAGAATCCGATGCATACAAGTTGATGGACTTATGCCTTTAATATCAGCAATAGTCCAATATATTGCTTGTTTGTGCTCCTTCAACACCTCAACCAACCTCTCTTCTTGTTCCTTGGTGAGCTTACTAGAGATAATTACAGGCAATGCATCTCCCTCACCAAGAAACACATACTTCAAGTGATCAGGGACTGGTTTCAATTCTACAACGGGTGCCTGCAAAATAGATGGTAACAAGGTTTCACTAGGCACGGTTAGTTTTAAATGAGGTGGCTCTGTGTGCATGAATGACACCCCCGTCAACTCATTAGCTCTTTCCTGCAGGTTAGTAGGCAATAAATCATCAAAATCATCTTCTACTATACCCTTCTCAATCACAACCTGGTACTCATCTGGATTGTCAAAATCAAAGGTATCCTGCACTAATGGCTCAAACGTATCAATAAGACATAAATAATGGTCATCAGTGGGGAATTTCATAGCATCAAAAATATTATACTCCACCACTTGACCATCAAACTCTATAGTAAGAGAACCGCTAAAAACATCAATCTTAGTTTTTGCAATTTTCATAAATAGTCTCCCTAACAGTATAGGGGCAGCATGTCTATCGTGCTCCATATCTAGCACATAAAAGTCCGCAGGGAAAATCAGTTTATCAACCATAACTAATACATCCTCAACTATTCCCTTTGGATAAACATTGGACCGATCCGCCAATTGAATGACAACATTTGTTTTACTCATAGGTCCAAGTTTTAGTGACTGATAAATGGAATGGGGAATCACATTAATAAAGGCTATGGGAAATATCGTTATATTTCATCAAGAAAATTTTGGATTATAACGAAATTATAATTATGAAATAACTAGTTATAAACGAATTTGCAAAAAACAAAAGTATAGAGATTAGAATGAACCTTTGGTCCTAGCAATTTGGCCTAAGAACAATATCGAGATCGATATTCTCCTAATCGTTGCACCCAAAATGCTTTAAGAAATGCCTTTCTTTTTGCTAGAATAAGAACCCTAATTTCACCTAATTTGAGAGAAGTTTTTAGGGTTTTGTGATGAGAGGTTTTTAGGTCAAAAATGAGTAAGTAAAATGATCTCCCTCTCTCTCTCATAGAACCGTGTAAATGAGTGTAATTAGGGGGAGATATTTTCTTCTCTTTTTGTTTCCTTAAACCGTGCAAAGGGAGTCAAATGGGAAGATTTTATTCTTTCCCTTTTTCTCTCTATCTCGGTTTCACCAACCACAAGAATAAGGAGAAAAATCTTCTTATTTTGGTTGTTCTAAAATGTATAAAATGTGTATTATTTTCTCAATTGTCAATTTATGTCGACATGTATTAATAAGTCTATACACAATAGTTTGTAGTCGATTTATTAATACCGGTCTGTTAACATTTTATTATGACAATTTCGCATAATATATACATTAACTATAAATATAACATATTTATAATTCGCTAATTAAATATAATTGGTTACATTTAATTACGAATTAACATCTTAATTCGTTTAAGCTAACATTATATACATTAATTAAATATAACAGTTTATATTCAATTTACGAATTTAACAATTAATTCGTCTCAGCTAGTATTATTTAATTGTATTAAATAATCGTCTCATCATCAGATTGACTAACTATTTAGTCAAATACATTAACTAACCTTTTAGTCATATAAGGCATCAATATGATTATATCTTCATACAATCACATCTCTCAAACACATCCTTTAGGTGTGACTTTTAGGGACAAGTTGATCACCGCCATCAGTATGATAATAACTTCAAACTTCTAGCAAGCCAACCGTTATTAAGTAAACGTTAATCAACTGATAAAATACTAAGTATACCCTTGTGAACCTATAAGAGATTTATATACGTTATCACACTAACTGTGGAGGACACTAGCTCCAATAATCTCCCACTTGTCCTCACAAGTGTATGTGCGATAACCGATTCTCATATCCTAAAATTTCTCCCACTCAATATAATACAATTTGCAAAATCCGTATTCACAAAGGTCGTATTTTACTTGTGATCAATATCAAGAGTGGTTTTCCCGACTAAAGAGTAAGTTCACTGATAAACGAATCATCATTCGAGCATGGCCATGCATTTCAGTTACAACTCCTCGAGTGGCCCTGAGAAATGACTAAACCTGATAAAGGTTGGATATTTTCTTCAACTCGAATCCTGCAGATATAAGCACAGTATGAAATGACCCAGTGAAAATCTGCTTAGCCTCCTGTTACATTCGACCATGAGAAAGAAACCAAAGTCACCCAAAAACTGCCTTAATCTAGAGAGACAGTCGATAGTCAAAAGAATCGACTCTGAGAACACAATGGACGTCCAATCCACGACCTGGCATCGAATGTTTTTAAACATTTAGGACTCAATTACGTTGTCACAATTTGGCCTACGAGGTATCGTTAAAACTCGCATCTATGATCGATCAGCCAACTGTTTGACTTATGGCTCGTTGAACCCACCATCAATCAACTTCACGATATAATAGCCAGAGTTATCAGCTCATGTAGGCGATTACGGACCAAAACAAATATAATGTAATTTAGTTCACTTTGTGGCGTTCAATGTTGTCGTACAATCCACATGAAAAACAAAATATGAAATAAAACGATGAAGTTATAAATAGTATATGAAAAATATAATGTATCGAATCCATAATCAACTACTACAACTCAGGAACACGTTTAATTCCCATGGAAATAACGTGCCCTTCATGCTTATCATATTTCAATGGTTTAGTGAGAGGGTCCGCGATGTTGTCATCCGAATCAATCTTGTCAGTCACTATCTCCACTTGCTCCAGGTAATCACGGATCAGTTGAGCCTTCTGATGTACATGTCTAGACTTGTTGCTAGACTTAGGCTCCTTAGCCTGGAAGATGGCACCTCTATTGTCACAATAGATAGTGATTGGGTCATTCGAACTAGGAACTATGGTTAGTCCTTGTAAGAATTGACGCATCCATATAGCTTCCTTTGCTGCTTCTGAAACGGCATAGTACTCGGACTCAGTAGTAGAATCTGCTACAACATCCTGTTTGGAACTCTTCCTGCTGACCGCAGCACCATTAAGAGTGAAGACGAATCCAGACTGAGATTTCGAATCATCTCGATCTGTTTGGAAGCTAGCATCTGCGTAACCGATTGCATATAGCTTAGTATCTCCTCCATAAGTCAATACCCAATCCTTAGTCCTCCGTAGGTACTTAAGGATATTTTCAACAGCTATCATGTTTCACATGGATTGCCTTGGTACCGACTCGTCATACTCAATGCATATGCCATGTCTGGACGTGTGCATATCATGGCATACATGATTGATCCTATGGCTGATGTGTAGAATATATCGGTATACTTCATCAAGAAAAATTCAGATTATAACGAATTATGATATATGAAATTGCTAGTCATAGACGTATTGCGTAAATAAAAGAATAGAGATTTAGAATTAAACTTTGGTCCTAGCAATTCGGCCTATGAACAATATCGAAATCGATATTCTCCTAATCGTTGCACCCAAAATGCTTTGAGAAATGCCCCTCTTTTGCTAGAAAACAACCCTAATTTCTCTAATTATTTTAGGGTTTTGATGAGAGAGTTTTCTGAAAAATAAGTGAGAATTAGGTCAAAAAGGAATAGAAGAAAAATGCTCCTCTCTACCTCCTTAAAACCGTCCAAAGGAGTCCAAAATAGGAAGATTTTATTCTTCCTCTTTTCTCTCCTTTTGACCGAGTGATCCAAACCAAAATAAGGAGAAAAATCTCCTTATTTTAGGTTGTTATCAAAAATGCATATAATGTGTATTCTTTTTTATCAATTGTCAATTATGTTAACATGTATTTAATAAGTCCACAAACAACAGTTTGTAGTCGATTTATTAATACCGGTCTGTTAATCATTTATTATGACAATGTCGTATAATATATACTTTAACTATAAATATCGCATATTTATAATTTGCTAATTAAATATAACTGGTTACGTTTAATTACGAATTAACATCTTAATTTGTTTAAGCTAACATTATATACATTAATTAAATATAACAGTTTATATTCAATTTACGAATAAACAGTTAATTCGTCTCAGCTAATATTATTTAATTGTATTAAATAATAGTCTCATCATCACATTGACTAACTGTTTAGTCAAATACATGGACTAACCTTTTAGTCATATAAGGCATCAATGTGATTACATTTTCATATAATCACATCTCTCAAACACATCCTTTAGGTGTGATTTTTAGGGACCAGTTGATCACTGCCATCTGTATGATAATAACGTCAAACTTCTAGCAAGCCAACCGTTATTAATAAACGTTAATCAACTGATAAAATACTAAGTATACCCGTGTGAACCTATAAGAGATTTATATATGCTATCACACTAACTGTGGAGAACACAAGCTCCAACAAAGTCCCACTTGTCCTCACAAGTGTATGTGCGATAACCGAATCTCATATCCTAAAATTTCTCCCACTCAATGTAAAACAATTTGCAAAATCCGTATTCACAAAGGTCGTATTTTACAAGTTATCAATATCAAGAGTGGTTTTCCCGACTAGAGAGTAACTTAACTGATAAAAGAATCATCATTCGAGCATGGCCATGCATTTCAGTTACAACTCCTCGAGTCGCCCTGAGAAATAACTAAACCTGATAAAGGTTGGATATTTTCTTCAACTCGAATCCTGCAGATATAAGCACAGTATGAAATGACCAAGTGAAAATCTGCTTAGCCTCCTGTTACGGTCGACCATAAGAAAGAAACAAAAGTCGCCCAAAAACTGCCTTAATCTCAAGAGACAGTCGATAGTCAAAAGAATTGACTCTAGGAACACAATGGACGTCCAATCCGTGACCTGGCACCGAATGTTTTTAAACATTTAGGACGCCATTACGTTGTCACCATTTGTCCTACGAGGTATCGTTATAACTCGCATCTGTGATCGATCAGCCAACTATTTGACTTATGGCTCGTTGAACCCACCATCAATCAACTTCACAATATAATAGCCAGAGTTATAATGTAATTCAGTTCACTTTGTGGCGTTCAATGTTGTCGTACAATCCACATGAAAAACAAAATATGAACTAAAACGATGAAGTTATAAATAGCATATGGAAAAAATAATGTATCGAATCCATTAACAACTAGTTCAACTCAGAAACACGTTTAATTCCCATGGAAATAACGTGCCCTTCATGCTTATCATATTTCAATGGTTTAGTGAGAGGGTCCGCGATGTTGTGATCCGAAGCAATCTTGTCAATCACTATCTCTTCTTGCTCCACGTAATCACGGATCAGGTGAGCTTTCCGATGTACATGTCTAGACTTGTTGCTAGACTTAGGCTCCTTAGCCTGGAAGATTGCACCTCTATTGTCACAATAGATGGTGATTGGGTCATTCGAACTAGGAACTATGGTTAGTCCTTGCAAGAATTGACGCATCCATATAGCTTCCTTTGCTGCTTCTGAAGCGGCATAGTACTCGGATTCAGTAGTAGAATCTGCTACAACTTCTTGTTTGGAACTCTTCTAGCTGACCGCAACACCATTAAGAGTAAAGACCAATCCCGACTGAGATTTCGAATCATCTCGATCTGTTTGGAAGCTAGCATCTGCGTAACCGATTGCACATAGCTTAGTATCACCTCCATAAGTCAATACCCAATCCTTCGTCCTCCGTAGGTACTTAAGGATGTTTTTAATAGCTATCCAGTATGTTTCACCTGGATTGCCTTGGTACCGACTCGTCATACTCAATGCATATGCCACGTCTGGACGTGTGCATATCATGGCATACATGATTGATCCTATGGCTGATGTGTAGGAAATATCGGTATACTTCATCAAGAAATATTCGGATTATAACGAATTATGATATATGAAATTGGTAGTCATAAACGAATTGCATAAACAAAAGAATAGAGATTTAGAATTAACCTTTGGTCCTAGCAATTTGGCCTATGAACAATATCGAAATCGATATTCTCCTAATCGTTGCACCCAAAATGCTTTGAGAAATGCCCCTCTTTTGCTAGAAAAGAACCCTAATTTCTCTAATTATTTTAGGGTTTTGATGAGAGTGTTTTCTGAAAAACAAGTGAGAATTAGGTCAAAAAGGAATAGAAGAAAAATGATCCTCTCTACCTTCTTAAAACCGTCCAAAGGAGTCCAAAATAGGAAGATTTTATTCGTCCTCTTTTCTCTCCTTTTGACCGAGTGATCCAAACCAAAATAAGGAGAAAAATCTCCTTATTTTAGGTTGTTATCAAAAAATGCATATAATGTGTATTCTTTTTTATCAATTGTCAATTATGTTAACATGTATTTAATAAGTCCACAAACAACAGTTTGTAGTCGATTTATTAATACCGGTCTGTTAATCATTTATTATGACAATGTCGTATAATATATACTTTAACTATAAATATCGCATATTTATAATTTGCTAATTAAATATAACTGGTTACGTTTAATTACGAATTAACATCTTAATTCGTTTAAGCTAACATTATATACATTAATTAAATATAACAGTTTATATTCAATTTACGAATTAACAGTTAATTCGTCTCAGCTAATATTATGTAATTGTATTAAATAATAGTCTCATCATCACATTGACTAACTGTTTAGTCAAATACATGGACTAACCTTTTAGTCATATAAGGCATCAATGTGATTACATTTTCATATAATCACATCTCTCAAACACATCCTTTAGGTGTGACTTTTAGGGACCAGTTGATCACCGCCATCTGTATGATAATAACGTCAAACTTCTAGCAAGCCAACCGTTATTAATAAACGTTAATCAACTGATAAAGTACTAAGTATACCCTTGTGAACCTATAAGAGATTTATATATGTTATCACACTAACTTTGGAGGACACAAGCTACAACAAACTCCCACTTGTCCTCACAAGTGTATGTGCGATAACCGATTCCCATATCCTAAAATTCCTCCCACTCAATGTAAAACAATTTGCAAAATCCGTATTCACAAAGGCCGTATTTTACAAGTGATCAATATCAAGAGTGGTTTTTCTGACTAGAGAGTAACTTAACTGATAAACAAATCATTATTCGAGCATGGCCATGCATTTCAGTTACAACTCCTCGAGTCGCCCTGACAAATAACTAAACTGATAAAGGTTGGATATTTTCTTCAACTCGAATCCTGCAGATATAAGGACAGTATGAAATGACCCAGTGAAAATCTGCTTAGCCTCCCGTTACGGTCGACCATGAGAAAGAAACCAAAGTCAACCAAAAACTGCCTTTATCTCAAGAGACAGTCGATAGTCAAAAGAATCGACTCTAGGAACACAATGGACGTCCAATCCACGACCTGGCACCGAATGTTTTTAAACATTTACGACTCCTTTACGTTGTCTCAATTTTTCCTACGAGGTATCGTTATAACTCGCATCTGTGATCGATCAGCCAACTGTTTGACTTATAGCTCGTTGAACCCACCATCAATCAACTTCACAATATAATAGCCAGAGTTATAATGTAATTCAGTTCACTTTGTGGCGTTCAATATTGTCGTACAATCCACATGAAAAACAAAATATGAAATAAAACGATGAAGTTATAAATAGCATATGAAAAAAAATAATGTATCGAATCCATTAGCAACTAGTACAACTCAGGAACACGTTTAATTCCCATGGAAATAACGTGCCCTTCATGCTTATCAAATTTCAATGGTTTAGTGAGAGGGTCCGCGATGTTGTCATCCGAAGCAATCTTGTCAATCACTATCTCCTCTTGCTCCACGTAATCACGGATCAGGTGAGCTTTCCGATGTACATTTCTAGACTTGTTGCTAGACATAGGCTCCTTAGCCTGGAAGATGGCACCTTTATTGTCACAATAGATGGTGATTGGGTCATTCGAACTAGGAACTATGGTTAATCCTTGCAAGAATTGACACATCCATATAGCTTCCTTTGCTGCTTCTGAAGCGGCATAGTACTCGGATTCAGTAGTAAAATCTGCTACAACTTCCTATTTAAAACTCTTCCAGCTGACTGCATCACCATTAAGAGTAAAGACCAATCCAGACTGGGATTTCGAATCATCTCGATATGTTTGGAAGCTAGCATCTGCGTAACCGATTGCACATAGCTTAGTATCACCTCCATAAGTCAATACCCAATCCTTAGTCCTCCGTAGGTACTTAAGGATGTTTTTAATAGCTACCCAGTGTGTTTCACCTGGATTGCCTTCGTACCGACTCGTCATACTCAATGCATATGCCACGTCTGGACGTGTGCATATCATGGAATACATGATTGATCCTATTGCTGATGCATAAGGAACACGACTCATGCGTTCAACCCCTTCAGGTGTCGTGGGTGACTGATACTTGCTCAAATGCATCCCAGACGTCATTGAAAGGTTCCTCTTCTTGGAGTTGGTCATGTTAAACTTTTCAGGAATCTTATCTAAATAGGACCCCTGGCTCAGTGATAACATCCGTCGTGACCTATCGCGATAGATACGGATTCCCAATATGCGTTGTGCCTCACCCAGATCTTTCATCTGGAAATGGTTCTTAAACCATCCTTTTACCGAAGATAAGAGAGGAATGTCATTCCCAATCAAGAGTATGTCATCGACATACAATATCAAGAAAACAATCCGGCTCCCACTCGAATTGATATAAAAGCATGGTTCCTCGACCGATCGAGTGAAACCATACTCTTTTATAACCTGGTCGAAACGATGATTCCAACTCCGAGAAGCTTGCTTAAGTCCATAAATGGAACGCTTAAGCTTGCACACTTTCTTAGGATTTTCAGGATCTATGAAATCTTCGGGTTGTACCATGTACAACTCCTCCTTCAAATAACCGTTTAAGAAGGCGGTTTTCACATCCATTTGCTAAATTTCATAGTCATGAAAAGCGGTAATCGCTAAAATTATCCGAATGGAACGCACCATAACTACGGGTGCAAAAATTTCATCATAATGCAATCCGTGCACTTGAGTGAAACCTTTTGCCACTAGTCGTGCCTTATAGGTATCTGGTTGCCCGTCTACAGAATGCTTTATTTTGTAAAGCCATTTGCACTGAAAAGGTCTTACCTTGTTAGGTAAATAAACAAGATCCCATACGTCATTCTCATACATGGAGCCCATCTCGGATTGCATGGCTTCAAGCCATAGCTTAGAGTTGAAACAGGCCATGGCACCTTTATAGGTAGCGGGTTCATTACTCTCTAGGAGCAAAACGTCATTCTCCTCGACCATACCAATGTATCTGTCTGGTGGATTAAAGACTCTACCCGAACTCCTAGGTTCCCGAGGAAGGTTAACCGTATCATTAGTTGAAAGAACATCTTCCTCCAACCGTTCCTCGGTTGTTGGTTCTTGAATCTCCGACAGCTCGAAGGTTCTATTACTTGACTTGTTCTCGAGAAATTCTTTCTCTAAGAACTTCGCACTAGCCGCAACAAAAACTCGATGTTCGGTAGGCGAATAGAAGTAATGACCAAATATTCCTTTTGGATAACCAATAAATTATGTCTTGACTGATCGCGGGCCGAGCTTATCCTCGTGTCTCCACTTGACATAAGCCTCACAGCCTCAAACCCGAATAAAGGACAAGTTAGGGACCGTTCCCTTCCACATTTCATATGGAGTCTTCTCGACAGCTTTAAACGGACTTCGGTTAAGTATAAGAGCAGCTGACAAAAGAGCAAAACCCCATAATGAATCAGGTACTACCGTGTGACTCATCATGGATCGAACCATGTCAAGTAGTGTTCGATTTCTACGTTCGGACACACCATTTAATTGAGGTGTTCGAGGTGGAGTTAACTGCAAAACTATTCCACAGTTTTTAAGGTGTTGATCAAACTCATTTGAAAGATATTCGCTACCCCGATCTGAACGGAGTGCTTTAACCTTTCTTCCCAGTTGGTTCTCAGCCTTATTCTGGTATTCCTTGAATTTTTCAAAGGACTCACTTTCATGCTTCGTTAAGTAGACATATCCGTATCTACTCAAATCGTCCGTGAAAGTGATAAAATTTCTATAGCCATCTCTTGCGGTGATTGACATAGGTCCACATACATCAGTATGTATGAGTCCTAATAGGTCACTAGTGCGCATTCCAACACCATTGAAGGAAATTCGAGTAATTTTGCCGATAAGACATGATTCACACGTGCCAAACGTTGAGAAATCAAATGTGGGAATAGTCCTATTCTAAATGAGTTTCTTTACACATTTTTCATTTATGTGTCCCATTCGACAATGCCATAGATAAGTTTGATCTTTGTCACCAACCTTTAATTTCTTATTATTCACATGTAATATATCTGTGGTTTGATCTAAGATATAAATTCCATTCATGGAAACTGCTTTGCCATAAACCATTTCATTAAAAGTGAAAATACAGCTATTGTCCTTTATTGAAAATGAAAAACCGTCTTTATCAAGTACGGAAACAGAAATAATATTCTTAGATAAACTGGGTACATAGTAACAGTTATATAAATATAACTCAAAACCACTAGGGTGTTGGGAAATGTGTCCTCAACAATAGTGCGATCACATGATTTAAATATCATTATTAAATCTCATTACAAGAATACGAAAGGGATGATACATTACATATATAGTCAACTGGTCCACACATATCGGTAATGATTGGTCAAGCTAGAGTTTGACATTACTGTCGTGCGACGGTGGTGATCAGTTGATCCCTTGAGGTCACACCTAAAGGACGATTCCCTTAATTGAAAAGGTTAATTAGTTGTATACCGATACAGATTAATTAATTCCTTAAAATTGAACAATTCGATTTGTGAGAGAGAATATTGATATCTATTGTAATGGGATTAAATAAGATTTATTTTAATAATAAAATGCTTTATTACTAAAATTGTTTATTGTTTGAGAAACAATAAAGATAAGAATGAATGGTTGATTATAATTACAAGACATTGTGAATTATAATTATTTGACCCATTTTATTTACGTGATCAAGTATCACTAGTCAATTTGTTGAATATAATTTAATTAATTTATAAAATGATATTTATGTGATAAATATGCATTTAATTAATTAGTAACATGTATCATACTACATGTGACATTTTGTGTGACAATTGACAAATTGACAAAATAAAATGGTAGTCCATTTTAAGACATGGACCGAAATGAAGGATGTCATGGTGGTGTATAGTTGATTATTTTATGAGATAATCCAAGTGTAATCATTCCTACACACACTAGCCTTACATACCTACAATTAATATTGATAAGACAAAAAGAAATAGCAAGATGCTCTCCCTTGACCTCTCATGGGCTGGCTCTACTACTCCTATTAGAGGAGTTTTAGTTCTTTTTCTTATTATTCTTACACTACCATTCATCTACATGCAATTGTTCATGTATTTTTCTCCTCTCTCTTTTATCTTCATCATGAAGATGAGATTTTAATTGAAATTGTTCATGTAAGATTACTAAAATTATCAAAGTAATATATGAGTATTAGTAGTCAAATTTAAGGTAAACCACAATATAAACATCTAGTACATGTTAGTTTGTGGGATTAAGGGATTGTCTTGGGTGCTACTAATTGGAGAATCTCTACTTTGGGATTTTTGTATGTTCATCCATTAATGGAAAGCTCAAGAAATAACAAGAAGGAGATCTTGTTGGTGCCCAATATGACCGAATTGCATATGGTGAGAAAATGTTTTCTTATCTTCTTTTATTTTAGTTTGCATGCATAAGATCACCATTAATTTTATGAGTAAATTAAAATGGAACATATATGAATATGTTAAGTATATAGATCTACTTTTCCTTCAATTGGTATCTAGAGCCATGGTTGTTTGCATGCAAATCGGTTAAAAGTTTTTCCGAGTTATAAAGAATAACATATAAAACTTGTATATTTTGTGTTATTATGATATATCACGAAATTAATCCATGCATGTTAATATTTCTGATCCTAAAATGTTTTTAGGATATTTTGGTTATTTTACGGATTTTTATTGTTCATATTATACAATAATGGCATTTAAATGTGATTTTATGAGTAAAAATGTCATTTTTGCACGAAAATTAGCTAAACTTCGAATTTTCTAGTTGTTTTTGGATATGTTTTCACATATATTATTTTTGGATGATCTGGAAGTTTTCATAATTTTATGAGTTTTTATGCTCGAAAAATGGATTTTTCATTATTAAATTCGGATTTAAGTGATAAATAGGTTAATATGAGTTAAATTTCGAATCTGGTCATAGAAATTTAATATGTTTTCAAATGCAATTTTACAAGATGTGTGTAAAATAATGGGCTATAATGAAGTCGTTTTGCATGATTTATGGATTTTTGAAAAAAAATAGCATAAATAGTGACATTATTAGTGAAAAATTAATTAAACATAATCTATGACTAAGGAAAAATGTCCAATGTTGCATTTTATTATCTTTTTCAGATCTAAAATTGAAAAGTTAATGAATCTAATTTTTCCCATGTTTTTATGATTATTTTAGTTAAAACCGATAAACCGCAACATTGTTTTTCCGGAAAAAATTTCGAAATTTTTGACCTAAGGTTTTGAAAATTATGAGTGTCATGGTATTTTTCCAGAATGTTCATGAGTTTAAATTTCAAATTTTGAATTTATTTGAAATTTTGTGATTTATTTGAAGTTTATAGCTTATTTTTGTAATTTTTGGTCCATTAATGAACAATTTTATAAATATGAGTTAATTATGGTCAAATTATTAGTGAAGACTAAATTTTGAGTCCTAAGAGGTTAGGGTAATTAACTTATGCATAAATATGAATTTATGTAATTTTTGTGATTGTAAAACGTTGAAATCACGCAAATCCGTAAAAACCGAGTAATATACGATATTAGCAAATTAAAGACGATTTAGCATAAAATTGGGCATGTTCATACATATTATAATGCTGCATTTTCTTTATGATTGTCATAATTTTAATTTATGTAATTTTTGAATTATGTAATTTTACTTAGTATAGCCTTAGATTTTAATTGGTATTTCCCGATATGTATGGGAATATCGATTCGGTTGTAATTTTATTGTGATCTCGTATCACCGTTTTGTAATTTAATAGATTTATTTTATTTTAGTTACAAATGTATAATAGGAAATTATGTAATTTAAATTCATCTCGGAGTTCCCAAAGACGGATTTCTTCAAGATGGTGATACATAAAGACGGTGTTACCTCGAGATGCGTGCCACAACCGAAGTTCAAGGGACCAATGGAGTTGGTTTCCGAATATGTAATAGTTAAATAGTTTTTCTATTTTTAGGAAAGGCCATACTAGGATTTATTTATTTTTATGCTTGCATTTTATTTTTTGTCGCATGCATCGCTAAATCGCCATAACTAAAACATGCATCTTCTTTTATCGAGTTTATCGACTGTGTCAATTAGGATTATCGTAGTTCACCGCTTTAGTTCACTTAAAACGTGATAGATAATAAATTGACATGACCTCTCGCTAAAACAATTAACTGAGACATAGCCTTACCAAATAGTAGAAACCATGAAAACCTATTTCGCGAGGGAATGCGCTCGGCCCCACCGGGGTACAAACCTTGTTACGTAGGGGAAGTGGGTGATAAATGTCTATCCACCGAATTCATGTTGATAAGGGATGTATCGGCCCCACCGTGCCCAAGTTAATGTGGGTTTGGATCATGGACACATTTATTCGAAATTTGGATTGAACTCAACAAAAGTTTTTGATAAGGGATGTATCGGCCCCACCGTGCCCTTGTCGGATGTGTTTTGGGCTAAAGATAAATGTTAATGTAATATTATCGACCAAGAGTTCTAAAAGTAGAATCGATTAAACGTTAATCCACCGAGTTATATTGATAAAGGATGTATCGGCCCCACCGTGCCTAAGTCAATATGAATTTGGGTCTTGGAATCATTTATCATAGTTGGGTAGAGGTCACTATGTAAATGCTATACTTGTTTTTCAAGTATTAATAAAACGATAAATGTTAAGTTTTCCGCTATTCCGTTTTTATACTGTTCTATTTCTTTACCACAATTCATATACGATATCATTTCGATTTTGATACAAATCTCCATTAAAACATCGTAACTAAAGACAAAATTTGAATTTGCTTCTAAAACCTCAAACGAACCATTGCTAAGGATCTCTTGTAAAGAGTATAGATTAAAGTTATTCATTATCAAACAGGTTTTTGATTCTAGACTAACACATCTACTTACAATGGATTGTTTTTCATGTACTTAAATGAATGAAGTACCTTGAAGCGATAAATTGTTTTGGTAATTAGTTTTGTCAAGAATTCGTAATTGACCAAAATAACGCAACCACTTCAATGAAAGTTTTAAGACTAAAACGAACAAATGAAGAGTAATCTTCATGAATTCAATTTTGCTTCTCAAAACAAAGACTCATTGAAATGAGTGGGAGCATTCTCTTAAACCGTTAAGATGAGAACGAGGTTCAAGAAGTAAAGATAATAATGGAATTGATACAAGGTAATGTTAAAAGTAAAGTTGTTGAGAATAGCGATACTAAACCTATCAATTCCGACCGATAAAGTTTCCACTGTCTTAAATGTTGGACACTAGAAAGGAAACTACCCCAAATTATTGAAGAATCAACAAGTTAGTTGTGGGACATCTAATGGGACCTTCTTCGTTAAATGTTTATTTGATTAAACATAAATTTTGCTAGTACTACTTCGTCAATATTAGAAACCGGTGGTGGTTTTCATCATTATATTTAATACATAGGATGATTAGAATATGACGACTAGCAACAATGAAGTCAATAGATAGAGTCATTGTGTACTAAATCTAGTTTTCGGGTTTGGAGTTGTACTTAATTGTGACTATTAAGTACATAAACTCTAAATAAGAATACAACTTGTTAAGATACAAAAGAGGTTTCACTTTTGTGACCCTATACACCACGATTTGATGTATGGCTAGCCCATTATCAAGGTGATTATATTCTAAACCAAACTAGAATGATATATCATGAAGATGATGCAAGACTCAAATTGGTAACCCAAGATTAAACCTTAAATTTTGGAATGATGAACGCAAAGAGTTATCGAGTACTCTTGAAACCATTAGATTGTTAATGGTATATGCGTATCTTGTATTCAAAGCAAGGTATCTCGTACTTTTTGGTTGAAAAGGAGATCGAGGTTATAAATCATCGATCCAAAATAGGATGATCATCATCTTTTACCAACGATTTAAGTTGACACTAGTGTGTTCACTTAATAAGGTAAATAGAGAAATCTTTGAAGAGGTTCAAGAGTTCAAGGAATCACGATTTAGTCGTGATGGGATTATCAAAGTGAAGACTTTGATATAAGCCAATGGAAATGTGATCTAATATCACAAGTTAATCTCTCTTAGCACGCATTATGAAATAATGTGTGATTGGATAAGAATTCAAACGCTATTCGATAAGGTTTGGACTTCGATCAAGTTACTTTGAGTTACTTGATCCTTTTGGGGATTTTATCATTTTGTCTAAATTATTTTTCCACTAAATCGAATCATATGAGATATGAAATGGTAAGGGTACCATGTTAGTAAGTTTTCACAAGAAACAAATGCCCATTTTTCCCTCTTCAATTATCACGAGTACGACGGGTTTGCGACTCGTGAAGCTGTCTTTCTAAAATACAAGTTTATTTTTAGAAGACAGAGTGGGAGAAATTATTCAAGAGCCACAAAGAATGCCACAGAGAATGTTATATCGCAAGAAACTGGTCTTTCTTGGCTACATGATACGTTTTGTGTAAGACATTATACATTGTTTCTTCAAAACCTAGGAGGTTAAATTCGTCACTTGTTAAAAATGATGAATTCATGCTACTTTTAAGAAAGTAAAGAGCTTATAACTTACAAAAGAAATTGTTTAATTCAAGTTAATTACTTCTAGAAAGTAATGAAAATATGACTTACATAAGAGTATTTAAGTCACAACTCAATACAAGGCTTAGAGCCATGAGAATCCGAAATAAAAGGCTTGATTAGTGACAAAGGGTTTTGCACTAATAAAGAGATATTTCAAAGCAAGATTGGTTGCAAAGGGTTTTGCACTAATTGAAATGCTTAAGTCTATTTGGATCTTCTTGGGGATTATATATCATTATGAGATATATAGCGAGTGAATCTAAAACCCACTTCTTCAATAGAAGGAATGTATTCAATACATGTCATGAGTTTTAGTAAATTCTTGCAATCCTAAGATAATGTGAAACTTAAGAGAAGGTCTTAAGTAGGACATCAATGAGTTAGAATCAACATTTTGATCATGTGATAAAATATTTCTCGATAAGTCGAGAAGTTGTGTTTATACATGAAGTTTAGTGGGAGTTACGGAAATTTTAATTAGTCCGATATGTGGATGACATATTGATCATTAGGAATGATTTAAGACTTTTGCAGTATTATAATACATCTTGAATATCCGGATTTATGAAGATAAATCCACATGATATTAGCGTCAGTACGAAGTCTTATGTTGATAAGATTCATGACTAGTTAAACTAAATTGAACATATTTGATTGATTTCATTTGCTTCCGCTGCCGAATCAATTAAAAAGAAATGATGTATAACACTTCATATGCTTTGAGTATGATGAATTGTTTTCAAAATCGAATTTAAGTAATCTTTACCAAGTAAACTATAAAGATTACCCTTAAGAGCTTGCAGAAGAATTAAGGAAGTAAAGCAAAGTGTTTATGATGCAATATTGTGTAAGGGTGTTACACAAGTGACAATTGACAATTGAGATTGCGCATGGTTTCCGACAAAACCATAATCAAAACACATTAGGATGGTTAAGATACCATTGTGGTTATGTTATTTAAGAAATGGATTTTCTAGAATCGTTCTAGGCAATAAAGAACAATAAGAGATATTTATAACGGAAATTGAGTACACTTGCGATCATGAGATGTGCAAGAAAGATGAGTCCCGCACACTGTGAAAACAGTGGGAGCTATTCTTAGGCTAGAGGGCCTATGTCTTGATTGGATCTCGACACGTACTCAGAAAGTTTTGTAATGTAAATGTATACATTACAAAGGAAAACGAGTATGTAGTGAGGTTGAGTAAGGTACAAGAAATTGATAAAACCTACTAACCAAAGCCTTCTCAAAGGCTAAATATGATGAGTCATGTCATTTCAATTGAATTGAAATGAACAACTACGTACAAGATCAAATTAGATTATAGAACATGAAATAGTAATCAGGCATTGACTATTCATATGTGATAATCGCATTTGTCGTTCGAGTTTTACTTTAAAACTCTTTTATTATACTTTGTTACATCCAAACGGGTTGTAAAGACAATTGAACCCCGTTAAAGTGAACACGGATTAGCATTGTATTCGCCCATAGTCACTTATATGAGGTGACGTCTCGAAGTGACTAGAGTGTGATGCGATTGATGGCAAGTTCAAGTGCCATAGAGTCATGTGAGATGACTAGTCGATCACATAAGCAGACTGTTAGGAACACTTTGTCGGGCAGTGACCGCTTATAGAGTTCTGGCAAATTTATAAAGCCTGGTCGTGGCGAGAGCTACTACAGTATTCTAATGAGTCGATTCTTTTGACTAAAGACTGTTCACCTAAGATGGCACAGTTTGATTAACTTTGATTTGTGTTACTACGACCTTCGTAAATGGGGTCAAATGGGCATATTTTGGGTTATGATGGTGTGGGCGGTCGAAGGGAATAAGTGCGATAGGAATTGTCCACCCCCTTGTCGGGGTTAAAACAATATCTCGGGGCCACTCGAGGAGTAATTAATCGAAATGCGTGGCCACGCTCGGAAGGTATCCATGGTGGATAAATTCCGGTCAATCAGTTATTCTCCAGATCGAGGAAACCACTCTCGATATGATCACTTGCAAGTACGACCCGAAAGACACCTTGCATTGAGTGGAGATCGTAATAGGACAAGAGAATTGGTGGCGCACACTTGTCGAGGACAAGTGGGAGATTGTTGGGAAATGTGTCCTCAACAATAGTGCGATCACATGATTTAAATATCATTATTAAATCTCATTACAAGAATACGAAAGGGATGATACATTACATATATAGTCAAATGGTCCACACATATCGGTAATGATTGGCTGGCTAGAGTTTGACATTACTGTCGTGCGACGGTGGTGATCAGTTGATCCCTTGAGGTCACACCTAAAGGAAGATTCCCTTAATTGAAAAGGTTAATTAGTTGTATACCGATACAGATTAATTAATTCCTTAAAATTAAGCAATTCGATTTGTGAGAGAGAATATTGATATCTTATTGTAATGGGATTAAATAAGATTTATTTTAGTAATAAAATGCTTTATTACTAAAATTGTTTATTGTTTGAGAAACAATAAAGATAAGAATGAATGGTTGGTTATAATTACAAGACATTGTGAATTATAATTATTTGACCCATTTTATTTACGTGATCAAGTATCACTAGTCAATTTGTTGAATATAATTTAATTAATTTATAAAATGATATTTATGTGATAAATATGCATTTAATTAATTAGTAACATGTATCATACTAAATGTGACATTTTGTGTGACAATTGACAAATTGACAAAATAAAATGGTAGTCCATTTTAAGACATGGACCGAAATGAAGGATGTCATGGTGGTGTATAGTTGATTATTTTATGAGATAATGCAAGTGTAATCATTCCTACACACACTAGCCTTACATACCTACAATATTGATAAGACAAAAAAAAAAGCAAGATGCTCTCCCTTGACCTCTCATGGGCCGGCTCTACTACTCCTATTAGAGGAGTTTTAGTTCTTTTTCTTATTATTCTTACACTACCATTCATCTACATGCAATTGTTCATGTATTTTTCTCCTCTCTCTTTTATCTTCATCATGAAGATGAGATTTTAATTGAAATTGTTCATGTAAGATTACTAAAATTATCAAAGTAATATATGAGTATTAGTAATCAAATTTAAGGTAAACCACAATATAAACATCTAGTACATGTTAGTTTGTGGGATTAAGGGATTGTCTTGGGTGCTACTAATTGGAGAATCTCTACTTTGGGATTTTTGTATGTTCATCCATTAATGGAAAGCTCAAGAACTAACAAGAAGGAGATCTTGTTGGTGCCCAATATGACCGAATTTCATATGGTGAGAAAATGTTTTCTTATCTTCCTTTATTTTAGTTTGCATGCATAAGATCACCATTAATTTTATGAGTAAATTAAAATGGAACATATATGAATATGTTAAGTACATAGATCTACTTTTCCTTCATAGGGAGCTGGATTACATATGTTCCCATTGAGATTGCAGCAACTCGTGCTCCATTCCCCACTCGCAGGTCCACATCACCCTTTGCGAGGGGTTTGATGTTTTTTAGGCCCTGCAAATGATTACACCGATGAGAACAACAACCAGTATCAAGTACCCAAGTTCCGAAACTTGCATGGTTAATCTCAATCATATGAATATAAGATGACATACAACCAGGAGTGACGCGACCTGATTTTATGTCCTAACGGTACACGGGACAGCTCCTCCTCCAATGCCCAGTCTTGTGACAATGGTGGCACTCAATGTCACCGCCCTTGCTCTTTGCCTTGCCTTGTGAGCCACTAGTCTCACCAGACCCACTCTTACCATTTCCTGACTTCTTAAACTTTGGCTTTCCTACAGTTAGGTCACCGTGTGCTTTGCCCATACCCTTATTCTTGTTGGAAATCTTGAGAACATCTTGCTTCATGCTCCCACTAAATTTCATATTCTTCTCGGTCTGTACGAGAAGTGAGTGTAGCTCATGAGGACTTTTCTTCATGTCATTCATGTAGTAATTTGCCCTAAAGAGGGCAAAACCATCATGAAGTGAATGAAGCATACGGTCAATGACTATGCTCTCAATGATTTTGCAATAAAGTGCCTCCAATTTCTCGACATTCTCAATCATGTTAAGAATGTGTGGGCTAACCGGTTGGCCCTTTTGGAGTTTCGCATCAAAGAAGCGATAGGTATGCTCATAAGTAACGATTCTCGGTGCTTTTGAGAACTCATTAGTGAGCATGGTGAAAATCTTGTTTGCACCTTGGGCAATGAAGCGTCTTTCCAAATTGGTTTCCATTGCAATAATGAGTACATTCTTTATCGCACCCGCTTCCATAACGAAGTCACTATAAGCAATTGACTCGTTAACTCTTGCATTGGGGCCTGGGTTTGGCGGTATTGGCTCAGTTAAGTACTTGAGCTTACCGTCAGCAATGGCAGCATTCCGTAATGATGCCTCCCAGTCGGCAAAGTTGGACCCGTCATTCTTCAGTCGTGTGAACTGATTCATGTGGTCCATAAAAGCTTTTAGCCAGGACTCGCGTCCAAGTGTGGCACTTGGCTTAGGGATTTCGTTATTTCCAGCTATTTGTTGTAACTGTATTATCAATATAAAATGAATTCTACACTGCGAAAAGAAGAAGAAAAATATAATAAGCATACTCATCGTTATGATTTAAGTCTAATGTAAAACTGTTATAAGCGAAAACTGAAGCATTTATACAATTGACCTCCCTCAAGAATTATATAAATGATCCCAAGACTCAATTATCTGTAAATTGATAAGCCAACCTCTTGGCTAATTCTACTATTAGAATTCTGGGTCGATAAATTTCTGTAAATTCTATCTATAGTCCATCATAATCACGAGAAACTCTTCGGATTATAATGTTGAGGTAAACTAAGTCAACACAAACTACATACCCAACGTAGAAGTGGTCATATGGAGAGTAAGGTCCTATATGCCAACCGACGAAGAAGGGATTTATAGCTGGATGGCCTATAAAGACTAGTCAAAATTTCAGTTTTAGAGGAAGATCCCATCAACTTTATTTTAATTCATTTTAAGTGAACTAATATCTAGCATACGAGAATGAATAAACTAAGATGATGGCTTAAAATTGTGTGACATCTTTATGTCCATGATAACTAACATTCAATCTATGTGAGTCAATTTTCATGCATATTAGTAGGTGGTTTGGTTTAGGCGGAATATGATGCACTAATTATCATGCGAATGAAAAGCAATAAGAATGGAAAAACGTAAAACAAAATAAAGTCCTAGTGTGGCCTATCTACCAAAATGAACATAAATACAACTTTGGAATCCTTCCTAGGACCCGAGAAGCTTGTCTTGATGTTCCATCTTGGTCCATGTAGCGGGAGTGAGCAATCCAATCTCCATCTTTAGTCTTCTCAAAATTACAATTAAATAAATTACAAAATAAACCTATTTACATTCTAATTTCAAAAACATAATACTAAAGAAAAACAAAAGAGATTCGAGATCTCAAAATTACATTAAAATTATATTTCCATCATTACGAAAACATAATTAACTAAGGCCACACTAGGTATTACAAATTACAACCGATTGCAAAATACGTAAATAAAACCATTCAACAATTCATACAACTAAAAAAAAAATGCATCAACTATAAATTAATCATTCAAGACATAATTCCTTAATTATGTAGAGTAATTTATCCAAACCACCTATTTTATAATTATCATAATTATGTGACAATTCCTCAATTACTCACAATAATTCCAATTTTAATTCACATTAACTAGTGATATGAATTAATCCAACATTATTTTAAACCTCTTTAAAATAATTGGGTATCTTTAATTTTGTGAACTTTTTCACAACAAACAATCATACATTATAAAAGTAATGTATAATTATAATCGGCCAAAAACTAACAAAAAAAAAATTTATTAATTGCTCTTGGCAAATAAATAAATAAAAAAACAAAAAACAATTTTTTTTTTAATTTCATCTCGGCATTTAGCCAAAAAATTAAAAACAGCCTATTTTTTTTTACGGCTTTTAGCCAAAAAATCAAAAAACAGGTTTTTTTTCTTTTTGGTTCTCGCATTCATGCCCTAAAAAAACAGTTTTTATTTTATTTTTATTTTTTGAGAAAAACTACCCCTTTTAAAAATGAACAAATTTGTTTAATGTTGCTACTAGTACAAAATTGGCATAATCATCAACATTTAAATCAATGAATCATGATCTTAAACAACAATTTAACATCATGTGAGCCAAAAACTATATAGCAAAAACAAATAATCATCATTAAAACAATTTCCATTTACATTTTAATTTAATTCTCATTCAATCAAAACATCTACAAATTTATCATATTATCATCTTAACTAATTAAAACAACAATATGAATAAATCAAAATGGAAATAAAAACATCAAAAATAACAAAAAAAGTCTCGGCACAAAAAAATTTTTAATCGGCAGATTTTTCTTTTTTTTTATAAAAACGGCCGAACCATTTTTTTTTCTTTTTCTCAAATTTTTGTTTAAATTCATTTATGAAAAACATATAAATAATTTCGTGGCCTATGCTCTAATACCACTTGTAGGAAATATCGGTATACTTCATTAAGAAAAATTCGGATTATAACGAATTATGATATATGAAATTGCTAGTCATAAACGAATTGCATAAACAAAAGAATAGAGATTTAGACTTAACCTTTGGTCCTAGCAATTTGGCCTATGAACAATATCGAAATCGATATTCTCCTAATCGTTGCACCCAAAATGTTTTGAGAAATGCCCCTCTTTTGCTAGAAAAGAACCCTAATTTCTCTAATTATTTTAGGGTTTTGATGAGAGTGTTTTCTGAAAAACAAGTGAGAATTAGGTCAAAAAGGAATAGAAGAAAAATGATCCTCTCTACCTTCTTAAAACCGTCCAAAGGAGTCCAAAATAGGAAGATTTTATACTTCCTCTTTTCTCTCCTTTTGACCGAGTGATCCAAACCAAAATAAGGAGAAAAATCTCCTTATTTTAGGTTGTTATCAAAAAATGCATATAATGTGTATTCTTTTTTATCAATTGTCAATTATGTTAACATGTATTTAATAAGTCCACAAACAACAGTTTGTAGTCGATTTATTAATATCGGTCTGTTAATCATTTATTATGACAATGTCGTATAATATATACTTTAACTATAAATATCGCATATTTATAATTTTCTAATTAAATATAACTGGTTACGTTTAATTACGAATTATCATCTTAATTCGTTTAAGCTAACATTATATACATTAATTAAATATAACAGTTTATATTCAATTCACTAATTAACAGTTAATTCGTCTCAGCTATATTATTTAATTGTATTAAATAATAGTCTCATCATCACATTGACTAACTGTTTAGTCAAATACATGGACTAACCTTTTAGTCATATAAGGCATCAATGTGATTACATTTTCATATAATCATATCTCTGAAACACATCCTTTAGGTGTGACTTTTAGGGACCAGTTGATCACCGCCATCTGTATGATAATAACGTCAAACTTCAAGCAAGCCAACCGTTATTAATAAACGTTAATCAACTGATAAAATACTAAGTATACCCTTGTGAACCTATAAGAGATTTATATATGTTATCACACTAACTGTGGAGGACACAAGCTCCAACATGATGCATAAGGAACACGACTCATGCGCTCAATCCCTTCAGGTGTCTTGGGTGACTGAGACTTTGCTCAAATGCATCCCAGACGTCATTGGAAGGTTCCCCTTCTTGGAGTTGGACATGCTGAACTTTTCAAGAATCTTATCTAAATAAGACTACTTACTCAATGATAACATCCGTCGTGATCTATCTCGATAGATACGGATTCCCAATATGTGTTGTGCCTTACCCAGATCTTTCATCTGGAAATGGTTCTTTAACCATCCTTTAACCGAAGATAAGAGAGGAATTTCATTCCCAATCAAGAGTATGTCATCAACATACAATATCAAGAAAACAATCTTGCTCCCACTCGACTTGATGTATAAGCATGGTTCCTCGACCGATCAAGTGAAACCACTCTTTTATCACCTGGTAGAAACGATGATTCCAACACCGAGAAGCTTGCTTAAGTCCATAAATGGAACGATTAAGCTTGCACACTTTCTTAGGATTTTCAAGATCTATGAAACCTTCAGGTTGTACCATGTTCAACTCCTCCTCCAAATAACCGTTTAAGAAGGCGGTTTTCACATCCATTTGCAAAATTTCATAGTCATGAAAAGCGTCAATCGGTAAGATTATCCGAATGGAAAGCAGCATAAACACGGGTGCAAAACTTTCATCATAATGCAATCCGTGCACTTGAGTGATACCTTTTGCCACTAGTCGTGCCTTATAGGTATCTGGTTGCCCGTCTACAGAATGTTTTATTTTGTAAAGCCATTTGCACTGAAGAGGTCTTACCTTGTTAGGCAAATCAACAAGATCTCATACGTCATTCTCATACATGGAGTCCATCTCGGATTGCATGGCTTTAAGCCATAGCTTAGATTTGGAACAGGCCATGACACCTTTATAGGTAGCGGGTTCATTACTCTCTAGAAGCAAAACGACATTCTCCTCGACCATACCAATGTATCTGTCTGGAGGATTAGAGACTCTACCCGACCTCCTAGGTTCCCGAGGAAGGTTAACCATATCATTAGTTAAAGGAACATCTTCCTCCAACCGTTCCTTGGTTGTTGGTTCATGAATCTCCGAAAGCTCGAAGGTTCTATTACTTGACTTGTTCTCGAGAAATTCTTTCTCTAAGAACTTCGCACTAGCCGCAAGAAAAACTCGATGTTCGGTAGGCGAATAGAAGTAATGACCAAATATTCCTTTTGGATAAAAAAATAAAGTATGTCTTGACCGATCGCGGGCCGAGCTTATCCTTGTGTCTCCACTTGACATAAGCCTCGCAGCCTCAAACCCGAATTGTAACACCCGCGAATTTCCCATTTTGACATTTAAAATTTATTAAGCCATTTGAATTACTTTATTAAATATTTTTGAATTGTTCAATTTAATTAATTTTATGTCAAACAAGATTTTTATAAACGTATTATATAAAAGCTCATTTTTATAAAAATACGTACGATTAAATTATATTTTTAAGGCACAATTTATATAATAATATATGTATACGTATTTTTGGTCGGATAATAATAATGACTGTAATAATCTTAACCTCCGTCTTAATTTCCGTCTAAACTTTAGACCGTCACATTTCATGTTGTACCTACTTTAATCTGGACCAATTAAAAACCAACAACACATTCAAAATATCTCTTATTATTATTATTATTATTATTATTATTATTATTATTATTATTATTATTATTATTATTATTATTATATATAGTGTAGTTGGTAGTAGTACCATCGGTATGACCCACCCCCCATTTCCCTTCTTCTTCCTTTCTGCGTAAAATAGCAACAACAACAAAAACGCAGCAGCAGCAGCAACAATCAAACGCCAACCACCATTTCCGCCTCCTTCAACCTCCGTTATCTCCCTCGTTTCTCAACCAAATTTCATGATTTTTACACCTTTAGCTTCCTCTCTTCTTCCTCCTCATTTTAAGGTAATAAAGTCTTGATTTTGTAGAAGTTCGAAAATACCGTCTCAAATGACAACTCGGTTTCTTGTCTTAATCGACTCGTTTTTCCCTCTTTTAAGCTGAAGGTTGAAGAAAGGTTCGTACTTTTGGACGTTTAAGAGATCAAAGACAGGTAACGGTGATAGGTTACTCGACAATCGTCGAAATTTCCGTCTTATTTGTCCTTTTAAATGTTCTTGATTATTAAAGTTTAAACCTTTATATTGTTTGGCGTTTGTATGATGTTTTTCGTCTTGAATGGTGTTTTGAAACGGGACTGTTTTGAGCCCGAGATTCCGTTATGAGCCTGGTGTGGTTGAGCTCGGTTTATGGCTCATATGGATTCGTGATTGTGGCTGCTTGAGTCCAGTTTTGGGGTGGTCTCTGGTACACGGTTTAGGACTGTTTTTGGGTTCGGTTTTCATGCGTCTTCTGGTTCTGTTTTGGACGGGTTTGGACTCTGTTTTGGGGGAGGGTTGATATGGTGGTTATGAGCAGTTAGTATGGTGGTTGCGGGCAGTCTTGAGTCGGGTCTCGGTGGCTGTTTGAAATGGTCTAGCCGAGGTAGCGTTTTATGATCGAGTCTAGGGTATGGCTGCGGGTTTGGAGTCGTGGTGGTTGTAGTTGATGGTGTGGTTGGACGTGTTTGGCACGGTACTTGGGACCGTTAAACAAAGTTGAGTGTTAGCCGTGGGGAGTGGTTGTAGGAGTTGGTTGGTGGTTTGTTTTGAGGGGGAGGGGGGGAGAGCGGCTGGAATGGATAGTTTAGATGGCTCATAGTTGGGCCGTGGATTGGGTCCTTGAGTCGTGGAGATAGTCCGCTTTTGGTGCAATGCTAGTCATTGGAATTAATTTAATTTCCGTCTCATATTTATATAACACAACTCGTTTATATTTAGTTTACTTATTATTTCAATTGGGCTTATTTGACATTAAAAGTCGGGCTCATTATATTCTAATTATTGGGCTTGACTTGTAGTTTGGGCCATACTCATATTATGGGTGCTCTCGGCGCCAAATTTAGTATGTATGATTCGTTTAAATCTCCGTCTTGTATTTTATATAATGAAATCCGTTAAATGTTGTACACTACTTTTATACATATATTTCTCTCATGATCAATTGTTTGGGTTTCACATGATTTAATGGTTGGTTTTTACATGAGTGATTTGTTGGACTTATCATATGATTTAATTGTTGGGCCAATCTCAAGTTTTGTAGTGGGCTCATGAATGAGCCGCTTATGCTCGTTCCATTTTATTTCGTAATCTTATATAACGTAAATTATTCGTTGTCATTCATTATATTTTATTTAACCGGCATGATAAATTATAAAATGAAATATTTATCTACTTAAGACAAGTATGAGTCATTATTATTAAATGGTTATATGTGAGAGTCATATTCTTGATAATGCCTTGTATTGTTCAGTTGTGAGAGTCTTGGTCCTATCGGATACTAGGGGTGAGCTATAAGCCCTCTAGTTGCGATATGATTGTTGGGATTAATGTTCCTATCTGTACTCATGGTGAGATGCAAGCCATGAGTATGAATGTGACATTAAGGATCCCGTATCATATGATGTTTGCATGATCATTCTTACTCCTATTGTGACTCAAGTGTGACATTTTACATTGTGTGACTACTTGACATTCCCTATTTATTCGCCCTCGGACATTGGGTCACGGTTAGGTGCCATTGTTTCCGAGTTGGGCTATTTTTCCTTCCGCCTCTTCGGACCGGGGGTCACGGTTAGGTGACAAGGTTCCGATTTGGGGTTACTCGACTTCGGGCACGGTTAGGTGTACCATGTTTCGAGTCTTGGATACGATTTGGTATCGTGTGTCGAATCGGGTGTCGTCCATCCCGAGAGTCCGCCAGGTTTAGACTAGGACCGTATTATGATCGTCGTCCTACCAAGAGGTTGGAGTCTAGAGGGTTGTCTTGTTTGAGTTCATACTAAGTATATGTCTTACACTTGTTGAGTCGTGTCAACATAAGTGGGTTGACTTGGTGATTCTATTCCTTGATTGTACATTCATCCTCATATACCATGCCTATTCTATTAAGAAAGTATTATGCCTGTTTCACCATGATTGTTCATCATATCTCCTTATTCTTTATTGTTCGTATATGTTGCATGATTAACATGTTTGATTAAATGTTGTTTGTTACCTGCATTTCGACATATTGTGGGCTGGGAGAACCTTGAGTTACTCCCCACTTTGATCGTGGCGTTCATGTTTACATGAATGACAGGTTTTGAAGATGCTTACGTGGGGAAGACGTGTGGGCTAGCGAGAACTAAACCCTTGGACCTTAGTTTCTAATTTAGAAACCCTTTTATCTGTTTATTCGTGGGATATCTTTTCCCCGCTTTCTAGACTTGGGTTGTAATGACCTATTAATGTCTATTGTAGTATTTGTTTCATTTCGTTTTTGGCACCCGCGTGCTAATCTTTAACTAGTAATTTAAAAGTTCTTAAAATCTCACTAATTTCCGCATTAATTTATTAGTTATATTTTCCCCTTTATCGCGGGGTGTCACAGTTGGTATCAGAGCATATGTTGCTCCCGACGCACACACGTGTACCCCAAATTTAAATGTGAACTTGACCTTGAATAATGAATGAGAGATGGGTAGACTTAAGGACCTAAGGTGGTAGTCTGTAGTGTGTTTGCTCTTTGTTAGGTTCTAACCTGTTTGTTGATTGTCATTTAATAATTGTTGTGTCCTTGGATCAATGACTGTGGACTTACCTACGAGAAGATCAAGATTTGGTGCTTATTGCAAGAAATTGAGGATTTGCCCAACTTTGAAGAATGCTTCTACTTCCTCGAAGATGTTTCTCATTCTTAGTGTACCTTGTCTTATTCCTTATCTCTTGGTGCTCATCCTTCTTCTAAACTCTCTTTTCTATTCCTTTGGAATTACTCGTGTACCCTCCTAACTTGCGTTTTGTTCCTTGCTTATCCTTTCTCTAAACTCTCCTCTGTTCTACTTTGAAAGTCACTCTTGTATTTTCTAACCTTGTCCTTTGTTCTCTGTTAAATTCTCCTTAACGCCTTTTTGATAGTACTCTTCCTTTTGAAGGATGTTGACCTTGATTGGAAAAGTTTGACTTTTGTGGAGTTTGTTTGTGGTTAACCCTTGACCCTGATTTTGAAAGGTTGTGATATTAGAAAGACTTAGGTAGTATGATGAGACATACTTGGTGATACCTATACCTAGTTCCTTGATGAAGTAAGTAGAATTGATTGGTGGATTCCTTGTGTTAGGAATGAGTTGCCTATGTGATTAAAGTTATAGGACTTGGCTTTGTTGTTCATGTATGGGATTTGAAAGCTTAGTAGGTTGAGTGCCGTCACCTTAGGAGTAAACATGAGATAAGTTTAGGATATGAATTTGGCAGAAAACCCATTTTTTTGATGTTAATGATCCCGTATAGATTGGTGATGTGATCTGATGTTAGTTGTTCCTTAAGAATTTTGTTGAGAAGTCTTCGTTAATTCATTCTTTGGTTTTTAAACCTTGATGGTTGTGTCGAGTACTTGAGATAAAGAGATGCTTTTATACTTGAGTGGTAGATTTGCTTTAGGGAAATCCTAACATGTGATCAGATGGGTGGAAGAGGTATCTAACCAATTTATCAACCCTTAAGCGAGCGTTTATTTTACCTTAACCCTTGTTTTGAGATTTGATCGTTTTGTTATGAAAGTACAACACCCTAATAGGCGTGACCTTGTTATAGAGATACTTAGGTTTTAGGAAGCGTATAGATTAAGCCTTAAAATCCTCTTTCGTACCATTAATCGTTTTCCTCCTTTTCATTCATATCTTGGTTGGATTTAATTCTTAAGTATAAAAGTTTACTCGTTATTTCCTTGTCTTGAATACCTCCCTAATTCTAATATCTCTTACTGGTTGTTAACTAGTTATCTTTATGATTCGACTCTTTTAGTCTCACATCTTGACATGTTCATATATCCCTCTTGGAATTTCCTATCCTTTCCGAACCTGGTTATTACTCTTGTTTCCTTAGTGGAGTGATGGCATTGTTGGCTACGTTGTAGAGTGAGTGAGATGCTCCTTGAGGATTCTTTGTGAGTCTTGTTTTCGTCGAAGTTGGATTAGTAGAACTTAAGTTAGGTTGAGTAGGAAAATTCGTATGAGATACCTATTTATCTTTTGGGTTGGTGATCTTTATAATTTGGGGAATGTGATCATCTATGCTTGTGAATTCGGGTGTGAATAAGATTTTGTTTGGAGTGTTAGAAATGTATAAAGAACTTGGGATTATGATCTTTGATTAAGGATTTTACCATAGTGAGGACTCCTAGTGGTCGATAGTTGGTTATGAGTGTAACTCTTTTAGTAGTTTTGATCCTGATCCTATGGAAGTCGTTTGTAGATGTTTGAGGGTTTGGAGTGATGAGATTACACTTATAGTAGAGTACTTGGTTTCAAGGAATAGCTTAAGATGAAGTAACATGAGTGATTTGAGGAGATTCTTGGGAGTGTTGTGATTATAAGTTTTATTACTAGGAGGTTTTCAGAATCGTTTGGATGATGTTGTTATTTGAGGTTTGAATATCTGGCGTTTCCTAGTTGTCTAATTTCCCTTTCTCCTTGATCATAAGCGTTACCGTTCATACCTCATTTCCTCGCTTCATCTTGCTCCTCCCTTAAGTTTGATGCTAGTGGCCTATAAAAACTCTGTCTTTGACATCCTTGTTAAATTGACTTCAATTCTTGCTCTATGAAATTAAATGTCGTAGCTCTTTTGATTAGTTAAGTTTGAGTCCTGTTAGCATACTTGTATCTATGATATCTAAGTTACTTTTCTTTTGTCCAATTTCTAAACCTTCAAGCTACCAGTTTCGATTCGTTGTTAAAAGTTGATATTACTTTTGAAAAACCTTACCTATTTTAAGGATTTGAAAATGAAAATTTGATTTAATTCCATAATTGTCCCTTGAGCGTGGACTTCTTTAACATGATTTTAATTCTTTGAACCCGAGATTTCTTTAAATTTTATCCAATTTCTGTTAACTTTGACCTATTTATGATTTCTTTGTCAAAGTATAATGTTATATTTCAGGAACTTGATTCCTTTTTGAGTTTATAAGTGAAATCTTCATTTCTATTTGGACTTTTGCAAAGGAAAATTTGAGTAGATTACCTTTTCTCTTGATTTTAACGTTGATCGGATGTTAGAACTCGTTATTGGAGACGTTTGATAACTTGTTCTACGCTTGTCGGCGAATGATTTTTGGTTTAAATCTGTCTTTGACAAGGAAAGTTAGCGTTCTTGTGTGCACGACGAGGGCAATTTCGTTCCACGAATGAGACTTATACTTTTGAAAACCCTTCGATAATGTTTTTGAAAGTATTTTGATCTTTGATTTATACAAATGATTTGCTTTTTGACCTTATCTTTGATTTGGAATGTGATGTTCTTGAATACGTAACGAGAACACCTCCGTTCCTTTGATGAGAATCTGGTTTTGTCGGAGAATTTTATTTGAATCTTTTGAAAGGAATTTTAATCTTTACGATAAGTAAACTTTTAATGTTTTGGTTACTAATTTTAAAAGTTCAGTTTTATTTTTATTTTTATAACCTTTCATTTCTATTTTCAAGTTTCGAGGACGAAACTTTTTAAAAGGTGGGGTGATTGTAACACCCGCGAATTTCCCATTTTGACATTTAAAATTTATTAAGCCATTTGAATTACTTTATTAAATATTTTTGAATTGTTCAATTTAATTAATTTTATGTCAAACAAGATTTTTATAAACGTATTATATAAAAGCTCATTTTTATAAAAATACGTACGATTAAATTATATTTTTAAGGCACAATTTATATAATAATATATGTATACGTATTTTTGGTCGGATAATAATAATGACTGTAATAATCTTAACCTCCGTCTTAATTTCCGTCTAAACTTTAGACCGTCACATTTCATGTTGTACCTACTTTAATCTGGACCAATTAAAAACCAACAACACATTCAAAATATCTCTTATTATTATTATTATTATTATTATTATTATTATTATTATTATTATTATTATTATTATTATTATTATATATAGTGTAGTTGGTAGTAGTACCATCGGTATGACCCACCCCCCATTTCCCTTCTTCTTCCTTTCTGCAAAACAAGAACAACAACAACAAAAACGCAAAGAAGAAAGAATAATCAAACGCCAACCACCATTTCCGCCTCCTTCAACCTCCGTTATCTCCCTCGTTTCTCAACCAAATTTCATGATTTTTACACCTTTAGCTTCCTCTCTTCTTCCTCCTCATTTTAAGGTAATAAAGTCTTGATTTTGTAGAAGTTCGAAAATACCGTCTCAAATGACAACTCGGTTTCTTGTCTTAATCGACTCGTTTTTCCCTCTTTTAAGTCAAGGTTGAAGAAAGGTTCGTACTTTTGGACGTTTAAGAGATCAAAGACAGGTAACGGTGATAGGTTACTCGACAATCGTCGAAATTTCCGTCTTATTTGTCCTTTTAAATGTTCTTGATTATTAAAGTTTAAACCTTTATATTGTTTGGCGTTTGTATGATGTTTTTCGTCTTGAATGGTGTTTTGAAACGGATCGTTTTGAGCCCGAGATTCCGTTATGAGCCTGGTGTGGTTGAGCTCGGTTTATGGCTCATATGGATTCGTGATTGTGGCTGCTTGAGTCCAGTTTTGGGGTGGTCTCATTACACGCTTTAGGACTGTTTTTTGGGTTCGGTTTTCATGCGTCTTCGGTTCTGTTTTGGACGGGTTTGGACTCGTTTTGGGGAGGTTGATATGGTGGTTATGAGCGATTAGTATGGTGGTTGCGGGCGATCTTGAGTCGGGTCTCGGTGGTCGTTTGAAATGGTCTAGCTGAGGGTAGCATTTTATGATCGAGTACCGGGTATGGCTGCGGGTTTGGAGTCGTGGTGGGTGTAGTTGACAGTGTGGTTGGACGTGTTTGGCACGGTACTTGGGACTGTTAAACAGGTTGAGTGTTAGCCGTGGGGAGTGGTTGTAGGAGTTGGTTGGTGGGTCATTTTTGAGGGGGGGGAGAGCGGCTGGAATGGATAGTTTAGATGGCTCATAGTTGGGCCGTGGATTGGGTCCTTGAGTCGTGGAGATAGTCCGCTTTTGGTGCAATGCTAGTCATTGGAATTAATTTAATTTCCGTCTCATATTTATATAACACAACTCGTTTATATTTAGTTTACTTATTATTTCAATTGGGCTTATTTGACATTAAAAGTCGGGCTCATTATATTCTAATTATTGGGCTTGACTTGTAGTTTGGGCCATACTCATATTATGGGTGCTCTCGGCGCCAAATTTAGTATGTATGATTCGTTTAAATCTCCGTCTTGTATTTTATATAATGAAATCCATTAAATGTTGTACACTACTTTTATACATATATTTCTCTCATGATCAATTGTTTGGGTTTCACATGATTTAATGGTTGGTTTTTACATGAGTGATTTGTTGGACTTATCATATGATTTAATTGTTGGGCCAATCTCAAGTTTTGTAGTGGGCTCATGAATGAGCCGCTTATGCTCGTTCCATTTTATTTCGTAATCTTATATAACGTCAATTATTCGTTGTCATTCATTATATTTTATTTAACCGGCATGATAAATTATAAAATGAAATATTTATCTCGCTAAGACAAGTATGAGTCATTATTATTAAATGGTTATATGTGAGAGTCATATTCTTGATAATGCCTTGTATTGTTTGATTGTGAGAGTCTTGGTCCTATCGGATACTAGGGGTGAGCTATAAGCCCTCTAGTTGCGATATGATCGTTGGGATTAATGTTCCCATCTGTACTCATGGTGAGATGCAAGCCATGAGTATGAATGTGACATTAAGGATCCCGTATCATATGATGTTTGCATGATCATTCTTACTCCTATTGTGACTCAAGTGTGACATTTTACATTGTGTGACTACTTGACATTCCCTATTTATTCGCCCTCGGACATTGGGTCACGGTTAGGTGCCATTGTTTCCGAGTTGGGCTTTTTTTCCTTCCGCCTCTTCGGACCGGGGGTCACGGTTAGGTGACAAGGTTCCGATTTGGGGTTACTCGACTTCCGGGCACGGTTAGGTGTACCATGTTTCGAGTCTTGGATACGATTTGGTATCGTGTGTCGACCGGGTGTCGTCCATCCCGAGAGTCTGGCCAGGTTTAGACTAGGACCGTATTATGATCGTCGTCCTACCAAGAGGTTGGAGTCTAGAGGGTTGTCTTGTTTGAGTTCATACTAAGTATATGTCTTACACTTGTTGAGTCGTGTCAACATAAGTGGGTTGACTTGGTGATTCTATTCCTTGATTGTACATTCATCCTCATATACCATGCCTATTCTATTAAGAAAGTATTATGCCTGTTTCACCATGATTGTTCATCATATCTCCTTATTCTTTATTGTTCGTATATGTTGCATGATTAACATGTTTGATTAAATGTTGTTTGTTACCTGCATTTCGACATATTGTGGCTGGGAGAACCTTGAGTTACTCCCCACTGACTGTGGCGTTCATGTTTACATGAATGACAGGTTTTGAAGATGCTTACGTGGGGAAGACGTGTGGGCTAGCGAGAACTAAACCCTTGGACCTTAGTTTCTAATTTAGAAACCCTTTTATCTGTTTATTCGTGGGATATCTTTTCCCCGCTTTCTAGACTTGGGTTGTAATGACCTATTAATGTCTATTGTAGTATTTGTTTCATTTCGTTTTTGGCACCCGCGTGCTAATCTTTAACTAGTAATTTAAAAGTTCTTAAAATCTCACTAATTTCCGCATTAATTTATTAGTTATATTTTCCGCTTTATCGCGGGGTGTCACACGAATAAAGGACAAGTTAGGGACCGTTCCCTTCCACATTTCATATGGAGTCTTGTCGACAGCTTTAGACGGACTTCGGTTAATTATAAGAGACGCTGACAAAAGAGCAAAACCCCATAATGAATCAGGTACTATCGTGTGACTCATCATGGATCGAACCATATCAAGTAATGTTCGATTTCTCCATTCTGACACACCATTTAATTGAGGTGTTCCAGGTTGAGTTAACTGCAAAACTATTCCACAGTCTTTAAGGTGTTGATCAAACTCATTTGAAAGATATTCGCCACCCCGATCTGAACGGAGTGCTTTAACCTTTCTTACCAGTTTGTTCTCAACCTTATTCTGGTATTCCTTGAATTTTTCAAAGGACTCGCTTTTATGCTTCATTAAGTAGACATATCCATATCTACTCAAATCATCCGTGAAAGTGATAAAATATCTATAGTTGTCTCTTGCGGTAATTGACATAGGTCCACATACATCAGTATGTATAAGTCCTAATAGGTCACTAGCGCGCATTCCAACACCTTTGAAGGAAATTCGAGTCATTTTGCCGATAAGACATGATTCACACGTGCCAAATGAAGAGAAATCAAATGTGGGAATAGTCCCATTCTCAATGAGTTTCTTTACACGTTTTTCATTTATGTGTCCCATTCGAAAATGCCATAGATAAGTTTGATCTTTGTCACCAACCTTTAATTCTTATTATTCACATGTAATATATCTGTGGTTTGATCTAAGATATAAATTCCATTCATGGAAACTGCTTTGCCATAAACCATTTCATTAAAAGAGAAAATAAAGCTATTGTCCTTTTTTGAAAATGAAAAACCGTCTTTATCAAGTACAGAAACAGAAATAATATTCTTAGATAAACTGGGTACATAGTAACAGTTATATAAATATAACTCAAAACCACTAGGGAGCTGGATTACGTATGTTCCCATTGAGACTGCAGCAACTCGTGCTCCATTTCCGACTCGCAGGTCCACATCACCCTTTGCGAGAGGTGTGATGTTTTTTAGGCCCTGCAAATGATTACACAGATGAGAACCACAACTAGTATCAAGTACCCAAGTTCCGAAACTTGCATGGTTAATTTCAATCAAATGAATATAAGATGATATACCAACAGGAGTGGCGCGCCCTGCTTTTATGTCCTCACGGTACACGGGACAGTTCCTCCTCCAATGTCCAGTCTTGTCGTGGCACTCAATGTCACCGCCCTTGCTCTTTGCCTTGCCTTGTGAGCCACTAGTCTCACCAAGCCCACTCTTACCGTTTCCTGACTTCTTAAACTTTGGCTTTCCTACAGTTAGGTCGCCGTGAGCTTTGCCCTTACCCTTATTCTTGTTGGAAATCATGAGAACATCTTGCTTCATGCTCCCACTCAATTTCATATCCTTCTCGGTCTGTACGAGAAGTGAGTGTAGCTCATGAGGACTTTTCTTCATTTCATTCATGTAGTAATTTGCCCTGAAAAGGGCAAAACCATCATGAAGTGAATGAAGCATACGGTCAATGACTATGCTCTCATTGATTTTGCAATCAAGTGCCTCCAGTTTCTCGACATTCCCAATCATGCTAAGAATGTGTGGGCTAACCAGTTGGCCCTTCTGGAGTTCCGCATCAAAGAAGCGACAGGTATGCTCATAAGTAACGATTCTCGGTGCTTTTGAGAACTCATTAGTGAGCGTGGTGAAAATCTTGTTTGCACCATGGGCAATGAAGCGTCTTTGCGAATTGGTTTCCATTGCAAAAATGAGTACGTTCTTTATTGCATCCGCTTCCATAACGAAGTCACTATAAGCAATTGACTCGTTACCTCTTGCATTGGGGCCTGGGTTTGGCGGTATTGGCTCAGTTAGGTACTTGAGCTTAACGTCAGCAATGGCAGCATTCCGTAATGATGCCTCCCAGTCCGCAAAGTTGGACCCGTCATTCTTCAGTCGTGTGAACTGATTCATGTGGTCCATGAAAGCTTTTAGCCAGGACTCGCGTCCAAGTGTGGCACTTGGCTTAGGGATATCATTATTTCCATTCATTTGTTGTAAGCAACATTATCAATATAAAACGAATTCTACACTGCGAAAAGAAGAATAAATATAAGAAGCATACTCATCGTTATGATTTAAGTCTAATGCAAAACTGTTATAAGCGAAGACTCAAGCATTTATACAATTGACCTCCTTCAAGAATTATATAAATGATCCCAAGACTCAATTATCTGTAAATTGATAAGTCAACCTCTTGGCTAATTCTACTGTTAGAATTCTTGGTTAATAAATTTCTGTAAATTCTATCTATAGTCCATCATAGTCACGAGAAACTCTTCGGACTACAATGTTGAGGTAAAATAAGTCAACACAAACTACTTACCCAACGTAGAAGGGGTCATATGAAGAGTAAGGTCCTATATGCCTACCGACGAAGAAGGGATTCATAGTTGTTTGCCCTTGTAAAGACTAGTCTCAATTTTAGTTTTTGAGGAAGATCCCATCAACTTTATTTTAATTCATTTTAAGTGAACTAATATCTAGTATGCGAGAATGAATAAACTAAGATGATGGCTTAAAATTGTGTGACATCTTTATGTCCATGATAACTAACATTCAATCTATATGAGTCAATTTTCATGTATATTAGTAGTAGGTGGTTTGGTTTAGGCGGAATATGATGCACTATTTATCATGCGAATGAAAAGCAATGAGAATGAAAAACGTAAAACAAAATAAAGTCCTAGTGTGGCCTTTCTACCAAAATGAACATAAATACAACTTTGGAATCCTTCCTAGGACCCGAGAAGCTTGTCTTGATGTTCTATCTTGGTTCATGTAGTGGGAGTGAGCAATCCATTCTCCATCTTTAGTCTTCTCAAAATTACAATTAAAATTACAAAATAAACCTATTTACATTCTAATTTCAAAAACATAATACTAATGAAAACCAAAAGGAGATTTGAGATCTCAAAATTACATTAAAATTATATTTCCATCGATCATTACGAAAACATAACTAACTAAGGCCACATTAGGTAATACAAAATTACAACCGATTGCAAAAATACGTAAATTAAACCATTCAACAATTCATACAACTAAATAAAAATGCATCAACTATAAATTAACCATTCAAAACATAATTCCTTAATTATGTAGAGTAATTTATCCAAACCACCTATTTTATAATTATCAAAATTATGTGACAATTCTTCAATTATTCACAATAATTCCAATCTTAATACATATTAACGTGTAATATGAATAAATCCAACATTATTTTAAACCTCTTTTAAATAATTGGGTATTTAAAATATGTGAACCTTTTCACAACAAACAATCATACATTATAAATTTAATGTATAAAGATTATTGGCCAAAACACAATTTTTTTTTTTTTATAAATGCTCACGACATTCTGCAAAAACGAAAAAAAACAAAAAACAGATTTCTTTTTCTTTTCTCTCGGCAATTCCAAAAAAACAAAAGAAACAGATTTTTTTTTATTTTAAATGCCCTCGTCATTTTGTCCTAAAACCAAAAAAAAAACAGTTTTTTTTTCTTTTAAAAATGCTTTCGGCATTTACCCTAAAAACCAAAAAAAAAAAAACAGTTTTGTTTTTTTTTTTTTCCGAAAAAACAACTCTTTCATGAATAAATTTGTTTAATGTTGCTAATATATCAAGATTGGCATAATCAACAACATTTAATTTAAACTTTGATCCAAACTAGATGATTCAATTTAACCTATTAAAATGAATATCTAAATTATGATTAAATCGATTATCCGAATATTTGATTCATCATAATTGATTTGAACATTATTAAATTAACTTGTATGCCAAAACTATATAGCAAAAACAAATCATTAACAATTAAAACAATTTCCATTTCCATTTTAATTTAATTCTTATTAAATCAAAACATCTACAAATTTATCATATTATCATCTTAACTAATTAAAACAACAATATGAATAAATCAAAATGGAAACAAAAACATCAAAAAAAAAAACGAAAAATGTCTCGGCAAAAAATTTAATTCCGCCGAAACTGTTTTTTTTTTCTTCAAAATTTTTGTTTAAATTCAATTCTTCAAAATGTCTCTTTTTGTTTCCTTAAACCGTGCAAAGGGAGTCAAATGGGAAGATTTTATTCTTTCCCTTTTTCTCTCTATCTCGGTTTCACCAACCACAAGAATAAGGAGAAAAATCTTCTTATTTTGGTTGTTCTCAAATGTATAAAATGTGTATTATTTTCTTAAATGTCAATTTATGTCGACATGTATTAATAAGTCTATACACAACAGTTTGTAGTCGATTTATTAATACCAGTCTGTCAACATTTTATTATGACAATTTCGCATAATATATACATTAACTATAAATATAACATATTTATAATTCGCTAATTAAATATAACTGGTTACGTTTAATTACGAATTAACATCTTAATTCGTTTAAGCTAACATTATATACATTAATTAAATATAACAGTTTATATTCAATTTACGAATTTAACGATTAATTCGACTCAGCTGGTATTATTTAATTGTATTAAATAATCGTCTCATCATCACATTGACTAACTGTTTAATCAAATACATAGACTAACCTTTTAGTCATATAAGGCTTTAATGTGATTATATATTCATACAATCACATCTCTCAAACACATCCTTTAGGTGTGACTTTTAGGGACCAGTTGATCACCGCCATCAGTATGATAATAACGTCAAACTTCTAGCAAGCCAACCGTTATTAAGTAAACGTTAATAAACTGATAAAATACTAGGTATTAATGTTTTGGTACCTTAAGTGATTTGCATAGATGGGTCTTAAGTTATCCACAATTTTTTCCACGAGGGTAGCTTCATCCGGACGCTCGACAAGTTGTGTACTAGTTTTCCTCCACCTACTTAAGAAGTCGGTGAAACCTTCTTTCTCATTTTGGGTAAGAACCTCTAAAGTGCGCATAATGACTTGGATTTCAGCATTATCCGCGTATTGTTTAGCTAACTCGATTGCGGCGTCATCCCAGGTGGCAATCTTCTTGTGCTCTAGAGAATAGAACCATTGCTTATGAATGTTGTGAAGAGATGAAGGAAAGATCCTTAAGAACATCTCGGGTTTGATGCCTTTGATAGACATGTAGTCTTTGAAAGCACGAATGTGGTTCAAAGGGTTTTCATGTCCCTTAAACTTCGGGATATCAGTCATGTTGAAGTTGGTTGGTAATTTGGCGCTCACGGCCTCATACTTGCGATTGTTTTCTCTATAGATATCATCTCCTTTGAGGTACATTAGTTGCTCCTCCAAGTATTGGAGTTGCTTTTCAGCTTCAGTAAGACCTACTGGAGGGTTGATTTCTGCTTGTCCAACATAGGGTGGTAGGTTATCATTCACACATTCACTAGGTACTTCATCTTCTGCAGGAGGTAGTCTAGTTTCTACCGCAACAATCCGGCTTTCAATAGCATTAAGACGTTCAAAAGCTTGTTCCTGACTCGTTTGGAGACGAGCGAGCGCATCTAGGATTAGATCATTACCATTTTGGGGTTGTCCATTGACACTTGCGCGACTAGTTCAAGACATCTTGGGAACTGGATAAAAGATCAACGACGAATCAAACACAATCGACCACTCTAGCACACTTACTCAAACAAAAGACTCGAATTTTGAAGTGGGAGTGTGCCACTTGTGTCAAGTAAGGTTTGAAAATGACAAAGTTTTGAAATGTTTGTCCTAATCAACTGTAGTGTAATTGTAGGAGTGTTGACTCAAAGTAAGGTTTTGAAATGGGTTTTGAGGCCCAAATTTTAACTCGATATTGGACAGGGTTTCGACTCATTTTGCGCTAATTTGGGCCATTCCTCGAAAATATTTACATTTTGAAAGAGGCATTTTTTTTTTATTTTACAAAATTCGTCATGGTTTTGTTTAAAAAATGGGCATAACATATGATACAAGCATTAAAACAGGAATTATAACGGTATTCTGAGTGCATTTAAAGGGTTTTGCCTTAAAAGGGTGGGTTGCCATACCGAGTAATCAAACCCGGGTCTTTGGAGAGGTTCGCGCCAAACAAGAGTAAGGCCGGTTACTAGTCCATTTCCTCGAGTAGTGAAAGCCCTTGATACAAACATGAGTAAGCATCATGGTATGGTTGACGTCAATTGATATCCATCCTTAGGCCCAGAAAAGAATTTAGACCGTCCAGACGGGACGATTGGTCGAATGGGTTGGGTTGGGCCTAGGAAGGCCGAATAAAACGATCTATGAAGATCGAGTAATGAAAAACGACAACTGTCTCACATAAACTATTCCCTAACCTTGTTCAAGTTTCACCCTTGGCAACACGTAAGTGTATTACTCCCCAGCAGAGTCGCCAAACTGTGGACACGGGGGGCCCACGGGGGCGCTTGGGAAAACAAGCGTTTGCATTTGTGGAGTCGCCACCAATTTATTGTGGAAAATTGGAAACCGTTCAGTAATTGGCGTCATGTCAAGACACAAAGTAATGACATAGACACAGAGAACTCGTTACCCTTAGAATTCTATGTCTAGAATGACTCTCGTGGATGCCAATGAACACGGATGTTCATAGCGATCTGGAGTAAGGGGTGAGGGTACGTATTAGGAAGCTCTTTTGATCGAACACCTAATCCCGCCCGCCTCGATAGCGGCCTCTAGTAATGATTAGGAAAATCATCTATACTTGATATGTTGTCGATTATATGCATGCAATGCAACATCCAATAAATTAATCTTAGCATGTGAGAATTAACTAAGTTGGTGAACAAGTATTTAAGCATACATTTGGGTCAAAGTAAGGATTTAAGGTTGATTACATGTGAGAGCAAACAAACGATAATAAAGAGCACAATAAATGAAAATAAAATAAACAATAATAATAAAATTACAATAATTAGAATGACTCAATGATTTACGTCGAAAATACGTTTAAAACAGATAATTTTAGAAAAGAAAAGGAAAATAATTATGGTTAGAAAACGGGCAGATTAGTAGTGATACTACGATTAATAGTCTATTAATACATAAGCTAACAAACTAGGTCAAAGCAAGAACGGAAGTTCAGAGACAGAAATCACCCCGGAACAGGCGCAGCAGTGTTGCGTCCCTTGGAAGAGGTGCAGTGGTCATTGCGTCTGTTCCTGACGTGAGTTCTGGCTATGAAGATCGATTATTAATATTCGACACAAGTAGAAGTGATTTAACGGATTAGTTACATGTGAGTTGGTCATAAAAGCGATAAAGAACGAACTTAAATTAATTAGAACGAATTAAAGTGAGCTATAAACTAATCACAAATTAAGATTATTAATACAAATTAATTAGGTTTGATATGTTAAACTATTTAAGAGGATGGTGATAAACAGATGAAAGATATACAAAAGGCGAATGCCAGAAACTTGATATGAACAAATCGAATCTCTAAAACCCGGGTTTGATGTTAATGACAAAAACCCGCAAATATTGATTACTTGGGATTTAAGTTGGATTTAAAAGTGATAAAATAATATGAATTATGTATTATAATTATACGAGTGGAAATATGAAGAAAATAAGACAAAACGAAATAAAAGAGACGAATCAACAAAGAACAAAGAAAGAAGAAGAAAGGCAGAAACTGCGGCAGCCTCCGGAAGAGGGGCAACAGATGCTGCGACTCTTCGAAGAGGTGCAACAGTTGCTGCGTTTCTTCTCGATGTCTGTCTTTTGTTAATCCGTGAAAATAGGTTTGATAAAAGGTTTTATAAATCGGTTTTAAACACGCTTTCGACGTAAATCTGACAATAATTTATACAATAAAGAGTACAATAATAAAATATGGGATTTACACCCTCAGACTTACATGTTTGACGAAACGAGATTAACTAAGTTAACGATTAGTGATTGCTCGACTCGAATGTATGATGAAAGTGCCCTCGTAAGAGGAATTAAATTAAGTTGATTTAATTAATTGAGTGGAGTTAGTCAAATTGGTCGGTCATGCAAAACGAGACTCGAACTCAGAAGGATCCGCGCTTAGGTGGTCGAAAGTTCAAGCACGTAGACGTCAATAAGCAAAGAGCGCTGTCTTAGAATGCAAAGGGAGAAGAGAAGGGCGGACACTCGCGTGAGAAATATGAGGAACGAAGGTCCCTATTTATACTAATCACACGGAGGGTTACGGTAAAACTTTGGAAACAAATCTCGAAAAAATTTTACAATACGCAGAAAAGAGCTAGGGAAGAGGCGCAGCAACCACTGCGACCCTTGGAAGAGGCGTAGCAGGTGTTGCGTCCTTTCCCCAGAGGTTTTCTTCTGCAGAAGAAAGATTTTCCGCGTTTCTGTTATGGAATTGCGGTAGATCTCAACTTCCTTATTATTTAAAATATGATTTCATGATATATTTTGCCGAAAGATGAAAAGATTAAGATTATGGAATGGAAATATCCGGAATATTCCAGAACGTTCCGACTCGACATTTTAAACGATTTATTAGAAAATGAAGACGGTTTTTGACCCGGACTCCAAATGAACTCTAATAACTGTCAAAACGACCGTCATGGCACGTAGATGACGACCAAGGGGTAGACACACGTATTTGAGCTATAACTTGACGATAAACTTACGAACTGTCATAAATCGTTCCGTGTACCAAACATGCGTCCCAATCATCATCGGGTGGTTTGCGGGAGGTGCAGAAATGAGGTATCTACATGTAACAATTCAAATTACCTAAGAAATTTCACTTAACAACTACATAAATTACCTTCGCATAATAAAAAATTCAAATTTTAAGCAACAAAATGGAGTACAGTATAATAAACTTTTAGCACAGTCTACTCAAAACATGATATTTTTGTCATAGTTTGTGACATTACTCTTCCCCTCTTAGAAAGGAACTTTGTCCCCGAAGTTCACCTTCAAGACGAGTTACAAATACTACACGAAATGATAAATCCACGCAATCTTGACATTAAAAAACAATTTTAACATACGTTGAGACTAACAACTATCAAAGTACCTCATTGACATTACTTAAATATTATGTATACATGTGCATATATTTCGGGAAAATAAACGAAGAACGAGTTCATGAAACGAAGCGGCATCAAACCAAATGTGTGTGAAAATTACTTACTTGTTTTGTAACATGACTACGCAACATATATCTAGTTCGAAGTTATCATTCATGACGTTACAACTTAACCACCGTTTCGAAAGGTTAGGAATTAGCTAAGAGCATGGCATCTCATGAGACTAACATAAACCACCTTGATAACACATGTAATGTACTATGAAATATATAAGCATGACTACTAAACACGGCATAAGGCATGAGTATCCAATTTCTCTCACAAGTTCAAAAGAACTGAGTATAGGGTTGAACAGGGGGTACTTGATCGAGTTGAAGGCACTCGATCGAGTCTGGGATAGGCTACTCGATCGAGTACTGAGAGGTCAGTACACTGCCTAGGTCACACCGAGCAGGTACTCGATTGAGTAGAGGGCACTCGATCGAGTATCCACTGGTCATGTTACCCTCCAATGCCAACAAAAGTAAAGAAATTCTACCCAAACTTCGGGGTTTCACCCCGACATCATACACCTGCATTACGAGTCCAAGCAATCCGACAAAATACGGCCTTATGGCCAGTTACAACCCAAAAATAAATCCAATGTATGAAGAAACAAAAGAAACAAGTATCACACGTCTATGAGACAACAACAACAAGAGGCAATCACTCGAGGTCGCCACCTTGATCCTCATCCATCGCCTCATCTCCTCCTCCACCAGATGTGCCAACTCTTGATGTGCCTCCTCCCGCGGTAGCTTCGGTACCAGGGTTGCCTCCAGATCACCATGGCGCCAGAAATCCATAAGGATAGCTCTCCGGGACTCCCTACGTGGCCTGATCCACTCCGTAGGAGTGAAAGGCTTCACTATCGTTTCCGACCTCTCACCACCAAACTGGTTGGGCCAGGTTGGTCCCAATGCCCTGCATGTATGCCATCTCATGAAGGTTCCGGAGCACTAAGGCGTTGGATACCCTCTCTGTGAGCTCACTCACCTGCATTTTGGGGCTAAAAGAGGAAGGGTAGCTGGGATACTGGTACTGTGGAGGCATGGGCTGCACTGGCTGAGTCTCACCAACCCTCTATCTCACCCGTCTAGGACCTCTCCCCAACTTAGGTGCCTGGTCCTCAGGTCTAGCCTGGTCGGCTCTGGCATCACCTCCAAAAGACCCTCATCTATCAGGTAGTACTGTCGGGTAGGCGGGCCTCATCGTCATCTGAGTCCGATGCAACCACCACCATGGTCAAAGGCTCAGTCACATGAAGGTGCTCTAGGTCAGGTGTTTTCATCCAACTCATACCCCACACCCTCCAAGCTAACCCACCACCCTCCAAGGTCCTCAGCCACTTCTGGTCGATGAAGTAAGCGCTGTCCAAAGTGGGCACAACCGGGACCATAGGTTTGAGAGCCTAAGTGGCCTCAAAGCTAGTCAATCTCTCAGCTAAACGGGTGGCAATGGCTCCATAACTCAAGTAACGGGTCGAAGATGTGGCCATCAAGGCCAAACAAGCACAAACGATGGCCGGGGCACTACAGGCGACTCGCTGCGCTCGGGTGGGGTTTAGGTAGGTGACTAACAACATAACGTCATGCAAGTTTAACTTACTCACATCGCTTTTATCATAAAGCAAACAAGTCAAAGCTCGGAGGAAGATCTTCAGAGTGACATGTTGAACATCATTAATCAACATGTTACTCGAAGTAGGAGCAGGCCTACCAGTGAAACATGGCATGTAGCTGCTAGCCCCACACTCATTTAGGATATCTCTAAGAAATCCCTTCTCAGGTCGTGCCAGTCTAAGGTGAGAAGCAAATTGGTCCATGGTCAAGAGAAAGTTGGTGTTCATAGGACGAAACTCTACGGTCTTTGCTACTGCATCATAAGCAAAGGAGCTCATAAACTCCAAGGTTAAGAAAGGGTAAGAGTGCTTCCTAAGATGGTATAACCCCGCCAAACCCAGGGTCTCAAAGATATGTCTCACATCCACCTCTATCTTCAGGTCATCAAGAATGCTCGTGTCGATGCACCAAGTGGGTTTCATACGCCGTTTCATCAACTCAACAAAGGTATCTCTTTGCTTAAAATCAGCAAAGACTACGGTAGGGTACTCAGAAACTGGTGGGACAATAGGCCCCTGACTCCCCTCTCTCACCTCAGGCTCAGCGGCCCTTGAGCTTTTACTTTGATAGGTTACAGTTGCGGTTCTTGGCATCTGTTTCAACATGTTTTTAGCTACACAAATCAGATTCTTACTTGATCAAAATGAACTTTTCAAATGGATAGAGAAATAATAATTTAATGTAAACTTTTTGTTTTTTTCAAGACAAACAATTTTTTTTTTTCAAATCACCTTACTCTCATACTTCATAAAAGACGGTTTCAAAGTTTCAAAACACCAAGTTTTAACGATTACTAGGAATGTTGGGATCGTAATCCCTCAAAACTAGCTTCACAAAACGATTATTATGACAAAATTTGGGGCGAAATTCAGTTTTGGGGCACCTTTAAGACGAAGTTTTAAGACAAGCTTTTTAAGTGAAATTAGTCAAAATCAACACTAAACATGATGCCAATAACATTCCTTACTCTATTTCACCCTCCAGGTATGCAAAAGATGAACAAAATCAAATTTGTAGAACAAACCCTAGAAATTTCGGCCAAAACATACTCACAAATCGGTTTGATTTTGCAATTTCTAGCATCAACAACAATGATTTTATGTGCTTATTACCAAAATACAACAACTATTAAGCAAAAACTTGGATGTAAAACGAATTTTTCAGAAAAATCCCCAACTTCCACATATACTAACTGATCAAAACAAAGAAAAAGGAGTAGCAATCTTAACCTTGAATGAGTTGCAAATAGTGTAACGCCCCGTAATTTCGGATCATTAATATATTTCGAAAATAATTTATTAATCAAATAAAATTTGATATTTAAAGTAATTAAAGTAAAAATAATTCAAAGAAATATAATTTTATTATATTTTGAAGAAAAGTATTTATTTTGATAGTTTCGAAATGTTTAAAAATAGTTTGAACCGTGTAAAACTTTTATTTCGAATTAAGGGCGTATCGGGGGGAAAATGACAATTCTTTTGAACGTTGGGTAAACGAATTTGGAAATGGGTAGTATGAATATTCAATTTTCTTGTAATCTCGTGTTTAAGAACTTTGGTCTTGACGGAATTTGCGTTTGACTTACGGTTTTAATTATTATCGAAACGAGTCAAAACCGACTCGAAAAATCCCGACTCAAACCCGACTCCCTCCTTTCTTTCTCCCTTTCCCGCGGACCAAACCCCCCTTCCCCTTCATTTTTCTGATTTTTCTTCTATCCTTCATCATCTTCAACTTCTAATCTTACAAACACCATTTTTACATAAAATCAAGCTAACTTGTGCCTTTTGTTAGTTTAAATTAACAAAGTTGAATTGGGGACGATTAATTAATGTTCATACGGTCTTTTACTAAACAAAAATGGAAAAAAATGGTGGTGTAGGGGGACGGCCAGCAGCCGGCAGGCCCACGGCCGGCCTTGGGGTTGGCCCGGGTTGGTCCGTTGCTTGTTTCGCGGTTTTCCTTGCAAAATTTGTCATTTCAGGTTTATTAATGACATAGTTAGTATGAGTACACTTTAGGAATTGAATCATATAAGTAATAAAAATTATGTTAATGGTAAAAACTATTTGAATTATATGATTCACATGATAGTTTAGTTTGGTCAGTTTAGGGTTTGGGTTTTGAGGTGCTAATTGCTCTTTTTCTAGCTTAAGGTAACATATTTCGAGTTACTCGACGAAAGATCGTCACATGTTTTTGATTTTTGTATGTTTGGTGATTTTTGTTTGAGTAGTAGTTTTCACATGTTAAAATTTGTTGCATGCATGCTTAATTTACGCATTTAAGTTTTTAGATAACGCTAATTTTTTTAAGGGTGTCACAGTTGACTACCCATTTGTTACTTATACTATTCTAACATCAAGCCGGCTATGGTTGATAGAGTTTGGATTACAATTTGTTAAATTTTTCACATGTTAGTTTAAATTAGTCAATTTAGCATTCATATGTTAGGATGCTTGGAAATTAGATGAATTATCATATAGCTTACATGTTTTACTACATGTTACATTAATTTTGACGATTCGTGGCTGGGAGGACTCGAAGTTACTCCCCACTGAATTGTGGCTTTCGTGTTTGTATAAAATGCGATTGACAGGTTGTTGATGCTTAGTTGGGGTCACAGACGAGCTAGTGAGCAAGGAACCTTGGACCTAGTTTGGCTTTCTTTTGTAGAAACCTTTTATCTTTTGGTTATGTATATAACCTTTTAACTTTTGGTTTTGTATATAATTTGAAGGGACATATGTCTCCCTTTTCCATTTTGGGTTGTATCATTAGGTATTTTCTTACCTTTACGCGTTTAACTATCGGGTTATTTAAGGGTGTCACAAATAGGCTGAGTGAATTAGCAAGAAGATTTCAAGAGGATCAATCACAAATTACCCAAAAACTTTGAGAAAGGTTTAAGAGAGATTTAGGGTTGGAGTGATAAAAAGAATAAGAAGAGAGTGAATGAAATAAGGAGTATGAATCCCACATTAACCCGGGTACTGTAGCGACTTACTCGATCCAGTAACCCAACTAATAAATCGAGTAAGGTCTACTCGGTCGTGTAGGCACTCGTACTCGGTCGAATAAGATTAAAACAGAATCAAAATTACGAATTCGGTTAATGGTTCCTGCAAAACAACAACTCGTTCCGAGTCCAGAGTATACGTGGAACTCGTCACTGATTATTTCCATCCGATTACTATCCATTAACACTAACTCGTATATAACACAATTATATCAACCGAACACTACATATACTATTCTACCATGTATCAAACAATTTACAATGTATTCCAACCATGACATATTTCAACTCACATGTGTGTATATATGACAACAACTTTATGCCACTTTTACTTATGCACATCCAAATTCTATCATCCAACATGTGAGTACAATTTATTAGACATTCCATTCCATAAATCAGCTATCACTTACTACTCATACTTGCTCTATTGTTTGACATATCACACAATCCGACGATCATAAGATACAATTCACATTGTTACACTTATTCACAAGGTGTAACAACAAATTTTGTATTGCAATAAAAACTGTAACACAAAACCAATAGACAAATGAGTTTATATAATATCAGAAAGTTATGTATACAACCTCTATTTTATCCACTGATTCTACAACAATATTAAAGGTACGAGTCTACGATCTACGAGGCTCGCTTGCTTGACTTTAGCTTCTTGAGAGGACCGCGTTGACTTGAATCTCTCTTCGATGCTTGAATTTAGTTTGGGTTTCCTTGTGTAGACGGCACGAGTTTATGGTGCTTGTTGTCCACTTACCAAGGGGATTTCTAGAGCGAAGTTTAGAGCTTTTGATGCCTTTCTTTCTCTAACTTTCACAGGTGGTTTGTCTCAAGTGATTTTTCTCTCTTGTAAAGTGAATTTTTCTCCTTTGAAATGGTGGAGAAGTCTATTATTTATAGAGATTTCTCTCATAGTGAATGGACTTGAAGTTTGGGCTTTGTTTGTGAGGTTGACTTCTCCTTTTGGGCCCAATTGACCATTTGCTTTGCTTTAGAGCCCAATTAACCCAATTTGCAATATGGATCGATCCGGGTTCTATTAAACGGGACAAATATATTTAAATTAAGCTAAAATTTGATATTAACTTAAACTAATTTATTTATTTTATTTTCGGCATCTTAATAAATTTTTTGTGCCTACAAATTTCCCCCTCGAGACCTTGTCACGTGCACCGTTTGGGTGTTTTTGACGTGGTGAGGTCTCGACTTTTTTTTGTTTGACTTGGAAGTCCACGAGCACTTAACTTATCGTAAAAGTACCTATGTAATTTTTGCTTGACTTGAAAGTCTTACGAGTACTTAAATTATCGTAGGAGTACCCGTGTGAAATTTTGTTTATTTTGACTTGGAAGTCCACCAGCACTTAACTTATCGTAGGAGCACCCGTGTGAATTTTGTTTGACTTGGCAGTCGATGAGTACTTAACTTTTCGTAAGAGTACCCATGTAATTTTTGTCTAGCCCTCTTTCATCTCGACTTGAAAGTCCTTGAATACTTAGTTTATCGCAACGGTACTCAAGTACATTAGAAAGATCACCCTGTGAATATTTGACTTTAACGGATAATTTGTTGCCTCCCTTTATTTAACTTGAACATTAGCTCGGTAAGTTTATAACCTTCATAGATTATACTTTTGTGGTGCTACACCACAATAGAACAACCTTCATTGTCCATCCTTCATTATCCATCAATTTAGAAAACAGCGGCTATTTTCAAATAAATGCCCTTGATTATCTCCTTGAGCTTAACAATTGGCAAGTAACTGATAATTCATGCTGCAATTCTCCACCACTGATGTTTATCAAGTAGAATAATGGGCTCATTGACCAGTTGACTACCGTTTAAAATTGCAACAGACAAATTAAGCACTCATTAACTAGCAAATTCATGCCATTCAATGATTTTGATTCTATATTGAGGACTAGAAACCAGTATTTATATGCCATGCTTATGTCATTTTTGGACTCACACACCATTTTTCTAAAAGAAAACGAGGGTGCAACTCTTTTACACATGCATGATGCACGCAACGTTGCTTGCTTCCGGCTCCGACAAAGGTACGTCCTTGCATCCGGTTCTAAGCAATTTCCCTTTTTTACTGCTTTCATGCGTAATTTCCATCAAATTTTTCTCCAACTCATCGTTTAATTTGATGAGCCGTCATTTAACCATTTCAGTATTTGTTTCAATCACTTAATGCACTTCAGGTAGACGGGAATTTGATTCACCCATGACGACGATCCAGGGAATAAAACCATGGTTATGATATTGTTTCACACCTATGACTTTACTTAAACTTGACAAAACTCATGTCAATAGTTGAGTATATTTGCTCTAAAAACCAAGATATATATACATATCCAAAGTAATGACCAAATAAATGACTTGATTTTTTTAGCATTATTTCGTCACTATACTCTACTCACTCCTGCAATTTCTCACTTCTTGCAATGAGACTAATTTTGATTTTTTTGGAGTTATTGTTGTTGGATAGGTATCAACCTGAAGTTCTGAACAATGGCTCGAAATCGTGAATGATGAACATGTTGATTCAATGCTCCTAAATCCAGAGAGTCAAAATTCAATAACAATGACATCGGGGATAAGGAGTTAACGAGGACACGCTGGCAACTCTGGAGAGGAATGATGTGGCAACGAGTTTTTTGGACCATGGATAATCAAACGGCTGACAATGGAGCTTGGCGTTATAGAGCTCGCACGACATTGACGCAAACAAGTGACAAGCAAGGTGTTCATTGTGCCGTTTGTGGTAAGCTGAAGAGTTGGCCATGGAATAATTGCCTTGAAGCTTACTAAATCAATTTGAAGGGGATTACATCTTCCTTTCGAAAGCCTTTTATTTTCACAGTCAAGAAGGATGAGTGTGAGCTGTGTCAAAACATCGAGCCTTTCATTTCTTTTTTTTTTTGGTTTTGAGTTTTATTTTGGTGTGCAGTTAAGTCTCATGCTTAGGAACTTATGCAGTTTAGCCTCATACTTAGGAGTAGTAGCCCTTCAAGAATTTTCCATTGATCGGTCCTACATCAACACCGTCTTCATCAATAATCTTATATGCACCATTGGTGTATACTTCTTGCACGTCATATGGCCCATCCCACATAGAAGTGAACTTGCCTTTTAATTTGTGAGAAGTAATGATCGACCTTCTTACTGCGAGCACCAAGTCTCCTACCTGAAAAGATTGAGGGCGCACCTTTTTGTTGAATGCGCGTGATAATCGTGCTTGATAACACTGCAGATTTTGTTGTGCTTGCAACCTTTTCTCATATAGAGCTTCCAACTCTTCCAAGCGCAGCTTGTCATTGTCATCACTTGTAAGCTCTTCTGAATGGCAACTCTTAAAGATTGAATTTGAAGTTCTAATGGCAACACGGCTTCAATTCCATACACCAACGCATACGGGGTCGCTTGAGTGGGTGTCTTGTATGTAGTACGATAGGCCCACAATGCCTCACCGATTCTTTCATGCCAATCACGCTTTGACTACGCCACCACTTTCCTCAACAAATTGCATAGTGTCTTATTAAAAGCTTCAGCTAAGCCATTTGCAGGAGCATTGTATATGGAAGACTTGTATTGTTTAAACTTGAACTTTTCACCAAGACTTGTCATCAACTTGTTAAAGATCTGCTTGCCATTATCAGTTATGATGCGTTGTGGTACAACATACCGAAAACTATATTTGATTGCAAATGAAATCAACAACAATTTCCTTTTTGACTTCGCGTACGCTGATAACTTCTACCCACTTTGAGAAATAATCTGTTGCAGCGAGGATGAATTCATGTCCATTTGATGCTTTTGGAGTGATGGGTCCTACAATATCTAGTCCCCATATTTCAAAGGGCCATGACGAAATGGTAGGATGCAAGGGTTCTGGAGGTTGATGTATGAAATTTGCATTGAACTGACAAGCATCACACTTCTTCGCAAAATCCATGCAATATTGCACCATGGTTGGCCAATAGTACCCCATTCTTTTACAGATCATGAAGCTTTGGACCGGATTGATGAGTGCCACAAACACCCGAGTGAGCTTCGTACATGGCCTCAAAAGCTTCAGTTTCGCCAAGACATCTTAGCCATTGCCCGAGGAAGGATCGTCTGTAAAGTGTTCCCTTATAATATATTAACCTTGGAGCACGACGACGAATCTCTACTTTATGTCTAGGGTCATCAGGAAGCTTTTGATGTTCCAAGAAATCGATGATAGGTTGTTGCCAATCATCATTATCGACTTGGTAGACGCTAATCATGTTATATGACTCGACAATTTCTCCTCCTTCTAGCGGGCGGTACTACCCAACGGTTGCAAACTGGAATTGTCGTGACTTCCTCTGCCCCCAGTGACAAAGTGGTGCAAGATTAGCAAGCGCGTCAGCCAACTTATTGGCACTTCTCGGTACATGTCCGATATGTACACAATCCAACTTTCTAAGTAACTGGATCGCATCTTGATGGTAGGGAATGAGATCATCTATATTCACTTCAAATTCATTAAGGACTTGGCTCACTACCAACAAGGAATCTCCATAGATGTCTAAATCTTTGATCCCTATTTCAATTGCCATTTGAAGTCCTAAGATTAGAGCTTGATACTCTGCCATATTGTTGGAGCACAGTTCAGTGAGCACAAAGGAGTAAGGCAACACATGACCTTCAGGAGACAAGAATACAACACCAGCTCCGGCTCCATCACGTCTTGCTGCACCATCAAAATACATTTGCCATGGCGGAAGTACATCCACATAGAATATCTCTTCACCAGGAATATCATCCTGAAGTTCCCATTTCGCGGGGACTGGGTGATCAGCAAGGAAGTCAGCTAAAGCTTGCCCTTTGATTGCCTTTTGAGGCACATGGACCAAGTCAGACTGTTTGAGTAGAACTGCCCAATTTGCTAGACGACCGGACAAGACTGGCCTTGAGAGTATATACTTTATAGGATCATCCTTTGAAATTACATGGACAATCTGTGACTGCATGTAGTGCCTTAGTTTTTGAATTGCGAAAACCAAAGCCAAGCATATTTTCTCGATTGGAGAGTAATTCAATTCAGCTCCCAACAAAGTTCGACTTAGGTAATAGATAGCTCTCTCCTTCTTATCTTCGTTCTCTTGAGCACATAATGCTCCAAATGAACGTTCTTGTGCAGCGATGTAGAGAATAAGAGGTCTTCCTGGAACTGGTGCCCCCAACGTAGGTGCAGATGACAAGTACTTTTTGATACTTTCAAAGGCATTATGACATTTATCATCCAATTGAAATATAACATCCTTCTTCATAAGATGACTGAATGGCTGACAGTGTCCCGCGAGGTTAGAGATGAACCTGCGTATGTAAGCTAAGCAACCTTATAAACCACGAAGCTCCTTCAAATTTTTAGGCTCTGGCATTTCTTGGATGGCCTTGATCTTTGATTGATCAACTTCAATTTCTCTGTGTCATACCACGAATCCTAAGAATTTCCCCGAAGTAACTCCAAAGGCACATTTGAGCAGATTCATCTTGAGTTGACATTTTTGCAGTCTATCAAAGACGCTACGAAGGTCGTTGATATGGTCTCCTATTTTCTTAGACTTAACCACAACATCATCAACATAGCACTCAACTGTTTTGTGCAACATGTCATCAAATATTCTTTGCATAGCACGTTGGTATGTTCCTCTTGCATTCTTGAGACCAAATGGCATAACTTTGTAGCAAAAGATCCACTTCGGAGTACGAAACGCAATAGCCTCTTGATCCTCAGTTACCATAAGAATTTGATTATATCCGGCCGTGCAATCCATTAAGGAAAGAGCTTCATGTCCGGTCGTTGCATCAATCATGAGCTTTGTGACTGGCAAAGGAAAATCATCTTTTGGGCAAGCATCATTGAGATCTGAAAATCCACACACACGCGTAACTGGCCATTTTTGTTTCTTACTGGCACGATGTTAGCAATCCATGTTGGGTATGTTACATCTCGAATGAAACCATCTTCAATGAGTTTGTTGACTTCTTTCTCAATCTCAGGAATGAAGTCTGACCTGAAACGTTGTTGAGGCTGCTTCTTAGGACTTACACCTTTCTTAACTACCAAACGATGCATTGCGACTTTAGGACTTAATCCTGGCATTTCCTTGTAACTCCAAGCAAAGACATCTTTCTACTCAGTTAAAAGCTTGAAGTATTCATTCTCCTCCTTCTCTGTAAGAAGAGCACAAACATATATTGGCCGAGGGTCCTCCGAAGTACCTAAATTGAGTTCCTTTAAGTCATAGACGGATGATTGCCCCCATCCTCTAGCAATGTTGGGGCTTCATCAGCTTCAATTTTTTCACTAGCATCAGGGACTTCCTCTACGGTGATGTGATAAGACGTCATTATTTCATCTTCGAACTCTTCTTTGTTGCTCACACTCGGTATCATCGAGGCTTTACCAAGTCGCGACTTCTACTTTGCTTGGAAAGATGATGACTTCTTTTGATTAGTAAGGACCACAACATACCTTTTTATTTTAAGGGTTGCTCTTGCACTATGTCCACTACTTCTACGCGCTTCATTCTGGAAGGGACAACACTTCTGAGATCATCACTAACTTTAACCTCTTCTTTGCTTTGACTTGCTGAGGCTTTATGTGATTGCTTATGATCGTTAATCCCTTTGGGGTCTATTAAGCGATCAAACACAGAACGAGATGGAGTTCCCAAACGTTTAAGCACTGATCCCTTCTTCTACAAATGTGATGAGGCACTTGACTAACAAGCACAAGTAGCGTTATTTTGAACACCCAATCTCTTGAAGATAGAAAAGCGATTCCTTAAAGGTATTTCTTGTTGTGATATACTATGCCCCCCCTAATCTATCGAACACAGAAGGAGCCACTCCTGTTGCAGGTGGTCGAATCCGATCGAAGACAGAGAGTGTTGGCGATGTCGTGTAATTTGTACATTCATCTTCTGCCATTTCTTCAGGTGTGATGCACTTAGAGGATAATGGATCTACTTTTTGTTGAGCACTAATCCTTATAGGTAAAGGAGATTCATAGCCTAAAGCAACCTTGGAAGCACTGAAGCTCCCCTCTTCCTTAAAAAGTTTCTTTTGGGTTTTGTTCAGGCCATAAGGCTCAACATTGATAACTTTGCCAATGGAGTGGGATTTTCAAAGTCATATTCAGCTTTAGCCAACAACTTATATGCATTGGAGTTAAAGACGCCCTTTTCATGACCCTGGGACGATTTTCTTGATGATGGAACGAACCAAGTAGGAGCGTATCTCACAACTTGTTTTTCAACCGTGCTAGGTAGAGGGGTGACAAGCTTCACCATCCACTATTGCTTGACTACATTGTTGGAGTTAGGTTTCTCTTTGGTCATTGTCTTTGAGCTATGATATTCTGCAAAAGGACTTTCACCTTCCTTGCATCGTGACTTTGGAATGTACCGAAGCACCGGAGTTGCATTCTTTTGTGGATCTTCTTCCTTAGCTTCCTCAATATGTTTTGACTTTTTTGTTGCTCTTCGATTGGCTACTTTGACCCACTTCCGTTTTAACATCATTACCAGAAGTATTTGGAGAGTTCACAACTTCTTTTTCATTTCCTCTCTTCCCATTTGATGATATAGTGGATGGTAAGAATTCACTTGAAGTGCCATTTTCCTTGAAGAACTTTGCATCCGCGAAGAATGGTTCGACCTTGGAAAAAGGCTTGACATCACCATTGATCTTTCTTTCACCTCCACGTTAATATTTTGGACATTGATGGAGAGTTGAAGTAAGTACACCATTCTCATGCTTCCAGGGCCGACTTAATAATAACTTGAATGAGGTCTTTGCATCAATAACATGAAATAAGGTGTCAGAAGATAAATCCTCCAGGCTAAGATTCACACGAATTATGCCAACAGCACGCTCGCCATTGAAGTTAAAGCCATGAATTATTGTTCGACTACTGGATAATTCATACATTGTAATGCCTAACTCAATCATGGTTGCCTTCGGCATGAGATTTACACCAGACCCTCCATTGATTAAGATACGGTTCACCCTCTTGCCTCTTATATAGCCTAACACATACAAAGACCTATTGTGGAGCTTTGATTCAAGCAACAAATCTTCATCAGAGAATGATAAGGCGGTGTTGAAAGATACACATTTATTTTCTCGCTCTGTAGGCTCCCCGGTGTCTTTTACCTTTTTTTCATATAACTCTGGATTTTGAAGAGTCTGGACAACTTGTTGACGCATCTCCTCAGGTAGGTGAAAAATTTGCTTCCATCCCATACGCTTTGGAAGAGCATCAAGAACGGCTAAAACTTTGGTGTTTTTTGATTGACTTGAGTGTTCGAACAACGTGGGGTCTGAAGCACCATTTGTTTGTTTATCTCCTTCATTTTCATCAGTCACCACGACAGTATTGACAGTAACTTCGTTGAGATAACCTTTTGGGAAAAACTCCTCCAGAATGACAGGAGTTGGTAGTTGTTGTTCTAGCAAATCAATTGGAAGGACATGTGATTTGATCACCTTCTTCGATTTCTGTTTACCTTTGGAACGATGTGAGCCCCTCATCTTAGTTTGTTTTCTTCTTCGTGGTGTAGGTTGTTGATTTTGTGGCTTTATTTGCTTCATTTGCTTCTTACGCGTTACCAATGTCCAACCTTCATTATCATCATCGTTAATGGCCTCCATGGTTGCAATCACACCTTCAATTGTCTTTTGTGGCAGTGATGTCGACCTTTGCACTCGAAAAGGTACAGGTTTAATACTTCTAAATTGAAGCACATATATTTCTTCTTGCTTAGGAGGGCCATCACATTCGAAACTTCCATGGTTGGCCCTTCAAGTCCTCAATCATCACGCTGGTGTGATTTGTTGTCACTGTGTCATCCATATCCAAGATGATTTTCCCATCTTTTGCTAATTGCATAATCTTTTCTTTGAGGGTTATGCACTTCTCAAGGGGATGGCTAACTAAACGGTGATAACGGCAGTAATTGGGATCGGTCGTCCTATTTGATTGATCTGGACGCTTTGATTCTGGCAATTGAATGACTTTCTTATCTAACCAATCACCGAGCATGCCTAAAAGATCCGAGTCAAGGAATGGATACTTCTTATTCTACAAGTCCTTTAGCATTGATTTATCTCGCTTAAAATCTTTGTTGTATGCTTTATTATTTTTGTCATACATAGGCTTCGCAGAGATTTTGACAGGCGCGTCACTGGTGGTAACTGGCATAGCTTCCTTGGACGAGGCTTTAGACCCCTTGTCGATTTTCTTGAACTCTTTCTTCTCACCAGCGGGCTTAAAGGAAGATGAGATTGTCTTCTTTCGAGCATTGATTGTTATCTCCATATCATGAGCACGAGTTGCCAACTCTTGAAAGCTTTTAGGCTTGTTCCCATTCAAGATGTATAGGAGGTCCCACTTCATTCCATTGATGCACATTTCAACTGCTGAGGTTTCGCTTAAACGATCTTTGCATTCCAGACTTAGTGCGCGCCAACGTTTGATGTATTCCATAATAGCTTCATCTTCCCATTTAGTTGTTTTTGTTAGCTCACTCATGCTCACTATGCGCCTTGTACTATAGAACCTATTCATGAACTCGTTCTCCATTTAATCCCAGCTGTCGATTGACTCAGAACCTAAATCCGTATACAAATCGAAAGTTATGCTTTTGAGGGAACGAACAAGCTGCTTCACTAATAAGTCTCCATCTGTCCCGGCATTATTGCACGCGTAAGACATCGATCCTCTTTGTGTAGGGCTTCACATATCGAAGACTGCTAGAGGAACCTTCACCTAACTGGCTTTTGATCGTGCTGGCTATCAAGTCTTGCAGTTTCTCTTCGGTGTAGGCACTAAGATCGTTTTTAGAGGGCTTCTCACCATCCTTCTTATCATCTTCTTCTTCTTCCTCCTGTACAGTGTCATGATGGCTTGAATTGTCCTTGTTATGAAGCTCTTCCATTTCCCTTTGAAGTTCTTCAATCCTCCTATTCTTCTCTTCATTTTTTTGCATCATATTCTCAAGGAGCTTGTTCACATTCTCTATTTGTTCTTTGAGGCTAGTGCCACCAACAACCATGACTGATTCAAAAAATAGGGGTTGAAGCTTCCTCCTTCTTCTTTGGCATTGCTTTCTTCACCTTGCGAGGGGATGGGTCACCACTAGCTTTGAACTCTTTGCTCTCCTTTTGTGGAGATGAAGCCTTATTGATTATAGCAGTTGCGGCAGCAGCAGTAATGGATGCAATTGAGTACTTATGAGGCCTTTTAGGAACATGAGCGGTGCGTAAGATTTTAGCAGCAGCATTGATAGCAGCCTTATTTGCCATTCTTCTTGTGGAAACACAAACTGAGGGCATGCTTAATGAAGGTGCAACACTAGGAGATCCTTTGAGGATTGATGCATAAGTTCTTGAAGGTGTGCTTGATGTGTTGGAAGACATCCTTGTTCTTGAAGTTAACTTAGTTCGTTGTAGAGATGTGAGGTAGAGGTGTTCACGTCGGGTCCACCAAAAATTTGTAAAAACAAATTTTTTATTGCAATAAAAACTGTAACACAAAACCGATAGACAAATGAGTTTATATAATATCAGAAAGTTATGTATACAACCTCTATTTTATCCACTGATTCTACAACAATATTAAAGGTACGAGTCTACGATCTACGAGGCTCGCTTGCTTGACTTTAGCTTCTTGAGAGGGTTGCGTTGACTTAAATCTCTCTTCGATACTTGAATTTGGTTTGAGTTTCCTTGTGTAGACGGCACGATTTTATGGTGCTTGTTGTCTACTTGCCAAGGAGATTTGTAGAGAGAAGTTGAGAGCTTTTGATGCCTTTATTTCTCTAACTTTCACAGGTGGTTTGTCTCAAGTGATTTTTCTCTCTTATAAAGTGAATTTTTCTCCTTTGAAATGGTGGAGAAGTCTCTTATTTATAGAGATTTCTCTCTTAGTAAATGGACTTGAAATTTGGGCTTTGTTTGTGAGGTTGAGTTCTCTTTTTGGGCCGAATTGACCATTTGCTTTGCTTTAGAGCCCAAATAACCCAATTTGCAATATGGATCGATCCGGGTTCTATTAAACGAGACAAATATAATTAAATTAAGCTAAAATTTGATATTAACTTAAAATAATTTATTTCTTTTATTTTCGGCATCTTAATAAAATTTTGGTGCCTACACAAGGCATACAAAATCATTTACCTGTTAAATTCCACAGCACCACATGACAATTAATTCTACCTAAAGCACATATTGAGTCTTGCATTTTATTACTAACTGTCACGTTATCAAATATTGTTATGCAAACTTCCACACATCCGCCATTCTTCATCGTACCTACACAACTATACACACGCAATTCCCGACTCAACATTCCCATTCGAAGTGGCTGGCTTAAGCATATTGGGGCTAGAATTTTGGTACGCGGGCGCCTTCCCACCGAAAATCGAGCAATTGCCGGGGCTCCCAACATACATACACCAGGTTCATTTTATTAGACTCACTAAGTTCATTATGCTCATTGGTTACAAGTTCCAAAAACGTCGCTCTGATACCACTTTGTAACACCCCCGTCTACTAAGGAGCCTTAACAAGTCCTTCCCCAGCAGATAAGGGCGTTACAATCTCGGTTTATCGAGGAATAGTAAATATCAAACGTCAATATAAGAACAATTAATTTTATTACATGTTACTCAACAAAATAAAAGATACAACTGATGACATCTATCAACTACATAATACTATCTCTGCCATGACTCGTGGTAGACTGGTCCCTCCAAATCACCCAGCTAACTCTATATCTCAACCTGATAATACCGAATGCTCACCATAATGGATCACGGCAGACACAACACAAGTAGAAAACACAAACAACACCACACAAGGTCAGTAACTGAAGGAACACACAAAGCTAGATACAACAAGTATACAACCACCATCTTCTCTAATCACCAACACTCCTCTGACTGCTCAAAGGTCCAGTCCTGCCAGATTACGGCCGCAACCAGTAATCCTCAACGCCAGTGGGGGACCGCAGCCGTTCCCACCTAAGCCCCACTCACCAATACCGAGCGCAAACCCATGTTCCTTAATGTGCACATCCTTTTTGTGGCGGGTTCCACAAAGGGCGAATCAAGGGCGTGAAGCCACACCCGCAAGTGACTCCACTCAGCCGAGGACGCACCTCGCGAACCAGAGACAAACACACAACCACCAACTACAACCAATCCACACTACAAAAACCATACCAAACACAAGTTAACAATATAATCGACATACTAGACAACAAACAGTACTGAGTACAAAAACCTACCTTTAGCAATCCGCAGCAATACCGCATACGACCATAAGACGACAAGCAACCACCATAACCACCTATTACAAAAAGTACGACAACCCTATTACTACTACCACAGTCATAATCAGAACTAAAGAAGACGATGATGATGATGATGATGATGATGACATACCTATACATAACGTTTCGGCGACAAGACCGCTACCCGACTCATGCTTCTCATCCCCATGGTGTCTCAACTCACAAAGACTCCAAAAGGATGACTATGGGTGAAGGAGAGAGATGTGACGGCAGTTAGGTTTAGGAGAAATGAAATGAAATGATTTTAGTTTCACGATTCCATGATTTATCTTTTACCGCTGAATTCCAGCTACTCGATCGAGTATGGGACTTACTCGATCGAGTGGCCTCTACTCGATCGAGCCACTGAGCTACTCGATCGAGTATCCTTCGCTAGATCGAGCTTCCTAAACTCCAAGATTTACTATGTCACAAGATTGAACTCGTAAGGCTTCCAAAGGTCTAGATATATGTTTAAGGTCAGTCAACGACGGTCAACAGGTCCCTAACAGGGCGGCTATTACAAAGATTGCATGGAACTTGCGAAGAAGTGTGATGCTTATCAGTTGAACGCAAATTTCATACACCAACCCCAGAGTCTTTGCATCCTACCAATTCGTCATGACCCTTTGAAATGTGGGGACTAGATGTTGTACGACCTATCACTCCAAAAGCATCAAATGGGCATGAATACATCATAGCTGCAACAAATTATTTCTCAAAGTGGGAAGAAGTTGTCAGTGTACGCGCGGTCAAGAAGGAAACTGTTTTTTATTTCATTTTCACTCAGATCATCTTTCGGTATGGTGTACCACAACGCATCATAACTGATAATGGCAAGCAGTTCTTTAACAAGTTGATGACAAGTCTGGGTGAAAATTTCAAATATTAACAATACAAGTCTTCCATGTACAATGCTCATGCAAATGGCTTAGCTGAGGCTTTTAACAAGAAACTATGTAACTTGTTTACGAAAGTAGTGGCAAAGTCAAAGCGTGATTGACACCAAAGAATCAGTAAGGCATTATGGGCCTATCGTACTACATATAAGACACCCACTCGAGCAACTCCGTATGCGTTGGTGTATGGAGTTGAAATCGTGTTGCCTTTAGAACTTCAAATACAATAAATGGGAGTTTCAATTCAGGTGGAGCTTACAAGTGTTGACAATGACAAGCTGCGCTTGGCGGAGTTGGAAGCCCTAGATGAGAAGAGGTTGCAAGCACAACAGAAACTGCAATGTTATCAAGCACGGTTGTCATGCGCATTCAACAAAAAGGTGCGCCCTCGATTTTTTCAGGCAGAAGACTTGGTGCTCGTGGTAAGAAGGACGATCATTACTTCTCACAAACCTTGAGGCATGTTCACTTCTAGGTGGGAAAGGCCATACGTCGTGCAAGAAGTTTATACCAATGGTGCTTATAAGATTGTTGATGAAGATGGTGTTCATGTAGGACCGATCAACGGAAGTTTATACCAATGGTCCTAAGCATGTGGCTAAACTGCATAAGCTCCTAAGTATGAAGCTAAACTGCATAAGCTCTTAAGCATGAGCTTAAACATCATACCAAAAAAAAAAATTCAACAAAAAAAAAGAAAAAACAAAACAAATCCTTTTCTGAACTACGTCGGCTTGATCTTGTAAAGTGCTACCTTTTGATTTATGAGTACGTAGTCAACTTGATGAAGTCCTTTACTTAGGTGCAGCTACACCTCCAAACAAAAAAAAACTTTGATGAACTACGATGGCTTGATCATGCAAGTTGTCACCATTGTCAACTTGTGAGTACGTAGGCAGTTTGAGCAAATACTTTATTCAAGTGCAGCCACTCCAAAAAATCCAAATCTATCAAAATCACTTGTGTCCCACAATAGCTTAAACTGTGCAAGGCTAAATAAACTTCAAATCAGTCGATCTTTACGGACAAGGACAATCTTGATCAATGATGGATTTTGCCTCAAAGAAAAAAAAAGTTCTCGTCTCTTCTAAATCTCCAAGTGTCTTGCCTTCCTACGGAAAAGTGTAGACAGTGAGTAGCCAATGGTGATCCTCCAGTTATCGATGATTATCAAACTCACGTCAAAGAATATCGTTCATGCTCCTCCAAATCTTCTAAGCTTTGCTTTATAGAGGTCATCGCACTCCTTCCTCCACAAAGACATATATTGCCTTTCCAGGACCTTCAGACAAATCTCGATTCTCGTATTACGTGACAGATTGACAAAGAAGCATAGTGATCTAACACGGGAAGTAGCTTGAAATCCTCATGTGGTAAACTGGTGATGTGATCAATATTTGAGCATATTTAGTCCCCGAATTAGCCTCGTTCCTATGCTTTTTAGTGCATAATTGGGTCATTTACTATCTTTAGTCCTTTGTTTTGCATATTCTTTAAGGTTTTGTTTCCTTGGTAGGAGAGGAGTGCAAACCTTGCATTTTCATGGCAAAATAGAGCTAAATTGATCGAATCTAATGACCAAGCATCAAAGAGAAGACAAGACTAGAAGGTCTTTGTACATAATGTAGTAGATGGGCAATGATGAAAAAGATCCTTGAATCCCCGAAAAATACCCGGAGGATTGTTGAAAGAAGAAAAGAAGAAAAGAAGAAATGGAAGCTGAGCTAAGATCCGCTCGTCTCACCACTCGGGACGCCCGTCCAGAAGCTCCCCAGGACGCTCGTCCAAGCTGCCAGGCCGCTCGTCCAGAGGCTCCTCAATCCGCCCGTCCCGACCCTTGGACGCTCGGATTGTCTTCCAGATAAACACGCCCCCTTCTTTCTTCATTCGAGTTGCGCATATTTTTGAAAGACTAGCTAAAAGGAGACCCACATCTTTTCTTGAGAGGAGCGATTCCTCAAGGACTTAATCGTCATTTAAGCCCTTATTAACCTTAATTTGTGCACCTAATCCCCACTATAAATACCCCATTAGTCTAATTAGATTATCATGTTCTTCTTATCAATCTTTAGTGTAGTTTATATTATTCTAATCTCTGTTTAATCTTGTAATCAACTTCTAATCAAGTATTAATAGAAATCTCATTTCCTTAATTTCTCTATTGTTCATCTTTTATTTTGGGTAATTGAAGATTATTTGGGTTTATTGGGAGATTGACAACCTTCCATCAATCATCAAGTACTTCTATTATTATTTGCATTATTATTTTGGAATCATCATTAGGTATAATTCTCTTAATCCCTTTTTATTTATTGTCAATCATCTTCATTTATTCATCATGTTTTGCTTTGTTAATATGATTGGCAACCTTGTTAACATGTTAAAATTGATAATGAGTGAGTAATTTCCTTAACTAGGGTTAATGGGGAATTAGGGGAAACCAACATGGAGGGTGATTTATGCTTAATTTAATATATTTTCATAATTTATTTGCTTACTTGTTGTGATCTTAACTTATGCACATGTTATGTTTGATGAAATGCGAGCCTATGAATCCTTGCATTTTTTACCCATCACTTACCTTTTCAATGATACTAGTAAGACATAAACCAACTCGAGTCTCATTAGACCATGCATATAGTTGAGTAGGGAGGATTAAGTCGACTTGTAGGTATTGTACAATATAATCGATTCGGCTTCGAGACCCAAACCTTCCTAGGATTGTAAGATATAAACCAACTCGATCTTATCACAACAATAATTGCTTCATTATAACTTGAGAATATGTTTGTATGATCAATTCCCATGAATCCCCTATGAACCCATGACACCCTAGTGCTTTTAATCAATTGTTTCTCATTTTAGTCATCTTGCTTGTTTACTTTTATTGTTATTTAGTTTAGTGATCTTCTTATCTCAACCCAAATTGTGACAACCCTAGACACTATTACTTGCACTCGAAAATCCTACATCAATACCCGTCCCTTGAGATCCGACCTTTACTTACCTCTTTACTAGTAGTAGAGTTGTTTGTGAAGTTATAAATATTGTTTTGGTCTAGGTGTTCCTAACGACAAGTAACCGAAATCTAAGCTAAGAAAGCGATCGACCAAAAATGGCGCCGTTGCCGGAGACGGTGTTAACTTGATTTGATTTTCTTTGATTGTTATTAGTTGTGTCTTTCTTTGCCTTGGGGAAGTAAAAGTCCTCAAGGTTTGTTCTAATTGTTTTCGAGTTGTTTGATATTTTGCATGTCTAGAAGATCACAAGGTAACTTGTTACCCATTGATCACGAAATTGAAAGGACTTTGACAACCAATAGAAGACTTGCTAGAAATACTTTGAGAGGTATTGGTGAGGTTGTAGATATTCAACCAAATACTATTGAGTTCATCAACCCTTTTACAAGAGAAGATGAGGAGAACCCAACACAAAATCAATCACACAACCACCCCACAATGCCTAAGTTTTCATCACATTCCGTACCAACCGAGGAGAACCTACCCAATGGTACTCCCACACCGCAACACTTAACCGGAAATTTCATTGCAAAATCCGCATTTATCCAATTAGTCGAAAGAAGCCAATTTGGGGGGATCCCTAGTGAAGACCCTCATTCCCACATGGAGACTTTTTGTGACTATTGTGATTCGATTTCACCAACCGGAGTGACTCAAGACCAAATTCGATGGGTCTTATTTCCTTTTTCTCTAATTGGTACCGCGAAACAATGGTTGAAGAGCCTTGATAAGGCTACTGTTGGAATTGACTCTTGGAAAATGTTGGCTCTAGCTTTCTACAAAAAATTCTACCCTCCGGAAAAGACTAACATGCTAAGAGCTCAAATTACGGGTTTTAAGCAAAGGGACGAAGAATCTTTGTATGAAGCTTGGGAGCGATTTAAAGGAATTTGTCGCTCATGTCCTCATCATGGACTTAGCGAGTGGTTCTTGGTACAACAATTTTGGAATGGTCTTTATGAAGACTCAAGAAACATTCTCAACTTGGGATCAAATGGTATGTTCACCGTAGTTGACGATAATCAAACTTGGAACAAGATTGAGGAAATGGCGGTCCATAATTCACAATATACTAGACCTCGCAAGGCTACTAGTGGAGGAAAGCATGAAGTGGACTCTATTACTCAATTGGGTGCTCAACTTAGTGCTCATATTAATACCATTAACTTGAAGTTTGAAAAACCTATGGCTAAGCTTGAAGAAGCCTCAAAATCACCAAAGCATCATGTTAATGCCATGGTGGCCTCTTCATCAATCCCAAGTGGGATATGTGAGAATTGTGGAACTTTGGGACATGACCAAAGTGAATGTAGGGGAACAAATGAGCAAGTGAATGCTTTTCAAGCATACAAAAGTGGTACCCCTTATTCCAACTATTACAATGAAAACACCAAATTCCACCCAAATCTCTCATACAAAAGCCAAAATGTTCAAAACCCTCAACCAACATACACCCCACCTCCCATGAAAAACCAAAATCAAAGACCCTTTTTCAACCAAAACCAAGGTTATCAAAATCAAACTCCATACAATCAACAAAGGGACCAAGGTTTTGATGTTCAAAAAGCTGTCCTCCAAATGTAAAAGAATCAACAAGAAATTTTCACTCAAATGTAAAAAGATAGCCAAGAAAAAGACATCACCATCAACAACATCCTACCCCACACAAAAATGTTGGAAACTCAAATGACCCAACTAGCATCTTCAAGCTCTCAAAGACAAAAGGGGCAATTACCACCTCAAAGTAATCCCCCAAGACATAAAACGATTAGTGCCATTCACTTGAGGAGTGGTACGATATATGAAGGACTAAAGAAGCAAGTTGAGGATGAAGTTGTGGAAGCTAGTGACAAGGAAAGAGTTGTACAAAACTCTAGGGAAGAAGAACCCACCAATCAAGAAGTTTCAAAGAAAAGAGAAGAAAAGGCCAAAGAGAAGGAGCCCATTGTGATTAGACTTCCATTCCCGAGTCGTCAAGCTAAGCCTCAGTTTGATGACCAACTAGGAACATTCATGGAAATTGTAAAGAATTTGGAAGTCTCGATTCCCTTCACGGAATTGATCAATCACGTTCCGGCCTATGCGAAGTACATGAAGGACATCCTTACGAAGAAGAAATCAATCCGGAAGCTTGAAACTATTGCCTTCACTAAGGTAAGTAGCGCCATCCTTCAAGGGAGCTCACGTCCAAAACTCAAGGATCCGGGAAGTTTCTCCATTCCATGCACTAATGGTGACACTACAATCAACAAATCTTTATGTGACCTTGGGGCAAGTGTTAGTGTCATGCCATATTCGGTTAGCAAGAGGCTAGGAATGGGAGAACTCAAATGTACCAACATCATGCTTCAAATGGCGGATAGATAACCAAAGACACCTTTAGGGATATGGGAAGATGTTCCCGTGAGAATTAGAAAATTCTTCATCCCAGTGGATTTCGTTATTGTTGACATGAAAGAAGACTCCAACATTCATATTATCTTAGGAAGACCTTTCTTGCACACCGCGGGAGCGGTGATCGATGTGAAGTATGGAGAGCTTACCCTTGAAGTGGGAGATGAAACCATCACTTTCAATCTTGACAAGACCATGAGAGCTCCCTGATTACACGAGCTATGTTTTATGGTTGATCACTGTAGCCGGAAGGATGATAGGAAGAAGTTGGAATTTCAATGGAAAAAGAAAGTGGATGATGCTCCATCAAAAGAGCAAGGAAATAACAACAATGAGGGCTTGAAAAGCTCACCCATGACAAGTGAAGAAGATGGCCTCATTGGCCAAGACAAGGAAGAAGGAGAGTTGTCTCCATCAACTCAAGAAATGTTTAATGATCAAATAGACGAAGTTTGCGGTCTTTGGGATGATGAGTTTGAAGGGATATTCAATCCCTACATTGGTAATGCTATGAACCAAGACCATCATGGAGAACAACAAGTGCAAAAATCTATTGAGGACCTTTATCATAATAATGAGCCAGCTTTCGACTACTTCTTCAAGGTGTTGAGTAACATCAACAACATCTTGAACATGCCCCCTTGACATCTCACATTGGATGAGATTTTGGTGGAGTCCTCCCTAAACCACCATTTGTACATATTCTAACTCCCTAACTTGCATTTCAATTATTACATTGCATTTTTTGTCATTTTTGGATTTATATTTTTGTGCTTTGATCAAGATATTCATCATTTTGAGAAAAGTGAGGGAGGGACTTATGATTTTATTGATGTGTAGTGTTTTACCTTAGTGTGGGGATAGAAATTTCCTAGGCTATTCATGCCTTTGTAGTGCCCCTACAATGAAGAACACGAGAATTGAAGAATGAAAATGACACGGGTACGAAGTACCCACCGATGGACCTGAATCCGTGTGGTCAAGGAAGAATCCGAGCGGCCAAATGGAAAATCCGCTCGTCATGAAGAACCCGAGCGTCCAAAGTCACCAGACGCTCGTCTGGTAGAGCTGCAGAATACAAAAATCTGGTCTGACAAAGAATCCGAGCGTCTCAGCTGAGAATCCGCTCGTCTCATTTTGGACGGTCGTCCTTCACAAAAGACGCTCGTCTTTTTACTACAAATATCCTGGGAGTTTCTCTGTAAAGGAATCTGAGCGTCCACCTAGAAAGACGCTCGTCCCTCCACAAAGAATCCGCTCGTCTTTCCAGAAAGACGCTCGTCCTGTGGCGTCTTTTCGTGAGCCAATCATTGAGGAATCCGAGCATCCAGACACCTAGTCCGCTCGTCCTCCACTGCATTTTCAAAAATAACGGGTGTTTTAAAACCCTTTTTCTCCTATTCATTCTCATTTCTTCAACATACAAACACTACCCAAAACCTAAAAACCCCAAAACCCTCATCCTCTCCATCAACAAAATCAAATTTCCTCAACCAAACTCAACCAAATCAAATCCAAACTTCCTCACAACAAAAATTAATCACTCCTTTTGCAACAACAAGTAATTCAAACACCAAAATATTGAACTTTTAAGTCGATTTTTAGGATACAAAGCAACATTCATTCATCCTAAATCGATTTGGGTATCACTAAAAATTGAAGATTTCAATCTTTCATTGGTGTAATCAAGCAAAGGAGAATGGCAAGAACTAAAAAAGGCAACAAGGCACCCCAAAAGAAGACACTTTCCAAAAGGCAACTAGCTCTTCAACCAAAACAATTGTCAAAGGCATTGGTAGTCCATGAGGCAAGGTTGGAGGTTCAACAACAACATCCCCCTATGGAAGCTACAACATCAACAACTCCGGTCATTGAACAATTATCCAATTATCCGGAGGTAACTTTCACTTCCGACTCTTATAGGGAGAAATTCATTATCTTTGCTAAGAAAACCATCATATCTACTAAGTTTATTTGTGAAGATGCATTGTCAAAATTGGGTTTTCTTGAACAAACCAAAACCTTCTTTGAGTCTATGGGATTGGGTAAATTGTTTACAATGAAAGAATTGACATACCCCTCCCTCACCTTGGAATTTTAAAATTCCTTGAAAGTCACAAGGGTGGAGACTCGAACTAACATCGAGTTTCGTCTTGAAAATGTTGATAGACGCATACCTTTTGGAGAGTTGGGTAAGATATTAGGCCTTAGTGATAACCCGAAATATACAAAGACTCCTATCAAGTATGACCCCGCTCCTCTTTGGATGGCAATTTCCGGAAAGAAATTCATACGCTTTCATGATTGTCGTGATCTCTTAGTCCACCATCCGGGCATTAGAGTATGGCATAAGGTCATTGGGAATACTTTGATAGTTAGAAATGGCACAAATCATCTTACCAAACTCGATTATATTCTTCTTGAGTCGGCCTTGAACATTGGGAGGGAATTTACCAAGCCATACAATCCTCTAAGACTTTTGGTTGAACGATGGCTTAATGTCGATTGTGGCAAAGAAGGGACCTCCTTTATTGTCGATGGAGGACTAGTTACCCATTTGGCTAAGCATTTTAACCGGGATTTCAACAAAAAACATCACTTATCTGCCGGTTAAAGGAGAGAAAAAGGATGACGCATCTGAGGTAGTACCTCAGACCTTGTAATTTTTGAGCATATACACATTTTTTTGAGCATATTACCATTTATAAATATAGTTTTTGAGCAATATTATATTTTTTTAGTGTAATGGTTTAGTAAATGTGCTCAAAAACTTTATACTAAAGCAGAACTCAAAAACTTTAAAATAAAACTCAAAAAATAAATAATAAGAGGTACTACCTCAGATGTATAGTCTATAAACTGGTTAAAGGAGGCTATCTTATTTATATGGACACCATGATTCACAAGTTCAAGTGGGTCAAGCACGACACTCTTGACAAAAAATATGGGTGGTTAACAAATGAAGCTAGATCCTTCACCTTGCCTTCCAAAATTTGCCGATTGAATGTTCACCGACCGAACTACCTTCTCCCACTCTCCGAAGAGACCGAGTATATCATTCAACAACAAAGGAGCTAAATTTTTGAGCCCTCCTCCTCTATTATCACCCCACCTTACCCATTTGAATACCATGAGTTCAAACCCAACGATGTCAAAGTGAGAAATGATTACTTGACACTACTCATGAGGGAAATGCACAAGAAAGCTTACAATGATAGAGTAGATGCTTACAAGGCCCAATATCCGCCCCTCCTACATGTAGCTAGGCAAGGACTTCTTGATCCGTCTTGTCCTTTGCCTAGTTGGGTGGATAGGGAAGTATTCTTTCCTAGCATTCCTAGTGGTGGTAGACCGGGTGGAGAGGAGATGGTTGTTGAAGAGGGTGGTGACCAAGAAGGAGGAGAAGAAGAAGAGGTTCAAGAAGAAGAAGTCCAAGAGGAGGAAGTGGAAAGTGAAAAATAACAAGCAAGTGAAAGTGAGAGTGGACATGATTCCGCATCTATGGAAGTTGATGATGCCTTAAGAGAGGAAGATGATGATGATGATGATACGATGGGTGAGGATTAGCAAACTTTGGAGGCTCCTAAATTCTTAGACCTCCCTTATGGTTTGTCTACTTCTCTTGTTTTTATTTTATCTTGATCATCTTGTGGAGTCCTGGCAACATTGGAGGACTAACACCTTGACTTCATTAAGGTGTTCATTATTATTGTTTCCGACTTGTAAAATCCAAAATGACAATCTTTAGTTTCATGCATTGCACTCCATGTGCATAAACTCCCCCGAAATTCATGACATTAGAAATAATGTCTATTTTGGTTTGGGGAAGTCTATGCATATGCATTGGGAGCTAATTTAAATTATGCTCTCCAGCATAACAAAAACACATGCATCATGTAGTGTAGCTTAGTATAGTTTGCATTTAGTTTAGAAATCATGCATTTTCATTTCATAATTTCCTATCGTATTGGCTATTGAGGACAATGCCCATACTAGTGTGGGGATGGGAAATTCTAACTTGACTTTTATTAAAAATCAAAAAAACAATCAAAAATTTCGAAAAAATTGAAAAAATTAAAAAATTGAAAATCCAAAAACAAGTTCATTTCCTTTATAGTGTAGTCTTGTATATATTGTGTTTGTTCATCCTTGTTCACATTGATTGACTACGCCACATCCGAGACATGAGGATATTGAAGACCGCATGGTATGATCTTTCCAATCTCCTTTTTTCTCTTTATGTTAATGACTATGTGGCTTTATTTTGATTGATGCGGTATAAACAATTTGAATTTAGGACTTGCATTTAGATTATTTGGCATATTAGTTGGTAGAAGCATATGCATTAGGATGTATATATGTTAGTTGCATCATGGCATGTAGTTGCATTTAGGAAAAAATTTGTGAAACCGTCTATTTGGGAAGCTTGACAAGTGTATATAGGCCCTAGTAGATGCTTTTTCTTCTTAAGACTTTGCTTGTTAGAATACTTGTAAAAAACTCTCGGATATGTCATGCTAGTATCCTTTGACCCATGGATTAAGGCCTTGTCAAGTGTACCTTGTGGTGTGATAACTCCTTGGCTACCGTTTATTCCAAGGTGACCCTTGAAACCATGCAACCATCATTCATCCATTATCTACCATACATTTTGTCATCAAAGGGAATGGGCACAAAAATTATTCAAATTTGAGTTCAAGAAATGAAATGAAAAGCCAAAAAGTTTGCAAAATGCATCAAAAGAAAAGATGAGAAAAAATAGACTCCTATTCTTCAAATATAAGGCACCCTCGTTACTAATTGGGGTGACTTTGAAAATGTTCAAAAGAAAATGCAAAAGTTGAAAGTTGTCAAGTATTGAAAAGCCAAACATCAAAAGAAATGGCAAAAAGAAAGTGTTCGCAAATGTTAATGCCACAAGAAATTGGGGGAAAAACAACAACAAAAGCAAACTCCCACATGAAACTCAAATACTATAGATCCCTTTATCCATCGTATCCATTTTTGTGCATGGTAGAGAGGGGACGACCCTTCTTCTTGTCTAGGCAAGAAGAGGAATTCCACGATTCTCTAGTGTTTCTAATACCATAGATAGTCTACTCTTGACAAAAGCATTTAAAGATTGAGGACAAAGGTACCCTAGCTTGACACAACTTGGAGGTGATTTATTGGTATCTGCTAAGCTTAGTAGTTTGAAGAAACCATATCTATGAAGGAGTGTGTACCCTTGAATTGCTTCCCCTTTAGATAATTTCCGCCACTTAGATGAGGAAAGTGGCTATTCTTTTTGTAGATGAATCCATTATTTGATTTTGTGTGCTTTAATGATTGGATGTGTCGCCATTTTGGCAATACCCACCTGCCTTGCAAGAAGGCATCCTACCTCATGGTTGTCTTGTTGTGAGTTGAAGGGGTGGAGTGAGACCCGCTAATTGTCTCATATCGGCTATATAATTAGGATAGTTTAAATAAGGGTCCTAGTTTTGTCACCTCTTTACTCGGGACGAGAAAAGGTTCGGTTTGGGGATATTTGATGTGATCAATATTTTAACATATTTAGTCCCAGAATTAGCCTCGTTCCTATGCTTTTTAGTGCATAATTGGGTCATTTACTATCTGTAGTGCTTTGTTTTGCATATTCTTTGAGGTTTTGTTTCCTTGGTAGGAGAGGAGTGCAAACCTTGCATTTTCATGGCAAAATAGAGCTAAATTGATCGAATCAAATGACCAAGCATCAAAGAGAAGACAAGACTAGAAAGCCTTTATACATAATGTAGTAGATGGGCAATGATGAAAAAGATCCTTGTATCCCCGACAAAATTCTGGAGGATTGTTGAAAGAAAGAAAAGAAGAAATGGAAGCTGAGCTAAGATCCGCTCGTCTCACCCCTCGGGACGCCCGTCCAGAAGCTCCCCATGACGCTCGTCCAAGCTGTCTGGCCGCTCGTCCAGAAGCTCCCCAATCCGCCTGTCCCGAACCTTGGATGCTCGGATTGTCCTCCAGAGAAACACGCCCCCTTCTTTCTTCATCGAGATGCGCATATTTTTGAAAGACTAGCTAAAAGGAGACCCGCATCTTTTCTTGAGAGGAGCGATTCCTCAAGGACTTAATCGTCGTTTAAGCCCTTATTAATCCTAATTTGTGCACCTAATCTCCACTATAAATACCCCATTAGTCTAATTAGATTATCATGTTCTTCTTATCAATCTTTAGTGTAGTTTATATTATTCTAATCTCTCTTTAATCTTGTAATCAACTTCTAATCAAGTATTAATACAAATATCATTTCCTTAATTTCTCTATTGTTCAACTTTTATTTTCGGTAATTGAAGATTATTTGGGTTTATTTGGAGATTAAAAACCTTCCATCAATCATCAAGTACTTCTATTATTCTTTGCATTATTATTTTGGAATCATCATTAAGTATAATTCTCTTAATCCCTTTTTAATTATTGTTAATCATCTTCATTTATTCATCATGTTTTGCTTTGTTAATATGATTGGCAACCTTGTTAACATGTTAAACTTGATAATGAGTGAGTAGTTTCCTTAATTAGGGTTAATGGGGAATTAGGAAAAACCAACATGAGGGATGATTCATGCTTAATTTAATATGTTTTCATAATTTATTTGCTTGCTTGTTGTGATCTCAACTAATGCACATGTTATGTTTGATGAAATGCGAGCCAATGAATCCTTGCATAATTTACCCATCACTTACCTTTTCAATGGGACTTGTAAGACATAAACCAACTCGAGTCTCATTAGACCATGCATATAGTTGAGTAGGGAGGATCAGTAAGCGCTCCCCCAGCATCCAGCCAGATGGTTCCCGTCAGCATATCACCCAGAACCATGCCTCCACCTCTGCCTCTGAAACCGCCACAGATAGCCAAGGCGGCAGGCGCCCCAACTAGCCCAGATCCAGCAGGGAAAGCAGTCCCAGCGGAGGAGAAGCTGCATCCAGAGTCTGGACCAGGAGGGATCAGGTGCAGAAGTTCTCAGAAGCAGAGGACCTCCAGTGCTTGACCCAATGCAGGTGATGATTCAAGGGATGGATACTCTGCGTCAGGCCGTTGAGGATCTGGGGAAGGACAACCAGAACCTGATCACTCAGATCGTAACTGCAGTCCAGCCCAAACCAGCGTCAGCACCTAAGGCCCTAAACCTGACAAGCGGAGGAGGATCACGTCGACCAATTCCGTCAGAACTAGTCACCAGTTTACACCTTGCAGGAGTAGCACCCGACGAACCAGTCAAGCCCAGAGGATTGGGATGTTTGTCATTTGACAACTCACACAGCCTGCAGCAGACATCAGGTAATGCACCGCTTAGCACTCCGTCAGGGTCTGACTATCCACCTTTTGCAGGAACACCCATGCACCAGACATCCGGATGGCAATCTGGAGCTGTCATCAACACAGCAGTTCCATCACTCAGCCAATTCACCAGTGGAGCCTGGATCGGAGGCTTGCAGCAGACACCAGGATGGCGGCCATGATCTATAATCAATGCAACACCAGTTACTACTACAAATCCCTTGCGTTAAAGACACTTCTGCATTGACGCTCTCGTAAACCGTGGACCCATAATTAACCCTCCAATTTTTTTTTTGGGAATGACCGCCATATTCATATGTTAGGCGCAATATTCTAATTTTCTAATTTCAACTAATAACCCATTATTCTCCCCACATACACTATCAGCTATTCATTCAATTCCCGCAGTCAAACTCGTTCCACGAAAAACCCTAACCTTTCAATTTTCCATTTGATCATCAACAAATATTTCGCCTTTGATTCTTCCATTTATTCTAACTTAACTCCATCAACTTCGTTTCTTCATCTTTTTATGTATCAGTCTGCTCCTTTCTTTTCAATTTTTCTCTCCAAAGGTTTGTTTTTGTTCAGTTTAATTTCATTTCTGCGAGTTTTTGATTCGTTAGTTTAGTAAGCTTGCTTATATTTTCATTTTTCTTAGGTATTTAATCTTGCGATTTATGATTAATTAGGTGTTATGATATTGACTATGATTTGTTTTCTTAGTGTAGTAAATTTGGAGATTAGAATTAGTCATATGTTGCTCCTTAATCGTCATTGTTTTAATCGAATTATGGGCGACGACGATAATTTCGGATCCATGGATAAAATTTATAATTTTTACTTTGGTTTAATATGAATTTGTTTCTTATTTTCATGTAGATGATTGTTTGAATTAATCCATGATTTAATTAATTTATGATTCCAGATTTTGTTGTACATAAGTTTTTGCTTATTTTTTGTTTGGTTCTATGTTTCTTCTACAATTAATCCATGATTTTTATGTGGTTATTATCAACCAAGGATCCATACGCAGGGGTTTTGTTATCCTCTGATTCATGAAATTGTACTGTTTTTAGAGAAACTTAGGAGAGGCCGGGAAGCCATAATGTAAAGTTCAAGAACCATTGGTAAAAGTTATTGAGTTCTTATATAGCAAAATTAGTAAGATTTTGAACATTCTCGAATTGTTGTGATTGGGGTCACTCTTCATGTCAAATGGGTTTCTTATATTGTGAGCTAGCAGTCAACCGATATAATTTTTATTACGAGTTCTTTGAAAATTACTTCCAATCAGTAAGATGACTAGTGTCTTGTAAATACCTGTAAGTCCGAACTAGTAGCAGATGCAAGCGCTATTCTGAAGTAATATGTACCATTCGGGTTAGTGTTGTCAAGTTGGAACATAATCTGCCATGTAGTTCGTTCATATGAGTTGTTAACCTTCGTGCAAGATTTTTAAGAATTCGACACAAGTTAAGAGTGTGGTCTTTGCAAGATAATGCATAAACTATGCTTGCTCAAAGAAAATATTGCATCGGTCGACTACTAGTTCACAATATAAGAATCCCATTTGACATGAGCATGTGGACCCGATCACAACAATTCAAGAATGTTTAAAGTTACTGATTTTTTTATATAAGACCTCACTAACTTTTACCAATGGTTCTTGAACTTCACATTATGACTTCCATATCCAAAGTTTCTGGCTATGGCACTGAAAGTAATACAATTTCACATTTTTATTGTGGTATTACATGTTTGAAAACTTAGTTTGGTTCAAATATATGGAGTATAATCTTAGTTTCTTTAGAAAAGTTGATCATTTATTGTAGTATAATCTTAGTTTGGTTCAGATATATGGAGTATAATCTTAGTTTGGTTCAGATATATTCAATGAAAACTTAGCTCGTTCATTTATGGACTATTGAGATAAATTTTCTATTTATTGCAGTTTTTTCAAATTTGTGATGGGCTTACGGCAATTATATTGTGGACTAAGGAGTATAGACTTGGTTTTCACTTTTACCTTATAATTTTGTTTGTTTAATGGTTAAAATTTTCTAGATCGTAAAGTATCAAAAGTGTACTGAAAATAAAATGTAAAGTATCCCAAATATAATCAAAATTATTGTCGTAAATAAAATAAAGATAAGTTGTGAATTATAAAATAAGAATTTTAAATTAGTATCGATTGTTCATTGAATTGTTGAATGTGCATTTATAATTTGAATTTGTATAAGTTTTACACATTTTTTTATGACTCCTGTTTTATCTCAAAAATTAAACGCTTATTATTCGCTACCCCAGACTTTTAATCATGGGTTCGCCCGTGAGTGCCTGATGGAAATCCTCGTACTAGTTGGATTCGTTAGGTTGATTATTGGTATTCTGATAAGGAAAGGTACGCCTCAAATTTAAAACGTAAACAAAGTGTTCTTCTCGCTGCTTAATTTCAAATTTTGTACAATGGGGCCTACTAGCTATCCTAACATACGAGCTTATTTCATATAATTTCCATCTTCTAAACAACTTTTCATGTATATTAAACTGAAATGTATTATATGCTAAGCCTTTTAATATTGTTGTGTGACCAACAGGAAGAAAAGAACAAAAGAGAAGTAAGTGTTTTGGAGATTTTCGAGCAAACTCATCGTAAGAAAGATAGAACATTTGTAAAACACATGTTGATGGAGGATTTTTTGGTAAGCAGGTCCTGTTTCCTTGTTTTCTTTTATCCTTTCTACAAAATCAGTAGTATTTTTTGTGACTCCAGAAGTATTGTGCTGCACCTGGATTAACGCAAGGCCTCAGAAATTTGTCAGATGACTTTTATAGGAAGAAATGAACAAAGTTTGATTTCCACAAGGTTTATTAAGGTTTATTAAGGTTTTGATTTATTAAGGTTTTGATTTATTTTATTAAATAAGAGATGATTTGACTCTTTATAATCTTTTGAGGATTTGGGATTTCCTTGATTTATAGGACAAGCTATTGGTTCAAATTACTGTGACGCATCCATTTAAGATTACTAAGTAGATTGGCTTGCTTGCTTACTGGAATGACAGGTATCAGATTTCGGAGTAACGAATATTGATGCTTATTTTACGTATGATGCGTCGTTCGACTGTTTTTTTTTATGGTACTGCTGGGATTTGTTCTCTGATAAGAGATTTGTTGAACTAGTGTTATTTTTTGTGGTAATCGATAGTTTCTAAGAAAGTTTATGCTTCATCGGATTCAGTTCTTCTTACTCTCACTTTGTAATTTATAATGTTTTTGTTGGGGTTAATTCTGCTGGTGTCGCTCATTCTTGTTTACTTGTGTCATCTATTGCTATTTTCCTGTACGATGTTGGTTTATTAAGCAAGGATTATTTAATAATAGGAACGGGGTTAATTCTGCTCGTTTCTTGCTTCTTGCTGAGTTAATTTGAACACTTGCTATTTTTCTTTAGAGTCTTAAACTTACTCTCTTGTCAGTATTTTGTAATATGCATTATGCATTATGTAATATGCTTCGTCTTGGGTTCTTCACTATTCTCAGCTTGTTCCTGCAGCCCCACCTACTAAACCAGCAGCTGAGGATGCACAAGAAACAACAACACGACCAAAAAATAATAACATTCCATTGAGGTTACCAAGGTCAATGCGGTCAGCAGGCGCAAACATGAATCTTCCGAGAGACAGGAAGTCAGAACAAGGAGAAGAATGCGGTGTCCAAAAGGAGTCTGGTGAACCTGCTAGATATTATTGATTCGGTCGTACTATAAAGTATGTACTAGTTTATATTAGTTAAATTGTCAATGCTAGTATTGCTAGTATTTGTGACGGAGACGATATATGTATCATACGTATGCTTATTTATAAAAGTACGTGGGTACATCATTTTATATATACTGCATTATGTTTTTTCATGATTTAGTAATAAGTAGTAGTACTATACTACTTATATATAGGTCTATTTAATTACTCTATGATTTTATCAGGTAATCAAAAAGTCAAAATTATACCGTGATATAACAAGTGTCAATATATAAATAGTTGATGCCTAATTTTGTCTCATGGAGTGCCACATAAAAGCATCAATAGTCGCTGAAGACGCTGAAAAGCGTCAAATTTGTCGACAAATAAAAGAGTCAATAATCAATGAAACGCTTACAAGCGTCAAAATTGTTGACAATTAAAAGCGTCAATTGTCCATGAAGACGTTTAAAAGCGTCAAATTTATTGACAAAAAAAAAACGTCAATAGTCACTGAAGACGCTTAAAAGCGTCAACTTTGTTAACAATTAAAAGCGTCAATAGTCCATAAAGACGTTTAAAAGCGTTATATTTGTTGACCAAAAAAAGCGTCAAAAAATAACGACGCCCCAAAAACTGACGCTTTTTAAAAGCGTCAATAAACAAAATATTGATGCTTTAAAGCGTCAAAAAATGCTCAAAAAAGCGTCATAAATGCAAGGGTTGTGTAGTAGTGAGTGACAAGTCATCCAGCGTCTGGCCAATTTCCTGGAGGGCCCTAGTTAGAAGATATACCTGTTGGTTCCTTCCCGCCTGTTTCTAACCCCCTTGCAGGAGCAGGTAGTTCGCTGGAGTAGCAATACCAAGAGCTGAGGGACCTAATGTACAGGATACCACGCGTAGCATGCCTATTAGAGAAAGCGGCACAAGATAGCTATGTGGACTCAACTTTCGTGGACGACATAGCCCTCGTCGGCGTTCCTAAGGGATGTGTACCACTAGCCATGACGCTCTACGATGGAACCACAGATCCACTCGATCACATCAACCACTACAAGCAGAAAATGATGGTGATAACCGCGACTGGGCCCTTAAAGGAAGCTTGTATGTGCAAAGGATTTGGATCAACTTTGTCTGGAGCAGCCCTGCAGTGGTTAGTCAGCCTGCCCAATAAAAGTATAGCCAACTTCGCCGACCTAGGTAATGCATTCAACTAGCAGTTCGTCAGCATCAGAAAGCCAGAGAAGCAGACCAGCGACCTCTATCGGATAGTGCAAGGGTTTGACGAATCTACTCGTGATTACTTGAACAGGTTTACAAGGAGAAGGTGGTAATTCCGAGGTGCGATATAGCAACTGCTATACAAGCCTTCCGCCGAGGACTGCACCAGGATTCAGATCTATACAAGAACCTGACCATGCATCCATGCACTACCTTTGAGGAGGTACAAACACAGGCGATTGCTATCATGATGCTGGAGGAAGACTCGGCACCCATAAGAGGCACTTACTATTCAGACCCAGTATCCAGAAAAGCCCCTGTGGAAAAGAGGAGCGAAAGATCCAAACCTTATAGCAGAAGCGTGCACAAAGTTTCTGGAAGCACGGAAGGAAAAGGGGACCCAGATCTGCTTCAAAATGTATGTGAGTATGGTTTCACCACTAATCTTGCAGGATTGTCCAAAGCCCTGCAGGAGCTGGGTCGCAGAGTCAGATGGCCCAAACCCCCAGCTGAAGGATACTCCAGCAGTAGAAAGGACACTGGCAAAAAGTGTGAATTCCACGGTAGCAACACCCACGACACAGACGAATGCCATTCTCTCAAGAAGGAAGTTAGGTATCATTATGAGCAAGGAACCCTGGATCACCTCCTACCCAGAGGCACAACCAGAGTGAGCTCTACAGATCTGGTTCTGCCATCTCCCCCTCCTCGGTGCACTAGAACTGTATGGTATTATAGGTGGCTCGGAGCTATGCGGATTGACGTACTCAGCAGCAAAGAGGTATGCCACTATAGCAAAGGGAGATAAGCCAGAATATTCCTGCAGGATCAGTCGCCAGAACTTTCCATCAGTCACCTTTGACGAAGCAGATGCTCAGTCTGCTCCAGAACAGCACCACGATGCTTTGATCATCACGCTCCCCATAGGAAATTGCGAGGTGAGAAAGATCATGGTGGATACCGGAAGCTCCATCAACTTAATCATGCTAGAGACGCTCAAAGGAATGGGATTCAGTGAAAAATATCCAACAAAGAAGGCGGTCCCCTTGGTTGGTTTCAGTGGCGAAATAAAGCATTCTCTGGGAGAGATCGTCATCCCAACTTATGCCGGAGGAGTTAACAAGCAGGTAAGGTATCTGGTTATTGATGGACCCTCTACTTACAATATAATCCTTGTCAGGCCCTGGATCCACGAGATGAAGGCAATACCCTCAACGTACCACCAGTGTCTGAAGTTTCCAACGCCTTGGGGTGTGTAAGAGATACGTGGGGACCAAGAAAAAGCTAAGGATTGCTATAAAGTGGCTCTGAAGTCAACAACCAGCCCACCTGCATAGCAATTACAGAGCCAGCGTATCCAGGACGAATACATTGAGCCCCAATAGGCTGAACTAGACGAAGTCATCCTAGACGCGCTCTATTCAGAACAAACCATGCTAATTAGATCAGAATGTACATGTAACATTCGCGAAGAACTCGTTCTGTTGTTGAGAACTAACATGGACTGGTTTGCTTGGTCACATAATGATGTGATAGGGATAGACCCAAGTGTGATCACTCACAAGCTAAGTGTGGATCCAAGCTATAAACCTGTGCCGCAGAAAAGAAGGAAATTTGCTTCTGAAAGGAACCGGGTCATAAACCAGGAAGTAGATAACCTGCTGGGTACAGGAAAAATTCGGGAGGTGAAATATCCAAAATGGTTGTCCAATGTGGTGGTGGTCCCGAAGAAAAATGGCAAGTGGAGGGTCTGCGTCGATTTTACAGATTTAAATAAAGCTTGCCCAAAAGATCCGTTTCCACTACCACACATACACGCCATGGTGGATGCTACTGTAGGTCACGAGATGCTAACATTCCTGGATGCCTGGAGCGGCTATAACCAGATAAAGATGCACCCAAGCGACCAGGAAAACACCGCATTCAAATCCGAGCGAGGTATCTATTGCTATGACGTCATGCCTTTTGGACTTAAAAATGCAGGTCCACCTATCAGAGGCTGGTAAACATGATGTTTAAAGAGCAAATAGGTCAAACTATGGAAGTGTACATAGACGATATGGTCGTCAAATCAAAACAGGCTTCACAACACCACCAGTACCTGACAGAAACTTTCAACACCCTCAGAAAATACCAGATGAAGCTCAATCCGACATAGTGTACCTTCGGGGTCTCCAATGTAAAATTTCTGAGATACGTGGCGACCTAGAGAGGGATAGATGCCAGCACCGAACAAATCAAAGCAATCTCCAGCTGGAGTCACCGTAGAAACCAAAAGACGTCCAACGCTTGACTGGAAGGGTGGCAGCCCTAAATAGGTTCATATCCAGATCCTCCGACAGATGCAGGTTATTTTACGATATACTCAGAAAAAGCGAAAGATTAGAGTAGACAGAGGAGCATGAGAAAGCATTTCAGGAGTTAAAACATTATCTCAGCACTCCGCCACTCCTATCCAAACCAGAGCCAGGAGAGCCACTATTCCTGTATATGTCAGTCACAGAAGCATGAGTAAGTGCAGTACTAGTACGAGAGCAGGAGGGGTCACAGCCTCTAGCATACTACGTCAGTAAGTCTCTACTTCCTGCAGAGACCAGGTAAACATCACTGAAAAAACTCGTCCTTGCACTAGTTACAGCATCTTATAAATTGCGTCCTTATTTTAAATCTCATGCAATTTCCGTAATAATAATTATCCCCTTAAATTATTATGAGAAAATCAGAATTGTCAGGAAGGATGGCTAAGTGGTCCGTACACTTGAGCGGCTATGACTTGAAATTTGAACCTCGTACAACAATAAAGTCTGAGGCTCTGGAGGATTTTATGTCTGACTTCTGCCCGGCTCTTCAGACCCAGGCAGAACAAGATTTCCTGAACCTGGAGGAAGATAAAGGAGATCAAGTGTGGGAGCTACATGTGGATGGAGCCTCCAAAGCTAGAGGAGCAGGAGTAGGATTGGTCCTCAAGTCGCCCAGGGAGATCTCATAGTCCAGGCTGTACGATGTGAATTCAAGGCCACAAACAACGAAGAAGAGTATGAGGCATTAATCCTGGATCTGAAGCTGGCTCTGGATCTGAAAATCAAGCACCTTAGGGTTTTCAGTGATTCCAAACTAATAGTTAACCATGTGAATGACTCTTATGAAGCCAGGGACTCAAGTATATTGGCATACCTAGATATAGCAATAGAATTGACCCTCAGATTTGCTACATTCAATATTAAGCAGATTCCCAGGGACCAGAACACAGAAGCAGACGCCCTAGCCACCCTGGGGGCAGCGTTCAAAGCAGGAACCATCTCGACAATACCAATTGTCCACGTTCTGGAACCAGCAATACTGAAATCTGAACAGGAAGCAAGAGTGTTGTGCAGCACCAACAATGAAGAAGATACTCCAGACTGGAGAAAACCGTACCAGGACTGGCTGCAAAATGACATCCTGCCAGCAGATAAAAAGGAGGTAAGGAGCTTCAGAATGAAAGCATCCAGATTCATACTAATTAATGGTGTTTTGTTCAGGAAATCTCTCGCTGGACCCTACCTCAGATGCCTGGATCGGGAAGAATCTCAGGCTGTTTTGCATACTCTACACAGTGGAGAATGTGGAAACCATGCAGGGGGCAGGAGTCTGTCCAATAAGGCAGTGAGGTAGGGATACTTCTGGCCCACAATGCGCAAAGATGCCGTAGAGTTCGCGAAGAAATGCAATGCTTGTCAGAGGCACGCTCACGTCAGCCACCAGCCAACAGAGCCTCTGCATCCGGTCATTTCGCCCTGGCCCTTCATGAAGTTGGGAATCGACATCGTGGGACCATTGCCCAAGGCATCAAGAAACAAAGTCTATATACTCACCATGACGGACTACTTCTCAAAATGGATAGAAGCAGAATTATCCTCCCAGGTTACAGAAATCCAGGTTATATCTTTCATTAAACGCAATATCATATGCAGGTTTGGCATTCCATCTGAGATTATATGTGATAATGGGTCCCAATTTATTGGAAATAAGATAGAAGCTTTTTGTGCTAGGTGGAATCTCTCATTACAGAAGTCTACTCCCAGGAACTCCAAGTCCAACGGACAAGCCGAATCCAGCAATAAGATTATCGTGGAAAAGCTGAAAAAGAAGCTGGAGGAGAGAGTGGGCAGAAGAGCTACCTCTAGTTCTCTGGGCTGACAGAACCACACCCAGAGTTGCAACAGGACAAACTCCCTTCAGCCTGGTGTTTGGAGCAGAAGCAGTCATTTCATCCGAGGTCAAGGTCCCAACCCACAGGTATGGATGCATAACAGAAGACCGGAATCAGTTGGAAAGGGCAAGCAGCCTGGACACGGTAGACGAGCTCAGAACCAACGCTTAGATTAGGATGGCTTCATACCAACAAACGGTGGCCAGGAGCTATTACAAGAATGTGAAGGTAAGAACCCTGCAGGTAGGAGACCTAGTCCTAAGGAAAGTCTTCTAGAATACCAAAAACCGGCAAGCAGGAAAATTCGCCTATAACTGTGAGGGGCCATACCAAGTGGAAAGCATAGTTGGAAATGGAGCTTACCGACTTATGACTATAGAAGGACAAATGGTTCCCAGATCCTGCAACATCATCCACTTGAAAAATTATTTCACTTAAGAGACCAGCATGGTCAACAAACGGGTACTCAGTCTACCAGATGCAGCTCCGCCAGGTTGTAGATTTTGCTTTAAATATTCTTTGGCTCTGAAAACCTGATTGACCTCCATTTATTCATTTATATTTTCCTATACATTTTTACCCTCTCTGGCTCTGGCGAATTTTCTATATGCACTTTCACCTTCCCAGATTCTGAAAGTTTTTTCGACACACATTTTAACATTCCCTGTATCCAGAAAAATTGTTATTTCTGTATATACTTTGACTTAAATCTTCTCTGGCTCTGAACTATATTTTGTAAACATCGACAACTTTAAACGTTTCAAGTAAATAAATTCCATTTCATAAATATTCTTCAAATAAATGGCTAATTGAATAAAAATGCAAGCTAATCTGGCAGAGCTTGTATTTACTAATGAAGGCGTGTGTCCGTGGCTGAGCACGTATAACTGGGACGACCAGTCTCCCGCGCTGCATTAGCACCCACGCAAGCCTGACTTCTCTGAACAAGTGGGCGAACTAAATTCCTTAGCCAGAAATCAAACAACGATGGCCAAACATACAACGTAAAAAGTGTATGCACAAATCAAAAGAAACACCAGAAACGGTATGACACAAAGCATATCTGAAAACGAAAAAATACTGCATATGTTCGTCATAAAAACAAAACATGCCCGACCCCCTGGACCAGACAAAAATATCCCAAATTGTTTGTCAAAAACTACACACTATGCCACACAGGGCAAAAAACTAACTAATAGGCAAAACAAAGTCTCATCTACAGGAAATACTACTCCAGATTAATGTGCTCCACAGCCTTAGAAGCAGTTACCTGTGTGGCAGGAGAAGGGGAAGTCACCTCTTCCTCAGCATCCGAAGCACCAGCAGGGACATCACCTTCCCCCTGCAGACCAACCAGTAAGTCCAGATTCAGACCCTCGGGAAAGTCAGCAGCAAGTTTCTCCTCTTCCGCTCCCAGGTCCCAGGCCAGATGCTCCCCACTCTGAAACGGCTTTATACATTCAATTTTGGTTTCCAGAGCAGCATAGGCAAGAGCGTTCATCAGAGTGTTCCCAAGGTCGGCATTCTTCTCCTTTAGCACCTGCACCTCCGAGACCAGGGAAGCTTTGTCATCCAGAGTCTGAGAAAGGCGAGTCTCAGCATCAGCAACACGCTTCTCAGCGCCAGAAGCACGATTCTCAGCATCAGTAGCACGCCCTTCAGCATCAGAAATACGCCCTTCAGCATCAGAAAGGCTACTCTGAAGTTTCTGCTTCTAAGCAGCTTCCTCCAGCAGTAGATTCTGGGATGTATCTAACTCAGCCTGGATCTTGAGCTTGCATTCCTCATCCGCCTTCACATCCTCTAGGAGCTCCGCCTTTTCAGCTTCCAAGGAAGGAACCTTGTCCCGCAGAAATAGAGCCATTTGAAAGGATTGCCAACAACAAGCAAAGAAGATCAAAAAATTATAAAAAAAAAAAAAAAAAAAAAAAAAAAAAAAGAAAGAGAAGAAGCACCGAGGCAGTTAACGTATATTCACCTCAAAGGAATTCTCCGCAGCACGGGTCCACCAGATTAACCAAAGCCTTTTTTCCCAATGTAGATCTAGGAGCAGGAAACAGCATCTGACCCATCTAACCCAGGTCACGAACAGATTTGGCCCTGTCAAAGTCTTCTGGAAATTTGAAAGGTACATCAGAAAGACCTCCAGAAGCAGGAATAGACTCAGCAACAGGAATAGAATCAGGAACAGGAGTAGGCCCGGAAGCAGGAGGGTTCACAGAAGTAGAACCGTGAGAAGGAATATACCCTGGAATAGGGGACTTCGTAGCTAGAGGGGTGACCTCAATGGGAACCTGTTCTTTGGCCTGGCTAGCAGCAGCAGACCACCTTTTTACGCGAGTCCTAGAGCCAGAACAGGGGCAGCTTTTCTCTTCTCAACTGGTTTGGAAGCACCTTCAGCACACTTCCTTTCCCTCGGAGCCAAAACGTCAGACATCGTAGTCTTGGATTTTGCAGATCTTGAAGGCAGAAAAAATAAACTCAGGATCAGAAAAACAGCACGTCGCTAGCAGCAGAGAAAAATTGAGGAGACAAAGTAACACACCAGTCGACATTGATTCACCTTCTTCTTCCTCTTCGACTAGTACGTCCTCCTCCCTCGAAGCAGGTGCAGAATCATGTACTAGGTTAGGGAAATTACTTTGTTCAGGTGGAGGACCAAAAAGCTTGGTAATAGATGCAACTTCGTTGGGGGATGGAATAAAATGACACGGACCTGCACAGAAAGCCAAGTAAGGAAATATAAGAATCAAAAAGGAAAAATAAAAGTTAGGGCATGAAAGTACCACAAATAGACCACCAGGCATTGGCAATATAGTCGGTAGGAGGAGGAAGGGTGTCAACTTTGATGAAAATGAAACGGGTGAACCACTTGCTATCGTCGGGTTTCACCGGGAAAATAATAAAAATTTTCTCCCCATCTCGGACTCGGATGGTCACTTAGCCTCGGCTAAGTGATCTAATGGAGAACAAGTGAGCAAGATCCGAGAGGCCAATGTCGTCGCCAAAGCGGCTATTCATAGCGTAAATAGCAAGCAGGAACCGCCAAGTGTAGGGAGCAACTTGGCAGATGGCCAAGCGATTGAGATTCAAGAACTCTTGAATTAGAGGCGGAAACAGGAGTCTCAGACCCAAGCGGAAAGCATACTTATACAAGCATATCCACCCCCTTTGCACAAAATCAGCTTTTTGGCCGGGGATTAGGATATGAAACTCCACCTGATCGGAGAACCCAAACGTCTCCTTAATATATGCAAGGTCATCCGCGGTAAACTCCGAATCATATGAATGCTTGGCGGATAGAATACTGCCGGAAGGGAAAAGGTCCGGTGACCCACGGAGATCCGAGGTAGAAGAAGGAGGTACGGTTTCTTGTGACATAGTAAGATAAAGAAAGGAAAGTGAAAAAGCAAGGTGGAGGACGGAGTACCTATCGTGGAAGCCGGAGAAAAAGAGTTTGATTGATGGATGGGTTGATTGATGGACGTATATTTGTACTTTTTCTGATGTGTTGTTTTGAATTTGATGATATTTAAGTTTGAGTTGCTGGAATCATAACGCAATAATTTTATGAAACTTTATCAATAATTTGAAATGCAAACAGAAAAACTTTGAAATGAAATGTTTTAAAATTTAAATTGCTGGAATTGTAACTGAAGTTTGACATGGAAACAGAAAAACTTTAATTACCGTTGGTTGAATTGACGAACTTCAAACATATCGGGGTTGATTAAAATTTGACTTGCTCCCCATGTTGTGGTGATGCTCAATTCCCCTAAATTATATTATTGATCATATGGGATTAGATTAAACTGAAATGCTTGCGTAAAATGTATTTTTGCATTCTATAAAGTGTAAGAATTGTTGCATAAAATATGGAGTATATAATCTTACCATTATAGACAGATCTTTTGATGTAGAGCAAAACCAAAGTTGGTTTGTTTTTGTTTTTGAATTCATTCTCAATTTTTGTCATTTGATCAACATAATCACCAAAAACTGTACAACACAGTTGCTCATTCCTGAAAAAAAATGTGTTTATAAGATGCATGTTTTGTTAAAAAAGAAGATATTTGTTTACATAAACTACATAATAAAACCGTAGTGTATTACTCATAGTTTCCTAGAACGATTGTCATTCTCTTTGTTCCATCACCGTTTAGTTTGATTGGGTAAACATGTTCAAGTTGTCCAATAACATCTGCATTGTAAGACATATGTTACTTAAAATGAATTTTGTCAGAAATTTTGGTAGAGATTAGGTGAAAGATGCATACCAACATAGAGTTTATCCGGCATTGCGCCCATATCAAAGTCTTTGAATGTGTAGAAGGTATGAACAGTATGAGGAATGTCTGGAATTGGTGCTGGTATGACCTTTGTACTGTACTCAAACCAGATCTTGCATTGATGATATGTTGCCATGTCGTAGCCGAGTCTATTGGACGAAGTATTAAATTTCCTTATCTTATACGTGTCACCTTCATTGAGCACTTCTAAGAAAATCTTCACCAAATTCTTCTTGATTGTTGCTTGTATGGTATCTCCCTGTTAACAATAATGTTTTATTAGTTTGTTACATAAATTAAACATAAATGGTGGAGTAATATGATGTTAAAATGTAAAAAAGGTGAGCATACATTTTGGTCAGCAAGTATAAGTTCTACGCCTTGTACCACAGATGGATTCTTGTCCGATTTTCGTAGCCACATACGAATTACCCGAACCTTGATAAATTCCGTCCTTGGAGTAGTCTCCTTGATGCTTGAAATTGGAATTGCTTCATGATTTGCCATGTTTATGAATATTTTTTGATGGTGTAAATGATATAGTGTGATGTTTGGTTCTGTTTATTTTATAGAAGGTACAGACTTGCAGTTGTCCTAATTAGTGGGAAAAACTGCTGCTAACTTCTCTTTTCCACTCCTCCACTCCTCCACTCATCCACTATGTTTGTAACTGAAGTATAACCATTATTCTTCTAGAATGTTCTGTTCATGTTGGAAATCTAAAAGGCCAGGGGAATGTGGATTGGACTGATGTTGGCCCAAGAGTGCAAATATGAGTTATTATCGTAAATCATAAATTACGATGAAAATTAGGCCGTTCTAATAAACTTGTTGACGCGGATTTATCTTGGTAGCCTAACATTGCCACCTTCCGTAACTGGAATGGCGGCTGTTAGATAGTTGCCGGAAATTTTTGCTTCAAGTAAATTCTCGGTGATGATTGGTGGTCTGACCAGATCTGAGAGAATGTTTTGAACTATGATTTAAAATTTGGAGATGTAGCATTTTGAAATTATTATAATAGTTCCAAAGTTTTGATAATTATTAAAACGAATATTTTGTAATGTTTTTATTGAAATTAATTATTTATTTAAAGTATTTGATTATCAATATTTTTTATTGATAATAGTTTTGGTAATTATTAAAACGAAAATTTTGTAATGCTATTTTGAAAATGATTACTTCTTTAAAGTATTTGATTATCGTTATTTTTTATTATGATATTTTACGTATATTGGCTATTTATATGTGATATTTAACTTTATCAAAACTTGTAATCATTAAGAATTTAGATTTTGTTATCATTTTGGCTATTTATATAGTTTTGCAGATTATAAAATCTTGAAATTTTGTAAGCTGTATAGCTTTTTTTATGATTTTGCAAATTATTGTTTGGCTATTTTACTATGTAGTTTATTTACAATTGTCTTTTTTTTTAAAAAAAAAATAGTAGTTAATTTTCTTGTATATATGTGAATATTGTATTTGTAATTTGGTAATTATTGTAATGTAAAATGTAGTTGATTTTTGTTGTAATATAAAATCTTGAAATTTTATTTGGGTAATCTGCATAATTATGTATTACATATTTTTTGGCAAATAATTAAATTAGTCAATTGCATGAATAATTTAATCAGTCGGCGCTAATGATTATATATGAGTACGTAGCGAACAATTACGCAAGTAACATCAGAACAAACTATTTTGCAATTAAATCCGTACTTTTGTATGTGGGACCCGCAATGTCAGAATTGGAAAAAAAAAATTGCTTTTGCTGACGTGGATGCACAGGAATGCGTTAAATGATCTTGTATTTATTAAGATAAGATATGTACTGCGAAAATAAATTACGAAAATTAATCATTGTATTTCCTTACTTGCATAATATCCTCTCGATTATAGTGCTAAATTGGTGGGATTCCGACTCCCCCCGCATTTGTTTCCACATCGGGTTTTCCGCGTCACCAAAACATTGCGTGTCAATCTTTTTATTCGTCGTTCATACGTACGTTAAATTCGTTTATTCACATCGTCGTTGGCTGTAGATCACTCACTATCACTCACTAAATTAATAGTCGGTAAATTTTTACCAAAACAGTCAGTGCTATTTATTTTTACTTTCTCTGGAGTTTGTCGTCGGTGTGTTCATCATTCATGTTTTTTCACAGGGAATAGCTGGATTAAAAAATCAAATTAAGAGCAGAAGCGGGAATGAAACTGTTTCGATATATTGTGGGTCAATTGGGACAAAATCAAGGTCAAAATTCAGTCGAATCAACGGAAAATTGGTGGTAGCCTGGTAAATCCATGAGATGAAAAGATGCATTTTTGCCACATTACTACATGATGATCGTGTAAAGAGAATCAAAGCAAAAGTTTACCCTGAACTCCGGTGAGATTATCAAGTCATCATGGAGGTAAAAGCTATTGACACATGTCACCCAAAGCAAGGTAAAAGATACAAAGTGAATTACCAAATCAGAATCATGAAATGAAACAAGGCAGGAAGAAATCACGTGCTCAATAGTCAAATAATGATTATACCTTATGTGGCTCAAGATGGAATGGAGATAAGGCCTGTTCATGAGAGTTCTAGATTAATAAGAAAAAGATTGCATGAACAAGCAGCATGTGAAGATGCTGGGTCTTAGCTTGTCGTATATAATTAAGACTGTTGGAAATAGGGGCTTTAGAGGCCTTTTTATTTTTTCTAATTGTCCCACATTGGTGAGGAAAAGAGAGATTTATGTGTTTATTTATCTCCTCTTACCTTACACTATCACTAGGGGGTCAAGGGAGATTTTTGTGGAAGCCTTGCGAGGTGCTTAATTCAGCTAACACACGCGCGCGTGCCTGGCCCGGCCCGAATTCGGGATTCGAGATTTAGCAATCGCCTGCGGCGGGCTGTGCCTATCTTTTTGGGCCGCAACCGAGTTTCGTTTTGGGCTGTGTTCTTGTGTGCTGAGTTGAATAAGTCAGTCCCACTGACTATCAACTGGTGAGGGTTATGCTCCACGTTTTGTGCCATTGACTGCAGCTTATTAGGAGCATGTTTTGCTAACAAAACTGCTTCTGTTACTTCTGTTTTTTGGCTATAAATAAGACCCTGACTTCTCTATCAAAACACAACAAAAATCACACTCTCTTCTCTCCTTCTATTCTCTGCTCAATATTAAAGTTCCTAGGTACTGTTATTAATATCGTTCCAAGTCTCACAGTTCCGAGTGAGCGGAACTGCGTGGATATTGTAGTGTTATCCTTGGGGAACTACCGGCACTAGCTGATCGCTACCACGGTCATACCGGAGAAATAGTTTTCAAGGTAGTGGCTCCTACCACGGCACTACTTACGGGTTTTATTCTCTGATTTCGCTGATCATCTTTATTGCGGTATTTCTGTTTCCTCTGGTTACTGCGATTATTTTTTCCTACAATTTGAAAACTATTTTAGTTGCTGTAACCATGTCTGTGATTTCGAAAATTCTTCCTGATATGGCGAAACTAGAGTCGCTGGATGGTCACAATTATAAGCGTTGGTCCAAGAAACTATTGATGTATTTTGAGCAGTTAGAAATTGATTATGTTTTATTTAATGACCCGCCTAAGCCTATCACCCCTACTGATGTTGAGACAACCCCTCCTGCTGCTAAAGATGTTAAGTCCAATGAAGAGGATATTGCAAAATTTGTGAAGGACAACAAAACTGCTAGGTGGCACATTTTGAATAATATGACAAACACCCTGTTCGACTTATTTGCTGTGAATAAGTCCGCTAAGTTTATTTGGGAGGCTTTAGAAACTAAGTATGGGGCTGATGATGCGGGGAAAAAAGAAATATGTTATGGGAAAATGGTTGGGATTTCAAATGGCTGACGGAAAACCTATCATGGATCAAGTTCATGTCTATGAAAACTTATGTGCTGATGTTGTGAATGAAGGCATGAAACTTGATGATATCTTTGTAGCTAATGTTCTTCTAGTGAAATTCCCTCCCTCCTGGTCCGATTACCGAAACCAACTTAAGCACAAAAAGAAAGACATGTCCCTTAAGGAACTTATAGGACATATGAGGACCGAGGAGGCTAATCGCCTTAAAGACCTTCCTGCTAGTCAATCTGTGACTGCTCCTACTGTTGCTGCTGTTAAAGCTAATCTGGTTGAGTCTGGTGGTCCGTCTTATGCTGAGAAATATAAGGGTAAGGGTAAGGCCAAGGTTGGTCAGGGTAAGAACTAGGGTCCTGCTAAGAAGAATGGTCCAGGGAAGCATACCAAACCGGTTCTTAAGATTCAGAAAGCTGCTAAGGGTCCTATTGTCTGCTATGTTTGTGGAAAAGCTGGTCACAAAGCCTACCAATGCTCTAAGAAGAAATCTGTTGAGGCTAATGTTGCTGTGACTGATGATGTTATTGCAGCTGTGGTTGTGGAAGCTAATCTGGTGGGTAATGTTGCTGAATGGGTCTTGGATACTGGAGCTTCGAGACACCTCTGTGCTGATAGGGGTTTATTTGCTGAGTTCGAGGAAGTTGCTGATGGGGAATGCGTCTACATGGGTAACTCTTCATCTGCAAAGATCACAGGCAAAGGCAAGATCTTTCTCAAACTCACCTCGGGAAAACACTTGCTCTCAGTAATATTTTATTTGTACCCTCATTGCGTCGAAACCTTGTGTCCGGTGCCTTGTTAAACAAAGCTGGTTTGAAACTTGTTTTTGAGGCTGACAAGGTGGTAATGTCGCGTAATGGGGAATTTGTGGGCAAGGGTTATCTTTCTGGAGGTTTTTTTGTATTGAACACTGATTCTGGTATTAATAATATTTCATCTTCTTCTGCTTATATCGCTGAGTCTATTGATGTTTGGCATGGTAGGTTAGGTCATGTGAATGTGGATTACATTAAAAAACTTAGAACTATGAGTTTAATTCTGAGTTTGACGAGTCAAGAATTCTCTAAATGTGCTAGCTGTGTTGAGGCTAAGTTTACAAAGAAGTCTAGTAAACCTGTGACTACTAAGAACACGAGTCTTCTTGAGTTAATTCACAACAACCTAGCTTACTTCAAAAATGTTGCAAGTAGAGGTGGCAAGAATTATTATGTTACGTTTATAGATGACTGTTCTAGATACACTCGTGTCTATTTGCTTAAGACTAAAGATGAAGTAGAACAATCTTTTATAAACTTTAAGAATGAAGTTGAGAACCAACTTGACAGGAAAATTAAAAGGGTAAGGTCTCATAGAGGTGGTGAGTATAAATCCAGTTATCTAGCTGACTTTTGTGCTGCAAACGGTTTAATACATGAGACTAGTCCACCTTACTTACCCCAATCCAATGGTATAGCTGAACATAAAAATAGAACCTTAAAAGAAATGATGAATGCTATGCTTTTAAGTTCTGGCCTATCTGACGATATGTGGGGGAAGCAATTTTTTCAGCTTGTCACATTCTTAACCGTGTACCTCATAAGAAAATTGACAAGACACCATACGAGATTTGGAAGGGCTATCCTCCTAACCTGAGCTTTCTTAGGGTATGGGGTATTTAGCTAAAGTGAGTTTACCTGATTTTAGGAGACCTACCGTTGGACCTAAGACCTATGGTTGTGTGTTTATAGGTTATGCTCAAAATAGCTCTGCTTATAGATTTATGTCTTTGAGTGACCGTTCTATATCTGAGGCTAGAGATGCCGAATTTTTTGAGCATGTTTTTCCTTTTCAGAAAACTGTTGTAACATCTCCTAGTTTATCTGTTGCATCTCCTGATTTGTCTTCACATGCTAGTGCTAGCACTTCTATTGATGTTTCTGTTGAACCTAGAAGAAGTAAAAGACCTAGATGCCCAAAGAACTTTGGTGATGATTATGATACAACTATGTTGTCTGACCTTGGATACACTGTTTGTGATAGTGATCAGTTTGTTTCAGCTTTTTTAATAGAAGATGACCCAAAAACCTATAGTGAGGCAATGAAATCCATTGATGATAATTTTTGGAAAGATGCTATTAAAAGTGAACTTGACTCTATTGTGTCAAACCAGACTTGGGAGTTGACAGATTTACCTTAAGGTAGTAAACCCATTATGAATAAATGGATCTTTAAAAAGAAAATGAGACCTGACGGTACAATAGCGAGGTTCAAAGCTATACTTATAGTTAGAGGCTTTGCACAAAAGAAGGGTATTGATTATTTTGATACTTACTCTCCTGTGACCAAAATTTCGACTATTAGGACTCTTTTCGCCTTAGCTGCTATTCATAACCTTGTTATACATCAGATGGATGTTAAAACTGCTTTTCTGAATGGTGAACTAAGGGAAGAGATCTATATGTCTCAACCTGAAGGTTTTGTGATTGAGGGTCAAGAGAGTAAAGTGTGTAAACTGAACAAGTCACTTTATGGTCTGAAACAAGCACCTAAACAGTGGTATGAAAAATTTAACAACACTTTGATAAGTAATGGCTATGTGGTTAACAATTCTGACTCATGTGTTTATTCTAAAATGATGGGATCTGATTGTGTAATTATATGCCTATATGTTGATGACATGTTAATAGTTGGTAATAATTTGGAAGTGATAATTAGAACCAAAGATTTTTTGTCATCACCATTTGAGATGAAGGACTTAGGAGAAGCTGATGTTATTCTAGGAGTTAAGGTCATCCGAAACCCCAATGGAATCTGTCTAAGTCAATCTCATTATGTTGAAAAAGTGTTGAGAAAGTTTAACTGCTTTGATGATGTGCCTGCTAGAACACCCTATGATCCTAGTGTACCATTGTGTAAAAACTTGGGCAAGAGTGTTTCCCAAGAAGAGTATGCTAAAATCCTAGGTAGTGTGATGTTTTTAATGAACTGTACTCGACCAGATATTGTTTATGCAGTTAGCAGACTGAGTCGTTATACACATAACCCTAGTAATGAACACTGGAATGCTCTTCGTCGTTTACTAAAATACCTAAAAGGAACAGTTGACTTATGTTTGCATTATAGTAAATTTCCTGCTGTGTTAGAGGGATATTGTGATGCGAACTGGGTTGCAGGTAACGATGAGATCTGTTCTACTAGTGGTTATGTCTTTACCATGGGTGGAGGTGCTATATCGTGGAAGTCTTCTAAAGAGACTTGTATCACACACTCTACCATTGAATATCAGTTCATAGCTCTTGAGTTGGCAGGACAAGAGACTGAATGGTTGAGAAACCTTTTAGCTGATATACCAGTATAGGGCGGACGGCTAACACAGGTCGCCCTGCACTATGACTCGCAGGCCGCTATTGGTGTTGCAAAGAATAGTGTCTACAATTCGAAAAAGAGACACATTCGAATAAGGCACGCTGCAGTTAGACAACTCCAAGACAATAGAGTGATTGCTTTGGACTATGTGAATTCCGAAAACAATCTTGTTGATCCCTTTACTAAAGGGCTGGGTAGGAGACTAGTCGTTGATACTTCGAGGGGAATGGGGCTTAAGTCCTTAGGTCAAGAATGAGACTTTACTAGGTCTAAAACTTCTATTCCTATGGTGTTGTATGATTCATAGGCTTTATGGTGGTGCTTTTGAGATGCACTTGATAGATCATACACCAGGCTGGACTTAGGTCCTTAATGACTCATGTGAGAAGTGCTATTGAGAAGCACTTGAGTCACTTACATAGGTGTAACGATCATTAGACTATGAGAAGTCTTCTGAACACATCTATTAGTACTAAGCTAAACGCATAGCTCTAAAAGAGCGCGTTGCACTTTCGCGGAACGATCTTAATCTGAAGGTATGATATGTGTTATGGGAGGTATCGACCAAAGCTCAGCTAGGAATTCAAATCGCAAGATATTCTCTCGCTGTAAGTAAGTTGTTTCCTCATTGCAGTAAAGTGTCAATTCAAATCGAAAGATATTGATACCTAAGTATCCAATCCTTCCTTTACCCAGAATTCTTTCCTTGTTGTCTCTGGCGCCCCTAGTGGGGGATTGTTGGAAATAGGGGCTTTAGAGGCCTTTCCATTTTTTTTCAATTGTCCCACATTGGTGAGGAAAAGAGAGATTTATGTGTTTATATATCTCCTCTTACCTTACACAATCACTAGTTAGTCAAGGGAGGCTTTTGTGGAAGCCTTAGGAGGTTCTTAATTCAGCTCGCACACGCGCGCACGTTGTTCCCGTGCCCGAGCCCGGCCCGGCCCGGATTCGGGATTTGGGATTTGGCAATCGCCTGCGGCGGGCTGTGCCTATCTTTTTGGGCCGCATCCGAGTTTCGTTTTGGGCTGTGTTTTTGTGTGCTGAATTGAATAAGTCAGTCCAACTGTCTGTCAACTGGTCAGGGTTATGCTCCACGTTTTGTGCCATTAACTGTAGCTTATTAGGAGCATGTTTTGCTAACAAAACTGCTTCTGTTACTTCCGTTTTTTGGCTATAAATAAGAGTCTGACTTCTCTATCAAAACACAACAAAAATCACACTCTCTTCTCTCCTTCTCTTCTCTGCTCAATATTAAAGTTTCTAGGTACTGTTATTAATATCATTCCAATTCTCACAGTTCCGAGTGGGCGAAACTGCGTGGATATTGTAGTGTTATCCTTGGAGAACTACCGGCACTAGCTGATCGCCACTACGGTCGTACCGGAGAAATAGTTTTCAAGGCAGTGGCTCCTACCACGGCACTACTTACGGGTTTTATTCTCTGATTTCGCTGACCATCTCTGTTACGGTATTTCTGTTCCCTTTGGTTACTGCGATTATTTTTTCCTACAGACTGGTGTAGAAAGATCTCTTAAGTCTTTTGTTACAAAAATCTGGTGCCATAACTTTTGTTTCAACGAGCAAAAATATTATTATATTTCCAATTAAACACATACAGGTTTTGGAGTAATTTCTTTTGACCAAGTTTAAATTACTCAATCAATGTAAAATGACGTTGAGTTGCTGAAATGTTGCCTTTGTTTTGTTGTGCGTAAGTGTAGATACCCAGTATCGGTTTATTCCCCAACAAACACCCGTTGATTATCGGACTACAACATGCTTAGGAATCGATACATTTAATCGACATTTTTGCATAACTATATGTCGGAAAACTCAAAACGATTTCGAAAACAAAACATTTCAAAACTTTTCAAAAGTACCTGGAGTGTTTAATACATGACCACGGGGTCACAATGATACTAACTAGAGTCAAAACCGACACCAGACCAAAAACCGACTAAAAAATTCAAATCACGACTCCAACAACGAGTTAAACCGAGTCAAACACAAAAAAAAAAACATCACAAAGCTTCCATGTTAAGTATACCCGGTATACTTGAATAGTCAAGTACAACAATCATGTCATCCAAAACCAAGGCTAGAACAAATCATGATTTCAAATGCGTGATAATGACAACACAGCTCGACGACCCGCGAAATTGCTCCCACCTCTTCGAGTAGCCCATGCGGCCACGTCGCTCAAAACGCACACAACCACTCAATCTTCTATAAATACCTCTCAAATGCCACCATTTGAAGGTACGCGAGTGTCCGCCCCCTCATTTCTCCCTTAAATATCTAGACTCGACTTCTTAAGTCAGAAACCGACACCCGTTTTCGATCTACCAATCGAAAATAGAAGCCTTACACATTGTTTGGTACCGTCATCGCGCATTAAATCACTTGATCGACCACTTCGCCCAACTACACAATCACTAGACTAAACAAAACACTCTTTACATTGCTAAAACAGTTTTCAACCGAGTTTTCCGACCTAACAAGTTGTTACACTTTCGTCGATTTCTCGTCTTAAACCTAGCATGTAAGTATGAGGGTGTAATAATCCTCTTCTTTCATGTCTTTTTTATCTGTTTTTATGACCATAACATGCTAAAACTCGCATACCATGGTCCAAAATATGGATCGAATGAGTCAAAACCGAGTTTTGACCGGAAACAGAAGGCCCTAGTCACCACTAGGTACCTCGAGCCTCAATGGGGTGTCCAGTTCAGACCTGAAACGTGTTTGAGTTCATTCTTTTCATTTTTCATTTCATTTTACAATCGGTTTTTACCATTTCAAATCATTTTTATGATAAACTTTTTAGCCATAAAACATTTTCATCTTTGGTTCCTTATTCCATGACGGTTTAGTCCGTGTTTCGGTGATAATATTTGGCTAATTACATTTAAAAAGGCATTTTAAAACCTTTTTATTCATTTCCTTACATTTCAAAAACAAATATATTAGACATACATGCACAAGTCATCCTTGGTTCCACATACCATCTCGATTTAAACTCGAGTACGATGATAAACATTGACTAATTAAAAACAAATGGACTTAATACAATTAGTTCATAATCATTTTTCAAAAATATCCATGTCAAGTTTGCAAAATCAAACCCGACATCAAATATCGTCAATACAACGATGATTATTCAAGTTCCGTTCCTCACATTAACACAAAAGCGATCTAAGCTACCTTTTCAACAAAGGCGGGTTCAAACACCCTCTTATAAACCGTTTTACAAACGTTTTCAATATTCAGAAGACGTCCCTTTGGACACTCAGCTGCCTTGCGCCTAAACAGGCCAACTGTTTTCCAGTTTCAAACTAGGACGGGTCCCATTGCATCGCCTGACGGCTCACGCCTCAATATGCTGCCTGATACATGTCCCGCTTCCTTTTCAGCACTTGTCTAGGACGATCCTGACTTCGGTTAACCAGAATACAGGACGGATCAGATGGCAAGCCTTCCCTTTTACTTTGTATTTACGAAATGTCTTTCTAAGACGAATAGATCTGGTTATGCACCATAAACCTATTTGGTAAATGGATGTTTAATTTCCATCTTGCATGCAAATCAACTCTAAGTCCAATTTGACACCAATTACTTGATATTTGGATAAAACAACCGACATAGAAAGCTCACATGTTAGGTTTAAACTTGTGGATGTGCATTCATGCATTTACCCGTTTTATCAACTTTTGCATTTAACCAACCAAGATCGATCAATTGAGGCCGCTACCGCGAGCGGGATTGGGTGTCCGACTAAAGGGCTTCCCAATACGTACCTTCACCTCTAACTCAGAATCTTTGGATAGTGAACGACCTTATCTAGGGCGAACGAGAGTCATTCTAGAGATAGGATGATAAAGAGGGACGGCTCCTTATGTTTAGTACATATGTCAAACATTGCTTTTTGCCTTGGTAGACCTAGGTATAAAGTGGATTCGAACGGGTTCCAAGCATCCCACAAATGCTTAGTGGCGACTCCGAACATCTCTTGCATCGTTTCGAGACCCTAGCCGAGACGAAACCGACCAATCTAAAGCGATCCGGTTGAAAGCATTTTTACCCCACCGAGCGTGGCTTTAGAGTCCTGCCACGCCAACAGATCAGCTAGGCGTCGCAGGTGGCCCATGTCCACAGATTGAAGACTCCGCTGGGGAAAACTAGGACACTTGTGTCTTTGTGATTTCTAGATGGTGAGACTCGAACGAGGTCTTGGTTGAAATGCATTAATTGATATTACGGTAATAAGTCCGGTTCCTTTTTTGGCCCACAGCCTAAGCTTTATCAACCAATTGGTTCGTCTCGTCGGTGTGAGTTTTCTCATCCCCGCATTTCGATTCCCGATTGAGTCAAGCATACTGTTGACGTTACACATTTGTGCTTCGTCAAAGAATTTTCATTTCCTTCGTGCACGAAACTAGGGAACTATCCTTACACATTTTGTTTGGATTGGTATCCCTCTCTAAAATCGGGGTTTGATCGTAACCCACCCTTTTAAGCCAAAACCCGTGTCAGCATTATGCATAATATAATGAACTGCGACTGCTTAAGTGCTATATGATCGTAAGTCCTTCCGTGTCATTTCAAACTTTCGAAAACACCCTTTTGCGCCGTTATAATGGCCGTTTCAAACCTCGGTCTTTCGCCGACCATTGCACGCCTTCCTAGGCCGTCGTAATGACAATTTTAAAACCCGGTTTTTTACAACCATTTCAAAAAAGCACGCCATTTTCGGCCGTCATAATGACGATTTTCAGACCCGGTTTTTTACAAACATTTCAAAGAAACACGCCTTTTTAGACGGTCGTAATGACAATTTTCAAACCCGGTTTTCACAACCATTTTAAAAACACTTTTTTACACCATTATAATCGTCGCGTCAAGATACGGATTTCAACCCGTCTCGTGCCGACACAAAGCCTCTTTCAATACCTGAAAATGACACACACCCTTTTTTGAGACTTTCAAATCCCAAGGGCCGTACACCGTCCCCGAGACCATAACCTTTTCAAACCTTTCAAAACCCGATTTTCAAAACATACGATTTTGAATTTCAAAGTCGTCTTCGAAAACAGCACATTGTTTTCAAAGCCGGCGCAACTCGAACTCAAACCCTCTTTTGAAAACAGACTTAAGACAACTTTTCAACTAATCGTCTTTTGAAGATCGCTATTCTTCGGAAGTCGTCCATATAGCGACAAATGAATCGTTTTGAAAATCTCTATTTTCGAAAATTTCAGTCCACCATTCCAATTCCGCCTCATGTCTATCGAGTCAAAGCAAACGTACTTATGGGTCTTTACTTATGAGTAGTCTCACCTCGAGACTCATTCAACGGTGTCACGCCCTTACGTTGAACGCGGGTCAAAACCCGGTCAGCACCATCACACGGTAAATCGAGTCGGCACCGAGGCAGCACACACGGTTGCCCTCGTCTTGTTGCGTCTAAAGTGTCTTTCCATCTTTCATGTTGTTTGCGTTTAGTCGTTAAACCGTGTCGGATTGGGATGTAACGTGAGCCATTTTCTTCTTCAGAGCCATGGCCTCGTCTTCAGCTTCGTCCAACAACAACGATGACAACAGAGATCTCACGACTGCTCAGCTAGCAAGCCTGCTCACAGCTCTTAAGGTCACCCTAGACCGTGTCGAGACCCGTATCGACACCTTGGTAAACAAGGAAACCGGAGAACCCAACACTCCGCCTTTGACCGAAACTGAGAAAAGGCTCAAGCTCTTGGAGGAACAACTCCTAGCCCATGGTAACAACATCCACCTTGAGAACAATCGAATATTCGAACCCGTTGGGGATCAACTACTCGACAACTTTACCCTGACTGATGTACCTAAGTTTAAGGGGGTGGAGGACCCACTCAATCACATTCGGGCCTTCATAGATTACATGTCCATCAAGGGGGTCAAACAAGAACTCTTCACTCGGATCTTTCCATCATCCCTGGAACCAATTCCCCGCCAATGATACTATTCCCTCAACCCCAAGAGAATTAACACTTGGGACGAAGTCGCCGTTGAATTTGCCAAATAGTATGCCGACAACGTCAAAATCCAAGCCAATGCCCGCACTCTTGAGGTTTTGACTCAGAATGATAAACAAGGGTTCACAGAATTCCTAACCCGTTGGAGGAGGGTAAGCACTCAATTGGTCAATAAGCTAAGTGAATCAACTCTGGTGGAGAAGTTTCTCATCAACGTTCATCCAGTTTATGCCAACCCACTGAGATATCAAAACATCAAAACATTCTAGGACCTACAAATCTTCGGAACCCGTATTGAAAACGACCTCCGTAAGAGCGTTCTAGCCAAAACCACTGGTACAGGCTATCAGGGATCTACATCAATCGAGTCTCGTTCTTATGGTCAGACAAAAAAAATTGATGAGGTCAATCTCCTCGAGCCAACCACAAAGAAAACTGAGTGTTCTCAAAGGTTATTCACAAACTTGGGAACAACCTATACCAGTGCCCTAAAAAGACTCATGAACCAAGGGAAACTACAGTCGATTGGGACCACTCCTGACCCGTCAGAGGCTAAGAAAACCCGTTTCTAGAATCCCAACGCCTACTGCCAATACCACCAGGGTAAAGGTCATGATACAGAAGCCTGCTTTAAAATAAAGCACGCCATTCAAGATATGATTGAGAAAGGGGAATTACCTTTATCTCCACCAACAAAGCCAAATAAAAAGACGAACCCCTTGGGAATCCATGCCATCTCTAATGACGATCCAACTCTGGATTGCTTACACCTCATCCTACCTATTGATAACGAGGTGAATGCTTTGGAAAAGGACACCCCAGACGGGATGTTCGTGTTCAGCGCCGCAACCATGCTCACCATGTTCCAGCGGGTTAAAGATGTCATAGCCAATCTCTGAAAGGATTACCCAACTTGAGAACGCCTACCACCGGTTGATTTTTAACCCACCAACACCAACACCACATCAAAGGGAGGGTACTCCAAGCACCCAAAACTCCCATTACCAGAAAGGATTGCTCCCGCGACCATTTTGGCATCAACCCCACAATAATTAGCCCCACAATAATCAACCCTACATTAACCATAACCACAATAATCAACCCCACAAAAACTACCCCCACAATAACTTCCCCTACAAAAGCTATCCGTCAATGAATACCCCTCCGAGGTACCCTCGCGATCTTGAAATTATCGGTAACTGGAGAGACGACGTCGAGGATGTCTATGTTAGAAATTATTAATCTCATTATACAACATATTCATATATGTTACAATTAATTTAGTCATAAAATTAAATTTAGATCTTATGCATGCAAACATGAATAAGAATAGAGAAGAAATCGTTTTCCTTACTATAAAATTTCGGATCAAAGGGCACAAGTAAGATCTCCTTCTTACTTGTTCTTGTGCTTTCCTTATACGGATGAACAAAGATTCAAGCTTAGAATCCCTCCTAAATATGAATACCCAAGATAACCCCTTAAAAGACTAATATTATTTGAACTAGAACAATATTAATCTTACTAAAAATTGACCCAAAATATTCTTGGTACTCTTGTTTATTCGGCCAAGAGTAAGGAAGAATTTTTGGAGTTTTTCTCTCTTATCTTTCTATATGTTTTATGAGAGATATGTTGAATGAATAATACACTAGTTTGCATGTAGTGTAAGAGTGAAAAATTAAGCAAAAATATTTGCTCTTTTCTTATGGGGAAACCGGAAAAGGGGAGGGGAGAAAGCCCAATGCATGCTCTCCTTTTCTTCCCAAGAGAAAGCTATGTATGCAAGGCTATGTTTAGGTTTTATAATTATGTTTTCCGCTTATAAATAATCGACAAATTATTATCCTAACACTCCCTCCATTTCGGTACACACACATAAAATGGATGAGTTCATTTTATTTGTGATTTTGTCAATATGTCACATGTGACACATTACATGACATCTTATATATAAAATGTATTTTTAACAATTAAAAATCAACATATTAATAAAATATGTCACTTATAAAAATTAACATAGTTGTTAGGCCCAAATTAGCCTGGTCTGATTGTAACCTAGCCTGGCCTTATTAGGCTGATTGGGGCAACCAAAGTCCGGGCAAGTACAGTTATTATTTGACAGGAGAAGAACACCAGAGGATAAATAAGCTGTTAAGGTCCAGGAAGAAAAGCCTGATAATTATATTAAAGTAGCTTGATGGAACTCTCCAGCAAGACGGCCGATCAGCAAGCAAGCAAGACAGTTATACACATGCCCTATTATCACGGAAGACCTAGTCCAACTCTAAAAATAGTATGTTTCCACGTACCAGATCATGCAAAGGAATATAAGCCGAAGTTTGTTGAAGAAGAATGGGTCAAGCGGATAAATAAGAAATGTGCCCTATTTTCTAGCTAACAACTGAAAACGGTCAAGAAGAACGTTGGGTGGCATCCAACGTTAATTTTTGAAGAGTATAAATAGCATTATTTAACATTTGTAAAGGATACACATTATTCTCATTATTCACTACTGAATACTCATACTTACATACAAGATTTGTAATCGGCTTATCAAAGAAATACAATAACACTACCTATATTCAATCTCCATCTATAATTCTTCTTTAATCTTATCCCTAATTTACAGAACTAGATACCCTAATTACTTTATAATCAAGCCGGATCCTTTCAGGGAAAGTCCTTCTAAAACAATAGTAATTCACAATTACTTGTACCAAAAATGGTTTACCAATTTATAAATCACAACATCTTGTATTTATAATAAATTATTCATTCCGTTTCAATTGTTTCCGTAAACAATAATTTCATCTAAGTAATAAAACAATTCGATTACTTAGACCGTATCTTATTATAATCAAATTACAATAAGACACGTAAATATTACTTCCAAAATCATCCGTCAATTTTAAGCAATTTAATTAACTTGTATCGACATACGATCAATTAAATAATCAATTAAGAGTGTTACCCTTTAGGTATGACCTAAGGGGATCAACTGATCACCACCGTCGCACGACAGTAACGTCAAACTCTAGTCAGCCAATCATTACCGATATGTGTGGACCAGTTGACTGTAAAATATTACTTCCCACATGTATTCTTAAAATGAGACTTAAACAAGTGATCATCATGGTCGACAGTTGTGATCGCATTATTGTCGGAGGACACATATTCCAACAATCTCCCACTTGTCCTCGACAAGTGTGCGTCACCAATTCTCTTGTCATATTACTATCTACCACTCAATGTAAGGTGTCTTTCAGGTCGTACTTTCAAGTGATCATATCGAGAGTGGTTTCCTCGATCTGGAGAATAACTGATTGACCGGATTTATCTACCATAGATATCTTCCGAGCATGGCCACACATTTCCAGTTCATTACTCCTTGAGTGGCCTTAAGATATTGTTATAACCCTGACAAGGGGTGGACAATTCATATCGTACTTTTTCCCTTCGACTAGCCACAGCCATCATAACCCAAAATATGCCCATTTGACCCCATTTACGAAGGTCGTAGTAACATAAATCAAATTTAATCTGAAATTGTGCCACCTTAGGCGAACAATCTTTAGTCAAAAGAATCGACTCATTAGAATACTATAGTAGCTCTCGCCACGACCAGGCTATATAAATTTGCCAGAACTCTATAAGCGGTCATAAGGCCCGACAATGTGTTCCTAACAGTCTGCCTATGTGATCGACTAGTCATTCTCATATGACTCCATGGCACTTGAACTTGCCATCAATCGCATCACACTCTAGTCACTTCGAGACGTCACCTCATACAAGTGACTATGGGCGAATACAATGTTAATCCGTGTTCACTTTAACGGGGTTCAATTGTCACTACAACCCGTTTGGATGTAACAATGTATAAAGAAAAGATAAAAGACAAATGGGATTATGAACATGAACAAAAACAACACTTTTATTTCATTTCAAAATCTAACACAAACTTGGTACACGTTTAAGTCCCATGGATGCAACATGTCCATCATGCTTAGCCTATGATAAAGGCTTGGTGAGTGGATCAGCTATGTTATCATCCGTCCCAACCTTACAAATAGCAATTTCCTTTCTTTCAATGAAATCTCTAATTACATGATATTTTCTAATTACATGTCTAGATCTATTACTAGACTTCGGCTCTTTAGCTTGGAAGATCGTCCCACTATTATCACAATAGAGAGTGATGGGATCATTGGCGGTAGGTACTACTCTTAGACCTTCCGTGAATTGCCTGATCCACACAGCTTCCTTGGCAGCTTCTGATGCTGCAATGTACTCATCCTCCGTTGTTGAATCCGCAGTGACAGCTTCTTTGAAGCTTCTCCAGTTAACGGCACCACCATTGAGCATGAAAATGAAATCAGCTTGTGATTTCATGTCATCTCTATCCGTTTGGAAACTTGAGTCCGTGTAACCATTAACACGGACCTCGGTGTCTCCTCCAAACACTAAGATAGAATCCTTAGTTCTTCTCAAGTACTTAAGGATGTTCTTGACGGCTATCCAGTGACTCTCACCTGGATTTCCTTGATATCTACTCGTCATGCTCAAGGCATACGAGATATCAGGATGTGTGCATATCATGGCGTACATGATTAATCCAACAACGGAAGCATAAAGGATCAACTTCATGCGTTCAACATGATGGGGTTCGGAGGGCGATTGAGACTTGCTCAATATCGTCCCCGTTACCATAGGTACCAATCCCCTTTTTGATTTGTCCATGCTGAAACGTCGAAGAATCTTATCAGCATAAGACTCTTGACTTAGTCCCAATATCCTCTTGGATCTATCTCTATAGATCCGAATACCTAATATGCGTTGTGCCTCTCCTAAATCCTTCATTTGGAAATGGTTACCTAACCACTTCTTAACAGAAGACAACATTGGAATGTCATTTCCAATGAGTAGTATGTCATCGACATACAAGATTAGGAACACAACATTGCTCCCACTAAATTTCATGTATAAACATGGTTCCTTAACACTTAGAGTGAAACCATTCTCTTTTCTCACATGATCTAATCGATGATTCCAACTTCTAGATGCTTGCTTAAGACCATAAATGGATCTCTTAAGCTTGCACACTTTGTTAGGATATTTAGAATCAACAAAACCTTCGGGTTGTATCATGTACACTTCCTCTTCTAAATGCCCATTTAGAAAAGCGATTTTGACATCCATTTGCCATATTTCAGAATCATGAAATACGGCAATCGCTAACAAAATCCGTATGGATCTAAGCATGGCTACGGGGGCGAGGGTTTCATCATAATGGAGACCTTGGACTTGGGTAAATCCTTTTGCCACTAGCCTAGCTTTGTAGACATCATCATGTCCTTCTATGCCATTCTTGACTTTGAAAATCCATTTGCATTGAAGAGGTCTTGCCCCTTTAGGCAAATCCACTAAGTTCCAAACTTGGTTTTCATGCATAGAATCCATCTCGGACTTCATGGCTTCAAGCCATAAGGAGGAATTTGGACTAGATATTGCGGCCTTGTAGGTAGCGGCCTCGTCACTTTCTAAAAGCAACACATCGAGTGTTCCATCTTCTTCGATAAGTCCAACATATCGATCGGGATGGCGAATAACACGACCTGTTCTTCTAAGTGGAGGAGAGACAACCGCGTTAGATGAGGAAGGAACATCTTCTTGCGTCTCTACATCGGTTTGTGGCTCTTGAACTTCATCAAGTTCAAAATTTCTCCCACTCTGTCTCTTATAAATAAATTGACTTTCTAAGAAGACAGCCTCGCAAGACACAAACACTTTGTTTTCTTGAGGTTTGTAGAAGTAGTATCCTCGAGAGGTCAAGGGGTAACCTACAAAGATGTAATTTTCAGATCTTGGGGTAAGCTTGTTGTCGGTCATTGGCTTGACGTAAGCATCACATCCCCAAATTTTCATGTTGGATATATTAGGAACTCTTCCCTTCCACATCTCATATGGAGTCTTTTCGGTTGTCTTCGTGGGACTATTATTCAAAGATCTAAATGCGGTTTGAATCACAAATCCCCAAAACGAGTTTGGTAGCTCGGTTTAACTCATCATTGATCGAACCATATCAAGTAGGGTTCGATTTCTCTTTTCGGCAACACCATTGAGTTGTGGTGTTCCGGGTGGAGATAGTTGTGATATTATGTCACAACCTTTCAAGTGTGAATCGAATTCAAGGCTAAGATATTCTCCACCACGATCGGATCGTAGTGCCTTTATCCTTTTGTTCAATTGGTTCTCTACTTCGTTTTGAAATTCCTTGAATTTCTCAAAGGCTTCACTTTTATGGTTCATTAAATAGATATACCCATATCTACTCAAGTCATTGGTGAAGGTTATGAAGTAGTCATAATTTCCTCGAGTGGTGATACTCATTGGTCCACATACATCGGTATGTATGAGTCCCAATAGTTCACTTGCTCGTGTCCTTTTACCACTAAAAGGATTTCGAGTCATTTTGCCAAGAACGCAATATTCGGATGTTCCATATGATTGATAATCAAATGGTTTAATCACATTAGTCGAAATTAATCTTTTGATGCGATTCTCATTTAGGTGACCTAATCGACAATGCCAAATGAACGATTCATTTGGATCACTTGATTTTAGTTTCTTTGATTGAATGTTGTAGATGTCATTAGTCGAATTCGAGGTTTCTAAAATGTAAATGCCATTAATGGAAGGAGCTTGGCCTATAACCAAGTCGTTCCTTGAAATAGTACAACGATTGTTCTTAATGACAAAATAAAAACCGTCCATGTCTAACATAGCGATAGAAATAATGTTTTTAGAAAGTGTAGGCACATAAAAACAATTATGTAAATACAACTCAAATCCATTAGGCAAAGCTAATACATAAGTTCCCTTGGATTCGGCCGCTACTCGAGCTCCATTTCCAAGGCGTAGATCCACATCTCCTTTGCTAAGCCTCTTCACGTCTCTTAACCCCTGTAAATGATTACAAAGGTGATAACCACAACCGGTATCCAGTACCCATGTCGTAGTGGAAGTATAATTTACATCAATAACATAAATTTCCTTAGGAATTTTACCTTTTGGAACGATGATTCCTTCCCTTATATTTCGCAAATATACGGGAAAATTCCTAAGCTAATGTCCCATCCCATAGCAATAATGGCACTCTTCTTCAACTTGCTTGAATTTTTTCCCTTTCTTTCCCTTCTTCTTGAACCTTTTGCCCTTAGAAGCAAGAACTTGATTGCTTGAGATCCCACTAGTTTTGGCATCTTTCTCTTCCAAATACAAAGATCCTATAGATTTTATGAGGCGGTCTTCCGGAGAACGGCTCACAAGAGATCTTGTAGTAGTAGTAGGAGGTTAAGAAGAAGTGATGAAGTTTAGATTTCCATCCGAACCTATCCCAAAATGAAGTTATCTAGTAGTGTCAAAATCATTGTTGAAGCAAACGTCGTCAAAAATATTGTGGCAAGACTCAATAGTTATCGGTGTAGTAGCGTTTGATGGATTCATTGTAATGAACTAAAAGTATGGAGGAAAAGGAAATATTAACATTTGTCTTTTTAATATCATACTTGTAAATAAATTAACAAGATATGAGCATTTATATAGTGACCTCTACCCAACTATTATAAATGATTCCAAGACCCAAATTCATATTAACTTGGGCACGGTGTGGCCGATGAAACCCTTATCAATATAACTCGGTGGATTAACTCTTTAATCAATTCTACTTTTAGAACACTTGGTCGGTAAAATTACATTAACATTTATCTTTAGCCCGGAACACATGCAACTACGGTCACGAATACTTCCGTTGAGCTCAATCCAAATTTCGAATAAATGTGTCCATGATCCAAACCCACATTAATTTGGGCACGGTATGGCGGATAAATCCCTCATCACCATGAATTCGGTGGATAGACATTTATCACCCACTTCCCCTACGTAACAAGGTTTGTACCCCGGTGTGGCCGAGTGCACTCTCTCACGAAATAGGTTTTCATGGTTTCTACTTTTTGGTAAGGCTAAGTCTCAATTGTTTGTTTTAGCGAGAGGTCGTGTCAATTTATTATCTATCACGTTTTAAGTGAACTAAAGCGGTGAACTACGATAATTGTAATTGACACGGTCGATAAACTAGATAAAAAAGACAATGCATGTTTTAGTTATGGCGATTTAGCGGTGCATGCAACATATAAATAAAATGCAAAGCATAAAAATAAAATCCTAGTATGGCCTTCCTAAAATAGTAGATCTAATAAACTATTACAAATTCGGAAACCAACTCCTTTGGTCCCTTGAACTTCGGTCTTGGCACGCATCTCGAGGTAACACTGTCTTCATGGAAACTCCGGGAAATTACAAAGTAATAAATAAAATTATAAATGAATTACATAATTTCCTATTATACATTTGTAAATAAAATAAATCTATTAAATTACAAAACGGTGATACGAGATCACAATAAATTACAACCGAATCGATATTCCCATACATTTCGGGTAATATCAATTAAAACTAAGGTCATACTAAGTAAAATTACATAATTCAAAATTACATAAAAATAAAATTATGACAATCATAAATAAAATGCAGCATTATAATATGTATGAACATGCCCAATTTTATGCTAAATCGCCTTTAAGGAGCCAATATCGTATATTAATCGGTTTTTACGGATTTGCGTGATTTAACCTTTTATAATCCCAATAATTACATAAATTCATATTTATGTACAAGTTAATTACCCTAACCTTCTTAGGACTCAAAATTAGTCTCCACTAACATATTGACAATAATTAACTTATATTTCTTAAAATTGTTCATAAAAGGACTCAAAATTACAATATTATGTCATAAACTTCAAATAAATCATAAATATTTCAAATAAATTCAAAATTTGAAATTTAAACTCATGAACATTCTGGAAAAATACCATGACACTCATAATGTTCAAAATTTAGGTTAAAAATTTCGAAATTTATCGAGAAAAACAATGTTGCGGTTTATCCGATTTATCAATTATTACCATAAAAAAAAGAGAAAAATTATTTTTCTTAACCTTTCACTTTTCGATCTGAAATATGTGATAAAATGCAACATGTGACGTTTTTTCTTAGTCATGAAGTATGTTTTAGCAATTTTTACTAATTAAAGTCACTATTTATGTGATTTCTCATCAAATATTCATAAATCATGCATAAAACTTCATTATAGCCAAATATTTTACACACGTCTTGTAAAATTTCATGTAATAACATACTAAATTTTTATAACCAGATTCGAAATATATCTTATATTAACCTATTTATCAATTTAAATACGATTTTAACTTGAAAAATCCATATTTCGAGCATAACAACTCATATTATTATGAAAATTTAAAGGCCATCAGTATATAATATATGTGAAAACATATCCAAAAACCACTGGAACAATCGAAGTTTAGCTATTTTTAGTCCAAAAATGACATTTTAATTATAAAAATCACATTTTATTGCCATTATTAATAAAAATGAACAATAAAATCCATAAATAAACCAAAATATCCTAAAAACATTTTAGGATCAGAAACTTTAACATGCATAATAAATTTCGTGATATGTCATAATAAACACAAATTTATAAGTTTTATTTATTAATCGTATTACTCGGAAAAACAATAACCGATTTGCATACAAACAACCTAAGACTCATGATACCGCTTGTTAGAAATTATTAATCTCATTATACAACATATTCATATATGTTACAATTAATTTAGTCATAAAATTAAATTTAGATCTTATGCATGCAAACATGAATAAGAATAGAGAAGAAATCTTTTTCCTTACTATAAAATTTCGGATCAAAGGGCACAAGTAAGATCTCCTTCTTACCTGTTCTTGAGCTTTCCTTATATGGATGAACAAAGATTCAAGCTTAGAATCCCTCCCAAAGATGAATACCCAAGATAACCCCTTAAAAGACGAATATTATTTGAACTAGAACAATATTAATCTCACTAAAAATTGACCCAAAATATTGTTGGTACTCTTGTTTATTCGGCCAAGAGTAAGGAAGAATTTTTGGAGTTTTTCTCTCTTATCTTTCTATATGTTTTATGAGAGATATATTGAATGAATAATACACTAGTTTGCATGTATTGTAAGAGTGAAAAATTAAGCAAAAATATTTGCTCTTTTATTATGGGAAAACCGGAAATGGGGAGGGGAGAAAGCCCAATGCATGCTCTCCTTTTCTTCCCAAGAGAAAGCTATGTATGCAAGGCTATGTGTAGGTTTTATAATTATGTTTTCCACTTATAAATAATCAATACAATTATTATCCTAACACTCCCTCCATTTCGGTACACACACATAAAATGGATGAGTCCATTTTATTTGTGATTTTGTCAATATGTCACATGTGACACATTACATGACATCTTATATATAAAATGTATTTTTAACAATTAAAAATCAACATATTAATAAAATATGTCACTTATAAAAATTAACATAGTAATTCACAATTACTTGTACCAAAAATGGTTTACCAATTTATAAATCACAACATCTTGTATTTATAATAAATTATTCATTCCGTTTCAATTGTTTCCGTAAACAATAATTTCATCTAAGTAATAAAACAATTCGATTACTTAGACCGTATCTTATTATAATCAAATTACAATAAGACACGTAAATATTACTTCCAAAATCATCCGTCAATTTTAAGAAATTTAATTAACTTGTATCGACATACGATCAATTAAATAATCAATTAAGAGTGTTACCCTTTAGGTATGACCTAAGGGGATCAACTGATCACCACCGTCGCACGACAGTAATGTCAAACTCTAGTCAGCCAATCATAACCGATATGTGTGGACCAGTTGACTGTAAAATGTTACTTCCCACATGTATTCTTAAAGTGAGACTTAAACATGTGATCATCATGATCGACAGTTGTGATCGCATTATTGTCGGAGAACACATATTCCAACAGTCTACATTGTTCAGGTAAAGGGCAAACAAGCAAAAGAGATCAGTCATCTCACCCGGTCCGGACGCTCCTATAAAAATCCAAACAATATGACTACCAATCCAATAACAAATGACCAAGTCGTCCTGAACACAGACACTCAACCCAAGGTTCCCAAAAACTAGATCCTTAAACAACTTCAAAAGGCAAAGGCCGAAATTTCAATTTGGCAATTAATCGCTACATCATTCGAATATCGGCAGGCTTTGTTACAAGCCTTGGGAAAGTTGACGGTTCCCTCTACTTCCTCCCCTGAAGAAGTGGTAGCGCACATGACAAGGGCTTTTCCATCAGTTGTACAATGCCTAAAGAAGAATGTGCCTACTAATCATTTTTATGCACTCGTACAATGCCTGAAGACGAATGTGCCTATGGTTCTAGTGGATAATGGATCTGAGATCAACGTCATTCCCCTCAAGACGGCTCATAAACTGGGTATCAAGGAAGCTGACTTGGTCCCGACTAATCAAGGAGTACGCGCCTATGACGGCACTCGTCGTAAGGTCGCAGGGCTCATCACGTTGACCATTGCAACTGGACTCCTGGAAAGGCAAGCCAGTTTTCAGGTGGTTGATATCAACACCTCTTTCAACATGCTTCTGGGACGCCCCTGGATTCACGCCGCCAAGGCCGTCACCTCAACCCTTCATCGGAAAATTAGGGCTCCTTTCAACGGGAAAACAATCACAATTTCTGCATCCCCGATCAAGGCTATCATGAAGAAGGGAATAGCCTCTCAGGTCATCGAAGAGGACGATAGTGAAATAAGGGGATTCCGAGCTGTGAATGCCTTAACCGATAAATCAGCATCCTTGGGCTGTGACCTGTTCTCGAACCTCATAGTCAACCGCATTTTGATGCGCCAAGGTTATTTCCCGCGCCTACCTCTCAATCCGCTGAAGAGCACCTTGCCTCCTATGAAACATGCCAAGGTCCCCAACATCCCCTTTGGGCTAGGCTATGAGCCGACCGATGAAGACATACAGGAAATTAATCATCTAGTCAGAAAGCGCAAAAAGCACGGAGTTCCTCCGACCATACCACTTGACTCTCAATGGCTACTTCGTCCCCCGAGGGAGAGTCTGAGCTCTACAACGGCTTTCCGGAGCCAATTTACGACCCCGGAGCTAAGGTCAAACACCCTGGCATAGAGGTCTTTCAGGACTGCTAATTCATCTCCGACAACACCAAAGCCGCGTCAACTAAATCTGAGTCGACCTTGTGCTTGGACGGATAAGCCGTAAGTCTCCTCTTCGTAGAAAACAACATTAAACACCTCGGCTATGAGGACATCATCAATATTACTCTAAAAGATAACCAGTTTGATCCCATTGCCTTAATCTCTGATGCTGACCCAGAGAAAGGTACACAAGGCTGGAGGAAAACTGTCAAGTGGACCGATCGACAAGGCCGCATTCTCAAGATCACAACTGGAGAAGGCCCCATGTTCAAAGAGGGAAGTGAAGATGAAAAGGATTCCGAGTCTGAGTCTGAGTCTGAGTCAGTGTCTGTCTTATCTCCTAGCACTCCTTATGTCCTACTCAAAGTCCCATTTCCACTGTTTTATCGAAAACTTGTGGCTGCCTCAGAGGCTGAGTCAACTAGGGTCATCCCCACCCCCGCAAAGGGTGGCAACCTGGAGCTTGTTGCACTACTTCGAAAACGCGGGGTACTGACGACAAAAATTAGGCCGTACTAACGGCTTTTCCATCAGTTTTACCATTTCATGACGAAAATTCCGCCAGTAACCAGGGTCAGCGATTTTCGTCACTAAAATCACTGCCCTGACGGAATTTCTGTCAGTAAATGGAAATACTGACGGATCACTGACGGATTTTCCGTCGTCCACTAGCAGCAGGTAAATGACGGAAAGTGCGTTAGTACTCTTCTTTTCTGACGGAATTTCCGTCAGGGTACGACATGTGGCATTTTTGGCAGATGAGCTGGAAATTATGAAAAATAGGCCCCTGACGGAAATTCTATCAGTATTCTTTACTTTAATGACGGAAAGGCCGTTAGTACACCAACACGTGGCAGTCAACTGGAAACCCAGATTCTGCTCATCTGACGGAAATTCTGTCAGTATTTTGGACTTTACTGGCGGAATTTCCATTAGGATTATTTAATGGCGGTGGCTAGAAACAGCAGCTTGCTGCCCAGCCACGATGCGTATTTGCATCGTTTCAAATATAGCCACGATGCCTATTTGCATCGTTTCAATTACAACCCAAATCTGCAAATCACATATACAATCATCGACCGCCAAGCGGGAATCCATTTTTACGTCGACCGAAATTGCGGGAATCAAGAGAGGCAACAAAACAGAATTGAACCAAATTTTCTACATAAAAAGTCGGTCAAATTCTTACATTGTCTTACTAATTAAACACAAATCACCAATGTTTTTTCATACTCCCTACTAGACAACAATACTAACCTAACTAAAGGCTCTAACCTATAGGGGAAATAAAACTACCACCTCCAAACCCGTGTCCATCATCCGCAAAGTCGTCCCGCCTATGTGGGTTGAATTGTGAACACGTGCTTTGGGGTTGAGATGCTTGCATATCAGTCTAAGCCTTTTGCATTGCCGCCATTTTTTCGGCCTGTTGACGAACAGTTTTTTCAAGAGCAAGTCGAGCGGCTCGCTCATCATTCATTTGGGTGGAAAGCTTTGAAATCATGCTAGGAGCATAAGAGTAAGACCGTCTACCAGCTTTGTTAGTAGGAAGATCATACCATATTTTGGCCCATTTATCTCCAGTCCCAAATAGCCGGTTCTTCTTGTCAAAGCCCTTGACAGCCTTTTAGTACGCCCGGATCTCGTCGGGAGACTGTCCAGGTGGCAATGGTTGACTCATCTTCTCATTGTAATCATGCTGAAAAAAAAGACCAAATCGTCAGAAATGATATATATATATATATATATATATATATATATATATATATATATAGAGAAGGGTTCTTATAAGGTCCTCCTATCATATAAGGCCCTAAGTCCTTATAAGGGCCTTTGGATGGAAGGGATGGAGGGATGAGATTACATCTCATTCAAGGGTCACAATTCTCCCTCCCTAATCTCCTTCCCTAATTGTGTATAACTCTACCTAATTGTGTATAACTCTACCATCATTCTAATCTCCCAACTCACTCCCTCATTATTCATTCATTCACACTTCTCTCATACACTCATTCTCTCTCATCTTTCTCTCATTCTCTCAAACAAAAAAAACCAAATCAACAAAAAAAAAAAAAAAAAACCACAAAAACCCAAAAAACCTCCATCCTCCACCAAAAAAACCTACATCTCGCCATTTCCTCATCCCGTCACCATCACCGCCTCCCTTTTCCTCCTTCCTTCTCGGCTCCTCCAACACCACCATCACCAAACAACCCCACTAGCCTCGAAATAGCCGCCATACACCACCCTGCCGTGCGGATCCGTAACATTTTAGGGAATTTATTCATGCTCATTTCCCCTTCTTGTCCATTACACATGTTTGTATTAGTTCATAGTTTCATACTTTTCCGTCTGTAGTAAGCACCAAGTAATGACACTTCTTTGTCTTTCGTTTTCGATCATAATTCTTTCACAAAATGTCACCACAAGATTGTCAAAGGCCATATAACTTGCGTAATCTGCGCTTTAATTGATGAACTCTTGCTAATGACTTGTCACTCCTTCAAATCGAATGAATTTTATAAGTTTGTCTTTGTTTTTCATTGTTTTTGGTTTTTGTTTTTCATTGTTGTCGTCAGTTGGTGTTGGATTGTTGTTGTTGTCTTTGTTTTTATTGTTTTTGTTTTTATTGTTTTTATTGTTTTTGGTTCCATTTTTTTGGTTTTGTTCTTTGTTTTTTTTGTTTTTGTACTGATTTTTGTTCTTTGTTTTTTGTTTTATTTTTGTTTTTGTTCTTTGTTTTTTGTTTTGTTTTTGTTTTTTGTTTTGGTTTTTTGTTTTTATTTTTTTATTTGGTTGTTATTGTTATTTGATTTTTTGGACTAAAGTTATACATCTTGTCTATTAAAGTTATACACTGCGTGCATTAGAGTTATACACACGATATTTAAATTTGGTTTTGTTATTTGGTTTTTTTTTTATTGTTATTTGGTTTATTTCAGATTTCGGGTTGGGTTGGGTTGTTGGTTTTTTTTTTTTTTTTTTTTTTGTGATTTACTTATTATGTTGTTATTTATTTAGATCTAGTTTTTAGATTTTTAGATTTGTTTTAGATCTTTCATATTGTTGTTATTTTTTTTTTTGACTAGAGTTATACATCAAATGCCTAGAGTTATACATTGTATGTCTAGAGTTATACAGATTGTGACTAGAGTTATACATATTATTTTTTTTGTTTTTTTGTTTTTTTGTTTTTTTTTTACTAGAGTTATACATCAAATGCCTAGAGTTATACATTGTATGTCTAGAGTTATACAGATTGTGACTAGAGTTTTACATCTTTTGACTAGAATTTTTTTTTTTTTGACTAGAGTTATACATCAAATGCCTAGAGTTATACATTGTATGTCTAGAGTTATACAGATTGTGACTAGAGTTTTACATCTTTTGACTAGAAATTTTTTTTTTTGACTAGAGTTATACATCAAATGCCTAGAGTTATACATTGTATGTCTAGAGTTATACAGATTGTGACTAGAGTTATACATATTATTTTTTTTGTTTTTTTGTTGTTATTTTTTTTTTGATTAGAGTTATACATCAAATGCCTAGAGTTATACATTGTATGTCTAGAGTTATACAGATTGTGACTAGAGTTTTACATCTTTGGACTAAAGTTATACAACTTGGGACTAAAGTTATACAATTTTGGACTAAAGTTTTACAAATATGGACTAGAGTTATACAAAAATGGACTAGAGTTATACAATTATGGACTAAAGTTATACAAAAATATACCAAAGTTGTACAAAAATGAACTAAAGTTATACAAGAATGGACCAAAGTTATACAAAAATGGACTAGAGTTATACAATTATGGACTAAAGTTATACAAAAATATACCAAAGTTGTACAAAAATGAACTAAAGTTATACAAGAATGGACCAAAGTTATACAAAAAAGGACTAGAGTTATACATCAAAGGCCTAGAGTTATTTTTTTTTTTTGACTAGAGTTATACATCAAAGGCCTAGAGTTATACATTGTATGTCTAGAGTTATACAGATTGTGACTAGAGTTTTACATCTTTTGACTAGAATTATAAATATTCTGACTAGAGTTATACATTAAATGCCTAGAGTTATACATTATATGCGTAGAGTTATACATCATATGCATAGAGTTATACATTATATGACTAAAGTTATACAATTTTAGTCCATATTTGTATAACTTTAGTCCATTTTTGTATAACTTTAGTCATATAATGTATAACTCTATGCATATGATGTATAACTCTAGGCATATAATGTATAACTCTAGGGATTTAATGTATAACTCTAGGCCTTTGATGTATAACTCTAGTAAAAAAAAAAATAACTCTAGGCCTTTGATGTATAACTCTAGTCCATTTTTGTATAACTTTGGTCCATTCTTGTATAACTTTGGTTCATTTTTGTATAACTTTGGTTCATTTTTGTATAACTCTGGTTCATTTTTGTATAACTTTAGTCCAATTTTTTGTGTAACTTTAGTCCAATTTTTGTATAACTTTAGTCTTTTTTTGTATAACTTTGGTCATAAAATGTATAACTTTAGTCGTAAATAGTAAAAAAAATCAAACAATAAATATGAAAAAAAAAAAATAATAACAAAAACCAAAAAAACTCATAATAACAAAAACAAAAAACCAAATAACAATAATAAAACCAAAAAACCAACAACCCAACCAAACCCGAAATCTAAAATAAACCAAATAACAAGTTTTAAAACCCGAAATCTTAAAAAAAAGTATAACAAGAAGAGATTTGAGAAAATGAATAAAAAAGGAGAAGTAACAAAATAAAAGAAAATAAAAGACAACAACAAAAAATGAATTGAAAAAACAACTCAAAACATGAAAATAAAGACCAAACGAAAAAAAAAAAAAAAAAAAAAAAAAAAAAAAAAAAAAAAAAAAAAAAAAAAAAAGATGGGGGCCGTGCGGTGGCGGCGGTAGCGGCGGTGGTGGGCGGTGAGTTGGTGTCGGGTGGGATAGTGGTGGGTGGTGGTGAATGAGGAAGAGAAGAATGAATGATTTATTTGGGTTTTTTGATTTAATTGGATTTTTTGGGTTTTTTGATTTAATTGGAT